>NW_024371037.1:14764809-15964809 GCF_014805655.1 Passer montanus | reverse complement strand
TATGCTTTATCATCAAATTTATTCCCAAGCTGAAATAAAAATTTCAAGCCTCAGAATTTTCAGCTAAATTAAAACTCTTCAAAAAACTCACTCTGAAATATCTCCAGTGTGTTCTGCCATATAAATAAACAAATTTAAAATATAACTGTGCAGCATTACCAGGAACTAATTCTTCCTCTTAGCTCAAAATAATTACAAACATTTTTTCCAAGGTTATTAGGTATCATATTGCATATCACTACCAGACTTAGGAAACTTGCAATTCTATAGTTTCTTATTTTAGTATAAACCCAAAGTGGTGTTTATTACTGTATATGCAGTCACCTAACACACACTGAACCTCTCTCTGAGATTAACTGCCACATCTCATTCTGTGAGGTGCAATCCTCTGAGTGATTGTTCATGTAAGGGGGATGAGCCCCTTAGAATCATCTCCAATGCTGACTACATTTTTTTCCCATGTGAGAATCATACAATTTCAGGTCACTACCTGGAAATGTTTTGTTACACAATCTGTTGTTTCAATGAATAATCCTTATAGCCACAGACCCTGATTCTTGATTTCTCAGAGAACTTTGCAGCACTGGAGCTCTATGGAAACCAAAAAATTAAAATCAAAGTTAGGAGATTCATACTTAAGGTCAAATTGTACTGTGTCCTTAGATTGTTGTTTTCCATTTATGAAGCAGATATCAGCTTACTAACAAATAAGTCAGAAGTTGTATCCAGTGATTACTTCAATAAAGTCAATACCACCAGCTTTGCTCAAATCCTGTAAATCTTCAAAGCTAGTATTCTATATTTTATTCACATTTTATTTGGGGAAAAATATATTAATCATTTATGAATCATGTCTTTTTTAGGTGAATATAAATAAAAATGAAATTTTAATGAATGCCTCTGAAATAATGTAAGTCATTGAAGGTACACTGCCAGGAAGTCTTAATGTTGCAAACACACCTAACAATGAACATATTTGCATAAACATATAAACATGTTTATATGTTGATTTTATGAAGGTGAAAAAAATTAATTTAACTTTGAACATTATGAGATCACTAAGGTATTTAAAATGAAGCATTTCTTGCAGGATAAGCATCAATGCCCACACTTGAAATGGAGTCCCACACAGTTATTTTAGATGTCTCTGATAAGAGAGTAACATCATCAGTGAAGGTGTTCCTTCTCTCCAGCTTTAAACCCTTATGTTCTTTAATCAAATGTTTCATGGTACCCCTTCTGGAGTTTTGGTTTCTTATGGATTGTATAATTCCTCTAAAGACAGTCTTTAAGTTAAATATCGAGAAGTAAAACCTCCTGCACTTTGTTTACTTGCTGCTCTGAAAATTACAACTATTCTGACGAGGCAAGTAATAGCAGACTCATTCACCTTATTACGTACACTTAAAGCTTAGCAATATGGAGAGATTAATTTTGCAAGTTGGGTACATGCTAATAATTCAAATCATTTAGACCAGCACTGCTCCAGAAGCTTTTCTGAGTGAAATTTTACTTCCAAGGACATAAGACTACTCCACTTTCTAGGGAAGGCCAAATAGGACATTTACTGCCTTCTCTTGTGCCAGTCCAATCTTGAAAGCTGGTGCAGAGTTCTTGGGAAATTCTGCAAATCTAGAAGCAATATATGTGGGACAGAGAAGCTACAAATTTCAGTCAGGTAAGTTCTGTTCCAGGAAGTGCAAAGGATTCCTCCACAGGAGAGCAGTATAGGTAAGGTTCGCAGCATGACAAAGCTGGGGCTGCCAGATGATACTGATAAGAGAAGTGTTTGGAGATCTTGTTACAAAGAGACTGAACTGCATTTAACTTTTAAATCATTCACAGAACATAAGAAACAGATATAACAGATACACAGATTTCTATCAGCTTATAATCAGCTACAGAAGTATGTAAACTTAGACAATTATTAGACAAGCCAGTTGTGTTTTTTTCTTATCTGTTTATGGAAGAAAGGGAATTACGGGTATGAGGAAAGTCATTGCAAGGTAAGAGAACACTTACATGCTCAAAGGTACTGTTAAAATTACCAGGTATTTTTAATTGGATTAAAACTAATGCAACTGAGTCAGTGTCACTGGAACTTGGGAGAAGTATAACCCATTTAACATAAAAGAAGATTAAAGAAGCAATCAAACCATAAACACAACGAGCTTAAAATCCTTAACAATGGATGTGTATCTCTAAGAATATTCTTAGATTTCAAGGTCTCTAGATAGCAAAATATAATGTATTAGTTGATGCCATGTAGGGTGGCATCAACTCAGATTTGTGCAAAATTTGAACTTCACCTCTAGATTCTTTTAGCACTCAAAAGCCAAATATGTTTTGCATTTGATGTGTTTTGGACATTTAGCTTCTGAAGGAATGAATTAGAAATTCCCATCTTTATTGGGACAGGAAGACTGACAACAGAAGATGTCTAGACACCGATCAGATGTAGGTACCTTTGCTGAGGAAGACGAAACACATGAATCCTGTTCATATTATCTCCAGCTACTATTGCTAAGAAGTTGTAAGGATACCATTACTTTCTTCGAAGTTTTCTAAAAGTTAAACCTCTTAATGGCATGTGTTTCAAAGTATTGTGTATAGAAAACCAAACGGGGACACATTCCCATCATCAGTGAGAAACCGTTAAAAAATGTGTTTGAACTATATGTGGAAATCAACATCTCATTTCAAAACAGAGTTCTTGTTTTAATCACATCTTTCATTTGGATGGCATGACATAGTAGATATTCCCCCAAACAAAAATCATGTAGAACCGCAATGCAAATACTTAATTGTTTCTTGACAATGAAAATATACCTGCCAAAATTTGTGGAAAAGAAAGCTAAGATTTTCTTTGGCTTGCATGCACCAACAAAACACGTATTAACTACTAAAGCTACATTCATTTGTATTCTTGGATGTACAGAATCTCAATAGAATATCACTATTACATTAAAAGGTTCTGACTCCTAAAAAACTCTTCATATGGTTTATACATTTAAACACATGTGCCATGTGGTCTTTGCAAAAATCTTCAAAATTAGTAAATCAATTTAAAGAGTACCTAATATAATCATAAAAAAAAATGTTCTAAACCATCACAATTTTTTATTTTTGCTGTTCCTCTGGCATCACCATAAACCTGTCAAAAGTCTCTGGCACACTCACCCCTGCTAATGACTGCAGAACTACATATCTTTATGAATCACAATATGTCTCAGCTGTTGCCATTTGATACTGGCTTAGAATATCTTCTAAACATATCAGTACAACTCTGTTTTCCTTGAATATACGCTCCAAAATAAACAAGGGAATAGTACTTAGACATTCCAAAACAATGGAACAGTAAAAATCTATAATAAGGTCTTTGTAAACTGCTGGGTTTATTCTTTCATTTGAAGTGCTGGGTGACTACAATGGTATACACAGACTTTTCCTTCCCCACAGTTCTTCTCTGGTATCTGCATAAATGTCTCATGATTCCCAGTTGCACTAGACCATTGTTTCATTACCTTTGAATTACCCCACACACATCACGAACACAGCCATTGTATGATCCACTGAAAAACTATATGGGAACTAATCCAACATTTGCAGTACTCACAAAATAAGCATTCTTTCCTCAAAGTTTTACAAGCTCAATGAACATATCAAAGGCTTCATTTTGTCCCTTGATACCTTTCTTAAACAAACCCAAAGTTTTAGCCCTTTAGAAAATGATGCATGTTATTTATTATTGTTAGACTTTGACCTATTAATTGAAATTAAGTGAAAATCAAAAAAGCATCATTTTTGCAGATAAAAAAAGCTGTCAATATTTATTTACTTATTGAAAATCCTGTCTGTAAAACCAAATTAAGATAAAGACAAAGTCTTACAAAGGGAGAGTTATTAATTAATGTTCATTACGTAATCCACATTGCTTACTTGTATGTAAATGAGACCTGTTTTAGTAAAAGGATCAAGTTAATTAACTTTAAATTACCACAAATATTTCTATGGAAACATGGAATTGTTAAAGTTAGAAAAGATCTCTAAGATCACCAAGTACGACCATTAACCCAGCACTGCCATGTTCCCCTCTAAAGCATGCCCCAGGTGATCGTATGTATCAAACCATGACCAATACTCTATGTCTGCAACATCAAAAGAGGTTAGTAGAAACACAGTGGGAACTCTGTATCATGTAATGCTTTTCTGACAGTTACTCAAAATTAACACAATAAAAGACAAAAAACTCCTTATTTCTCTCAGTGGAAGCATGTCCTTAACTTGGAGACTGGCTTCCTAAGTGCATCCAGATCCCAGCAAAACCCTTTTTTCATGAAAACTTGACAAAATTGGATCCCCAAAAGGCACTGAATATTTAGCAATTAGTTCTTATCTGTTCAGCAAAATGTAAAAAGTTGCAGAGGAAAGAAACATCTTGTTCCTGTACATAAGGTGACAAACCTGTTTGAAAAGAAAATGTATAAAACCATCTAAAACAGATGTTTTTGGGGTTTTTTCACCTTTCTTCCTTTGACCATTTTAGTGTTTTCTAAACATCTAGGAAGACATCTCTGTTTAAAACATGCATTGCTTCTGCAGAAAACTACCCCACAACGTCCAGTTTTACTAAAACTCAAAGCCTTCCAAGAAATACAAGACCTGGCTGTATTACCCGTCACAGGCTTTAGCATTCAGGTCTTGTGTTTTAAGAACTGAACTAATGTACCTTTATAATATTTTGTTACTCTTATCTTCATTTGCTAGTAAGAGTCAAAATGCTCTGTTCTTGTGAAACCTCATTACGACTCCTTTTCCTTTATCTGCGAGTCTCAAATTAACTTGACATAGATGTTTTTCATATATCTCAGGCTAAATGTGAAGTATTCCCTTATGCCCATGAAGAACTCAGAAAGTTAGTAAGTTCTGCTTTCAAGGGCACTCTAAATGAGGTTATTAAAATGCAACACTTTGCATATTCTAATGGGGAAAAACACTTGCCCCTGACAACAAAGGAGATATGACAACTCAAGAAAGCTTCTCAATCTCCATATTGATGGCCACTGGATTCCTTGTGCCAGTATCTATAAAACCGAAATTAGAAAATGTTATCAGGAAGAAAGAAAAGTGTAGGAACCCAGGTTCTGCCCAAAAGTGAAAATCCATAACCATCTGTTGTTTGTGTTACATGGATTTCACAACTGTCATCTCCACTGTGCATGCCATTTCATCTTCACAGCAATATCACCAAAACACCCACTGAGATAAAATCACAAATATTTTGAACATACCATATGATACGTTATTTTCCACATTAATATTAGACAAAGTCAAAATGAGGATTTGTCTATAGGTTACTTTTGTGCTGTCACATGAAAAATCGTTCAAGGGTTTGCTATTGTTTGGAAACACTTCCGACTTGAATAACTTATCAATATTGAAGAGAAAGGAAGATATTAAGTGCTACATTTTTTAAGAATAAGTATGTTTTGAAAAATTATAATGGCCACACCATACACTTATACAGCATCTTTCTTCAAAAGCAGTCTAAAGATGTGTTTTTAATTATTTACTCAGAAACATTATCCAGAATTTAAATGAAACTTTTATGTTTTCTGAACTTCAGGCCAGTAAAACTGTCCCACAGTTCACAGCTGGGAATGGCTTGAAGGATTTATCAGCTCTCAAGCTAATCTTCATAACTCGATGTTACACCCAAAAAGTTCTTTTTGAGAAAAAAACCACACAAACAAACAAAACAAAAACCGCAAACTGAAACCGTCCCTGGAAAATGACAGAAAAAGAGTTAAGGACCAGTGAGTGAACAAACTGCTTTTTCCCTGAGGAAATCTAAAGCTCAAGGTCAGCTCTGTCTGAAATCACCAGACCTGTCACATGGCTTTCATAGCTGCCACTGTGGCTCCTATCAAACCCACACTGAAAGCAATGAAAACATTTTTACTGGAAACAGATCGAACTCTGATAAGAAGCTCCTTAATCACCTTTGGCTGATAACGCTGCACAAAGTGAGAGGTAAAGTTTTGAAAAAGAGAAGAATGAACCAAGAGACCTTGAGGTTAAATGTATTTGAACTTTTTCTTTAATTCCTTAATTTCTCTGTGTGTTGGAGCAGAAATATGACTCTGTAAGTATATGGATACACATATATTTTATATACCTAAGACATACATGTACATGCATTTTATACACATATCTGTTCATACACATACAAGAATGCAGATTGTGCTTCCAGGATAACTCAACTAATTCCATTTTATTCCAGCTTCTGTCCTCCAGTGACAAAAGTCTGGTGGTCCCAATCTCAGTCCCTTGGGTGTAGGAATCCATCACAAACCCATCACCCTTAATTTAATGCAATTGACAGTCTCTGCTCAAGAGAGGCAGAAGAAGGAGTTACCATGGAGACTGAACTACTACTCTTCTCCAGAGGATGCTTTTATCAAGCAGGGCCTGAACAGTAGAGGCTGTGCAATACTTGTAACCTTAATCACATAGTGATGTGGATCTTGCTTTTTGGGATGCCTTTTTAGTAAACTCTAACAAATATCAAAAGGTTGGGGAGTGGGGGAAGAAGGAAGAGAGAGCTTAAGAAAACAAACAAACCAACCTCCTAAAACACAACAGAAAACAATATGAAACTGCATATTGTGCCAGATTGAGAGAGAAAATTAGTTTCATATTGATTTGATTTATCAGATTTGTCACCTCTGCCTGGTGCTTTCCTAAAAGGGTGAATGCTGTGCTTGACCTATTTGCTGGAATTAACCAGGACTGCAGGAGACCATATGGATTGCCAGATGGTCTGCTGTAATTTAATGCCATTTATTCTAAGTATGAAGTAAGTGATAAATATAATTAACATTCTTTTAGCTCCTTACTGGAGCTTTTTTCTGAGGCATTGAAAGGTAAGTTAATACCTTGTTGCAGAAACACAGATGCCAGCTAATTACTGCAAGAGGCTGCAGCCTCCAAAGCAAAAAGTGTCTGTACAGAGTCTAACTTATTCACTGACCCCACTGTGGTGATTAATAGGTTGAACGCTAAGCTATAATGAAGATGACAGATCTTAGATATTTTCAGGTTACTTTCATTAGTAGCATGATGACTAGTGTTCATCGCAGGTGCACGTATCACACTCCATAGTAAACAATGCACCTTGTACTTGTGGCCTGAACGTGTATTTCACATTACAGCACATCAAATGTGAAGAATCAAACCACCTTCAGACAGTAAAAACAATGAAGTGATTTCCTTCAGAAATGTTTTTCCGGATTGCTATTTCATATTCTGCCAGTGATTGTCTAAATGGCCTAGTTTTTAGGAAGTGGTCCCAGAGAAGCTTTGGCTTCAAAGAGTGTTTATATCAGGCAGGATCGTCATTCTCAGCATTTTAAAACCAAGCGTCTGTAACAAGATATCCAAACAACTCTGTTTACTGTTCCTGTGCTGATAATCTTTGTAGTAAACGGGGTAGGTGTTAGCAGAATGAATAGCAAACAATTTTGTAGTTTTTAATGTTGAAATACAAGTGGAAGTAGCAACTGGAAATCAGAACAGTCAAAGAAGTACTAGAGAAAAGGCAGAAATACTGAATCTTTTGTATTTAATAGGCAAAGCTGTGCACATTGAACCTTACAGATAAAAATGACCACAGGGAAATGTCCTGAGATTTGTATGTGCACTGTCAATGAAACATGAGTGAACTTTGACCTGACAGAAATGGCATAAATGAAATGTTATGAAGAGAACACAACATAGCAGCACCTGCACTATAGAGCAAGCCTGCTTTACATTGTTAAAGGGGCTCAGGGTGACCAAGTCACAGCATACAGAAAGCAGAAAAAATATCCATCTTTCAACACCTGTGTTCTTCTCATGCAGATGGGTTCAGAACTTTGTTCAGAGGCTTCCACAGTTACTCAGGTACACTCCACAGTGCCAGTGCTGATGCATGCACCCTTCAGAAAGTGCTGCATTAGGGGGGGACTTGAATATGATGAGATATACCGTCTTTCACTCCACTCTTGATTGCTTCAAGTTATTTCTTCATCTGGTGAATTTTGGTGAATTCACTTGACTATTGTCACTGGTCCTATAAAATCCTTTATATCAGTAACTTACAATTTTCTATTAGTATATGAATAAAAAAGTATTAAAATATCTGAATAGATATTAGATAGATATAGATAGATATATTTTTTGATATTGATACCACCTGTTAAGATATCTTCATAAGGTCTCTGTGATTGACAGAATTTGAAAAAAAGATCAATTTTTCCATCCCATCAACTGAGGTGCAAAAGCTAATGCTATGATGACCCCAGCTTAATTATTGTAGTCAGACAGGGAAAAAGGTTTGGAGAGAGCAATCCAGATAGCCAGATCCTCTTTGTAGGCATGCTCCTTACTTCCTTGACTGCTAAGTCAGGTAGGGCCATTCATGTGTCAGAGCTTAGGGAGAATGAAAGAAGAGATAAAAAAAAACTACCATGCTGGAAATGACACTTCACTCACCCTTCAACAGATCATTTGCTGGACCTGACAACACTTTACTTGACTGTTACACAGATATCACTTCTGAAAAATACTGGAGCGACACTCTTCAGTAATTAAAGTTTCAGTATCAGTATGCTATCAGCACACTGTTTTCAGGCTCTATGTCTATACATTCACACATATACATCTACATAAACACAGGTTTGTAAATGTATGCATTTAATTGCTCCATCAGTGCAAATAGTCAGATGCTCCAGGTGGTTATCTCTTAACATGAAAAGAAAGAGAAATGCCAGATCTGTTGCCTGAATTAACATAATTCACACCTTTGAACTGTCTAAGTGTTTTGTCTAAGCAGCAGCTAGCTCTCACCAATACTTAAAGGAGAATAAAATCCTGATAAAATGAAGAAACCATGCAGAATTTAACAAGTTAGTCTTTGGGGTTGATAGACACAAAGCCTGTCAAAGCAGATTTGACACTTAGTTATTAAACATAGCTTTATGCTTTAAAATCCTTTAACATCTGCCTTGTTCTTTACTTGCTTGCTTACAAGAAAAAAGGTATCAGAGAATTTATGTTCACTGTTCAGTCCCCAGAATAAGAGTGTCTGCATCTTAGCTGTCATACAGAGGGCATGTTTGAAACATCACTCTTAGGACAAATAAGGACCAGATGTAAACCCCCTGTCTACAGAGGAATACCTGTGTCTCATGAATGAACCCTCATTGCTGTAATAATTTTCTGTAATTAAGCTTCATCCTTGGATGTACTGAGAAATCTCATCAAGGCAGTGGAAATTGACCAAATTTACCCCTAGACCCAGAAGAAATTATTTGAGCATTGATTTGTTGCCAAATTATACTCCTGAAAATTGTGAATTTAGGGAAAAATTGCAAAATCTTTTTTTATCCAAATTACCTAAATCTTAGGTACAGGAACAAAGAAAAGGCCCAATGGGGAAATAATGCTTTAAGACCATATGAAAAAACCAACCAAGCAAAATAATTAACTAATTTCATGAATGTCTTACCTCCTGCATACATGACAGCCAACATTATCGATGATATCCAAGCTATCTCACTATATGATGTGTGGAAGATCTCTTGTATTTCTTTGAAGAACACTGTGATGGCTTTGGGGAAGGCATAGGAAAATCCAATGGAGATAAAAGCCCCAAAGACCACAACCCATCCCCAGCCTCCATCAGGAGGTGGGTAATCTGGTGCTCCTGTTGCAGGTGGCATTTTTGGTCTCTGACTCTTCTCCAACTAGACTGAAAAACAAGGAAAGAAACAGATTGTCAATTTTTTTTTCCTTTTTCCCCATATCAAACAACATTATTTAATAGTCATCTATCATCTAGTCATCAGGGAACATAAAAAACCCTTGGAGTAAAGATCAATTTCCAGCTTTCATGAGACCACAGCACAAGAGTACCTGATTTTAGAAGAAAAAGCTGTTCTGCAAAAATACTTGTGGCAACAATATTTCCAATAGCCTAGTCAATATGTGGCAACTGTTAAAATTTACTCATCTCAGTCAGTGAAGTTGTATTTCGAATTGGTCACTTATTGCAAAGTGACTAGTTTGCATGGGTTAATTTATGTAGCTCTACAATCTACAGTGTAGGAGAAGAAACAATGGAAAGAAGTTACACCTAAATTACAATTAAATGCTATAAATAAGTGTTAGTGAGATTTATTGGTACCACAGCAAAATCATCATCAACAACACAGAGGAACAAATTGCCAACATCTGAAAAGCAGAGATCTAAGGAGATATTTAAAATTCCCTGTGTATCCATAAAATAAATAGGTATTATTAAAATTCCATATTTTACTCTTAAGATCTTGATATTTTGATGTTGATATTACTTGCAGGAACAAGCTGGAGCTTGATGGTACCAATTTTGCTGTTTCCACATATTAGAAGACATCAGGAAGCTTTCCACAGCTCTTCTATAATTTAGAATGGATCTTAAGAGCTGCCACCACAATGATACTTTACAGAGATTGTAAGAGGTGTAGCCAACACATTTAGGCAGCTCAAATCCACACAACACTTCTAAAGCCTGAAATAAATTTCATATTGCTAATGTCATCCTGATAAAACCTTACTTTTTTTACATTCTGCATTAACTTTTTTAGAAAATATGTAGTGGTGAAAATCCATTTTTTATTTCTGAGATGCTTTCCACTAACAAATCCCATTATTATTAAACACTGGAGTCCACTGTGTTTTTTTCTGTGTAATCCAGCCTACACATACAGTATGAACTGCAAATTCTTTCCTCCCCACTTCTTTCCTGGGCATTTAGGCAACTTATTACTCTTGTTTGGTCTCCTGCCATACTAGTATTCAAAACTGCAGATCATTACAGTGAGTAGGTTGCTGTTATGCTTATGATTACCATCAAGCCTCTACATTATTTCTTCTGTGCCACTTACAGCATATTCCAATTTCTCACAGTAAACTGCATTAGCACAGGGGGTGAGATGATTACCTTCACAGATAAACAACAACAACAAAAAAAAAACAAAAACAAAAACAAAAACAAAAACAAACAACAACAAAAAAACCAACTGTGTCAGCGTATACTTATCTCTTGGGACAGTGCCTGGAGTACTTTTAGAGTAAATGCCATGTAGCACTGCGTGCAATATATGCCACAAAACAAGCAAAATATTGTTTTTGAGATTACTTATTAGTAGGCTAACCCTGTGATAGAAACCCAGTGTACTTTTGATTCTCCAGCTCACTGAAGCTGACTGTAGACATCAGCTACAATCTCATGCAGCTGGCACACCTCTGGGGAAAGCTGAATCAGTGACTAAAACATCAGGCTTTTAGGCAAAATTTTAAAAGTCCAGGTAGTTTGACTTCTGCACCATATAACTGAGATTTCCTGCTGGCAGCAATAGGTATCTATTGCTCTGTACACAGAGCATATAAATCTTTTTATATGCATATCCAGAAAGAACGTCAGGTATGTACTTTTGTTTCTGCTTATCCCAGTATCAGTTTAATGTTAGTCCACTGAGAAAACTCAGAGAGAAAAACCTGGACCTGTTACTAGAACAAGTTGGACAAACAGAAACAATTCTGATTGCCGAGACTTAACTTTGTGAACACTGTTAAACACTACTTTATTTCTGCTAATAAAGATCCATTAGAACGAAGAGTATCTCAGAAAGCCCGCTGTAACTTATAGCACAAATAAAAATGATCAACTGCATGCTCAAGAGCACAAACCCTCAAATTTGCCATAAAAAGCAGGATGCTATTTCTGTGAGTTAAGTGGAAGTAAAGAATGAGAGTTTGCCATCTATCCCAGAAAAGCTGTTCTGCTCATCTGAAAAAACCTTTGGTTGTTTAATGAAAAAAGGTTAACTATTGTTTTCTTACACTTCAAAGGCTTGAGCATATTTGTTTTCATATTTAATATTCACATGACAACACTTCTATCGCTATTATAAATTTTTGTGACGGCAAACAACATCAACACATTGCTCTTCATAAAAATGGAAGGGGCTTATCAATTTACTGAGGAAGCACTCTTTTTCCTAAAAATAATACAAAAGCACTTTGAAAAATCACAGCCACCACATTAGTTAAAAGAATGCTGAAGGTTTCTGAATGTCACTAATATTTTGGAGAGATCCCACTACATCCACCCCTTTAGGGTAGAAGAACAGGCTCTGACAGTTCAGTGCTTTCCTCCCTTTAAAAGCTTCACAGTAAATTACAGGAGCGTTAAGGAGACAAGCAAAGGGGCAATGCCTTAGCCTAGAGGCACATTGATGCAAAGGCCACTGCACCATACAACTGTAGTCCTGTCTGCCAACCTACAGTGGGCATAAGGCTGTCACAAAGAAGAGCCTGGATCATAGTATCTCACACCTCCTGTTTATTCCACAAAGTAGATCTAAGAATAGCTTCCCTGATACTCTTTTATGACCATCATGGCCAATATTAGCTCCAGTCAATAAAAGGTGAAGAGGAAAAAAAAATACATGTTTGTACCAAGGTGAAAATAAATGTTCATTTTCTCACAAACATTAAATCAAACATATCATACATGCTCAGGACATAAAGTGGTATTCTCCTGTAAAATCTGCACTTAATGTCCTGCTGCAATCCCTGAAACTGAATCCCTCCTAAAGAAGTCTAATTCATTAATATACCCAGCTCTAACCTATGCCTAACTAGTAATATTTGAGTAATATAGGTAGCATTATGACAGCTGCAAAATCCATCAGCAACTAAAAAACCCCAGGATTCTACATTAGTAGACAAAATTATTGATAAAGGAAGAAGCAAAAGATGGAGGAATGAAGCAGTGATAATCAAAATGCCTTTTCAGAAACTCTTATAGGTTATTATGGGCTGAAGAATAAAAAGAAATATGTCAGAAATCATAAAAAGAAGCATGCGAGATGATGTTCACGTGGAGGACATAGGACCAGACCAAAATAAGAAAAAAAGAAACAGCACTTGAGCAAATAAAGATCACCACCAGTGTTCTTAGTCAGTCATATGAATTCTGTCATGTGCTTAAAGCTAGGCAGGGAGCATTGCTCGTACCTATGCCTTTATAGGCAAGCAGTGGGCGAGGAACACTGCCTGCCCTTCCCAGGGAAGCAGCAGGGGAATAGCGACTGGAGTGGGTCCTGAGTGATGCCATCAATCTCACTTCTCGCTGTCAAATACACAGAGATTCCTCAGCCTTTACATACTCTGAGTCAGATGTGCACAAGGATTTTCTCCTAAGCTCTTTCTAGTTCCCCTGTATAAATCCCATTTATGTAAGCAGTGAACAAGAATGCAGTTTACTGTGATAGGAGCTGCATGCTTCTGCTAACAAATAACAGGAGAGAAACAAGAGGACACTTTTATAACACCTGATAAGCAACATTTTTATTGCCATTTTCATCACCTTTGAACTTAATTAAGCATATGAGAACTAGTGAATAAAAGAGATAAAGAAAAAAATGGGAGGAGGAAGGGAAAAAGGATAGATGTGAAAGGAAGGAGAAAAGGGAGAAAGAAAAAAGGAAAAAAGTAGCAAGCAAGCAAGAAGGTCAAACTAAGAGCAAGTGCTACAAACAAATAATGTATCTTGATATACCATGCATTGTAGACTTCAGTCAGTTATTATCAACCTGTTCAAAATGCTCATGCGCCTACCAATGCTTCATTAATATTCTGCAAATGCCAGCTGCCAGAATCAGCTATCAATACAACAGCTTGTCAAAGACCCTTCTGAGAAGGGTTTATATTGCTCTCCTGTTTACTAAGACTCTGATTTTACTTGGAGTTTTAGTTTTTTTTCTCTGAAAAGTTAGAGTAATTGTTTGTTTGCTTGCTAGCATTTTGTCTGCCTTGTCCTCAGTATGCCCCATCATCACTTGACTCAGCAGCCACATGTCCCAGAATATAAGAACTGGCATGTAAAAAATCTATCCCCAGCTGCTGCTAGGATAGTAGAAATACTTCACATTTGTGTACTGCCCTCCAGTTCCAGACAGTAAGCCAAGAACTGCAAAAAGCTTTGCAAACTTGAGCAAAATCAGTCTTATAACATCCCTGTGAGGTGCCTGAGAAATATAATCCACTTTTAGACATGGGAAACAAATGTGTTAACAGACTGAGTGACCTAAGTATCATGTCTTAAGATCAGTGTCAGAGCTGGCATGTAGACTAATGTCCAAATAAAACATGAGTTATGACTGAGATTTTTAAATACATGTTTATTTTAGAATTTCATTAAGTAGCCAATGCAGATTATTTGTACTGCTTAATACTAGAGCTAGGAGCTCAGGTGGGGTACAATGTTTGTTTTATAGGTTTGAATAGCCTGCTGCTCCAACTTACCCTTAACACATTAATTACACTGCTGTATTTGAAATAAATTACTTTGTAGAAGCATTAGAATATAATGACTAAAATAAGAATTATACTCTTATCAAAGATCCTTGGTTAAATTCTCTAAGTTTTTCCATTTCAGTTAACCTCTCTTTAATGAGTTCTAAGCAGGATGGCAGAATAGCAGGTACCATCTCATCAAATGGTATTGCCTCACCAACTTCTATAAGTTATTGTCATAATCTTAGGAACAATTTTGAGCCTTTGAAGGAAAAAGTATCTTGTTAGTTTTGTGAGAAGGCTTTGCCCCTACTTGTGAAGTCTGTTCTCCAATTTTAGTTCTAACTACTCAGATCTGGAGGCAAAGCAGCTCCTAAGGAGCTCTGGTGCCTAGCCTTAAAGAACAGGCTAATTATCCTGAATGTGAAAATAGTCTCCTTTTTTGTCTGTGTTCAGAGACTAAGAGGTATGTGATAAATAAAACCCAGATAGATGAAGATTTTTCCAACACTCCGAGTTGGAATTCACTAACTTTTTTCCACGAGGGTTTAATCTTCAGGACAAATACACCCTGTGTGAGACCAAGACTACTGAAAATGTGCCCAGGTTAGACAGCATTTTAGAAAGATCTTGGGTTTTGTAAAGTTTCTCCTACAGGCTTGAATCTAAGGGTCATGTCTGTAAATGCTTTCCAGACTTCTATGTGACAACAAAATCGCTTACATATAATATGTTATATTAAATTGTACTTGTAGGGCTAATGTTAGAGTTTGCTACTCTTGCTAAAACTCAAAGCAAAAATAATCACAAAATCACAATTGTTACTTAAAGCCTATTTCACTTCATTCTTAAAAATACATCTACAGGTATTTTAAGTCTAAATCACTAGCTTATTGAGAAACAAAACATTGTGTTTTTTCTTGAAGAGCAGATGAAGGAACTAGTTCTAAATATTTGTATCTATGGAAAAAACATGTAATTATTTGCAGTTCAGAATCAGTATTGTGGAGTACTTGTCATCCCACTGCAGCAGTAACAAAACAAGTGCTTGAAGCAGTGTAGGAACGTGACAGCCCCTCACACATCCAAGGCAGACATATGCAAGTCATTTTTCCAACTGTCTAGGAGGTTGGCAGAGGCAGGCTCCATGAGGGAAGCAGAAAAGAGGGAAAAGTCTCAAGCTGTAAGATAAAATGAGAAATCCCTGTAACTTTCTTTCTTCTTAGGGTCTAGCATTTCAATGGACTGATTATTAGGAACAGCATCAACTGGGCAGATAATTGGATGCTACAGTAAAAACTGTTTGCTGAGCTACACTAGGATAATCACAGATCTGAGCTGTGGGAATATTCACAGAACCACAGAACAGGCTGAGTTGGAAAGGACCCACAAGAATCAAGTCCAACTCTTACCTCTGCACAGGACACCCCAAGACTCACACCACCCACCTGAGATTTTTGTGCAAATACTACTTGAACTCTGTCAGGCTGGTGCTGTGACCACTGCCCTGGAGAGCCTCTTCCAATGCCCAGCCACAATCTAGGTGAAGAACCATTTTCTAATATTCAACCTAAACTTCCCCTGACACAACTTCAGGCCCTTCCCTCTGTCTGTCACTGGTCACCACAGTGGAGAGATCAGTGTCTGCCCCTCCTCTTCCTCATGAGGGAGTTGTAGAGCACAAAGGTGTCCCCTCAGTCTCCTTTCCTCCAGGCTGAACAGACCAGGTGAACTTGACCACTCCTCATACATCATCCCCTCAAAGCCCTTCATCATCTTTGTTACCCTCCTCTGGACACTCTCTAATAGTTTAATGTCTTTTTTATACTGTGGTGACCAAAACTGCACACAATAATCAAGCAGAAGCTGCATCAGTGCAGAGTGTATTTGATGGTCTAATTCAGTTTGACCAAGAATTAAAGGCACATAATGGAATTCCTTTCTTCCTCTTAGAAGACTCAAAATGGGATTACTGACACAGAAGTGAGTCCTGAAAGATACTGCCCTATAAAAAGCAAAAACATAAATTATGCTGTTAGTGTAATTAAAATTCCATTTGCAATACAGCCAAAAGTTATTACTAGGTCAGTAACTAAAGCGAGGTTTTTACAGTACTGGAATCTCCATCTGAGAAAATTATATTGTAAATATACTGGAGTTGTTACATCATTGAAACCAGATTTGGAGCATTGCTCAGTCAGTAATGAGATTACTAACATAATCTGTCAAAACTAATATTAATTCTGTATTTATAATTAATTTGATTTTTGTTGCTGCATTTGGTTTTTTAGTTGTTTTTTTATTTTAAACTTCATATGTTGTACACATTCTCCCACATTCTCCTGGGAATCCATTATCTGCATTCACAGTCACAGTCATGAGTTGGACTTCCATTCATCATCTCTTCTGTTACTACATTTTTCCACTGTTTTTAAGGGAAACCTATATGACTGGCTTACTCTGGATGATTTAACACCTACATGATGAGAGTTAAGCGAAATTAATTCTAGCCAAAGTGATTGCAATTCTGTTTTAATTACTTCAAAAAGACAGTCAATAGAATATCTAACCTAAAGAGGTTGTCACTCCGCCCAAATTGAAGTGCACTGAAATAAACTGTTGATGGCAAAATTGAAAATGCCAGTGATCCAGTCTGAAGAATTAATCAAATTTAACAATAAGCTGATTGAAGTTGATTGAAGTTGAAAAATTCTGCAGACCTGAAAAAAAACAAACCACCAAACTAATCAACTTTTCAAAAAAACCCAAATCAAAACTTTCTTCTGACATTAAAGAACTAGTTTTAATAAGCTGAGCTAAACCCTTTATATGTCAAAGCCCTAGCTCCCTACGCTCTACACTGCAAGAGTATTGATAAACTCATTAATTAATTTCTAACCACTCTTAAATTCTAGCACTACTCCCTCATATTTAAGTATGGTGGTTACCAGCTTGACAATTTATAGATGCTTGATATTTTAACTCTCTTTAGATCAATATTGAACAATCTTTGGTAACATTAGCCTTTCAACTACATCAGCACACTCATGTTCTCTAAAACTCACATTGAATAAATGTTTTAAGAAGAAGACTTCCCAAAATAACAGAAGTCAGGTAAATTTGGAGTTGTGTGTTTGATATGTACTTGAAGAATTCTGATGTTTGGAAGTGGTGAGTTATAGATTCATGAAAATGTAATATTTTATAAATGGAAGAACTACTATTTAAAGTCAGTGTTAATGGAGTTATCTGCATAGCTGTTGAAAATTGTTTGAAAAATTAATAGCATAATCTTTTTAAAGCAGCAGATTTTCCATTATCAATAATAACAGATATTCATTTTAATACCATTCTTTCAATACTAATCTGCAGGAAAAAATATCAATTATGGGAAAAGCTAGTCTATTCTTAGGCTACCCACTACTTAATATTTTTTAAATCTGAATTTGTATATTTTTACATGAACATGCTATTTGGAAGTGGCAATATTTAATTCATTTATTGCTGGAGATGATATTTACATTCACGTATGAGCTTAGTATTTGACATTAGGAAGATGCAATAGCTTCCAATTGAAATTCTGCTGATATTATTTCTGTAAACTTTATGAAAGTTACCCTGCGCTCGTGCAATCAGAACCCAACCCTTGGCTGTCTTTTCTGCTCCAGTATTATGGTCCAATGTACTTTTTGTATATGTCCTACCACTTGTTTAAATCCCAGCCCAAAAGAATAATCTCTCACATAGTGAGAAAATATTTTTCTTCTATCCTCGCACAACACATGACTCCCATCGATGGAAATAGTTACTAAGGTTTAAGTCTTAGTGACAACTACTTAGATTATATAATAGGAAGTAAACTGATCTGGATTCTGTTCCTAAGAGCATATGACAGGGAATATATAGAAGGCCAAGGCTGGAAAACAACTCCAGACTGCAGAAGTTTATACAGGGTTCACATTTCATTTATTCCTGCCAATGTGGAAACTGTTACCAGTTTAAGAGATTTTTCTCTATTACTAATAAAATGGACAAACTTAGGAATGCTTCTGATGACAAAGTCTTTTGGAAGTGTGAACTGGAAAAGCTAATGAATTATAAATCACTTTTTAGCAAAGCTACAGTTATCTTACATACTTTATAGAAATATAAGTAAATAAGATAAGAAGTAAAAGGGCAGAAATATCAAAACTTACAATGTGGAAAAGACCTTTTAAAACAAATTACTTGGGGACCACTGCATGTTGGAAAAACCAGCAAAACTTCTGCAATTTGGGGTGTCCACTATGAAAACCTCCCCAGATTTTAAGAAATAAGTAAGAAATTCCAAACATTGTGTGAAAGTAGAAGAAGTAAGACACCTATTTGTCTGAAATAAAATTAGAAACAGAGATAATTGAAACTGCAAAATCCAATTCATTCAACTGTGCCTTTAAAAGCTTGATGAGCATGAGCTCTTTCTGCCAGCAAGAGTTAAAATGTGAGCCACTGAATCCAAACACACTATGGCCAAAAGTAAATTAATCCAAAAGTCATTCTGGAATTACTAAAACATATTAGGTTACATATTAGGTTTGAAAAAAGAAAGAGAAAAAGAGGGAAAGAAGAAACAAGAGGAGGAGAGAAAAGAAGAATGGAAGGGACAGAGAGAGAGAAAAAGAAGAGAAGAAAGAAAGAAAGAAAGAAAGAAAGAAAGAAAGAAAGAAAGAAAGAAAGAAAGAAAGAAAGAAAGAAAGAAAGATTTTTCCCACTTATATAATTTAGAAGAGATGAAATTTTTTATTCATTTATTAAAAAAAAAACCAACCATTTTAGAACTAAATCAATGTGACTTTGCAAAACATAGTGGAAGAATTACAGAATGTCAATATTATTCTCACAGACACAGCTAACCAAAAGTTTTTTTAAATCAGAGGCACTAATTTTCATCAATTTTCATCGCATGACCAGTGATAGAGAAAGAAAGAAAGAAAGAAAGAAAGAAAGAAAGAAAGAAAGAAAGAAAGAAAGAAAGAAAGAAAGAAAGAAAGAAAGAAAGAAAGAAAGAAAGAAAGAAAGAAAGAAAGAAAGAAAGAAAGAAAGAAAGAAAGAAAGAAAGAAAGAAAGAAAGAAAGAAAGAAAGAAAGAAAGAAAGAAAGATTTTTCCCACTTATATAATTTAGAAAAGATGAAATTTTTTTATTCATTTATTAAAAAAAAAAAACAAAAAAACCGTTTTAGAACTAAATCAATGTGACTTTGCAAAACAAAGTGGAAGAATTACAGAATGTCAACATTATTCTCACAGACACAGCTAACCAAAAGTTTTTTTAAATCAGAGGCACTAATTTTCATCAATTTTCATCGCATGACCAGTGATAGCCATGGCTCTGAAAAAGGAAAACGTGACAGCAAGTTATGCTCCCTTCTCCAACAGCTTCCAGTTCCTGGCACATAATCACACAGTATCATGTTAGGTACTAACATGATGCTTATGCTTGGGACAAACCAGGGGCCATCCCTGAAGATTCACTGGACATTTCTTAAGTGCAGAAATCAGATGCTAATAGCACCTTGAGGACTGTGTAGGGGAATTTAACTTCTCTAACCACCTATCATTAAAGTCAAGAGCTATGTCCAGCCCACTCAACTTTCTATCTTTCTTATGCTGATATTTATGCTGGTAAGAGATCATAAAAGAAGGTCTATTTAATAACCCACAAATTTGAGGAAACAGCTAAACAAATGGGGATGCATACATTTACATGGGACAGTGTAGTACTACACAGACACACTTGCTATTTCTTGATGACTAAACATGGCTAGTAGGAACAGAAGAGCTCTGTTAGCTCAGTATCCCATTGAGGGAACTTAGCTCTGTTTGAGTTTCATGGCATGGTGCTACATAAAATAAGTACACATATGATGTTTATTTGTCCAGTCTGGAACATAATGATAAAAAAACTCATTTGAAGTATGCACCAAAACTAACATAATTTAGGTAGTGGCAATGCTCTAACATAAACAAATACAGGGAAGGAAGAATTTGTGTTTGTATTTGATTTCCATGGGAAGGAAGAGGATGTTTAATCACAAACTTACTATGTACTTTGTCCAAGTGTTAATGAGATGACCTGCTGATATATATACAAAACAACTTTAAAGACCAAGAAGGTTTAATCAAATTCTGACACGTATTCCTCCACCCATTGTAAGAAATTGAGCATGGGGAGATCAAAAAACCTCTCTTGATTATTACAGAGGACACTTTTTCCTAACACAGAAAGTACACAACATCCAAAGAGTACAACATATTGCTGTTGCTGTACCTCTTAGAGAACAGTTCTACAATGCAACATCAAAAACAATCTTCAACCAATTTCCAGCAAGCTTTAGAACTTACCAAGAGTTTTATGTAAATCATATTGTTTATACATGTATCATTTGTAACTTTTTTACTCTGCCACTTACTAACTCCTCATAGAATACCCAGAATATATGCATGAAGCCCGCAGTTCTGCTCTGGCACAGTGGCACTGAAAAGTTGTTTGGTGTTTGTCAATACACTCAAGGAGATGACCAGCCACTGAAGGATTTGTGAAAAGTTCTAGATCTTTCTGAAAAACCTCCCTTCTCATGCTGACATCAAGAATTTCTGAAGAATCTAGAAATCAATTTTTTCCTCAATTTTTCGGGTCATGTTTTCCATCTTTGAATCTCCTATTATAGATTTTCCTTTTAATCCCAGCACTATGGATTTAAGTTAATACCATCTATTTTTCATTTCATTTACGATGAGAAACAAAAGACTTCTGGAACATAAGCCTTTTTACCAGAACTTACCAGCTATCTCAGCTGGCTATGAAAATGCTCCTTTCAAAAGTTAAGGCAAGAGGAACTCTTTTTCTTACTATGGACAATCCATATACCACTGTCTGGGTTACAGACCCAAAAGGTAGACCAGAAAGCTGAAGCCCTGAAGTGCAACAGCCCGTTAGTTATGGGATATGAACTTGCTCATGCATTAGCTGTGTTTTAGCTGGCAAACATCTCATTTTGCTTGACAGAGAATATGGGGTAGCATTGCTTCATTGCTCAAAAGCAACTTGATAAATTCACTACATGATTAATTTTTGTTGAGTTATGCTGGACTCTTAAATGCTGAAACTTTTCCCACATACCAAAGTGCTTTGCTCTACATAATCCCTCTTTGCCAAGGCTATACCTATGTAAACAGACTCACAAGCATCAGCTCTTAAATTTCTGTATCAACACAAGAAAAGCTTTACACTTCAGATTATTTTTCTACAAACTGAGATAACATAACACTCCTTATTCTCATTATTGAGAATATAGAACAATAGAATTCAGATACTCAAAATTTGACTATAATAGCTACATAGAAACAGTAGTAGAGTTTACAAAAATATATAGCAAATGAGACAAGAAATATGAAGATCTCTGTGGTACTTACATCTTTGCAATTAGCAAAAGGGCACAAGAAAAATATTCACAGAAGGGACTAGTTAAGTCACATTTACCACAAAGCTTAATAAATCAAGAATAAACCATATCCAGTGTAAGGCAAAGAGCATATCAATCTAAGAAATGAGTCTGTTTTCCCTTTCAGGACAGAAGTTTAATCAGTTCAGAGGCAAAACATTGAGCTGTGTTTTTCCTTGTAAAAAGCACATATACATACACATTTGTTTGAACTCAGCTGAAGGCCCATGTACTCCTAACAGTTTAGACAAACTTCCTCAATGCGAAATTGTTTGTAACACATAGAAATGTGTGCAGCACACTCCACACACCTATTCATATTTTCTTGATAACAAAACAAAGAAGTTGGAGTGGAGTTGTGTAAATCTCAAGGTTTTTCCTTAAAAAGCAATACAATGCTGGAATTCAGAGCCTGAGCATTATAGTCCTCTGAAGACCATTTCCAGTCTTCAAGACAGTAATATTTTTCATAGTGTACAAAACAACTCTGGAATGTGTGCATTTTTCTAAAGCCTTTAAAGACACCTCTTTTAATTATTTTCATTGAAGTCTTAAACTATTATCTCCCCATGCATAGGTATGCATAGACTATGCAAACACTTGTTATACATAACCTTTCACATACAGCCCAACTGACTTCAAAGAGGAGTAAATGGATTTGAACTCCATTCAAGTTTTATTTAGCTAGGTCCTTTCCCAGTCAATAGCTGCAGATGAAACAGCCACTACATCCTGGGATGACTAGGTTTAATTATGATTTTTTTTCTCTGCAGATTCTTCTCCAAACACACTTTCCAATACTTCTCTTACTTCTCAAAATATTACCAGATAATAGTGAGGTGTTTCTGAGGGGAAGTTGTTATTGTAATCTGATTCAGGCATAAAATTTATTTTCTATACAATCCCAGCATTATTACTTCATTTTCATTATATTTTGCAATTTGAATATTAAACATGGAATTTGGGTTTGTCCTTTTTCTTTTCTTCCCTTGAAGCTAAACATTGTGAAATTCATCAGTCAATAAAACGTGTATATGAAAAAAAGAAACACTGTTTCAACAGAGTTGAAACCAACTCTGCCCTAATGAGCTTCAAATAAATCTGTATGGCTTTTATGTATAGAAAAAGTATGGGTTGTTTCTTTCCTTTTTCCCTAGTATAACTTATTGATTCTAAAACCATGTCTGTAAAATGTCACATGCATTTATTGCACCCTTACATGATGAAAGAAGCATATGATTGAAAAACGTATTAAGTTTGTGCCTGTGTATATCAGGAAATGGTAGAAAGTATGCAGATGATAGTGCCTGTGGAATGACATTTCAATGCACAAAGTTTTTTTATTTGGCCTTTGTAGGGAAAAGTGTGACTGGCCCCTGCATAATAAAGATGACTGTTAAAAGATGCAGCACTGATAAATCTTGAAGTTTTAGGAAGATAAAAAACACAGTAATAGAATGTACCTGTTCAGATTTCCAGAGCAAGTATCAGAGAGCAAAAAGATGAAGTAAAGAGTGCTGCTTTCATCTTCAAAATGTGAGTAAAGCTATAGCTCCTCTGCAAAACAAAACAGGATTTTGAGGTGGGAGCACATGAGGTGTTATCTAGCTCTGGTTATTTGAGTCTTTCAGTTGGCTCTAGCTTCTATCTGTTCTGCATCAGACCCAAACCTGCAGTGTAGGGTTAGTCTTGAATACATTTCCAGTGCATATACATAACAAAAGAGCTATTATTACTATCCATGACAGCTGCGAATATTTTAAATGGTACATTAACACAAAGTACTATTTAATTTCCACTGATCAAAAAAAAGCATAACATTTTTCTAGCACCATCCCTAAATAAGACTACCTTTTTCATATGCCAGTTCACAGATTTTTTTACAACCATTAAAAGGAAAAAAAAGTAGAAATGCAAAGCTGATATACAAATTCTGAATGAAAGTTAATAAAATGTTTTCTAATACAGGCTTCTTTATTCATATTTCTAGAAAAGACAGGGTGGGCATTCCACACCTTACACATAAGTACAATAACAGAGTAGAAATGCAATAACAATTAATGCAAAAATCTGATTTTGAATGATGGCAAAGTTTTAAGTACTTTGATATTTTTCACACCCCACATTTGAACATGTAGGTAAGTGGTGGTTTCTAACAAGTGGATGATGTTTAGGTATCTACCTCCTGCAAAATAAAGCATGAGTGCTCACTGAAGTTTAAAAACAAAAGGCTCCCTTGAATTTCATTTGGATTTGATAATAACTCTCATGTAGAAGGCTGTCCCACAAAAACAAAGATAAAACCTTTTTAAAACAGAACAGGTACTCTAACAATTGAATTGTTCTCAGATATAAAATTAATAGATTGAAACTTTGCACTTAGAATATTTATACTGTCATACTGAATTTGTACTATTAGAAAAGCCAAACACAGAGCTACAATATAGCTCTTAATAAGAATACTTGACCAAAACTGTGACCAGAACACCGTAAGAAAACATAAATACAAAACCAAACAAACGAGAACTCTTGTCATATAAAGTTGCATGCCTTCTGTGATCCAGGAAAAAATACATAAAACAAAGCACCTCCTTTGAGGCACATAGGACAAAAAACACATGTAAAGCTAAAGTAAAACTTCAGCAGATTTAAGGTTAAGACTGAGTGATTACTCATTACTTAGTGCTAAGCAGATGTATTTCAGACCAGTGGCAGAATCACCTAATGTAAATTTTTCTTTTATGAATGCTCTGGTTCATCCTGATTTCTTAAAATATCAAGAAAAACAATTTTCAGGAACAATGGAATATACTACATCTCTCTGCATTTTTCATTGTTATAGGTTGCTTCTAAGCAAGTTTTGGAAAAGTGCATTTTCTGAGCCTTGAGTCACTCATGTTCACCCTCTGCAACACTTCTATATCATTCACTGAAATTCACTGTATTTTGGCTTCTGCATGAGGAATGTGTCTGAAGCTCATTGGAACATATGTTAATGCAGATACTGTGGAATTATTTAGTGCCTTGTTTATTTGGTGATTATAATAAAAACATATTTACAAGTTAACACAGTTTGAAAGAAAATCTTTACAAACAGTATCTTCCTCTAAAAACCTAAGAGAGCAAAACAGGACAATATCCTATGTCAATAATGATTATGTAATATCAAAAATCACTCAAAATTGTGAAAATTACTTAGCCATTGTACTTATGTTGACATAAATGGAAAAAAAGGTTGTACTTAGGCCTCCCTCATAATCACATAAGGAAAAATAACTTACCATTACATAGTTCACATTCCTAATATATGTAAAAGTCTTTACGATAACCTATGCACACCTACACCTCACTTCAATAATTTTTTTTGTCGGTTAACAGAGCAAAGTGATGGTTTATTAACTTCAATATATCCTACATACCTGCTCTGATGTGAAATAATGTCCTATCACCCTGCCATGTGCTGCCACATAACTACAAAATCATTGGTAATTGCCAATAAAGCACTTGAAATAAAGTACTTATTTAAGCACAACAAAGATGGCTATAGGGCATATTTGCATCTTGGGACTGACATAAAATGGCTCCCTAACAATTCGAGATAGAGTCTTTATCCCTATCAATCACAAAGAAAAGATGCATTTTATTAACAAAGTATTATCCAAAATAGAATTGTTCCAGGATATTACACTTCACAGAAGAATTTGCATACAGATAAATATAATAGAATTTAATATAATAATTAGTCGTAGATTTTTGTTTTATCTGAATATCAATGCTGAGGAGCTGAAAGTGAAAAATATGCAGCCTTTCTGAATTACAATGTTCATTTTATAAATCGCCTAATGTATCCAGCACAGGAAACACAGAGCAGAGAGATGTACTAAGTCTTTGAAAGTCTACATCAGCTCTTCATTTTTGTAACATATTTCTACTCCAGTATGAGTTGATTGGTTTGTATCAAGTTGATTGACACATTTAATTCCTCATTTTTTGAGAATTCTTGCTTTTTCACAGATTCCACTGTATTTATTCTTTTATCTTAATGATGACTTTTTCATTATGTGTATTTGTGATGTACCAATACTATTAAGTACACACCTGAAAACTTTTAATTATAATTATTATATGTCTGACATCTCTTCCAATCAAGGCAATGACTTGGGTTTCTGGTGACCTGGACCCATTCTCTCATTCTGCATCAAACTTGTCTTGTATTTTTAGACAAGACTTTCATCTCTCAATTCCACATAGAGCTTAATTGCGTGCATATATCTATTTGTATTTCAAACAAAACATTTAGGCTCAAGACCTTCACAAGCTGGTTGTTGATTACAGTTGTCTAATGTCTGTAGAGGAAAGACAGTCACTTCAGGAAAACCTAAAGTCTACATATCCGCCTCCAAAGTGACAATTTCTCCTGCTTACAGTACATTTTGTTAGTACTTGTATTTTTAGCAGCCAAGGAACATGAGAGCATTTTCTTCAAAATAGAACAATTTTATCAAGATCAACTGACGTCTTCCTGAATGGTCTCAGAATTAAAACTCTCTCCTGAAAGAGAACAAGTGTTGGCTAGAATCTTCTTGCACAGAAAGCAAACTTAAACATTAAGAAATGTCCCAATTATTGTCCACACACCTAAAAAAGGAACTATACATGTCACTTAACAAAACCAACAGTGTGGCACACTATTTAACATGTAAACTCTAAAATGTAGAACAGTCCAGACTTTAAAAATTTCCTCATGTTGTTTACATAATATACCCAATGGGAGCAAAACATCCAGCATAATAAAAGCTGGGGCATTTCTGACCACGCTAAAAGCAGAACTTTAGCTCTATAAGCCAATTAGGAAAAGAAATTTAAGAGCCCTCACTATTGTACGGTAGTTCTTTGAGGTTCTGATTACTAGAGTTTATATGTATGCTTATTTTTATTATCATATACCAAGCTTACATATGAAACTTGTACTCCTTTCTCTATCAAACTTTATTGTAGTGAATTAAAGGATGATGAGATCTGGTCAAACACATCTCCAATGCAAATAGCAAAGACCATTTTCTCCAACTATAAAAACTTCACAGTTTAAGTGCCTCTCTCTCTGCATATATTTAAATATATATATATATATAAAATTGGTGTTGTCATCTTTGTTCTGGCCATTAATATATTGTCCATCAGCTTCTTCTTTCTTTCCTCATTCGTTTTTCAGTGGGAGCCTATGTATTCTACTCAATGAAAGGTCTCTAACACTGTATTATTTTTGCCCTTTGAAGCTGCCTTTTGCACAGATCACAGTCACAACTTACTTAACCTATCTGCATTTTTAAAGCGTTTATCACAGTGGCACTGCCACCAGAGTGGCACAGAGAGTGGTGTCAACGATTAAAAAAACAGCAGGCGGGCTGTCTGCAGGTAGGCAGGGGAATCTATGTCCTCAGAATACTGTACGACCATGAAGTTTCTCTTGAACAAACAAGGGCAACATAAAAAAAAATAAGGTTCTGCATAAAACTTTCCAAAATGACAGTGGTAGTGGGGAATCCCAAATTTCACATTTTTTGTAATGCATTTATTTTCCCTTATTCATAAAAAAATCGGTGCTTTGTTTATACAAATAACCTTACCCCAGTGGGGGAAAGGTTATTTCAAAAACATCTCTCTCACAAAATTAAATGAGATAAAATCAAAATTAAAGTAAAATAAATTAAAATCTACAAAAAACATGCAAACTTCCTCACAACCCCCCCCCCTCCAAAAATCATAAAACTCCCATTTTTTTAATGCAACTTGTTTTAGTGATATGTGAAACCATTGCAGATTAAAGTTAATACTCCCTTTTTGAAAAAATATTCCCCTTTGTCTTCAGTACTATCTTGGCAATATCAATGCCAATCATATTTTTAAATGCAAGTCAATGAAGCCTAGTAGCACTGTTAATTTGTTGACTGCATGCTAGCAACAGTCCCTCTGTAGTTCATCCCACATTATTTTTCCTAGGCAAAGAAATATATACTCCTGATTATTCTGAATACAACAGATTCCGTCTTCAGTGGGCCAAGTGGAAATCCAATATTCAAGTCATTCTACTGGAAAAGTATGACATTTTGATTTTGAAAATCTGGAATAAAAATGCAGCAAGAATCCATTCTTTTTATATATTGCAAATGAAAGAAGCAATCTGTAAAAAAAGTCCCGTATTCATCCTGAAATGTACTGATTTACTGGAAAAATTGAGATCAATGCTGGCTTTGGTGTTACACATCATTTAGCTGAAACTATACATGCAAAGTCCACAGATTCAGAACTAATCAATGCCTGTTTGCATCTTGTAGCATGATCAAGTCCTTCTTTAAAAGACACACACAGAGAAAGAGGAGCAGACTAGAACCTTTCTGTGCCAAAGTAGAATTCACTCATAAAGAAGAAAAAAAAAATTGCCCTGAACAAAACAGGAAAGCATTCTGAGAGATTAGCATTGCATACAAAACATTTCTTGAAGACTTGATTTCTTCACCACATTGATCTTATTTAAACAGTCTCGTATTTCTCAAATATTTTAGTATTTGCACTCACAATGCCAGGATCTCTCAGGAGGCCTCAGCTGAGATTTGGCACCACATCATAACAAGGTCACCTTTTAGTCTCATGACCAGAGCTTTTGGTTTACCCTCATTGACCCTGCCTGCACTATATTCTGAGTTAAGTCATGCAAGGAGGTGGAAAGGATTATGCAAGAAAATGTGGGCAGGCTCAGTAACATGTATAACCTTATGCACTTCTTAGAAAAGAAGCACTCGACTCTCCCCTCTCTGCATGGTTTGCATATCTCTGTGGTGTTCAGTTGTCATTTTCTTTCTGCCCTTTTCTAGTCAGGCCAGACACAAATCCTGTGCTTTCACACAAAATTAAAGGCATCTTTCTTTTCTACTGTATGGCACAGTCACAGGCATTTTAGAGAACTATTTGTGGCTTGCTGACACCCTGAAGCACTTTTTCCAATAGCCATTCTCACCTCAGCTGACCAGCACAGAGCAACATGCCATTTCTGGAGAAGAACTACCATGCCAGAAAGCTTTCAACTGTGAAATCATTGAACAGATATAGGAAACAATATAGCCAACTGGGAAAAACTGCTGGGTTTTATTTGAAAAAAAATTATACACACAGAACTTCAGGGATATTTAATAGTTGATACTTTCTTCATTAAGCAGTGTGAATAAACACTAGATGTAATTTTTATTCTCTGTAACAGTTTTCTTACTCTTTAATTTGTTTCCTGGCACCCAGCATATACCGAGTTCCTTCTTTACAGTTATCAAATTCGATGTTTCCCACTAGAAATACAGATGCATGAGCCTCTCCAAAACACTGCTGGCCAACAGAGTAGTATGAGCGCAGCCACAGCTATAATGAAGAAAGCACAGCAGCAAAGTTGTTTTTTACCTTAAACAATCAGATCCGGAATCAAATTAGGGAGGAATATCAAAAGGAGCTAATAATAAGGGCCAGAGGAGAGAAATATCTACCATAAACCTTTTTTCTTTCCCTCAATTTCAGAAGTCTTAAATATAGGGCAGGGGGATAAAGAGGGTAGAAAACCAACCAAACTAAAATATGTAAAACTTTTCACAGATTCTTTTAATAGCAGTTTCCAACAATTAAACAGTATGAAACTTGGGCTGTGGATTTATTTTTTTGCCAATGTCTGAGACAAAAGTTATATGAAACATTAATGTTGGTACAAAAGTAGTCGAAAATAAAAATTGAATTAAATAGGTAAACAAACAAAATCAATATGATTTTAAAACCTGGTGAATAAATTCTCCAGTTTCATTCTCTATTTGATGCATGTCTGTCTCATCTGTGCATGCAAATGTTAAAAGAAGCTGCTCTAGAAAAAAAAAATCTTACAATTGTTTAGGTTTGAATGAGGACTCAGAAATTGTTTTTTAAATCAACCAGTTATTTAATGAATCCCAATTTTAAATAGGTAAACAAACAAAATCAATATGATTTTAAAACCTGGTGAATAAATTCTCCAGTTTCATTCTCTATTTGATGCATGTCTGTCTCATATGTGCATGCAAATGTTAAAAGAAGCTTCTCTAGAAAAAAAAATCTTAAAATTGTTTAGGTTTCAATGAGGACTCAGAAATTGTTTTTTAAATCAACCTGTTATTTAATGAATCCCAATGTCTCAGTGTTCAACTCATGCCATCCTAAAGAAAATACTTATTTTCAGAAACTGTAGAAAACACATTCTGCAAAGTAACATGGTATAATTAGAATGTAAGGCAATAGAAATATGATTCCATGTAAGCAAGACACTAAGTATTTCAAAATTACCTCTTAAATCAGAAATCATTAAGTAGCAATGATGCCCATTTCACTTTCCAATTTCACAACTGAAATTTTTATTTTAAGAATATATATGAAACTTTATCTTGACAATGCAAATGAAGAATAGGATCAGAGTATTTCCTATCCAATACATTGTTTTATATGTACCAAAACAAATTTAAGCATGTTATGTAGTAATTTAAGCATGGTATGTAGTATTTTTTGAAATATGAGCAACAAGGAAAATAAAGCACAGAAACATTGAAAATTATGTTAAAAGGTATAAAAGCAAATCAAAACCAGATTTATTTCAGTTATGTTCTACATAAGCCGAGCAATAACTCTACATCCTACAAAACCTGCTGCAGGACTTCAAGTACAAAAGTGTTTGCTGCTACCTGACCAGAACAATTAATGATCCATCAAAAATGGCATGGAAGTAAATTTTATACTAACAGGAAACACACTGAACCACCCACAGTTGCCTGAATCTAGACAAATGCTGTACCAAGGCATGCTGTACCATAGCATGGCTTAAGTACAATTTTCCTACTTGCATGGTATGCCTGGGACAAATACAGCCTGAGGTTTCCAACAACAGACATGTTGTTATTATGGCAACTGCACAGGGTAATAAAAGAAACCTTGTGAAAACCACATGTGACAAAAGTTGAAAGGAAAGTCACAGTAAATAATTATTCCCCTGAATCTGGGCCTATCGCTATTCTTTTAATTACTTTCATGACTGCTTGTTATTCTGTAGGTTGCAATAATTCTACAATGAAATTATTCTTACTAACAGGCATGCACATCATGTTAAATGCTGAAATGAGAAATTTGTAAAGCAAGCATGAGGCTTGAAGGATGTAGTGACATTTCATTATTATATAATTATAGCATCAGTCCATTATCCTTAATGGACTTCATCCTCACTTACAGGGCATGGGTGGGAAAATGGTTGCTATTCATAAATATGGTGAGATGATCAAAAACTGAAAAAAGTTATATATGCCTTTGAGACTTCCAAGACGAATTTTATCCTAATACCTGTTTAAACAGGTAAGGCATTTCTGATTTTTGATAGAGAGATATGGAAATTTGATACAAGAGAAATCAAGGAGAAAATAAATCAATAAAGAGCAGGAGACAAAAAGATTAAAATAAGTACAAATAATTTATCAGGAAATGTGCTGATGTAACAACAGGTAGCTTTGTGGCAATGTTAATGCATTGCAAATAACTTTTATAACTTGTAATGCTTTCAACACTTCTTTCTGACATCTCCTCCCAAAAAGACTGTCTATAGAAATCTAGCACTTCTAATGCTGGACATACCTTTTCAGTTCTGAACAGGCAGAATCACGTCTGTACTGCTCATACTGTACAACAAAAGAAAAGATTAACAAGTGGCAAAATGCCAGTACTTAGTCACTTCTAAATCAGGTTACAGGTTAAGAAAAATCCTCTTTCCAGTTCACTATAGAGTCAAACATATTTCAGAAATAATAGTGCTCGGCATGAAAAAATAAGCAAGCAGTGCTTTCAAAGCATGTTCAGACACTGTCCTCATAAGAAATGAGGAAATATTGGGAATAAGCCTTCGTGTGATAGAACACCTCTCCCTTGCCTGCCTTTTTGAGATTCCATAATAAGGTATCTCACAAACCAAGATCTAGCTCACTGGTTTAAAATTACCCTCAGATTCATCAGCAGTGTTTTTTGCGTGATGCCCTATTACATGTGGCTACCAGGACACAGACATATGGACAGTTTTTCATACAGAAAAATATTTTCAACTTCTTAGATGTTGTGGGTAGCAGGGAACGAAGGACGAGGACTTTATATGTAGCTAAAAACCTACATTTCCCATGTAACATAACGAAATTAATGCATACCTACTTTTCTGTGAACTTAAGTCTGAATTGCCCTTCAGCAACCTGCTAGAAATTAAATGTTCCCTAAGAATAGATATCAACTGTTACCCCAGGTTTTAGAAGTAATTTGGTGTTTCATCAGATATAGATGCAAGAACTAATGAAGCTGCATTTCTGTTACTGTTCTGTTTCACTGTGGTATGTATAATGCTTCTATTTGGGAAGGACTTGTAATTTCTCGTCAAATTTTCTCTTTCAATCCTACAATACCTGCCAAATATGAGCCTTACAGCATGATTTGATTACACAAGGGCTAGAAGCACTATTTACCTCCGTTTGCACAAACTGCTTAAATTACAGTAACTTTTATTTTGGAACTTATGGTATGCTCCCATATATAAAGTTTCTGCTTTGTAAGGCTGTTTAATCAGCATTACACAATAATACTGGGCACTTGAGCCTAAAATTATGTATATCTGCATGCCATTTTCCTCTCTTACTGCTATCACACAACTAATTCAGTTGCATTATGTGGCCAGATGTTAGTACATACTGTTGATCTATATCATTCTTGCCAACTTAAAAATTAATATTATGGGATAGTTTTGAACAAATAAAATAGTTACCAAGGGACTGAAAACAATGTGTTTTATGGGAAGTTTGCAATGTATCCCCAACACTTTTTAGTGTTAGACTGTAATTAACTTTAATATTGTCATACATTATGGAAAGTTTTCCTTATAAGTCAGAGATAAAATATTAAACAAAGATTTCAAACCACTTAACTTACAGAAGTAGACACCCAAAAGCCCAGACAGCCCAAAATGGTTGTTTTACTATATCCCTATTTTAGTACAGCTATGGTCTACTTAGTGATTTAAAGTGTCTGTAATGCCATGTTTGGTTAAAATACTCTTTAAAGATTCCCAGTTTCATCAGATGGGAATTTCTCTTTTCCATTTTTTATTTCTCTACTCAATATCCTAAAGTGCCTTTTTGGTGGGCATGAAGGTGAATGAAATTTGCACAAGGTGTAATTTTGTCTTGAAAAAATAAAATTTTTCAAGTTGACTTTTAGCCTTAAGAGGAGTGATTTTAGTAACAGGGAGAAGGGTGATGGCTTTCGCTCTTGCAGCTTAAGGATTTCTGCATTTAAATAGCTAAACTTGGCTCACCATGCCCCAAAAAAGCTGGTTTTTTATCTTGTAGTCGCATCCCTTTGTCCTAATCTAGAAAACACCAATAAGAAGGGATTTTTGGCTGCTTCTCATGGAGCCTTCTTCATGATATATATCAGATAATCCATACCAGTTACCTCCTCATTTCTTTTGCCATTCAACTACATGTTTCAAGATTCCGCCTGACTTCATGTCTGCCATCACTCCCTTTAAGCAAAAGAGCCAGTCCTAAGGGGCTCAAAAAGTCTTTCCCAGGTCAGCTGTCCTAGTTTTGCTTTTCTACCTCCTTCTCTTGACCAACTGAACTCTCAGCACATACTGCTTGAGTCGCACACCACCATCAGGCACTCAGCTGAAGTTACAATGACCTCAGGCTGAAGTTATATGAACCTGCCATTTTCAGTTTAGATTAAATTTCTTTTTTTCTGATGCCCAGATTCAGATGCTTTCATTCAAGGCCTAGCCAGCAGCAGAGACGTGAGTTATGTCCTAAGTTCTAGAAGTGCTGGCTGAAGTGCACAGCCTTCCAGGGTTTTTTTTTTTCCCTTTTACTACAAACCTGGGCATCCAGGCTGCACCAGCAGGTCTCCACCTCTCCTTCCCAAGGAAGTGCAGGCTGCAAAGCAGACACACAAGCCAAACCCACCATGTTATCTAATGAGTATCAGGTTGTTTTGCAATATCACATATTGCAATCACATTTCTATCATACTCTTCTTTCACAAATACCTGGTGTTTACTGTCAGCCAGGGAAAGTGCGTCACCTTTAACGAATCTGACAGAGCGAGGGAGGGTGGAAAAATGAATTAACATTGGATACAGCCACCACAAATAGATACCCAGAATAAAGTGAAATACATGAAAAAGCTCCTCACACTCAGTCTAAAGATGATGTAATGACATTAATCACATACTCTTGCTTCTCCATGTCTGTGACATAGTAAAAACACAGTGATGCAGAGAAGGATAGTAGGTGACAACTATGTGCTATTTTTCACATAACAAGGATGATGAGCTACTCAAATAAATGATAAGGCAAATTCTTTAATGATGCAATTTTTTAGGCAAAACTATCAAGATTGAATGATATTTCATTATACTTCCCTACATAAACTTTGTGGGGGGTGGGGGGGGAGGAACCAACCAATAAACTACTACCCTTTCCTTAGGAATCCAACTCCTCAAATAATCCTAACAGCCATGTCAACATTCCTTTCTCTCAACACACACACTGTTTGTTTTCATGGTGTTTTCATGGTATTTTACCCTGCTCCCACAGGTCTGAATTTCAGAAGTTACTGTGAATTGCCCTTTTGCAGTCACTGTCAGAGCATTTCCTGATTGTATTGCAAAATCAACCATTTTGAAAAAGGGAGAGTAATTATTATTTGCAAATTTGGGAGTAAGTCCTTAGAGACAGTGACGTCTCTTGACAGAAGGCAATAGTATATTTGATGAAATATAGAACAGTTGGTTAACTACCAAGCATTGTAAATGAGTGGTTACCAAGAAAGCACTGATTTCTTCCAACAATATTCCCCATAACAAATCTCAAAAAACCAATCTCATTATCAAGTCCTAACAAGGCCTCTATTCTTCTCTCTAGGAAAAGACTCAATGATTCAGTGACACAAACACACACTAAATATTTTTCTGGGTCAAAGCTAAAAAGACCAACACGCCCAAGGACTGAATTTTAGACAGGAAAGTGACTGTGAAGTGCACCTACCCCTTGTGATTCATGTTTGCAGCTCAGCTGCATGATGGCTCAAGAGCATAACTACTGCTGTCAGGCTGATCTCATGAAAAGGAGGGGTATGTACAGGACAGCTGGCCAGCAACAGATGGGAATATGTTGTTCCATCTCACAGGTTGGTAGACTTCCTGTTGCAGCACATGCTGTCCAGAAGGAATTCTAATTCTAATGCAGCACCGGTCTTCCAAAGGACGCCTGGCTTTAAGCCACAGTCAAGTCCTAGAATTCAAAGAACTTCTTAAATTGTCTATCAACTCCTTAAACAGTTCAGTCATTTATAGTTCAGAACTGTTGACTGTGTTGAGGATTAATTAGTCGGTTCTTTTAATTACTTTTGTTTGTTTGTTTAAGGTGAAAGGTTTTATGAGCAGAACTTGATATAACTGTTGCCAGCTTAAACTTTTTTGCTCTTGAAGAAGAAAATTATTTAATTTTCTAATAACATGATAGATGCAAAAAGGTCATCATCAGTTGCAGTCTCTACAAGGATTATTGCTTTTGCTCATTCTGCTTTATGGTAGCATAGTTTTGACCACAAATTGTCTTCTAAAATACTTAAACTGCATTAAAATCAGACTGTTGTTATTGCATTTACAAGGTAATTCATTTATCTTTCATTCATTCTCTTAACTTTGTACAGATACCAAGAATTTAATTTTATTTTTTGATATTTCAAATTAAATATTACTTGAAAACAAAAAAAGTTAAACTCATTTGAAAACTTAGAGAAGCAGAAATTAACAAAACAGTTCATTCTGACCTTCTGAGTGGAAAGAAATGAATAAATGGAACATTAATGCCACTTCTCATTATCAAGGTGTCTGGAAACAACTGTAGGGAGCTCATTCCATTATGCAAACTCACCCTGTCCCAACCAGTCATTGTGTTAATGTAAAGAATTATCATATCACCTCCTAAAAATAGAGCTATTGTTGTGGATAAGGTTATCTATACCATAAAAGACAGTATTCATTTGTAGTGCTAGATTCAAACCAGGGGTTAACTTACGAGACACTAATATAAATTAATGGAAAAACAGGTTAAAGGGGATTACAAAATAGGATTTGGTTGAGAAATATTGCTGTTTTGCATTATCAACTGTGGCACTGTGTGCAAAGTGATACAACTTCACAGGGTACAAAAAGACACCTTGAGTTCCCACTTCACAGATGATGAGAATTTCTATGCAAACAATGCCTGTACAATTCTATACATATACATAAGTATTCAATAGCATAGATTTTCCTTTTCTCTTTTCAAAAGGCTTTCAAATAAAAATTATAACATATTAACAGTGATGTATAGATTCAACTCTGTAGTAAATCCTTTTTAAGCACACAAATTACAAATCAGAAAAATGGGTATGGTCTGATATTCATTAAATACCATTTCTGTATTATGTATTTCCCTTCTTTTAAACTAAAAGATCAGTTCAAAGAAATACATATACAGTCTGACATTTTGAAATGCCTCCTGACTTCAAAGAATATCTGCCTAAGAACACTCAATATTTTAGTTTCTTCCTCATTATCAACAAGTATTTCAGTATTCAAACTAAGGAAGCAATTCTTGTGAATACTTATACACAGCATTTTAGTACTTGAGCATGTTCTTACTAGACCCCACAGCAATATATTTCACTCGGCTGAGCTTTAAAGAGGGTTTTGATGAAAAAGAGGCATAACTTTGCATAATATGCTCTACAAAAAAGGCACCTGGATACACTGAGTACTCACACATGTAAAATTAATATTCAGTCTAAATGTTTACAAATATGAACCTTAAACAAAGGCAGCAAGCTAGAACTGAGTTTAAGTCACTCTCTAAGCCACTGATTTGCCCTCAGCACAAACCAGAACATTAATATTATATAGCTCTACTCAGAAAAATAAGTTGAACTTGCTGAATTAAATACTGCTAGTTTAATGTTTTCTCTTTTTCTGCAACCTCAGAGCCAACCCTTTTCCTTTTTTATGGTCCCTCTGCTCTTAAATTTGAGATCTAAGAGCATCAACAGTTTATCAACTGTCAAATATTTTAAAATTATTATTAAAAGAGTTAGAATTATTCTAACCTATTATTTTCTCTAATTTCTTCACACATGAGATATTATTGTAATTGTTTTACACCAGTGAGCTAAAATATTAATGCAAATGACAAATCATGTATCAGAGTTCAGAATCTAATGTAAAGGAACAAATATACATATATACATGCATAATTTCCATAATTCAGGTAATTGATGCATATAGTATATATAGCTTTAGCAGACATCATATACACTGACATTTTTGTGATTACTCCAATGCATTAATTATGATCTACTGTTGCTAAACATATATTAATTTGCTGCCATATAATGAAAGAATAAAAATTTAAATGGATATCTGAAGATAGAGATAGTGGAGTGTTCTGTCAGTTTTAAGAATCTTTAGAACCAAACATCACAGATGGCAATTTTATCTGCAGTTGATGACCACTTCCATTTGTCATCTCCTAGAAATTGATTCCATCAGTTTTGTATTGTTGTGAATCACCAGATGGCACTTCTCCCTACTCTTGAGACTTACCCTCTGAGCATGTAGGAGTTAGATCTGGGACAAACATTTCCAGCTGAACTGAGATGCTGTACAGATTTTGAGATCCTTACCAGTAAAGAAGCACTTGTCTTGTTTCAATCCCTCTCCTTAACTGAAAATATTCTTAAATTAGTTGCTGTAGACAAGCTATGTCTACAGAAGTGGAAAAAAAAAAGTATTAAACCCCTACACACACTTTTGTCAACACATATCCACTGCCCTGATCAGGGACATTTTTTAAAGAATTCTTTCACATTCTCCATAAGACTATATTTAAAGCTGCACTTCTAGCTTGAATAAAATAATATTGACAAAGCAAAATAAAAATGTGTTGAAAAGTCTGTCCATTTCTAAGCAGCATTGTAATTTCGCAGCTTCTATTCTGGTTATGTTCTTCAAATAATTTCTCTGCCTTGTTTCCATATGCATTCCACAGGAAGAAAAAAAAATCAGAAAAGTATGCAGTCATGGCAAGAGCTCTCAGTGAAGTACAACCATGATTCATTATCATCACATACTAATGGGATATCTCAGTGGAAACAGCATAAAGCAATGTTTAAACATCAAGCAGTGATTGTTTTATAATGTCTGTAACTATACTGCACACACATCTTTCACTCTCCTGCTTTCCTCTGTTACCTGGGTCAAGAACAGTGCTTCCTTTTCTCTGGGTACTCTGGGGAGAAGAGACAGGCTGCCTTGGATTTCCACACCCCCCACTCAATTTCTTTCCTTCTGGCAGATGTTTAATGGGATAGGGAGTTGTAAATAAATTTTGTGTGAAAATCTAAAAAAAAAACCCAGGTTTTTAGGAGGAAAGTTACAGCAAAAGGAATTTTCTTCCCATTGAAACTTCAGTAAGGTTGCATGCAGCATCATGAAAAGTCATTTGTTCAAGCATGACTCCTTTACACAGGGACTTGAGGACCTCTCTACTATTACCCTGTAGCAATACCTTTCTGTTATCTCCTGGTTTTGCCGACAGTCAATGCAATATTTGAGTGTTGGAGACCTACAGTACATCAGTTCTACATGAGAGTGGGACTTTGAGAATATACACTGAAGTCTCAACCACTGGAAAAAATAAAATAATACTTCTTTTTCGATCTCCCAACTAATTTTTAAAAACATTTTATGAATAATATTTCATGTACATTTATTGAGAATTGTATCATAAGCAAACACAAATGAAAAATTATAAAGAAAGGTATAAAATATCCATTGGAAAGGTTTGAGGACTCCATTGAAGAGTTTTGACTTTTTTCTTTTATAGAATTTGACCCACTTAAATCCACAGCCTTAGTGTGTGATAAGCCCTTACAATGCTTCTGACGTCAGAAGAGATGTGAAGACGACAGCCAAAACTCTGGCCTCTAAGCCACCAGCCTTCTCTGGTAAAATCAAAGACAGCTTTAAACTCAGCTTTGAGCTCAGTAAACAAAGGTTTCGACCTTTAAGCTTTGATAACAGGGATGACAAAAAAACAGTCCCCAAAATCACCAGGTTATCTCCATGAAACAAACTCAGCAAATTTTTCTTCAAAATTATGTATAATCAGCATCCTAATGCCCATGGACTATTTGCAGAACTGTTTAGGTTGGCTCTAGATTTTAAAGGCGTTGTTTTAATGAAAAAAAAACCTAATTGGAAATTACTTCTGCACTTGATTCTGAGGAATCTAATAATTTTTAAGCACATACATCTGAAATGAGGCATACAATACAGTTCTGACATTGCAAAAGATTGAAACGGAGTTACTTGTGTCAGTAAAATACACCCTCATATTGTTTGCTTTAAAGCAACTCCTTAACCTTTTTTATAAAAATCTCTGGTGTTGCAGAAGAACTGCCTGTATCAAGTGCTTAGCGAGGATGAATAACCTTCATTGCAACACTTGGTTTCATGCTGGGGGATTATGTTATTGCTTCCCTCCCAAATCCTTATGAAAATAAGATGTTTCTCATGAAGACTTGTCTTGTAAGTAAAATTGATGTTGCATTGATAAATTAGGTGTTACTTCAAAAAACACATGGTATTAATTCTTCGTATCTGACCCAAGCTACACTGATGCTTCCCCTTCTTTTAAGTTTCTCTTTAGAAACTCATCTTTGAAGTCGTTATTTTCTCAGAAATTTTGGCAACCTATATGAACAAATATTTCCTTCAAATCCATAGAGTTTGGTTATACCGGGAATTGTCACCATTCAGTTGTTAATCCTTGTTATAACCTTTCAGGACTAGACAGAATATAAGAATATTTCTTCTTTGAAGTGCTTCACACTGTTTTGTCAATACATGTTAGATAATGATTAAAAAGCCAACAGCAAATACTGTGCAACATGTGCTGGTGCACTGACTTGTCTTGCATTTAATTAGTCAATTAGTTTTGCATGGATTACCACAGTAATCTGAAACTACCTATTGCTACTAAATAAAGCTAAAAGGATATAGAAAAACAGCACATTACCTGGCAGAGAGCGGCTGTCCAAGACAATAATAGGAACTTGAGAGATACAGAGCCTTTGTTCAGTTTGAACATTTAAAGACTCTTTGGAGACCTGATTGGCTGATTATCACACATGTTGTTTGGACAGTTTATTTTGTGTGACCAATTGCCAAACCAACAAGCATCTCAAATTACTGAGGCGCAAGAGGTTATGGTGAAACTCAACAATCAGAACACAATCCCTCAGAAGGATATCCTTGGTTTATTAACATTCCATCACCTGTTTAGGGTTTCTTTCACAGCTCCTTTGTCTGACATGAAAGATTTTTCCTTAACAACCTCTGTTCAGTTTCAACATTCTATTTAGGTGTTATATATAGCCATTTAAATGAGTGCTAATGTCTGGAGACACCTTAGCATAGTTTGTGTATAATGCTCTAGGAGTTCAGCAATATATGATGAGGATGGTTGGGAAACTGCCTTTTGTAACACACACTAAGATCAACATTAATATTATTTTGTTTCATGAATAAAAGGTGTAATAAAAATGCTCTAAAGATCATCAGTAAAAGCTTAAAAGGAAAATTAGAGGCACTTAATGTAACCATCATGTTGCAAAAATCCAATTTTTTCTCATTTGGACAAAATTGTCCAGCCATTAACAGTAAGTGTGCAATTAACTTAGATGTTTTTAGACTGCTCAATTAACAGTGAAAGTATAAAATAAGGCTTTATACAGTAATTAGAAACTTTGTATTAATAAGGAGTGTTGCCACGAAAATATTTAAAAAGCTGTGTTTTGCTGGAGATAATGCAGAATTTTCTGTAGAGCTGCAAAAATTATTTTCTATTATTCCTTAAATTTTTTTTAAAAACACACTATTTTTGTATAGGAAAAAAAATTGAATAATCTGTAGAACTGATGATAGAATAAATATATTACAACTCTGAGCAAAATGCTTTTCTAAGTTCACATCAAATGCCCTTTCTTTGTAAATGCAAAAATGTTCTTAACTATATTGCTGGAAAACCAGGCAACAAGGTGTGTATGTCCTCACAACTGTCATTTTTTATCAGTCTCACACACTGTAGTTGCCTTGACCCAAAAAATGCTGGAAAGGATGAAATTGCCTGGCCAAAAGAAACAGAAAAACAATGGGATGACTCAGGCTGGAAAAAAAATTAAAACTTTCTCTTGTCCTAGATATTCACTAAGCAACGGATATTAAAGCCTCAAAGCTCTTAGAAGTGCTTTGGGAATTTGGCCACCTCTGGGACAGATTTCATGGGCAAACTGTTGTTACTTTCACTGTCCACCACTTCAAATATTCATAAGCAAGAACACAATTCTCAGAATAAATTTCATAATTTATCTGAAAATAATGACGCTAATGACGATCTGCATTTCTAGGACATGTGGCAATCTCACATGAAAAGTGAAACAAGGTGTAGAATTACTGAAAGCTACCCCAAATAGGAGACTCGATTTAAGAAAAAGACCAGCCTAATCATGAGAAAGTATTATCATTTAATTGATCTCTCTATTGTCTAAAACTTCAATTTGAATCTGAAACAGTTCTTTTGGGAAGAATGAAACATACTGGAGATAATACATGGCAGTGATAGGTGAGCCTCTAATGCCAGACTGTGAGGAGGATACTTGCCAGGGTTGTTCGTCTCATCACTGAGGACAACAGCAGGAAGGGAACGTGTTTGCTGACACAAGCACACAAGAAGAGGACAACAAAGGAAGTAAACATGGGTTGCTGAACTCTGACGAAGACCCTGCAGTGACAACAATACCACATTTCCTATAATTGGAGTGATGTAGGAAGGGAGGCATTGTTACTGCTGGACACCCTGTGTTACATTTTGACAGCTTGTGTTTAGTCCCGGGTACAGCTTCTCACTTGTGTCAGCAAAGCTGCTCTCCCCCACTGCGCCCTTCGGTGGCAGGCCCTTCCTTCCACGGGATCCTCATCCCTCCCCAGGCAGGGCAAGAGAAAATCGCTGCTGACCCCAAAATTTCTGCAGCTGTGAGAAACAGCCACAGAAAGATGGATTAACAGCAGGGACCACTGCAATGTCTCTAGGGATGCTGACCACAAAGGCCACATGAGCAAGCACAGCACAGCACCAACCTGGCATCACGGAGGGGGACCACAGCTGCCTTTTGTCTATTGACTTCAGAGAGAAATGAGGACTAAAATCTGTGCCAGTCCTGTGGTTGAGCTTTTGAAATTCAGGGAACTGAGCATGAGGTAGAAGGTCAGAACTACCACTAAATTGTACTTCTAAGTGACAGAGCTAATTGGCATGGGCATGCCAATGGCAGACAGCTGACCTGCAGTTCACCGTCAGCTTGAACTTGACAAAACCAAAATTGAATACAGTCTTGGACCATTGTCTATATAAAAGCATATCAATACCAAGAGGGCTATTACCAAATTTAACATATGAGACTGTATCCAGCAGTGGATTTTGTGAATAGTAATGCCAGTGGAGTTTTAAATATAATACAAATCCAGCTACTCAAGAGCTCCTCTGAGAAGGTTGCCTAGAGCTGGCTCAGTAATTGCACCTTGCTGCTCCTTCACACATAGGCACATATTAAATGTAACTATTCCTCTCTGGAAGAGAGACAGACACCAAAAGGAGAATTTCTTTTGGGATCTACAGATTAAACTGTTAAAATTGAAGTAAGCTCATCATAACCATTTAGTCTGGTTGCTGATGTGAACTTCAGCTCAGGAATTCTATACACTAACATCTGCTTCACTACATTTTAGTAACAGACACTTGAAAAGAAATAATCTTTGTTGCATATGGTCGAGTGCTACCATTTATACTGCAGCACAATTTTTGCTTCTGTCCCAATCCAAGCCTTCTCGAAAGAATGCTTTGCATTATTAGTGGCAATAAAATCTAAAGCTATATAGCAGCTTGTTCTAATAATGGATGTTTGGTCACAAATTGTTTTCTTTTGGTGTGAATTTTAACTTTTTTTTTTGTATAATTCCCCGCAAGACCTAAGGTACTGGGTGATAATCTTATTTTCTCCTACTAGTATATACTCTAGATTTACAAATTTTAGAGAAAATTTAAGCTTGTGATACAGATCTGCAAGATTTTCTTTGACTTACACATAATTTGATGTTTTCTCATTTAAGGGAGTAATCCATCACAAAAATATTTTGACATTAAGAGTGCTGACATCTGCATGTGATCTGGATATGTAGGTTTCACTTAAAATCAGTGGGCAGAAAAAAAGTTCTGGGATATCTCTCCCTGACCTGTCTTAGACATATAAGCTATAACAAAATTATATGTGGCCTACAAGTGTCTATATATCTCCATTATTTAAAGTACATCTGGAAAAGTTGTTCAATTATAGATGTATATCCTACTGAAACTTGGATGAATCCAGCCCTATATATAAAATTGTAGTACAATTCCTTGGTATTGCAGTAGACCGAAAAAAATGACCCAGTCCCTTCTTCCAGTTCAGTATTTTTAAATATTAAGTATGTTGGGAGAGGTAGGACAAGGGTTATCCTGTTGGCTAATTTAGCTCTTACAAAATAAGAAAGTGAAAAATGTATGCTCTAGATTCTAAAAATGTTCTTTCCATCTTCTTTGAAACTGATCCACAGCTTAACAACATGATGTTGAAATCTGAAATTCTGCAATCTTCTCTGTACTGTTGAGAAAATATTTCCAGTTTAGCTGAGTATTGTGTCTCTGAAAAGCATGTGCTGCAAGACCCATATTTTGTCTCTGTGTTTGTAAAATGTGCAACTCAGGACTGTTGCATCACAAATATTTTTGTGGTTGTCATGGCTTCATAGAAGACAATTTATGGAAGGTGCAGACAAACTATCTTGTGCTTTGCATACCAAAGACAACTATGTTTTTGAAAGTAAAAGTTCAAGTCAAGTCTTATGCAAAAAAGCTTAAGAAAGAAAATCACTGCCATATTAAGCAAAATAGCGACAAATTTCATATGTGCAATTTTAATTGACAATTTACTCAATTAAGTCATGGGATAAATCACTAAATTAAAACTTGAAACAATGTTCAATGCCTTACAGAACACAGAGGACAGCTTACCTTATGTAAAGGCTGGACACCTGCCCAGATCCACAGAATTAGAGGCATCATTTTTAGAGCCAATTTGTGACTACACTGATTAAATTGCTAACAAGACATCAATTTTTATAATGCATACATACTTTGTCTCATATTTTTTTTGACATTTTGTGAGACTGTATTTCATAATATCTGAATATGTGGCATTCTGCAGTTCTATAAAAGTAGCTGGTATTAAATGGGAAATAGAGGCAGCAGAATGCAGTTCTATAAAAGTAGCTGGTATTAAATACAATTTCTTCCAAATGGGAAATAGAGGCAGAAGAACAGATTTGATTCAGGCAACAAAAGTTAGTTAGGGCTGTCTCTGATGATACAGAAACCAAATATGCATCAGGGATTGCTCAAAACTTAACAAAAAAACCAACTGTTTGCCCAAGATACTGCCAAATCTTTTTGAATAAGTCCAAGAATTACACAGAAGATCCCTCTGCAGAACAAAAGAAAGGGCAATGTTAATTTAAAAACTACTCTCTGTGAATTACTGCATTATAACGCAGTCTGATTTTTTGTTGGCTTTGATAACTGCAGATACAGAAGAGCTTGAGCAATTAGACATGCCATAGGGTGTGCCAGTGCACAAGTTTGAGTGTGTTAGGTATGAAGGAAATACAAATCTGAAAGGTATGTTGCACATCACATTGCCCAACATCCCAGTTTTTGGGTTGCTTCACAGCACCCTTTCAAATTAGCCAGACACACTGATGGGTTAAAAATCACCTGTGCACAAGTCACAAGCACAGAGGTTAAAGAGAAATATCAGTGGTTTCCTTCTCGCCCACCAGTACATTAATGCTCACTGCAATGGTACTGTAATGAAAACACACTCCCCCACCAGCCCCTTAAACTGCAAGCCCTTTCCAGTCTGCCACCCCTCTCCACCTGCAGCCACTGCTTCAGGCTGCTCCACAGATTGCCCACTGTCCTCCCTTCACTCTTCTTCCCTAATCCCCAGCTTCACCCAGCTGTCTCACCCTCCTTGCTCTAGCAACTCTAGTAGCTCAAAAACATACCAGCATACAAAGTCCAAGGTAAGGAAAAACTACTCCACAAATGACTTAGAGCTTCTTCATCACAAAACTGGTACTTTAGGTTTCCCCTGGTCCCTTGATTTCCCTTCAGTTGTCCTCACTATCTTGTATTTAAATGTAATGTATGAATGCATAGATAACCATAAATAAAATAAAATAATGCAATACCTTAGAAGTAACTTTTAAAGCTACTCTGTCCGGGCAGAGTTTTGCTGTGATTATTTGAATAACACTTTCTGCCTTAAGTAAAGAATTATAAACTTAGCCACAACATTCTTACTTTTTTTAAATGTTGCAGTAGCTCATGAAGACTAAGTATGTCCAACTCATTAATATATGACTTTCCTCTTTTGCTCAGATCACTTTAGATGCTTATACGTAGTCCAATTATTTGTCTTTTACAAATTATTTGTGGGAGAGTGGATTTTTTAGAGTATAAAATCTTTTTTCTAGTCAGATCAGATAATGTACTAATTCAGTGGAACTGAGTGTGTACGTGAGACAGTATTAGAAACTAAAGAGTGTTTTTCACAGGGGAGAGGATGCTGTGAGGACATTGCAAAACACAAGTGACAAGAATAATGAGCTTGAATGCAATAGTACTATTGCCTTTACTAGCATCTTAATTTTTAGAGGATGCTGTGAGGACATTGCAAAACACAAGTGAAAAGAATAATGAGCTTGAATGCAATACTATTGAATACTATTGCCTTTATTAGCATCTTAATTTTGAATGGTATGCATCTTTTGAAAGCCTGTACCACTTACTTTTAACTTAGCAATCTTTGTCATTGCCCAATTATAATGTTAAGCAAAAAATACTTGTTTCTCACCTGTAAGAAAATGCAAGATGTTCTCCAGCTTGAAAGTTTATGATTTATGTACCAACATATAAGTTGCTAAACACGTACTATATTTGTTGTAGGTTCTCTCAGATTTTCATCTAGATTTGGACCATGATTAAGAGAGGCATTTAAAACAAGTAAGCAGTAAGTGTAGGTATATGCTATAGTGGGAAAGTGACATACTTAGGTATGTATTACTAAAACAGACAAGCACAGTGATAAAAAACATTCAGCAGTTGACAAAGTAGTTTTGTTTAAAGACAAGAAGGAGATACAACCCAAACTGATTAAAGGGTTTAATATAACATATTTCTACTTTGCCTTAAAGGCCAGCTATGCTGGCAGAAGTTTTCACTCCTGTAGGATCAGCTCTTGACTGTAGCATCTACAGACCTAAAGCAGGTTTTTCAATAGGTAAAAATCCACACAAATCCTGACAACTGAGGGTACTCAGAAGACAGAAACATTTTATGCAACTCCCAGCAGGCCTGAACACTGCAACAGTTGCTTCCAAAACACCTTGAGTAGGTCTATTTGAGACAAATATAACATTTTAACTGCCACAGGTGAAAGATGCAGATCACTGTGCAGTTTCACTATAGCTCTACAAAAACAGGTTATTTTAGAGATGGTGCCCTGGTAACCTTAGCAGTAACACAAACCACCTCCCAAAGGCCAGCCCAATGTCTGCAGCTCCATCTATGCTACTTATGCTGGAACATTTAGGATTGAAATTAAAGGCTTTGACAGCCTCCCATTTGAGGCTTTTTAGGTAGCTCATGCTGCCATGGCTTTCCTCAAAAGCAGAATATTGCATTGCTGGACTGCCCAAGAATTAAAGCCCAGTAACCTGATAGTTTATATCATGTACCCTTCCTTCCTTCTTCCTCCACCTTCAAGACCTTGTGTCTTTTCACTGCTGTGAAAAGCCTTCCTACTCCTGCTTAAGGAATCACTGCAACACTCCCCGGATATTATCAGTTCTCTGAGAGAAAAAACAATTAATTAGAAACCATCTTGAATATTCTTTTCTCTCTTTAGGACAAGAGTCTCTCTTGGTTCCTGTTTGCAGCAGAAAGTAGGCAGCTCATTTCTATCCTCAGCAGGGCCCAGATAAGCAGCTCTACCAAATAAAAAAAACAAAAAAGGGATTCCCCTCTGTCAAAATCAGAAGCAGAATAAAATGTGCCTGGGAGCATGAGTTCAAACAAATATAAAAGGTTCTGAGCTCAGTGGGGTTTGGTTAAATAAATCAGGTCCAAACTTTTAGGAACACAAACACAAACCATTCCCTTCTCAATGGGGTAACAGAAACAAACACACCAAGTTAATGAACGCAGCAGGGATTGACCAAAAAGTTCAAACTCCTCTTTGGAACAGTGCAAACAGCTAAGAAGCAAGCAGCCTTAGCCTCTTGGCACAGGAAAACAAAACCTGCTCTGCTTTGGTTGGATGACTAAAAACTTCCTTGATTACAGAAGTCCTCCATTCTAAAATGAGGAGCTGAATTTACTATTAAATGCCAACTAAAGATTCATCCATTCAGTTCTGACAGCTCACATGCCCAGTCGAAGTATTGGCACTGAAATGTCTCCTCCAAGCATTTGATTCTGTTGTTTTCATAGCTGGTCCAAATTCTGCATCTCCTCACACTCCTGTACTGCCAACATTACCCATCACTACTACTCCTACTATGCACCTGGTCATAGAACTGCTCACTCCTACCCACTACTCCTTCTATGCACCTGGTCATAGAACTGGTCCAAAGAGGTCAAAAGGATCATGTGGAAAATACATGCACTTGTATATATGGTATTTATGGCTGCTTCCTACAGGCTGTAAATACCACACTGCAACGCCAGAACTTCCCAAATCATCAAAGCAATGTAACTACAGCCTTCCAGGGCTTTCTTCATTTCCCCACTTTACCTCCTAGTATGCAACATGTTACATAGTTCTTCCTATGTTCACATCACCTTGTGTATTTGTACATATACATACAATTATTACTATTGGAAAACTATCTACTCACTCATGTATGTTCAGCTGCCATATTGAGAAGTAAATGCTTCCTTCAAACTACACCAGAATGTAAGATTCTCTGCATATAAAACAGCTATAACTGCTGTTCAAAGTACTTATAGAACAGGGTGTTCAACCTACAGTTATAACTTCTGTTTTCATCCAGTACATGTTCATTAGTAGAGGGAATTGATTTAAAAGTAGGATTTAAGCTTCAGTTATTAAGAGATAACAACCTACTTACCCAGGATCCACTTGAACACAAAAATTAGAGAGCCTAATTTAGGTGGCTAATTTAGCCACAAGAGTACAGTCCTGCATTAAAAAAATGTTGTATTTATACATCTGGGATAAAATTGGTAAATGGGGGACAAGAAAAAAAATAAGGAAGAAATTTGCAACTTCCTCATTAAAAACATATCCTGGATACTTAATAAAACATATAATTCAGTGCAATTAAACTATCAATTTAAGTATAATAAATCCAAAGTAAGCTTGGATATGACAACTACCAGAGATTTGCTAATTTTTCAGGAAATGCATACAAGAAAAAAAATCATGGCCTCATAGCTAAAATACATTTTCATTGAGAACAATACAATTTAAGTCACCATTTTACATATACAATATTTCAGCATTGCTGAAGTGTATCCAGAACTGCACGCTCATTACCCAATTAAACAACAACATTTCATTAACACGTGTCTATGCTACACTCAAAAGAATCTATTTTAATTGTGGAAAGGACAGGCTTCTGTACCCTGTTATGATATTATTCATCAACAACAAAAATCTTCCTATGCCCTACAATTAGAATAAAGAAATCATAAAAGCAGAGGGAAATAAACTCTCTATTCCTTTCTCAAAAAAAAAAAAATTAAAAAAACAGAATACAACTAAAACCTGCTCTGACTGAAAACATGACATATCATTCCACTTCTGCTAGGCTGAAGATATCTGCCTCTGTGAAACTCCTCAAAACACTATCTCCTCAGGTTAATGCGTTCTCCCATCCACTCTGTTTTCATCTTCTAATGTGCCATTCTTCCAAGGCTATGTTTTTTCTGTACCCTAATTATGATACTGTAAAGGCAGAATTAAAATCCATAAGGATAAAGAATGCAAACATATGTAACTCTAAATATAAAAATAGCATGGCAAAACTTCAGTAGTGGTAACTATGGAGGAACTTCATCTGTATCCTATGAAAGATGTCCTACAAGTGAAAACGGCCACCAGCAGTTTAAGTTTTAGTGTGGAAAACCCGGTATGCAGGAGGATGAGAAGAGTACAACACCAACTTGCTATTGTATCTTGGTTTGGATTCTAATAAATGGGGAGAAGGACAAACTTCTGACCAAAATAAAAATGGGAATGGCAGAGAAGATGGAAACATTAAAGAACTTATTTGGAAATAGAGACATCATTTTGGTAATCATTATGAGAAATAATTTCTATTTAACCTAATCAGGCAAGTCAAAGCAAGTGATCAAAAAGGTTACATAACGGAGTCTTAAGAAGCAGTAAGTCTCTTCAGATATTTCAGGGTGTAAACCATGAGTAATTCCTTATAGCCCAGTAGAACTACCCCACAGGAAGGGAGCTCAAGCATGGACCTGGAGAAAAATAGGAAATGCCAATCAAGCAACACTGACATATTAATTGACTGAGTGGAATCACCACAGTGCTTTTAGGTGTCATTTAAAAATGCCCTTCCTGGATTTCTCTACCTCATGGGATCTTGCCCCTTATATTCATTAGCTTAAAAATCACTTTCATTATTTGCATGAAGCTGAAACTGAAATAGATCACAGGCCATGAAAGGCACTCAATGTTCTAGTGTTATTTTGTATGAATGAGGAAATGAACTAAATTGAAATAATGTACCACTATGTCCAGCATAACTACAACAAAACATCTCTTTTTGAATAACTACATGACAAACACATGAGAAAAAACCCTACCTTATGCCTCTAGCCAACATAATTGTATCTGCACAAGAAAAAGAAAACAGGTTCTCTTTTTTCCTATTCTTCACAAATATAAAGCATACTTCATGCTCTGTAAATACAGGCTATTATGGCATATTCTTTTCTACCTACATTCTTTATATATAAAACCTAGAGGTCAAAAAATGCAAAAGCTTTTTTCATTCCTTGCTAAAATATGTTGTTGTGGTTTCTAATCATGTGCTATTGAGTCCCCTGATTCACCTTTTGTAGCATTGGTGAGAAGAAGGGAAAGAGGCTGCCTAATGGAAGATAAGCAGTTAGGATCCCTGTGTGATAAAATGAGTAGAGCTCTTACAAATTCCTCAGGGCAGAAAGCAATCCTTTAGTTTAGTACTACGTACAAATTATTCTAAAGATGTACATTCTAAAAAGGGGCTGGTAATAGGATGATAAGCCCATTGCTGCCTTCAGCTTCCAGCAGCAATTTCCTTCCATACTCTATTCAGCTCTCTCCACCTGTTCTCAGATGCACCCCCCTTGCTCAGCTTCCTTCAATTTTTGTCTTAGGCACACTTTCTTCTGTCTTTGAAACCAGTCTTCAGTTCCAGTTTGCAGTATACATCTCAAAAACATTCATTTCTACCACCAGCAGGAGGCACTGCTGAGAACACAGGGTCCACAATCCAGATTCAGACACAAATCCATCCCCAGCAGAGCATGCAAAAGCAATTAAATTCTAGAAAAGATCTATTCAGTGGAAAGTATACTCAGCAAAGGCTGAATTATCAAGGAATTTAGCACATAAAATTCCAGTTGTTAAGAAATCAGACATTCACATTACCAAGGGGAGTTGATTTGCATCATTAAGTTGTTCTTTTCTTGGCTTCTTTTGTGAACCTGCCCTAAGGGCCATATCAAAAATGCAAACCATAGGAGCTCAATCTAGTAATGACAACTCCTGTGGCATTTTTAATTCAATAGCAAAGGTAACTGTTAAAATACCCCATATTTTTATCCAATTTCTATCTCAATAAGATCATCAAAGAAAATCAGCTATGTCTCTCAGAAGCCAGATTGTTAAAGCTGGTAGTTTGAACACAGTCCTGTATCACTTCAAAACTTCTCAGCTTCACCACCAAATATTTATATTGTTATTCCAGAGTTTTGAAAGGAATACCACACAGAACCTAATTTCTAATGTTTAAAAAAACACTCTAATACATATGCTGGAAGTAAGCATATGCTCATTTCTCTGTCTGAAATACTAATCAAATACGTTACAGTAGGAACCAGCTATATTAAAAAAATATCAAACACACATTTTGCATGTATGTTTTTGCCATTTTTGTCAGCACAAAAAATGGGGATTTCTTTTTGGATTTTTTCTTCACATGTTTTTAGTATTTTAAAATAAATACTTGTTCTCAGTATTTCTTGATTTCAGAACACACAAACTGAAAAGTAAAACTCCGAAGGTGACACTATCAAGTTAAAACTCACACAATGGATAAACTGAGATGTCTTTTTTTTTTTTTTTTGTCACTTTTTTGCTTGTACTGTACACTCCAAGAGTGTTGAAATGCAGAGTGGCAAGCATGAATGTTAAAACCCTAATTTAACCTATTTCTATGGCGGGGGGGGAAATCTATGTTTTGGGATGATGTACTACTGTTTTGTGACCGATTTTACTAATTTTGATTAAAACTGTAGACCATATGGAAGAGGCAACATACCTCATTGCACTGTCATTACCACCACTGCAGTGACAGAAACACTGAAGTTCTTTGATGCCAAGCACATCTTGAACACCATTTCAACTCTTTGTTGTAGGTGCTATCCCTGGGTGCCAAACTTGGGAATGTTGCCAACGGTTTGCTAATCCCGAGGCCACATGATGGAAGGACCCTACACAATGGTCACACCTGAAGCTGCAGCAGGAATCTGCTTCCAGGTATGGGAAGATGAGCTACTTGAAGGACCAAGACTTTAAAAATATATAAATAAAAAAAACCTATGAAATACAGTCATTGTGAGTCGTCTTCTGTGCAACATGCTTTCTCAACCTTGGTCATCACCTACATGAGTCTTACACTGGAAAACCTTAAAGAAAGATACAAGTGAAATATAATACCAAGCTTGCAGTCAAAACAACTGGAAAGTGTTCTTTTGGGGGATACAAGTATTCATGCTGAAAGAAAACAAACACTTTTTAAACAATCTTGCATGTTTGGGCAACTCCAGTCTGCACAATTTTATGCTTTGACTGTTTTCTGTTTTTTTGTGGAGTCTGATACTGTCTTTATGTTTCATAGTAACCATATGAAAATAATGTCAAATCCACCTATTCTCAAATATTCCAACTTCTACAATATTTGGACATCCTGTGGTTTCTTGACAGGTGACTTAAAAGTACAAGTTTCCTACAGTATATAAAATTCATAGCAAAATTTATATGGTTTACACTATTATTCAAAGCACTGGTTTTGTGTTGGGTGGAACTGTAATACATTCATTAGCTAACATTCAATAATTATGACACCAAATTGAAAGAAAATGTATCAGAAATAAAAAAAATTGAAAATTAAAAAATTAACCTGGCTTAACTTTGCTCTCTAGTGTTCCTTGCCTTTATGAATTAAAAATTCCATTTGTTAAGATCTTAAGTCTTACAACCACAAAGAAAAAGAGTATTTTGTGATAAAGCTCAATTCTTTTCCATTATTTTCCTCCTTCGCTTTTGGGAACCTTCTAAAGAGGCCTAGTCATGTTCATATCCTTTTGGAAATGCTTATTCATTTTTATCAGCTCTTCGTGGAAACCTCTTCATTTATATCAAGCTCTTCATATAAATTATAAGACAGAAGAGCACTGTGTCCAAAAAAAAAATAAAAAATATATTAGCATGGAACAGGAAGCTTGACCTTGAAAACGTACAAATAAAGGAACTTCTTAAAGACAACACATAAACCAAAACTAAGATCTACACAAGGAGCTAATGATGATGAATCTGTCTCCTCACCACCACCACCCCCCCTAAAATACTACTTAAAAATCTTAAGATTGCAAAGATAAAAACCAAGCTATAAAGACTGTGACTCTTTCTAATTTATCAGCCACTGTGACCTAGTTAGATAACCCTTTGCTTTTCAATAAGAGTTTAACAAGATTTTGATTGCATGACCATAAGACCAAGAAATATGAAAAATTATTGGATAGATTGTAAAGGCAAATAGAGGAGCACAGTCAGGTTGTCCAACCTTTTCTTCTCTTTAAGTCATGGAATATTGTCTCCTTACTCCTGCAGGCAAATTACTTCTGTTTGAATACTGCAAACTTTTCTACAAATGTTCCAAGATTCACCATAAAATTAGAGAAGCTGACCCAACAGTTCCCAAATACATGCAAGTCAAGGAATGCAGGTCTGGACTGAGACGCATATGTGGGACTCAGCCAGTTCCTCGTGTTCATTTGACACATAAAACAGTTGGTCAATGACATAATATTTTCCTATCTGACCTCCTCCTTGGTGCTATGCAAACACTATGCCCTATACATATATTACACAAACAGACACAGAATTTGGTAACATTCTCTATCAATGTTTTATAGCTATGACCTAACCATTTTAATAAAACTCAAAAGATAATTACATTTTTTACAATTATACCAACCTTGAAACATAAAATTCATTTAACAACACAGATTATTAGCATGGCCCAAGAACCTTCTTCTTGATTCTCATATAAGAAAATTGACAGCTTCAATTCTGGCAAATGGTGTTAAGGGATACAATTTAATTGAGAATCATATTCAGACACTATCCTTGCTAAAGCAAACTTGTCCTCAAGAAAAATGCAACTCTTCAAAAACATCATGTGATTGTGCAATAGAAAATAAAATCAGGTAAGTCACAGCCTCTTTTCTTGAAATAAAATGGGTCCAACAATAACCATATTTATTGGAAATAAAGACACCTCCTCATTGCAAAAAGAGAACAAGATAATTTACTTAAGAAACAAAGGATACAAGAGAGAATGTTTCTCTAAAATTAAGGAAAAAAAAAAAAGGACTCAGATGCCAGGAAAAAAAATCAAGAAATAGAAGTATGATGTAGTGAACCACATCCAAGAATGAAGAGTAATGAAAGAAAATTTTTTTTCAAAAATACTAGCTTGTGATTCAATAAATGTTTTTTTCTCTCTCTTAACTTGCCTGTCCATAAATTTAGGCTGCCCAAAGATCTCCTGCCCTGATAAAACTTGGATTCTAGAAGAATTCTGCCATAGCAAGAGTTGAGTAAGCTTAAACAGAATATAGACTACAGAAAATGACAGATTAAATAAAGTTAAAGAGCTGGAAGGAAGCTTTTTAAATATACTATAACAATGCATTTATTTACAATGAAAATTGCTGAAAAAGAACTCCTTCACTCCTCACTGCAGCTGCAGAGCCACAATATTTAACTACATTCTGGTTTCTTTTTAATATTTCCTTTTGTAATATTTCGAAGTGTCCCCCTTTGCACATGAAATATACGTTCAGATCAGTGTATCATGACAAAATCCAAAGAGTTTTCCTATCTATAAAATGTGTGAATTTGGTTTCCCACCATGCATAAAGACCTTCCATGAAAACCACACTTCGTATTTTGGCTATTCTACATCTCCATAATACAAATAAAATCAGGTTTTCTTCACTGACAAAATTATTTAAAGCTGCAATAAAATAAAAAACATAACCTCCAGCCATCTCTCTGCCTATTCAAAATGATCAGCTGTTTTGCTTTGAAGCCACTTACATTGTAAACACTATGCTGCAAACTAAGCTAGCTGGGGCCTTGCAGTCACATGGAATTACAGTTCTGTAATGGATTGCACAAATAATAGAAACATCTCGAGTATCATCTCTTCTCTAAATGTATTCCATCATGTAGAAGGAGTTCAGCACTCAGGCTCAAGTACCCTATTCAAAGTAAGCAGACAATAATGCAAGGAGAGAGGAGAGATCCAATTTAAAAATAAAAAGGGAATCACTTATGCATTATTCCCATATTTACTACTTGTACATAAAAGTATATCTCACTTGAATTATGTGCCAGTTTCTTCCTCCTTTCAAATATAAGTGTACATCCCTCTGTCTCAATGACTAACTTTTCTGTCGTGATTCATTTAGACAGAGCTAAGGCTCTCAAGTTGTTGGCTCAGTTGGTGTGTGATTAAGTTTATGGCCCCATTCCTGCACTGGAAGCCGCAAACACCTTTTCATTATTATTTGATCAGTAACTTGAGAGCCACAGATGGGAACCACTATGGAAACATGAGCAATTATTATGGAGACCAACAAAACTAGCATGGACATCTTCCTGAGGTACCAGCTTTCTTTAGCATTTCTCTTTTTACCAAAGCAGCTTTCAGCAACAATTTCAGTAAGGCTCCTTTATTGAAAGCTCAGGCTGGCACTGGAAAATCCAGGTATCTGCAAATGTTTTTCTGCTTTGTTTTGTTTTCCTATCGACCTCACTGGAAAGGCAGTGGAGAATTTGTGACAGCTCTGTGAGCCTGCAGGACTGAAAGGTAACGTGCTTTCCCAGAGGTACCAGGGTCTCTGAAACGTGAACAGGGCAACTTCTTAGATTCTTCTAAGACTTACTGCCTTTTAGGCAATTGCTCCCTGCCAGGGAGACTCTTCAGACCGTTCCCTTCAAGGACTGTGTGCTAGTGGAGGTCAAGTAAAGAGAATTATGGAGGACTATTTTCGTGGCTCTGGTACTACTTACACCAGAACCTCTGTACACAACTAAAGCCAACAGCGTTTCGAGATAACAACGCACGAGTCGCGGAACTCGGAGCGGCCCAGAGCACGGAACTGCAGCTGGCACGGAGCAATAGCGGCTCCATCCAGATCCACCTTCTCCAAGGTCACCCCGCTCACAGCTTCTTGCAGGCCCGTTTCTGATGACGGCAAGCGCGGCGGCACGGCTCGTGCTCCGCTGCTCTCCGCCCACACTTCCCGGCGGAGCTGGCCGGGGCGGGGGCCGCGGCTCGGCTCGGGATGGGCGCGCTGGCAGGCTCGCCGCCCCGCGGGGATGCGCGCCGAGCGCGGGGGCGGGATCGCGCCTCGCTCCCCCCAGAGCCGCGGCCTCAGCCCGGCCCTGCCGCCCGCCTCCCTCCCTGCCCCGCTGTCAGAGCCGCCCGCCCGCGTGGCAGCGGGGCACGGCGGGGCGTGCGGCGTCTCCCTGCGGTGGCTGCTTTGGTATTGGGGACGACAGCTGCGTCCCACGCGGTGTCCGTCCATCCATCCAACCATCCATCCATCCATCCATCCATCCATCCATCCATCCATCCCTCCCTCCCTGAGTGGGCGGCGGCTGGTGTGTGTGTGTGTGACTGACAGTGAGGCGCGCACAGCGCGGGGGCAGCCGCTCGCACGCAGCCCACCGGGGCCACGCCGGCGCGCCCCGGCTGCGGCAGCCGCTTCTCCGTCCCCCGGAGCCCTCCCCGGTGGGGACAACCTCAGCGGCCTCGCTGCTCGTCCTCCTCCTCCCTCCTGGCGGGTAGGTTACATTACCTGGTCTCTAGCTCGGACTGGATCTAATCCCGCGGCCGCCGCCGGCTCCTCTCCCGGCCGCGGGGGTGAGTGGGGGAATTAATTTATTTATTTTCCATGAGGTGTCCTCTGCAGCAGAGTAGCGGCGGGAGAGCCCGGGCCGGGCGGCAGGGAGGGAGGCCCGGGTGCTGCTGTCCCGGGGGTGCTGGCGGGGAGCGGCCGAGGCGCTTCAGCACCGGCGCGGGGGGGCGGGGGCTGCAGAGGAGACGCCTCCCGGGCTGCCCAACCCGGCTCCGCGGGGCTGGCGGGGGCGCGGCGCCGGCCCGGGGAGAAGGGGATGGAGCCAGCGCCAGCGCGAGAGGTGGGACAGGACGGGATGTTCTGGGCTGGGGCGGGCAGCGCCGGGCCCTGTGCCCCCGGGGCCAGCCGTGAGCGCTCCCCGCCCTCCTGCCCGCCCCGCCGCACCCGCAGCCCCCGCGCCCGGAGCTGCGGCCGGGCACAGCGGGACATCTCGCTTCTGGCAGCCCGGCGTGATCGTCCCACCTCGATCTCCTCCTCTTCAGCACTGAGGGTACCAAGTATTTCACATTAAAGGCAGTTTGCCCTCTCTGGTACACAGAACGTCTGAAAAAACAGTGTACCAGTTTCCTCGTGTTAGGGGGAAAATGAAAAGTAAATTAACCTAATTCGTTTTGTGCTCAACGCAGGATCTTCGCCTTCTGAAACGGGAACTGAAATTTGGCTCGTCAGCATCGAGTTGCTGATGAAAATCTTGGTCACCTCAGCATTTGCCGTCTTTTTGTCTCCTTAAGAAAAAAAAAGTTATGGAAAGTGTTTTGTACGTATGATAAACATATTTATGAAAGTGACTGCTAAATTGTCCAGAAATCCTATCCTTAAGGCTAAAATCCTGTAAGGAAATAGATAAACATAATCATATAATTGCATAATTAAAGCCTTTACCACAATACTCGTCTAAATGTTGCACATTAAGTGCAGTACTTAAGTACTGTGAGGAGACTAGAGTAATTATAGTTGTTGACATTGTGTTGCGAAAGGTACAAAAGGAAAAATATACAAAAGGAAATGTTAATATAATATTTTTTTAAAAAGACCCAAACAACAACGAAAGGTACAAAAGGAAAAATATACAAAAAGAAATGTTAATATAATATTAAAAAAAAAAAAAGACCCAAACAACAACAACAACAAAATCTTGATTTCAAGCACTTTGTTAGAGCTTTATGATCAGGATCATTACAGGCATGTTAGGAACTGAGACTGTCAGTGCATAGACAGGAGGAGAACTTGGGCTGTAGTTGGGAGTATTGTAGTTTCCTGAGCTGCTAGTAAAGGAAGGAAAGACTTGAACTTGTGCAGTTTATTTTTGTCTGTTTATTTTCCATTAATAACATTTGAATCCCTTAGCTAGAATCAGCCACAATTAACAAAATGTTTTCGAAAAATAATTTGGAAAGGAGTATATGACCTCCTCAAAAAACCAGCGTCATGAATGGCAATTACATCAAAGAATCCATCCACAGACCACTGCTGTCTGAAGCACAAATTAATAGAAATCAGGTTTCTTTGTCTCCTTTTCTTAATAGTTTATTTTCTTTTATGTGAGAAGTGTTAGGAACTTTTCTATGTTTTAAACTGTAACCTTTAAATCTGAAGACACAGACCTGGAAATACCAGTAATGTAACACTTAAGCATTCCTTCATTTAGGATGTTATTGTTATTATTTATGTATCATCCATGTCCAGGCCACCTCTTTCAGATTCAGGAGGGAATACTTTGTCACATGTCTGTAAAGCAGCCAGCTCCCTACAGTCTCTGGGCAGATTCTGGCGCTGTACCCACAAGGAACAGTAAGTAGTTCACTGGTAGAGAGGGCAAACACTGTTCTTCCCAAAACAAACTGAGCAACGTGGAGTCAATTTGTGACACTGCATATGCTAAGTAGTACTTGAGTTATATATCTGAGTCCAGGGGCATTTTTAGGAGCACACATGGTGACTGCAGGGCAGCAAGTGGAAGTCAGAGTTGCATTAATTTAGGTAGCAATACCAGTCATCTCTTGTGCAAGTATGTCAAAGGAGCCCATGCCCAGCACGCTCCCAGTCATGGTGTCTGTCCTGGCAGCAGTTGCACTACAGGCTTTGGAACACCAAGGACCCACGAGGAGCCCACTAAGCCTGTTTGTTGGAGGGGAGAACAGACACTGAGCCATGACTTGGGCATGCAAGCAAAGAAAGCTTGGGTACTGGTGCCCATGGTCAAACTCTTCCAGGCAGGCCCACATCTACGGGGTAAAAAATGTTGAAATTAGGATGAAATTTGGTGTAAAATCTTTTGTTAAAAAAGCTTCCAGGGCTGAAATCAAAGTTGTATACGTGGCATTACAGCAGTCTAAATCTGTCTTCCATATTCAAACACTTTTTATGCCCTGAAGAAAATTGTAGGCCATATAGGACCTCAGACAGTTCCGGTTAAATGCAAAGCATGTCTACAATGCCCTTTACAGTGAAATAGTAAAGTTTGCGTGCTGTTTTATATAGTTTTAGGAAAGTAATTTTCAAAGAGAGCTGAAAAATAAATACATGAAGATAGAAATGATTCCTCATTTTCACTGCATACTTCTATTTCCTCCATGGATATGCCCTAACTAAAATAAATAAATATATATAGAGATATATATTTTTAATTTATAAATGTATACTATATATTATACACAATAAATTTACACAGTGTAAAATTTATAATTTTACACTTATATATGAGAAGGTATATCACACAGACAGTATTTACTGTACTGCATAGCACATACTGCATGCTGTATGTAACACAGTGCTGCATACAGTGCAAATTGGTATATTCTGTGCTTGTAAATAAATTTTTATTTATATTATACTACATATATTAACATATATATAGAAATAGAAGATTGTATTATGTTAACCATTACAGGTATAAACATCTTCTGTATATACCTGTGTTCCTCATGCACCTTCTTTCAATACCTCTTTTCAGACCACTCTCTGTAGGAAAAGTGATTTTCATTGACTCACTGTTGCTGCGTGTTTCATTCCATTTGGTGTTTTCTAGTCCAAGGCAGAGTCTGAACATAAGCTAGCTGCAGGTATAACAGTGTGGGATTCCGGCCTACAGTTGGCACAAGTTCAGGTACAGCATGCTAAGAGCCTCCAGCCTGCTTAAAGTCACAAAAATTACCATGAGCCCTCAGAGTAGAAGCTGATGTATGAATTCATTTTTTACTTTGACTTTGATTACAGTGATATCATGTTTTTAAGTGAATACGCTCCTCTGTGAGTGTTTGCAGAGTGAAGGCACTGAAGTGATTTGGTTCTCTGTTGCAGATTGAAAAACCCTGTTGGCATTTTGCATCTTTCCAGTCTTGGTACACCTTTGCTGTAGGAAGTCCCTTATTCAGATTAAAATTGCTTAATGAGTGATAGCAATAAATAATTTCTGAGTGAATTTTAAGAAGCTGCTAAAGGTTCAGAGTTCCATGTGCATGTCTATCTGCATATGGGAGTGTGTCATTCTGTATTTTTCAGTGAACTAATTGTTAAGAAGAAATTAAGTCATCTAATATAAGTACAACAAGAGACACCTTTCTTGTTAATTTTGTGTCCATTTGATAGATTTTTGTGAGGTTGCTTGTTAAACACTATACTGTTTTGGTTGTAACAGCTTGAGGTTTTTTTAGTGATATTAACAAAAAAGACTTTTAAATATTATTTTTTCACTAGAGAAAAAGAAAATGCTACAAATGTTGAATACCTGATGGTACTTTTTGTAAGTCTCTCCACTAACTCTTTGGGTAAGTCCCCTACTGGAATAGTCCCTTTTCCCCACATGCCACTTGTTAAACAGTTTTAGCTGAATCCAGAATTTTGCAGGTCCTCTTCTAAGCTTAGAACTTCTCTGCTACATTACAGGTTGTCTCTTCTTGTCCCAGAGTCTGAGTCTAAAGGGTGCATGTTTACGATCATGTGTTCTTCTGGTCTATGTTGAATTACATTCTGATTGTGTGCTATTTTTTCTGCACTGATTTTGGTTCCATAAATACACATCTCAAACTCCTCTCATGTCTATAAGCAGGCTGGTGTGATGTGTATTCTTGTCATCTCCCAGTGATACACAGGGTAATAACATAAGTATTATATTGGCAAATCATCTAGATCACCTTCTGCAAGCTTTATATCAACAACTAGTAATTGTCAGCCTGTGTCTCACTCCACCTTCATTCGTACACACAGATAGCTCTGTCACTAGCATGACATTTAATCCTAGGCCTGTTAGTGAAAGAGATACATGTACTTCAGGTTTTGTGATAAAATTCATATAAATATAACTAGAACGTGGATTTCTACATATATCCAGAGCATGTTTTTCCATTGACGTTAGTTTTCTCTGTAGCCATCAAACATGGTCCAATCAAATTGTTTTCTTTTACAGCTCATGGTGACACAGAACACAGCACATTGTAACTACAGGAACAGACTCGACTTTGAAAGATCTCTATCAGGCATGACAGAGAATTTGGGGCAGCTGGCAGTTATCAGCTGAAGCAGTTACTCAGTAGAACTGTACAAGATAAATAGATAATTGAAAAGCCATCTGGAAACCTGGGAGAGATAACAAGCCTCTCTTCTAGAAGTGGGGTAACAACTCAGGTAGGTCACAGATGAACTCAACTCCCAGATCACTGCTTTGCCTAATAACACTGGAAATACAGCAGCAGTTCATGCCTGTCAGCTCTGAAGCAGTATTGAAGTTGTTGTTGGAAAGGCAGTTTGGCATATTCAGTTATACAAATCATTATTGCAGTAGAGTGAAAAAGGATTTTACCTAAAGACATGTGATCAAAATCCAGGGAGCAACATGGCCCTTTGTTACAGTTGCCAAAATAGAAAACTAGTTGCGCACACTTTTCACCCTCCATGCTACTTTGTTTATACTGCCTGCAACTACCACGCTGACCACGGTTGCCTGTGCGGCGACTTCTTTCTCTTTTTTTGTGTAATTTATATTTATATTAAGATAATGGAACTATTTTTGTTTTATTTACCATGAGCAAAGAGAATGGAAGGGAAAGGCCAATATCAATGAATAAAAGAATGTGTTGATCTTAGTAGATCCATTTTCAAAGAGTCCTAAAGAGTGTTTCTGTTCAACTCTCTCTTATGATTCTCAAATTTCTGACTACAGAAAGTGTGAAATCTTGCATGAACATGCAAGGAAATTGATACTATTTGGTAACTCCTCTTGCTAGGTTCTAATCTCTTATAGAACTATATTGATTGTCAGGAAAGAACATGAGATATTTTTGTGAGAGTGGGCACAGAAAATAAGTTTTTGGCCTTTTTCAAAAGAGAAAGTGGCATCTTTCCACCAGAGAAGTACTTGAATTGATCTTCTGACATCTGTCTATTTTGTTAAACCACACAGGTGAATCACAGGAAATAACTGATGCCACTGTAGTATTAATTCTTGTGGAGCTGAACAAAGCAAACAAATAAAAAACCCCCAAACAACCAATAAAACAAAACAAAAAACAAAACACAAACAAAAATAGCAAAAAAAAAATAGTGAAGACTTTTGCTGCTCACTTTACTTTGAAATATGCTTTTAAAAATCTGTCTCCAAAAATTCTGTCTAAAAAATTCTGTGCATTTACACTGAAAAAGCATAAAGCAAAACACATGCATCAATTTTTTTTACAGTGGCAGTTACAATATTAGTTGCTACAGTACAGTAGCTAGGAAAGAAACATATTAAATTCTCAAAATCCATTAACAAAAATTTGCATGTGTCCATGTTGCTGGCTGCAGAAATAATGTGGTTCATTTGAACAGTCTCTGTAAATCTTAAAAAGTAACTGCTGTTTTTATTCTTTAGGTATTTTTCAAATATCTGTTTTACTTTGGTACTGGACATTAATTAGTCGTGCACATATGTAAATTCTGTTTCTATGTATTGACTGTTGGAGATGTTTTCCTTTCATATCTCATTTTATGACTGCTAAAACAAAAAAAAAAAGGCAAAGTTTTAAAGCTTACAAATGCATGAAAAATTTTTAATTGCCATTTGCTGTTTTGAGGCATGATTCATCTTTTCATTACAATCCTAGTGAAAGACTTTGGTCAGTCTAGAGCCATTTTTTATATCAGTTTCTCCATTTAGACCCATGTATACAATTGTAAGTTACCATTGTGTTATAAGATATCCCCAACTTTGTTAGATTACAGAACTTCTTAGGTAATAGGAGAATTTTCTTTCTGACTTACTAATTTTTATTTTCTTTTAAAATAAGATGAAATGAAGTAGCCAAAAAAATTGCTTTTTATATGAAATTCCAGAATCTGCCTAAGTATTTTTTATATAAGGATTAAATATAGCAATAATTGTAATCTAAAAAGATGTTGGCAACATGCTGTTGTAAATAATGCAAATAATACTTAGAATAATATGCAGAGTCAGAAGTAAGAAGGCATCACTCAGAGGGAAGCATCCTTATAATTAGGATAGATACAGATCTCTTACTTTTTCTCATGAATCCTTTGAGTATTTCAGTCTTTTTCTGTGCTGTGATTCAGATTCAACAGGAAAAGTGAAGAATAAATAGTTCAGCTCAGGCTCACACTATATAACTGAGATTTAGGTTCTGCTGTAGGAGGTCTGAACAGAGGAAGGTCTTAGAAACTCTTTGTGGTCACACTCGCTAATTGTGCATGAAGGGAGGGATCCTTCATTATCTGGTTGTACCCAAATATTAAGTCCGTGCTCTAATTCTCAGGGGATAAAGGTGCCTGTTAATGCACATAACTTAGATTAACTGTTCAGACAAACATCATGCCTGAGTTTTTCCAAAGCTCTTTGCTCTACCATCAGGAAAAAGGAAAAGGCTTCCCCCTAAAGCGTTCTGAATTTCATCCTGGAGGCACTTAAACCCCTGCTTGTTTGAAAGCTGGCTGCCTAAGGAACTACAAGTGAACCCTCCTGCAGCTATAGTACTCTGAATACGACCCTTGAGCATAGATAGGTTTTCAGAATGGTTAAGCATCAATGAGCATACTCTGATGGGATCATATTCTGCACGCAAGGTAACATGACAGTCCAACTCCTGAGCGGGTTTACAGAACGTAATGAATTTCTTGAATACCATGAGTACATTGAACTAATCTTCAGTACTTCACTTGTTATTCATTGTGATGAAAACACTGGAGTATATGATCAAAATCATACATGAAGAGCTTTCACTTCATGTAATTATTTCTTCTTATTATAATCTTGGTTTACTTTGCAACTCACTTCTAGGATAATCACATTTTTACAGAGTGGGTAAAACTTTAGAAATAGAAGTATGGTTGGAATACAAGTGTTTGGCATGCTTCAAAACTGTAAAAATCATCAGTATATAATGTATTTACTTTCTTTACTGATTAGGTCAAAAATGTGTATCTACATTTTAGGGGACACATACCAAACAAGTTCTTCTCCTAACACACAAATCAACACCACGAGACTTTTGAAGAAGAAAACACACAATATTTACATGTGTGGTTCTAAAGTGCACAATAAGGAAGCAGAAGTCAACTTTCTATTTGGAGAAGGTCTCAGATTGTTAATCCAAACCCTGTTTTCCGAGCAAATGGCAATGGCAATGTGTTTGAAGGTATTCATATATGTCCTCTTACTTTTTGGTGACTTTCTTGTTCTTTAACAATAAGGCCTGATGTAACTCCTGCTGGTGCCCCAGGATCACACTGTTTTGTTTTGTTTATTCCACAAAATCTGTAAGAATAGTTTCTTTTTTCCCATTTATATTTTTTTTTGTCAGTCAGTGTCTCATTGTCAGTAATGTCTGTGGATGCACAAGTCTGATCCTGAATTGGTATTCAAATATCTACTTCTTATCAAATAGCTTGAATTCTGCAACAATTTATTTTGGTCTAGGGTGAGACTTAGGTGCAAATTGAGACATCTTAGGCATCTATATGGAAGGGCTCAGGTGTAAACTATATGTGTAAACTCTTGTTCTAGACAAGAGTCAATGCAACCTGTGGACCCTTCTTGGTGCCTTGTCTGCTGATGAAATGCTTTGCAGATATTTCAGAGGGAACTGAGTCGTTCTCTAAGCTCCATCTGAACACAGACAAAAATTATGGCATCATGTGAAATGTACTGTCAGTTTCTGTCTTGCAGTTCTCTACAGGATGAAATTCCCAGAAACTTGAAAAATACATTTAAAAATATATTTTAATCACTAAGTTCCTGACAAAAATAGTGAAAAGAACTTTCCTGAGTTTCTCCTAAAGACAAATAAAGATTCTGTAAAATTTTTGGATCTTCTTTTGTCGTTTGCTGTGACTCATGCATGTCATACAACAGTACCAGAAGCTATTGGCCAGGTAAAGCAATCTTGGATATCTTAGTGTGCTTTTGTTCTGAAAATGTGTATCAATGTACATCTTGGATCTCTCAGGCTTATTCAATGCTTTTCAGATATTAACAGTATTATTTGAGTTGGTAACCTGAAATAATCTGACACTGCATTTATTGATGCACAAGATTATTCTGAATTTTGTGTCCAAATATCTGATTTACCTTACACATTCCAAGTGAATAAAATACTTTGCTTTAAACATAGTTTTTTGTTTCCTTTGTAGTGATTCTGTCTACTGTGGAGTCATTCATCCCTTGTCCTAGAGACTTTTGCTTCTCATAGCACTGACACCCCGGGTTTTTTAGAGCATTGGGTTAATCTGAAGATCTCCGGCTAATATACTATGAAGTAGGTTGGAATCTAACCATACAATAAGATCAGAAAGGAATAGCAAAAGACACAGTCCAAATTATGGTCAAACTAAGGTTACAGAGTGTGGCTACTGCCCTATCTACGGAGACAGAGCCTAGACAGCTGCAGAGCAGTGGCAGCCAGCCAGCATGCCTGAATAGATGAAGATGAGGCCAAGAGGAGGAGGACTTAAATCTCAGATATTAGTTGCTCTAATATAGAATGAACAAGCTATATAAGAACCTTACATACGCAGAAAAGAACTAGAACAGCTAGTTGGAAACAAAGTCCTTGAAGTTCCTTGTGCAACTTTTCAAATAGAAATTATCATAGCCAAATTACTTAAAAATATTAGCTTTTAAGATGTACTTACTTTAAAAATTCCTGTATACTAGGTACATCATAAACAATCTTTGCCCTCAAATACATCATATATTCAGTAATTTATTTTTTTTAATGTGAGGCTATTAAATTGAGGCTGTGACTCCGCAGGCACATTACAGTTCATGCAAAGGTAGTCCTGGCTTTCCTTCTTTGGCTGGGAATTAGAATCTGTTATCCCAGCTATACTGTTTTTAGTATCCTAAATAACCCACTCTTCATGTGGGCTAGTTAGGATACTCTGCTGTGTCTTACGTACTTTAATTGTTCTTTCAACAAAAAAACCTATTTATGAAAACCCTGTTTCTCTCTGAAAAGTATATTTTTCAGATGTAATGTGTAAACTGCATTATCTCTGCTGTCTGAAGAAAATTTTCCCATTCTGTTTATGAAGGACATTATTGCTTTACAGGATAGTTGCAGACCCTGACACAAAGATATGGAAATTGAAAACTAGGCAATTAAATAGCTCAAAAAGGAAGAAAAGAAATGCAATTCAAAAATATCTATGCAGAGAACCCATAGCTGTCTGCAACCCTCCCTGTTACTCTGTGTAGGTAGTAGTCAGGATTATCTATGGAAACAAATGATGTCAGAACCACTCCTCTAAACCTTTTCAATTTTCCAATATGAAAATATCCTGTAGAATTGTGGTGTGATATTGGATATGATGCAAATTGTTTGGGATTTTTTTAATATCAATAGATTTTTTTCATTAAATTTTAGTTCATCTGTGCTCTATACTGTGTATATTTTTTTCCTTTTAAATAAAAAAGTCTTTCCTGATATAGACATCTTTTCTGAAAGCACTTCTTAAAATAGACTAGCTTGATGCTGTGGATAGTGCTTTGACATTGAAGAAAACCAGTGAGATGCAAACAAATTCTTGCAAGGCTGGAATTGATGCCTGTATACTTTAGAAATGGTTTGAGTCATTAGTAGATTAATAGACTGCACAGAGAGCTGGATCTTTGAAAGAAGTCAGTGAATTAAGGGCAGACTACTGCCCTGTAGCTCCCATTAGCCTGCACATTAACCATCTACATCTAGAGATGTTTCTGTAGATCTAAATCTACAGATATTTCCATACAAATCACTGGAATAATGGGTATAGGTTTTATATAAAATCATCATGGCCATAAAATGGAATGTAGGAATATTTTACCATTACTGCAGTTAGAATGGCCAAAAATAACTCAAATCACTGGAATAATGGGTATAGGTTTTATATTAAAATCATCATGGCCATAAAATAGAATGTAGGAACATTTTACCACTACTGCAGTTAGAATGGCCAAAAATAACCGTACATTTCAACACAGCTTTGTCAGGATTTTTATTCTCAAGAGCCCACCTATTCACAAATCTGGGGTAGCTGAATATCAGAGGGTTAGGTTTCCTGGTATGGTTTGGTTTTATTTTTTCAGTAATAATTCATAAAATCATTTAACTACTTTCATAGAAAAGTACAATTTCACAAATCTGATAGAAAATACACCTGCTCTTGGCTGAGGACAAAGGAATGGCTAAGAGAACCTGTCATCTCTGATTGCAAGCTACTTTTCCTATGCTTAATCTTTCAAACAGTGATGAGTTGTGGTGACAGACACAGTGAAATATAGCAGCCCCTTCCAAAGGGCTTATAGTGTTCTGTGTGTGCAGCAAGATCAGAGGAAAGTTCAACAAGGTCACAAACATTCCACATTGAAGTTTCAACATGGGGAGGGGCCTTTGCCAGTGGCATTTTGAATTTCTGTTACTCTATGTGAGATTCATAAAGCCTAATGAAATTTGCAAAGTAGTAGCTACATTGGAGCTAAGCATCTTGGCCTTATTCTCAGTGATAAGAAATAGGTATCTGAAGGACAGAGTTAATTTCATCAAAAAGATCTAAAATGGGTTGATGGAATTGTCTTCTGGAACTACCCATTTCTCGCTATTGACGATAAAGACAAGCCAGTGTGTTGGTACAAGTATAAACAGCAGCAGTTTAAAAATCTAAATTTAAAGGTAAATGAAATGTCCTTATTTCTGACTTTTCCCTCATTTGCATATTGTCATCCTTTTTTGTGTAAAAATGAATCAGTGAACTCAAAACAGATTTACCATAACACCTTTAGCTGATTTTTGACTGCTCAATAGTTCATTATACCCACCCTATGTCCTGTAGTACAATAACTTGTCACAGACTTCAAATTTTGGGTGATACTTCTGCATTTGATAAGCACAGTGTTCATTAAACTGAAGAAAGTAAAACCAAAAAGCCATGTGATGCATGCTAACTTATGAACTTCCAGGGTAACAGACTTTCTTCTATAGCCTTCAACACTGAACAGTGACAAAAATGGAAAAGATGAGGTTTGCAATATCTTCCCTGATTTTATTTTAGATGTAATGAGAGAAATTTCAGCCTGGTCCTGCCTGCCCACCAATGTATGCACCTAAACATAAAGACAAAACTTTGTTGATCACTTCACTTAACTGCAGGTTGCTAAAGTACTCCAAAGTTGCTAACATGCTCCATTTGAAAAGTGTGCTTTGAAGGGATCCTGTAATGTGGATATAATATCCAGTAGAGGATAAAAAATAGCACAATTTTGCTGTACTTGTATTTTGTGTAAGTTATAAAGAATCTTCTTGTAGATGGTGTGAACCCCCATAAAGCTTTGCAGGAAGAGGAGTGTTTTATTCACTGACAAGCCCAAAGCTACAGCTAATGAACCCAGGCAGCTACTGCAGACCTGCCCTCAGCTGGCAGCTGAGCTGGGATATTCATGGAGAAGATTTTTTTTATGTGTCCAACATCTCTTTGCTGAATGTGTTCAGACTTGGCACAGGTAGAAATACTTAATGTTCAGCTGTTTTCTGCTTTGATAGGAAATACTGGTATTCACTGAGTTTTTTCTCCCATATATGACAGCTACATTCTCAGTTTCTTATAGACTTCATAAAAAATTATCTAACCAGAGTTACAAAAATACAGTAAAAGAAGTAATATTCATTTAGAATCCCTGCCTACCAGTCTTCTTGTAGTGAAATGGATCATTTAGAATTGTCAGTTAAAATAAGTCAATGACACCCAAAGGATGTATAAGGCAAATTGGATGTATATATAATGAATTCAATTTCCATTCTTTTCTGGGTGAGAATTTTTATGGAGAGAAATTTGGAAAATTATAGCCATGTTTTGAGTAAACACAATGAGACTGATTTCTTGTTTATCAACCAACACTCATGTTTTGTTATGCATGTATAACATACAGTTAATTTTTTGTCTTAGAGAAGTGTGTTATTTAGTACTTTTGTCATACATTTCTGTCATTATCCTGAACAAAAGGGGTGAAGATATTGGGGTTTAAAAACCTTTTTAAAGGCCATCCAAATAAGCAGCTCACCCTCCAAAAAAAAAAAAAATCAAAAAATTCTGATGGAGGAAATCTCTTTCCAAATTGGAGTAATATCTAGAGTAATTTATTGGTGTTTTTTTCTGAGTGTTTAATTTTTGCTATGGGTATGGTAATTATTTTTATTGTGAATGAACTCAGAATTGTTCAGATTAGCAAATGAGTGCTTTTCTAAATCTTAATAATGAAAGATCAATAAGTGATTCTAAAATTACTTGTGACAGATCTCAGCAATAACAGAGGAATATAGTTTTCAATTAATTTGTGTAATTCAGGGCATTTATGTCAATGAGACTGATTATGTGTTATGGCTGTGCAAAGAATTGATTTTTTAATTTAGCTTCCAAATGAAGCAATAGAAATAATTTTTATTCTGAAAAACAAGTGTTTTGCAGTTGGGGTTTTATTTTTCCACTTTGTTCTGAGTGTAATGAAAAAAAAATTACTTAGTTTGAGGCTAAATGTCTTGTGGCCTTGTATAAACAATTTTATTGGAGCACAGGTAAGAGAAAACAAAGATGGACCAGATCCAGACAAAGCTGCTGAAGAAAGCCAAATCTTTCTTTCTGTTTGAGTGTTATGACATCCATTTGCACTGTGCACCTTAGATTTCATTTTCAATTCAGTTTACAGGAATTAAATCTCTGATCCTAAATGCCAAGTTGTGAAAGGTTTTGAAAAGAGGACAATTCTACCAGAATTAAGAGAAGCTTCATCTCCTTTCTTCTCTGCATTATTGTCAGAATGCCTACAGCCCCAGGAGAAATCAATAACTTAAACAATGAAATAAACTGTTTCACATTCCTATCCTCAGTCAGAAAGAGGACAAACCTGAGTTCAGGCAAGAACCGTAAGAGGTGAGATGTGTGAAGGCTGGGAAATTTATGGATAGGAAATCCACATGTTGGGATACTCCATTTTATATGAGACATCACTGAGCAATAGCTTGATAATATGGGGTTCAGAAAACCTTTCCAGAATCACTGGGTTTAAAAGCACTAACAAAATACAACAGAGTTAAAGCTAAAAATGCTCTCCCACTTCTGCTTTGTACCCTGAAGTTAAGACACTAACCTGGGATCTGTGAGAAAGCTGGGAATCGACTCATGTACTGACATATTTTGTATGAATGTCAGGAGCAATAGATTAAACAGGCATAATGACAGTCCTACACTTGTGTGTATGTAATGAAATTTTGAAAATTCTGGTAATGAGCACATTTGGCTTGTGCTCACATCATTTTGAAGGGACTGAAAATGCATTTTGTGGAAGAATTTATACTTTGTCAAATTATCATCATCATCATCACCATCATCTCTACTCATGTCTCCTCATCTGACATCAGCCTTAGCTGCAGTCCTTCACTGAATGAAGATAAAGCAGAAATAAAAGACACCATTGGGAACACTTAACACAATAAGAGTGTTTAATATGGAGTATGTTTTATTTTGCATCATGTTACTGAATTACTGCAGTTACTGGAAAGGGGGGAAGAACTATTTCTAGTTTGTCAAATGCACCAAGTGTTGGACTTACAGAATAAATACATTTGACTTTGAGAATTGGAAAGCTTAAATGCAGATTTAGAAAAAAAAAAAGGAAGATACTGATGCATTGCAAATTTGGAACATGACTATGAAAAAAGGCAATTTGCAAATACAGCAGTGGCTCCCTCTATTCCTATCCTTATGGGGTGTAGTGACTTCCTTAACTTTATTTGAGATACATTTGTGATGTATCTCAGTATTTTGTAGACTGAAGAAAGGGACATCAATCAGAATTACATCAAATCCTATTTCCTACCATATTACTTTACCTCCTCAATACAAAAGTCTTCTTTCTCTCTGTCTTACCTTCACATGTACACTTATACATAGAAAATTAAGAATAAACAAGTTTTCATAATCTGATGGTTTCAGTTTGTGGATGAGATTAGAGCCTAAATTAAATCCAAATTAGTAAAAGAAACAGGAGTCCATTTTGACCTATTAGTACTATATAAACTTTTTTTTTTAAAGAAGGAACATGAATGATATTAATTATGTTTGTTTAAACTAAAGTTACTCTTGATTATGAAGTTTGGAAGTTTCTAGGGAAGTCATGAAAGTGACTTACTGAGAACCTAAAATTTCTTGGAGAGGAAGTGTGCATGCAGAGTGCTATCAGAGGTTTCTTTCTCAAAGGTAAGTCTCAGAAAGAGGGTTTCAAAGGACATTTTTGGCAATCAAGTTCAATTTTCTGCTATTTCTGACTATGGTGTTCCAATAATTTTTAAGAGTTGGACATCTACATTAAAATGAACTTTTCTTCCCGGAGTGCCTCAATATTTTCTTCCCAATGCTCCTCATTCCAAATGGATACATTTTAGAGTTTCTCTTATCTGATAAGTGTTATGATCTCTTTCTACTGAAATGGAATACAGTATTAGCCACACCCAAGATTTCTGTTTGCTCTCCTTAGTCACATATTTATCTTTACCTTATTTTGACATTGCTTTAAAATTATCTCTGAATTAACTTTTTGAATACATGTCTTCTTTTTTTAATTAAAGCTTCAAGTTGCTCCTTAGATTTATTGACCTATTAGCTAGGTATTGACTCAAGAAAGGATAAAATTTATTCATTCAAAGAACTAATGATTTAAATTTATGAGTGAAATATTTTCTTTCACTGCACTATATAGTTAGATAAAGCTGTTCATTAAGATGTGTATTAACACAAGTATTTTCATCAGTCTATGAAGTTTATGCTGGTTCTTAATTGAGGCCATTCACAACAGTAGGAAACCATTGATTTAACAATAATCTTGGGATGTCTCATGCAGAGAACAATTTTTGAAACACACCATAATAATTTTGCCAAAAGACAAGCAGTTATCTTCTCCAAAGCTGAACATTTTTTGCTCGATTTGTAGAGATCAGGCCGATTCTCTCCCTGCTTTTTTCTCCTTCAACTTCCTACTCAGAAAAGTGTATAATTCTTAACTCCTTCAGCACTGAGTTCCCTACTCCCTACATCTATTCTAATTCAGATAGTAGCCTTTATATTATTTTTATGGAACAACATCTTTTGCTAAGACCTTTAAAAGTAATTTTCAGTGATGCATATATATTGAATTTTTGGTTCTATTCTTTCCATACATGAAACTGATCAAAATGTTTCAGAAGACACATACTCTTCTGCTATTTTGAATCTGGAGACGTCTGTATGTAATGAGCCCCTCTTTTTCTGTCTAGAGCTTTGTAGTAATGTATACGATTGCAGAATTATTTTGTCTTGAAAAACACTGCCTTCTCTCCATTTGAACTCCATTATGTTTTAGAAACCTAAAGACCATTTCCTAAAAGATCCAATCTAGAAACTGCTTGTCAGACAGTCTCATGGGCTGGCAAGAGAGAGTTCAATCTACGACAAGACACAAATTCTTCGTTTAGAAACCATTGCCTGAAAAAAATGTGATTACTGGGGTGCATTCATTTGTCGCACTGCTTAGAGGTTGGAGCTTCCTGGTGGAAGGCAATATGCATAGGTTTAAACTCTCCCTAGATAATATATGCACATCACATTTAGTGTAGGATTAAAACAAAATAATAATGCCAACAGCATTATTCACCCACTATGAAGCCTATCCAAAACTAACATTTTTAGCTGGGTGCTTTAGATATCACTGTCAGCCCCAGCTAAGCTATAGTTTTATTGGGAGGCAGTTTACTTGAGATATGAAAGCAGTTGATTTAAGCTTGTTGGATTTGAAGGAAAAGCAATAATGCTCTGCAACATTTGAATAGTGAAATACATTCAAAGGGTAGCATCAAATGTGCTTTTAAAAAGTTGAGCCCTTCTTGACTGTTTATGTGTTTAGCCCAAGGAAAGAATTTAACAATTCTGAATCCAAAATGCTTAGTGAAGTCTCTTTAGATTAAAAAAAAAAAAATTAAAAAAAAAAATTTCCTATGAGCTCTATATCCCTCCAGGTCCTCATACTAAGAATGCATGACCCGTAAATAGTTAAGCCTTGAGAAATTCAGTGACTTTCTGTATCAGCAGTAATGTTGACCTGCATCTTGACCCCTGCAACAACTAGTGACACCTCCTGCTTGTAACAGCCAGAGAAGTCTCTTCAGCTCTAAGGACGACTGACACAGACTGGCCACAGCCATGTAAAATAGCCTTGGGCCTGTGCTTGGGACAGAATCCTTAGATCCAAAGATATAGTAATGAATTTTCATTTTCTTTATATATAAATATGTTTGAAATTAATATATCAGTTAATGTACTTGAAATAATGAAAGAATGTTAAAGCCAGGAATTTTGTTTACAGAACTTTTTACTGAGTGCATCTGTTACAGATTCTGAGGAGTCATAGACAGGGCTTGTGGGTGTATTCAAGGTGGAAGACTTGCTGGAATAGTGCTAGAGGTGATGGTAGGTTAGTGCGGGATTGCAGGGTGGAGAGAGCTCTGGGTGGGGGAATGGCCCTTGGTTCTTGCAATGCCAAGCATTTTCCAGAAGAGTAGGAGGGTACACATGAAAACCATGCCAGAGAGTATGTAAATTATTAAGCAGAATGAATGGTTGAGTTCGGCGTTTAAGCTTGCTCTCTAGTCCTACTTTATTCATCAGTGTAGATACAGACAAATGAGATAAGGTTTTACTGCTGGGGTCATTTTCCCCTAATCCAAAAACTGTTCAAACATGAGTAGGTAAGGAGATAGAAACAGATAACATCAGGCTGGTTTCAATAACAAGGACTGGGCAAAGGTAGCACAAAAAGCTTGGTTTTCCCCTTCACAGCTGAAGTAAACTATTCTTTTACCCTCTACTACACATACATGTTTAGCAGATTTTTTTAAAATACATAGTATTTTTTAGTATATATATATAAAGTACAATAAAATGAGAAATACACAGACACATTCAAAATATAAGCATGGAAATATTGTCATTTATTCCATTCTTTATAGATTTTTTATTATCATTTAATTCTAAATTATAATTTTGTAGCTTTCAAAGTTACTCAAATTCCTACATTAGTATCATTTGTGAGTCTTTGGCTAAAAATTACTGTAGTCAATTTTTTTAAAAGGCAACAGAAACAACAAGAGATTTTGTAGTTGACAGGTTTCTGAAAATAATAATTTGATACATAAACAAAAAAAATCTAATTTTATTAATTTCAATTAATTGTAATTATATTACAATTTAGTTGTTATAGTGTTTTTAAAACACAGAACACTGTTTCTGTTTCTTGAAAAAAATCTCTTTTATTGTCATTTTCCTCACAACACTCCATGCTGATGGTTTTATGATCCATTTATTTAAAGGAATGTTAAATCACTTTTTAAAACATTATAGGTTATCATTGTGTTATACACTTACACTATTTATTTCAATAAGACAAATTTAATGCTATGACTGCATTCTCAGCCAAGTGCATTGACTGCAGAAGAAACGTGGATCTGTAAAGGGCTGAGCTGGCAGTCATTCTCCACACAACGCTTTTACCTTTCAGTTTCAGTATGATTTTTGAGACTTAGAATGAGAGGTACTTCACAGAATAATGGCCTGAAGTGAAGAAGAGCTGATCAAGCCTTTTGTTGTTGAAAAGTAAATCATCAGCCTGCTGGTTTTAGAATCTCATGGACATGGCTTTATAGTGTCTCTCTGAGAAATATTATTTCTACTATTTCAATGGGATAAGCAAATCTGTAAGAAATGTTTGCAGAGAAATCAAGATCCTGGGTGGGGAGGGAGGAATAAGATATAACTATAACACACTTGATTCCTTTGATGATCCCCCACTATAACTCTCTCTTACTTCTGGCAGGAGCACTAACCTATTATTTTTTAGTGCATTGACAGCCATATAAAGATGCAAAGGTCCTGAATCAAGAACATTATTTACTAGCAAAGATGACAGTGGGAAAAGCTTGAATGACAGCTCTGTGTTCTGCATTACCATCTAAAGATGAAGATCTGAGAACAAATCTGTCACAAGGGCTTTGTACCATAAGGACTTCTCTTTCAGAGCAAAGCCCAAAGGGCTGCAATCACCTAGTGATGAGCCTGAGAAATCCACATCTCCTTCGTGACTAGGAGAAAAGATGCTGTACTGCACCTTCCAATGGCCTGTTGCAAGCACAAATCCCAATAAACTTGACTTAAGTAGACTGTCCATATACTGTAATAAAAGGTTTTAAAAATGTCTTGCTTAAAAAGATCTCTGATCTGCATAGATGAGATGATAATGATCAGCCTTAGCCACCCAGTCAAGGAATTTATTAAGAGTGTGGATTTTGTCCAAATTCTGCTTGCTACTGTTTTGTGACTTCCTGTCCTGGAGACTCTAAATCCTGAGGAAACTAAATTAATTTTCTCAACTGTCTACAGTTCTCTACCTCATTCAACAGCAACAAATATTGACACTATGTGCTATAAAACCACTTTTCTTTTAATTTTATGGGAAAGAAATCCATCTTGGAATGAAACAGCTTGCTGCTAGAAGTTTTTGTTGGGTTTTTTCTGGGTTTATGTGATATTTTCAGGCAGCAAGAGAGACTGCCCTGTACTGTAATCAGGCACTCTCTACAGGTGGGATTATTTGACAGTGAAACTGGGAAAACCTTTCTCTGTCCTTACATCTTAAGAGTCAGGAAACATGTTCAGATGAAGTATACAAATATGAGTGTGGATGAAGCGAGAAGGACAAAATGCGCTGACAAGGACTCGAAGGGTTTCCTGTAAGCTTTGGTGATGACATTTGCTTTGCATTAATCCTCTTCACCAAGGAAAGAACACACTTCATACAACAGATTGATTCAGGGTGTTTGGGAGACTGTGAATCCCTCGTCAAGACAAGTGTGAATAATTTTTGTGGGAGAGGAATAAAAAGCTCAACATCAGAGAAATGTTTCCCTGAGAGGCAGAGTCACATTCAATGTTGTCCTCTTCTGTGTTATTTAGAGCAGAAATTAAAATGCTGGTCTCATTCTGCATTTAAGAGCTGAAATCCCATTTTGAGAAACAATGAAGTGAAATTGATATTATGTATAATTGTGCAAATAAGCCTGGTTATGCAGTAACTGTAGTTTAACTGCCATATTTCCAAGTTACTGAGAATGAATATCTGAATGCAGATATTTTCCATGATGACATAAATGTTTCATGCCTAATTTTGAAATAGTTGTGAAAAATAACTGGCATTTTCTTGCTGATGTGGCTGCATTCTTTTGTTAGCTGGTAAACCAGCTGAATAATCCATCACACATTACAGGTTTTTTTATAGTTTATGGCCATAGCCAAGGAAAGCATTTTAATGAATGTCTCTCAGTAAAAAAGAGTGGCATCTTGACTTCAGAAATGTAAGGCAAAGGTTTTGTTTGTTTCTTCAGTAAGATAACTACATTCTACAAATAGCCTCGATTTTCACCTCAGAGATAATAAATTTACCTTTTATCTTTTAAAACTTTTTTATTTTGTAATTTAAATTTGAATTTTAATTTTAAGGAAAAAGTGAACGGGATCAGTAACAGATGAAACCACATTTATTGAATAAATATTGAAAACTATAAAAACAGTAATTTATATCCAAGAAGTGTCTGATTTTTCTCATTAACAAGTACCAATCTCAATTCGCAAGGTTGTAATTTCTATTACTATAAACTATATTAATGAAATAATTATATATTGTAAAATTGGTGAATTTAAAGCTTCATGTTAAGCTCAATGTTTTATGGATATATATGGATATATTTTTATCATTATACTTTTTAATATGATAATGGGTCTTGGTAATCATAAAAATATATTTATGCCAGATGGGTAATTAAAGAAACAAACAAACAAAAAAACCAAAACAAAACAAAAACAAAACAAAACAAAAACGAAAACAAATAAACAAACAAAAATCAAACCAAGGGACAGGTGCTTGCATAGAAACATCTCTGAAAGAAATGTTTACATAGTACTGAATTTGAATAAACAATTCAAACCCATTTTTTAAATTTTTGTTTGTGAAGTATTTCCACACAATAAAAGCTCACACTTGTAGGTAAATAAATGTTTAAAAACTGCAGATGAAATTCAAGGCTGATAATAGCACGGAAATGCACATAGAAAGAAAACCCAATTCTTGCTATAGATACAATTGCATGCATCAGCGTACCTGTTTCCACAGGAAAAGAGATCTAGGAAGGTTTCTGTGGTCAGTTCCCAACAATCTGAGTTTGGTATACAGCAAAGCAGGGAACATAAATATACTAATGTGTAAAAGTGATATGTGCAGATAGTAACTATTTTGTTAATTTCTGAAAATACAAACACATGAATAAATTACAAACACATAAAAACTCCAAAATCGGAAAAAGCATGGAGAATGGTGCATGGCATAATGAAGTAAGAAACTGCTTAGGACAAGTGGAAAATCAAATTGAGATTTTTTGTGCTTCAAATTCTGATTGCTTTCCCTTCAGAGATGTTATTTCCAGAGCATGTGCTCGTCATGTTTTTATCAAAAGGACAAATAATTTAGTATATTCCAGGATGCTCTTTAGGATTGCATGTATTTTTTTCTAAAAAATTGTTTGAAAACTAGACACTAAATTTACTCTTAGCTCTCCACCTTAGCTGTGCCATCTAATCAACTGGGAAAAAGAGGCACTACAGATGAGATTCAGCTCACCTTAATATAGTGGTCCCAAATTGCTCCAGTGAGTTATCCTTGAAGAGTCTAGTTTCATCCATCAGTTCTAAAGATGGTTTAGAGTGTCTAACTCAGCTACAGTAATGTGCTACTGTTATTTCTGCCATACCTCTTTCTTCCACCTCTTTGGCCTACAGCACTGTCCTGAAGAAATCCTCTGTAATGATGGAAAGTTGATCAGATTTCACTTCACTTCTGCCGTAGCTAACTTGCCACAGTCTGCTGGCCATCATTTTATCATACAAGCCTTTTAACTGAGGGGCAGTCTACTAGTTAGCAGGCCTGAAAAAGACCCAAAACAATCAGCTGGGGCTACTGAATGAAAAAACTTCATTTAGTGCCAGCACTAACAAGGAGGGAGGAGAATTTTCGTGCTGTATCACTGCCTACCTCTCTGCAATGTACACTTACTGCAAAGCTTCTGCTGGTCCAAGAGTAGCTAGTAATTACAGAAGAAAACAAATTTTCATTGGAGTGTGATGATTTGAATGGAATGGCAACACATGAAATACTAACAATATCTAACAGGTTATGAGTTAGTGAAATAGTTTTTCAGTTTCCTTGCAGATCATGCTGCTTTTCCTACCCTTGAAAAAATCAGAATGCTTAAATCTGACAACAAGGAATTGTTTGTTAAGATGCAATTAAGGTTCAAAGCCAGTTGTAGCCAAAATATTGCAGTGTATATGTTTATATGCATGATTTTATTAGTTAAAGCTGTAGTATTTCCAGTTTTATTGTTACCTGAGAAATCCATTTCCAGTATAGTTTGCTCATGACAGTGCTCGCCTATTGTAAGCACATAAGATTTGTCCTTCAGTCACTGCATAACCTTCCTGTCAGTTTTTGGGATGATTTAATAAAATCATTGTTGACTTTAGCATGCTTAATGGTCTGGAAAATTTTTATATTAACAATTTGCATATTCCTAATGAAAACACTGTGAGGTATTTCACTGTCATCTGTTTGCCAGTCAGAAATATCACCTTGCAACTTTTGGACAGAAAAGATTTTTTTTCCATGTGCCCTTATTATATGTTTTTTCCTCTTGCTATTTTTTGCTTAGCATTGGGGCTGATGTGAAATGAGGTGCATAAATAAGCCTTTTCTTGTATATTTTTGCATAAGACAGTAAGGTGGCAAACTTGAGCCTTCTATGTTTAGTAGCACAAGTCCAACTTAAAAATGCAGGAGTTTAATGTGGTTCAGTGAAAGCATACTCATATATTAAAGGAAAAATTAAAGGTATCAGGGCTAAGTGCAGATTTAGATACAGAAGACTATTCAGTAGAATTAATGAACATTATCCTTTTATTCTTAGGCACTGAATGTAAAAGTTATTTTATTCCAAGACATTATTATAGTCTGTATCCAACATGAACTGTGGAAAATGTACAGTGATTTGCATTTTTATAAAAGAAAAGTTATGTTTGTGTTAGAATAAGAAATATGAAATATGTAGTAATTTCACTCTTGGAGTGTCCCTGTTGACATGGCAACTATTATACTTGGTTTTTATTAAGTAGGAAAGATTGTCTTTCATTCTAACAATGTCTTGTACTTTACTTTCTAATGAGACAAAATGCCTTCCACAGCAAATTTGGTTGCAAGTTTTGTCAGTAGAATCCTGTCCTATTTAACATTGTTCTTTTCAGAACGTCTCTGTCTTGAGGTTATTACAGAATGCTATAGTTTTGGGAGTTTTTTTTGTGACATTATTAGTACTGTGTCAGTACCTTCGACATCAACACTGGAGTTAGAGAAAGCAAAAGAAGAAAATATTTTTTTTTATCTTCCAAGAAGCTAGTGCACTGTCATGAATTCAGAACTAAAATTTGGGCACTCAGCAGAACAGAAGAGGATCATTCTGAGGAAACAATTTATTGCCAAGTTCAGATCAATCAAAACAATTTGAAATAACATACATTCCAGATTTTTCCTTATGGAAATGTTTTTCTTTTCCAAGGTGAGACCTGTTCATGCTCTATTTACTAATATTTTTTTAATCTTATTTCACCTTCTCTCAAATTAATACCCAAAACATGAGACAACTGTACAAACAGAAAAGTTCTGTCTTCACATCTCCTCTTGCAATTAATTTTCCACATAGATATAGATAATAACAGAAGAATTCACCTTTATTGTGGTTCTTCACAGGGGTGAATTTTAGTTGCAGAATAGTTCCTTTCCTTCTCTCTAGCAAGAATTTATATGTCATTTATATGTCATTTATATGTCGAGAAGCAACTGCATGGAGATATTGATGTTTTAGACAATCACCTGTTCAGAAAAGTCTCCACATTTTCAGTAAATATCAAACAGGTTCTTAAATCTAAGGTTCCCTTTTCAGACTGATTATCCACAACCTCCCAATGTTCAGTACTTTGTCAAGAGTCCATCACATGGCTGGGCAGCATTGCTTATGCTGAGTTTCTTCATCTTCTAAGTTCAGGATACTTAAACCTTTCCTGGGATCTTTATTTTCTTAATTTTTTACAAGTTTTCTCTGAACACCTGACATTCCCACTTCTTTTTCAAGCATTTTTTTTCATGCCCATACGTATGACCACCATTCTTCAACTTCCTATCATGCAAGTAAGCCTAAAATACCCATTGAAAAAACAGACTGATCCAAATCAGTTTTCTCACAGGTCTTATGTTAGACAATTATCCTTACTTGAATTAAGGTACACTTAATTGAATTCTAATATTTTTTTTCTGTCCTTGACAGGTTGCTCCATCTCTACAACATACTGAAATACATGTGCTTCACAAGCATGGCCATGGACAAAAGTTGGTTGATTGGTGTTTTCCTCTCCTTCCAAGGAAAAGGACAGGCAAGGGAGGGGCATAATTTGCAATGCCTCTCTTCAGAAGGGAGTTTACAGCTCTAGTCTTGAGTTAAAGCGCCACTTAAACAGCTGAGACATGGAGTCCATGGCTCTGCCTGTTGTCTTGGGGTGGGTGTGGGTGTGTGTGTGTACATATTACAAAAGAACGGTGTCTGCTTTAAAAACCTTTGGTTCTGTCACGTATTTCCTAAACTGGACACACAGGCAGTTTCAATAAGAAATAATAGCTGTCTTTAAAATATTCAGTTCTCTAGCTTTTGATAAACTACAACACCAGTTTTTCCTCTGTTTTTTTTTTGAAAATTATTATTAGCAAAACTGAACACGAAAAATGAGTCTGTGACAAATAAGGTCAGACTTGCTCCTAAATATAATTTGTTCTTAGCATGCTGGTATTACTGTTATGTCTATTATGACATTTCTATGAATAAATAGTTCATATTATAAGAAGATCTATTTCCATTCCAAGTGATACTTTTTCATTTTTTCCCTGGAAATATTCAACCAGAACATGATTTACAAGTACTACCTAGTTTTTATGTTGCCGGGTCTTTTTGTCTGTTATATATTTACATACACACATTCATACATATATAAGCATACACATATATATTCATATATACTTTTCTACAGTTTTGAATCTGTCAATTTGAATTATGAAATCATATAACTGCTGCAAACAGAGCAAGCAGTTCTTGTTACATCAGAAAAGACTGAATAGTCATGCTTGTATGAATGCCATCATACAAGCATGATGTTTTGAATCTGTCAATTTGAATTATGAAATCATATAACTGCTGCAAACAGAGCAAGCAGTTCTTGTTACATCAGAAAAGACTGAATATACAAGCATGACGATTATAAGATAATTTTTTACAGTGAAAAGATTATTTCAAATATTAAGTTACAGTGACAAGGTCCCCTTTGAAATGTAGCTTTATATACTTTAATCTTTCATCATCTCACCATTCTATGAAACTGCTGTCAAAGAAATGAATGCAGTAAGTTTTTAGGCAACCCTGGAATCACTATGTGTAGAGCTCAGAAGCAGACCAAAGGAGAGAGACAGAAGCAAAAAAGAAAGGAAATCCTTATGTTCCTTCCACACGTGAGACTGTAGGAAGCATATGCTTGAGTGAGTAAGAAAAATCATGCTGCAATGATTAGACATCAATGCTATTTTAGAGCAGCTACTGCAGATGAACTGAATTTCTGTAAACCAACAAGACAGGCAAGCACTTCAAGCAGGCAGGTATAATCAAAGAGGAAAACCTTTGCCTCATAAAATATTTAGCCTTTTTCTATAATGAAAATAATTCTTCTGTTTTCCAGTTCTGGACAGTGAATGCCATATTCTTATAGAGACTACATGGAACTGCAAAATTTCTATGCAATTGGGTTTTGTGTCTACATGCTCTTATACAGCAATACATTCATTCCTCCAAAAAGGTTTGGTGGCTTTTTCTTTCTTAGGAAAACCTTGCATTTAACAGGATAAATATTACATGTTTACACAGGTGAATAAATATTTTACAGGGGAAATATTAAATAAGTTTTCCATTGAGATGGTCTGGAGTGGTTGGAAGACATTTACATTTACATAGCATCCTCCCTCTTAGTGAGGGGGAGGGATGGTAATAGTGTCAATTTACTGCTGATAAAGCTGTATTCTTTGACAGAACTCCGTATGCTCTATTAAGAGCATGAGTGCAGAGAAAAAAGTCACTCCAGAAAAATATGTTTTAGCATATGAAGTTTTCTTTTGTGTGTGTTTCTTTTGTTTGTTTTTTGTTTGGGGTTTTTTTAATTTTTGGTTTTGTTTTTGTTGTTGTTTTTTTTTTTTTTGTATAGTGGGTTTTTTGTTGGGTTTTTTCCTCACAGAAATTCCTTAGCAATAGGAAGAGTAATTCTGATGCTAATAAGGATTTCTATACTGGCAACAGAAAATATAGTGGAGTCAGTGTCTGCTTCCATCATGAGTTTCCTAGGGGACCAGTATGAAATTAACCTAGTTAGCAGTCACAGCCAGTGCATAGCAGGCTCCCTTAAAATTCCCTTTTCAATAAAAGCAGCCTCATCTCTTGGCAATTACTGGGTTCCATAGGAGATATGAAAGCCAAATGCATTGAGGATTTTGTTGTTGAAATAATTTTAATCAAAATATTGTTATTGTTATTATCTCTCATAAGTGAAGACTAGGCCATCTTTCAAGTAGCAAAGTATTCTAGGCCATCTCGCATTCTATGCATCTGCATGGTATAATTTAAAATTAAGAATTATATCAAGACTTTGATCTAGAATAAATTTTTTATTCCTTTTTTTGTTCTTAATTCCTGTCCTCAAGCAAAAGTAAATAATATAGTTCAACACTGAGTTATCCCACTGGATTGTTGCAGTATCCTTTTAAAGATATTTTGAAGTATTCTCTTATAAAAAAGATGGTAGGTCTCAGAAAGGCGCCACAAACTTTTCTATGTAGATATCATAGTGTAACATATTTTGATATATCAACTTATTTAAATTCCAGTTTGGGTAACCAGATTCAGAATAACAAATTTCTCTGTGTTTCGACTGAGAATTTCAAGGCTGTCTGTGAGGTGAAGTGTGGGTCTCCTGCTGACAGTACTGGAAACTGCTGGGACTTCATTAGATACAGTATCTGTAGAAAAACAGGCACATTTATAGATGGTATCTAGAGGAATGGCTCAACAGGGAAAGATTTGAGTTACACAATGATCAAGGCAGTCAGGATTAGCAGGATAACAGGGTGCAAAGAGAAATGTGGTTTGCTGGGCTTTTTAGATTGAAGAATTCTTTCAAGAAACTCAAAGTATTGCAGTAAGTCATTCATGAATCAACATTTATAATCAACAGCCTAATCTGAGGCAAGGGAGCAAATCAGAAAACAAGGCTGTCCAAAATGTGGTATCACCGTAATTTTTTGAACATCATACCTTCAAGTGAAATATGTTCCTTTTTCCTGGGTAGTAGAACTTGGATTAATAGTAGTCAAATATTGATGGCATCTCTGCCATTATAATCCAGTTTAATAAATTGAGGGGAAGTGTCACTAAAGTTTATGACTTGTCAGTTTCTAATTTACAGTTGAATATTCTGCTTTAAAAAATCTGGGTAATAAAAAAGCTAAATTTGCAAGCTTTTGAAATGCATCTAAAAACATTACATCGTGTTGCTTGGGGCTTCCATATAGAGATTTCTGTGTTAAACAGGGAAAAGTGTGATTAATTTCCAGAAACAGTGTGAAAGTTGTTGCAATGGTCAGTTTGTGTGAGCACAATTTGCATCATTTACAAGCTATGGTTTTGTCCAAGTTGAATTTCATCATTATGAACGTTGGATAAATTTCGGTCCAAGGTTTTGAAAATTAATCTCTTTTTTACTTGATAACACAGTTGTTGTTAACAAGATTAAAAACGTCCTCAATGTAGTACAAAAGCCTAAGCTGACAAGATAGGAATGAAAGAGAGACTGGCCAAAGGTTGTATGTGGATTTGAGTGACAAGAGTAATAGAAGTTTCAAGGTTTTGTCAGGTCAGAACCTTTGGCAGCATGAAGGTTACTTATCCCTTCAATCTTGAGCAACCTGCACTTTCTTAATCACTTGCAGTTCCTGTACATCAGTACTTTTCATACATCCCTCTGAAAAAAACCAAAAAAACATGGTGGATAAATAGAAGCATTATGAATAAAGCAAGGATATTTTCCAAGCTTATTTTTGTATTTTTCCCTGGGTCCTTTGCACAGTTTAATGACTAGAGGCATAACCCATCTGATATTTTTTGAGAAACTTAGTAAAATACTTCACTCTTTTTTTATTTTTTTTCTGTGCTTACATCTAAATTTGATATAATTTGACATCATAAAATGACTGACAACCCATTTTCTAGGACCACTGGAAATATGACACAGAGCATCCATAAAGAGGCTTTCTCCCCTGAAGATATTTTGGTAGATTTATGTTCATGTTGCAATATCATGCAGGAATAATCAAATGTGTTTTGACAGACCCAGTTTGGTTACTTCATTATCTGAGCATTGTTTAACCCATACTAACAGATCTTGTTATTTAGACCCTTGGACTTTCTTCTGCTTTGCCCGTCAAAGTACAAGGTTTGACAGGTTATATTCAGTTGTATTTTGACCCAAAAAATTCAGGTGGGACATTTTAGCGCTGAGGTCCACAATTTAAGAAAATACTGCTATACAAGGGTCTCAGGTAACATTTTGCTGACTATTTTTGCAGGTTTCAGCTTATGCAAAAATTTTCTTGCAATACCTTAAAAATTAAAAGCTGACCCCTGAAACAAACTGATAAGAGCTGATTGTGAGGCAGATGATCTAGAAAAGACTGTAAAATACTTCCAAGGGTTCTGCTCTAATGTCTGTATCAGAGACCCCTTGACTTGAAGAAAAAAGAACATTCCACAAATGGGACCCTCTCTTTTGGACAAACTGTGAAATGCCATGGCTTTTCTGTCTGTACGTTCTTAATACAAATGACAGGTTACTACTATCTGGGAATCTGGATAGAGTTTATGTATTCTAAAGTAATCCTTGTCCATATTTTCCCTGAAACTGTTAATTAATGTCTATATAATCTACGACACAACAATACAGTTGATTTCTGTCACACATCCCTTCTGGTACTATCCAAATTTCCCATTACTGTACATCTGGATCTTTAAAGCATGCAGATGCAACAATAAGATAAGCATAAATAATTTTGAAATTTATCAATAGCAGTATTGGGTAATGGCTGAAATCTACTCACAGTTCTGCTCATAGGTAAATTTGTAGTGAGATTTCCCAATGGAAAGATTTTTCTGAATGGTGGAAAGAATGGTGGCAGCAGTTACCTAACCACATTTCTGTTGCAACAATGTGGATTTACAGGCAGGTGCAACTTCAATTTTTATTAAACAGGTGCCATGTTTGTCTTTTATAAGGACACTCAATTCAATGCAGACATTCCCTGACAAAATAAAGTTATTCATTAAATTTGAGTTAAGGTTTCCCATGTATTTGTGCCCTACATAAGAATTAGAGTCTGCAAAATGTAATATTTTAAAATCAGAAAATTCAGAATCATAGGACTTTAAGTTGTTAATCTGCCACCTTTGAAGAAGTCCAGAGTTATATAGACTCACCTACTCTTGGCCAGCAAAGTTGATTTGAGAACAAACAGAATGATATCAAATAATATTTTTTTTACCTTTTCAGAGGCAAAATTTTGGCTAAATGAACCACAGTGGGTTGAAGCTATCCCCAACAGCTGTACCAGTGAGCTCCAACTAGGAAGTAACCCAAAATAGGCAATGCTTTACAATCCCTTTACATATTTCCATAAATTAGGTTGATTTTTCTGCTGGATTTTTTTACTCTCACAGCTCTGAAAGAACTATGTCAAGAGATGGTTTGATTTTTTTCCACTGATACTGGATTAAGACACACATACATATCTCTTTCCTTGAATAAAGGCAGTGCAGGCTCAGACCCAGATCTCCTTACACTGCCAAGCTTCTCCAACTAATCCCTTCACTATTCAATATCCCTGCACTTAGCACAGTGAATCCAGTTGAAATTCATGTGGATTTTTGCCAGCAAGGGAGGAAGAATACAGTCAATATTTCACTCTCATATTTTAGCATTCTGTTTCTAGATATCCAGAAATTTAAGTTACATATGCATCAGCTCCTTGTTTCCTGGCTTTCAGATATCTGAAAGTCACTGGATTAAACATTCTGAAAGGAACACGGCCGTACTGATATTTTAGATCCTGCTAAAAGACATTTTTGTCAGACATTTGTTATGTACCACACGCTTCAGATCCAAACAAACACGATTTTATTGCATGCCAAGGTAAGTTGCCAAGAAATGTTTTACAGAGAGTGTGGAAAAATAGGGAGGGGGGATTATGTAGCTGTTAGGAGCTGCTGTAAATTTTTGAGGTCATGAAAAAAGTTTGTGGAATACAGCAAAGTAAAAAGAATGCACAGGATTCAGTAAGAAAAATAAGGTAAGGTCAGAAGATATTTTCTTGATTTAAAGCCCTGGAGTTGGGATCTGAAGTAGATAACAGACAAAAAGGGTTTCTCTGTAGTGCTTGCTGCTGGCAGTGATTATAGGTGTCCTGGGACTAAGCAGCAGGAAACAGAGACATTGTGAATACCAGAGGGAACAGGATCAAGAACAGAATCTGCAAGAATTTCAGCAGACAGTTTAGCCCAAAAGTAAAATATAGTTTAATGGATTTCTTTTGAACTGGGGGATGTCTGTGGCATTGTTTTGTATAGGAAAAATGAACAGCTTTGTTCTCTGTTTGTCCTAGAAATCTGGGACTTGGGACAGAAAAATAGTGCTAAACCACCAGTCACCCAACAAAATATGAAAATAGACTATGATAACTCATCAAGGATCCAGTAGGGCCCATGGAAGCAAAACCAGAATAAATGCTAGAGAAAATGCATCATTCATCTCTGGAGCAGCTACACTCATGCAATGACATTGTACAAGAGATGATTACTGATGAGGTGATAAAAGGCTGTAGGAAGCCATGAATAAATATATCCAAGGAAAGTCACAAACACATGATTCATCAAAAAGGAGTATCTTTGGAAACATTTCACTGTTCAAACTGTTATGCAAGGTTTCCTTTAGGAAAAAATTTCTAAGCATGAAATCAAATCAGTTCCTTGTTCCTTTCTCTTAACAAAATAATGCTCTAATTTTTGCCTTGGAAAGAGATTCCATAGTAAAAAAACCCCAAAAAATCAAAACCAAGCTGTTTTAAAAAAAAAAAAAAAAAACCCAAAAAATCAAAACCAAGCTGTTTTTTAAAAAAATCCAACTATGAATGTGCTTAAGTTTTCAAACTTTATGACATTATGAAAATGAAATGGCAGATTGCCACATAGTTTGGATCATAAGGTACAAAGTAGGTATTTTCATGCTGCAGGATAATTACAAATAAATCTTCAGTTTTTATCTACACAGACAGCTACTGAAATTACACAACTATAATTAACAATAAGTAATAAATTTTAAAGATAAATGGTTGAGAATGGTTCTAGCTGATAAAACTTTTGGCTGTAAGAATGAGAGAAAAAAGGGAAAATAAAAAGAGAAAACAAAACCCACAGATGTTTAAATTTTAATTTGACTTCAGGCAAAATCTTCAGAGTTTTAGATCTCACCCAATAACTCCCTAAAGAACATTTTGTCTCAACAGAGTTTTAGCAGTGCATGGTAGATAATAGCGTGAATCTGAAAAAGTAATAAAATCCACCAATATCAGATGTTTTAATACTGCCTTTGTTACTGTAACACAGACATGCATGTGAATACAATATTTCTACATCTGTAGTTAGGCAGCTGACTGTAGAGCTAGATTGGTGTTGTGGGTGTTTAACTGTGTGATTGGAACAGTGGTGCTACACAGAAAAACTGTCACCAACTTCTGGTGACTGGGGGTACTGAGGACTTTGGGATTGTGACGTAATTTCTGATCTGGATAATGCCATGTACCACAGCATGAAGACCCTGTCTCAGATGAACTCATGAAGTTTGCGTTCGCAACAACTTATGTCTTCAAAATAAAGTTTTCATTACATAGTCTATGTGTTTATCCTTTCTCATGTAAACTATCTTTCCCATAGTATAGTTCATTTTTAGTAGGCCATTATCATGAGTATTTAAATGAAACCTTCCTCAGTCACAAAAAAAGGAGTTCAGATTAATCCTGGGATTTTTTTATCTTAAATAATGGCTACTCATCAAACGTACTTTACCCGAAATATTTAAAAAAATATATATTTTTCTTCTTTGTAGCATTATCTCTCATTTAAATTCTGAATGAAGCAAAAACACACTCAGAAGACTATGCACTCTCTAAAAACTCCTGACTTTACAGTATCCATTGCTAATGTGACTGGATACTTTGTGCTTATACTTTGTGCTGCATGTCGAGCTTGAAGTTTTATTTGTTCTTTACTATAAATCTGAGATAACTCCTTAATGGCATTTTTCAGGGTTGACAATAGAGAAAAATCTGTTCTATTTATTTTTAGATAATGTGGACCTGTTACAATATTCCTATAAGAATAAATAATAATTGAATTCATATTGTTTCTCTTATCCTTAGTTATTGTTCCATTTAGAAAGTTTAGCCAGTACTTAAGCTTCACTAAAATATACAACAGATATGACCTACTCTAAAGTCATTAATAAATAACTTTCCTAACCATTAGCAAGTACGAGCAGAAGGAAGTGGGTTTTGGCATCATGTATTTTATGAAAAATGTCTGTCATGGGTTCTAAATTATGTAAAGAGCTGCTTTAAAATATGCACTTTTTTCCCATTAAGATCTTTGTTTATACTGCATTTGTATTACAATAGCACCTAAGGAATAAGAACATAATATTAAAACTAGGAAGTATTCTTAAACTCTGGAATTACATTTTATTACGTAAAACAAAACCAAAACCAAAACCAAAAGAAAACTCCACACAATTAAACATTTATTGGTTGGAGTTTAAAAATCTTTTAACCATGATAAGTGCTATTTATTATTCATGTCAAAGAAAGAATCCTAAAGGTCTTAAATCATGGAAGAAAAAGCAGAAACTAAAACCCAGGCACCTACTGATCTTAGATTACTTTTCACAATTACCCACAGACTAGCAGTTTTCAGAATTGACTGTATCTTCATGGACAATAGGGTGATAACAGCTGCCAAAATAAAATGGATTATGGTTGTGTAGGGATTTGTAAATAATCAACAGTACTATAAAGAGAGTTAGTCTCAGCAAACTGAGACTCATTGCTGGCACCTCCAGGGAAAGCGTGAATGCCAAGAGAATGTGCAAGTTGCTCCTTTAAATTAGCTTTTCCACATGTAGTGTGGGAGTTATATCTAGAGGTTATCAAAGATTAGGTGATCCATTTGGTCTGGTTGTGCATCATGTGTGATCAGAATCAAATAACCAAAATAAAATGGAACCAGCAGTGCATTAAAGAGGGGAATAGAAATCCCAGCCTATGTGGTGAATCTAATTTATCTGTTTTGAACAATGAAGGCTTTCTTCTGAAAAGTCCTTTCAGGAAATGAAGGACTTGACAAAGTCAGGGATCTATGTTTTAGCACTTATCTACATTAGAGCAAACTCTTAATCAAGATGTGCTACACCATTATGAAACTGAGCTTGCATACTCTGTAGACTGTAGTTCAGTCAGCCTCTTCATACTGAGGAACTCAGCCTGTTCAAGCAACAGGGGTATAAAAGGCAATAGCCTTTTGGAAATATCTTCTTGTCAGTAATTTCTCATTTTCAGAAGATTAACTAAAATGAATATGAACTGGCCACATCCCTTTTCAAAGCAATACATAGGTTTTAAAATCTAATATATCTCAGAATGCCCCACTCTTACCTACTCTTTTCTCATATATGACAGCAACTATTTCTCTTTTGGGCAAGAAGCTGTAAGAAAAGAGAAGCATGGGCTCTAGTGACTTTTCTTGCCCACTGCTTTTTGTGCCTTGAAAGGAAAAAACCCCAACAAGTTCCAGATTCTCACTCTTTATTTACATAGCAGTTTGTGCATGTATACTAATTTAGGCAAATTTTCTAGCTGTTTTCAGCCATTCTAGCCTGGTGAGGGGTGGTAAGGGTAAGTCATTCAGAGAATCATGGAATATCCATGGAATACCCACAAGTATCATTAAATTTGAACTCCTGGCCCTGCACAGGACTGCCCCAGGATTCACACCATGTGCTTGAGAGTGTTGTCCACATGTTTCTTGAACTCTGTCAGCCTTAGTGCTGTAACCTCTTCCCTGGGGAACCTGTTTGTGTGCCCAGCCACCCTCTGGGCAAAGAGCAGTTTTCTAATGTCTGATCTAACTGCCTCTCCCATCCCCACCCCTCTACCCAGGGCAGCTTCAAGCCATTCCCTTGGGTCCTATCCTGATCAGCAGAGGGAAGATTAGCAGCATCCAATGCATTAGCAGTGCCTAATCCTCCTTGAGAGGGGTGTTCGTGACTACAATGTAAATTAATCTCCACGGGTCTGCTGAAGCAAATGTGGAATGCCAGAAGTGGAGGTGCAAGAGAAGATGTCAGAAACAGAAGTGGTAGTGGAACAAAAATCAATGTCATGAAAATGAAAACAATTAGATAAATAGGTTTTATCCAAAATTAACAATTAACATGTAAATCTTTTAGATTCAGTATCTCTGTCCACTCAAGACAGAGATTGTGTTTCTTTTCTCTGCAGTGCTCTTCAAGGTAACTTGTATTTCGACTAAATCAAATAAGTAACAGGAATCTTAAACATCTAAGACAGCCCACAATAATTTTATCTTTTAGTGTTTTAAATAACTTTTTTTTTTCAAAATTCCTTGAAATATTCCAGGCATGTCTACTCATTTATTACAGACTGAAAATTACTGAAGAGAATGTTTTAAAGATTGTAAAACTGGCCACTCAAAAATTTGATGAATGTCATGTCTGTTTATCTGTTTAACCTTATTTAGATTATATGTGGATTTTGAGATAGTGTTTATGATAAAATTGCTACCCAGTATTCTGCCTTCCCAATGAAAACAGCATGCTGTTCAAAGGCTCCAGTACATACTGATAAAGAGTAATAAAGTGATAAATAGCGATAAAGCAATAATTTAAATTCCATATTAAGTAAAAGGAGGGAGAAACACATCTGCAGAAAAGGTCTAGTTTACTGAGGGTGAGGTCTGATATTGTAGATAAGCTTATCTAATTCCTGTGTCTTGATCTTAGACTGTATGTCCCATCTGCATCATGGTGCTGGCTCATTGGCTTTTTTGTTTGTTTTATTGATTATTTTTTAACTCCAGCCGTTCATAGAATTAATGTGTGAGAAAGATTTTTACATTTATATGGGTTAGATTACTTTTTTCCTGCTATTTTTTGCCATTAAATAGGGCCTCAAAAACTGCAGAGTTAGCAGAAGACATGCAGCAGAACTGGGAGTTACATGCTGGAAGCTATGAAATCAGTTTTCCTTCAGACACATTTTGAATTTTCTTTTCTTATGTTTTTTTTTTTTCTCTCTCAAACACAGAACATTTAGCCTTCCCAGAGAAGGGTGCAGTCTTACACTAGGTATTTACATCCTGTTTTCAGGAGTTGAAGAAAAATAAGAAATAAGAGTAGGAAATAAGAGTAGGAAATAATAGGAAGTGTCCACTGTTTCGATTCTCTTGCTATTAATTATTTAAGGAAATAATTATTGATGCTCATATGAAATGAAGCACAGAATTCATGACTGTCATAACAGATTCTAAGATTTTCTGGGTCAATAGGTTCTTCAACCCTTTTCTTAAAATTGAGCCATTCTCATAATTCCTGTGGACGTAAAAGAGAAAATAGAAGAGAAAGTCAGGCTGTAGTGGTTTATTTGGATACTCAGCTGGGAGTGACATGATTCTAATTCTACCTATTAAGTATGATAGGCTACTGCATTGCCAGCTGAGGTGTACTTAAGTTCTCACAGAATCACAGAATAAACTGAGTTTGAAGGGACTAACAAGGATCATTGAGTTCACTTCCTGGCCCTGCACAGCACCATCCCCAAGAGTTTAGTGGAACCCACCACTTATCTACAAGGTAGTGAAATACTCCTCTTCTGCATGAAAGGAGGAACAGCAGGAGAAAACAACAATTTTACAGGCAGAGACTACTCAAGAAAGATACATTTCCAAAATTGAACATTGCATCTAGCATAAATAGATATTGAAAAGCGACCTGTTGCTCTGTCTGTAGACACAGTAAGTAATGTGAAGAGTAACCCTGGTCTTGATCAACATGCAAAGATTCAGACTGGAAACCTGGAGAATAGTTCCTACTTAGGGTGATTTTAGCCAGATGTGAAGATAAAACTGATATTGATAAGACAGAATTCATAATTGTTTGTGAACCTGAAATAGTGATGCCAACAGATCAGGCACATGTGTTTTGGTTGTGGTTTTGGGTGATTTTGGGAGAGCTGTTTTGATTTGGATTTGTGTTTCCTTTAAAAGGCTGCTATACTGTAGGACAAAAATCCTTAGAGAGACAAAAATATCTTTCCAAGACACCATTAATAGAAGAGGTAATGTATCAGCAGGTTATGAAACAGAGAACATAATTTTCCTGGAATACATGCAATAAAAATAGTGCCATGCTCCAAACAAATCTCTCAATGATAATTTAGGTAGATCTGTGACTAAATGTCACAGATCTACCTAAATTATCATTGACAGTTTTCTTCATTCTAGGAAGTACAGTAGCTAGATTTCACTGGGAGGAGATGATTATGAAGAATTTGTCCATCTGTGGTAAAAAAATATCACCCCTAGACAGTGAAGATAAGATTTTGTGGCAAAAAATATATGTGCAATATTCTGTATTTATTGAGGATTTTTTTCTTTCAAAATAAGATTGTTTTGCTTGGAGAACTGTGGTTTTGCTGGCTTACATTAGGACTTAGCTTTGTACATAAAGTTCAGTCCCAAATAATATGTTTGAAGCAGTTCAGGTTGTTAAGCTGTAACACAGAGGATAGTATAAAATGAAACAATATGGGAACATAACTGGTAAATTCTGAAATTAGTTAATGTAACAGATTTAAAACACAACAACAAAGACTAAATAAAGCATATAATTAGGAAGAAGTGTCTGGTGGGATATGTCAATAGAGTAGAATTGATTATTTCTATAGAAAGAAAATTATGTCCAAAAATTAGTGGAAAGATATGTTTTGGGAGAAGTTTTTACCTATTCAGTTGCTTTATTAAGGGCCTTTCTTAATAAGCAAAAGTTGAGAACAGGGAAAAGATTTCATCAAAACAAGAAGCTTGCCGTTCTTACACAATTCCAGCAGAAGACAGCTGTCCTGACATTCAGGCACAGTAAGTGCCAGACAAAGCTGTCACCTGATGCTTGTAAGCGAGGCCTCAGGGCAACTTGCACAAAAGCAGAATGATCACTTGAGACTTGAGCAGGTTTCCAAACCAGGGACTGACTGAGCAAAAACAGTAAAAGGATCTCTAGCTTTACAGCCTGCAACGAAGGATGTATGTTTCTTCTTTTTCCTGAGGGAGACCAGTTTTAATAGAAAAGGTTCATGAGTTTTGAAAGATGACTGCAAAGAAGGAGTTAAAAAAGGCTTCTGAATTTTAGAAACCTTCAGTTTCAGTGGTACGATTTACAAACAAATGGAAGAGGAAAAGACTTTCTGGGAACAGGAAGTTTGTTTTAAGCATGGGAGAGAAATGAGGTATGAAGACATGAAGATGTGATACTGGAGCTGGGTGAGCCTGTTCAGAAAAAAGGTGTGACAGTCCTTTCTCAGAAGATATGGTCTGTCACTGCAGAAGCCGCAACAGAAGCCGCTATGCCAAAGATAGTGATGATTATTAATATCTTGCCCTTATATTTCTGACACAGATTATAATGTGTATAAGAACAACAGACTTTATTCTGTGCTGATTTCTGGTTGCAATTTTGGAAACGCCAGAAACACAAATGTTAAACACAGACTTGGGTCAGCTAAGTTTGTGGTTAAATTACAGAGTAGTATCCTTCAATCTGATCCTTTCACCTGTTCCAGTGTTCAAGTGAAATCAGAAATCAGACCCTTAAACTCTTTAGCCAAAAGTAACTCTACTGTATGGTATTGTAAATACTATAGAAGATTGGGTAAGGAATGCTGCATAGACATATAAGCATATGTAGGGAAGGGGGATAAAGATAGGCAGAGATAGTTACGCCCAGTATAAATTCTGCTAAAACCATAGAACCAGGTTTCTGTGCATGTTATTGAAATTCAAATAAAACATAAGAATAGGGGCAAAAAATAGGAAGCTTTGAGGAATTTTGCCTTATTCTGGGTATGTGGTAGATAAGCAAAAGCAACTGTATAAAGAATGGAAAATATTTTCAGAGCCTTCATCAAGAGAAGAGAGGAAAGTGGTGGACCCTGTATGCCTGTCTTCTAAAAAAAGAAAAAGCTAGAGAATGAAAAGGATCAAAGGAGGTGCCGAGGTACAAGACACAGAGCAAATATGTAGTAGTGTGCATTGTCTCTTTGTAAAGGGTTGTTGAAGGGCAAGTAATGTGTAACTTAGTGTTGCAAGGCAACACCTCTGGAACATTCTTGTAAAACTGGTTTGGCGTCTGTACACAAGGAGAGCCAATTTGGATACAAGGACAGCTGCAGACCTTTCCTCTTCCTTCTCAGGTCTTAGAGAAATATTTGTAGCTTGCTTGATAAATAACAGAGATTTATCTTAGAAATTAGTCGAGAAATTTTGCTACTTACAGAAAAGCTGCACGTTCAGGGCTGGTTCCTGTATCTGTGAAGGCCACTGGAAGCTGATGCACCCACTGCAGCTCCTGCCCTGCTGAGGTGGCTGGCGTTTCTGCCAGGGGAACCAAGATGTGTCTGGTGTGTGACAAGGTGTTGTCTTGGATATGTACTGGGGAAAATGAGAGCTTGGAGTGAGCAATGGGGAACTCCATCCCTTCAGGGCCAGTGCTTAGTCAGAGACTTTAACAGAGTTAGAGACATTAACACCTAACAATATTACTTTCCCCTGGAGGCTGCCCAGTTTCTCACTGCTTAGTCTAATCCTTAATTTTTGGTCCAGTTCTAATGAACCAAATCTGACAGCACCTGTATTATTTCTTCTGTTTCATTACCAAATGTACTCTTCTCTGCTCAGCAGCTGCGCTCCCTGAAGCCCTGCTAATTGTCAGTCATTTTCTCCTTGTTTTCTTTATTCACTTGGGATATTTTTCAGTCACTAAAAGATCTGTACCACAATCTGCTCTATCATCCATTTATTCGTTCCCATTTTTCCTCGATGAGCCTAGGATTTGGATCTTGTTTCCTCTTTTAGGTCAATGCTTAGATGTCCTCCTCCATATTTCTTGCATCCTGGAGAAGCAGGGTGTACCACAGCCTCTGAAGAGACAGATTCCCTTTTATTTTTTCTACTTCTAGCATCTGTGCAATCCCTCTCCTACTTTCCTGATGGTGAAAATTGCTAAATGGAAAATCTGACTTTTCATTTAGTGATTCCATCACTTTAGTTTACATTTAAGTTATATGAGCCTATGCTGAGCCCATGACTCACTGCGGAAGCTGTGAGAGAACATATGGTCTAGAAGCGCTCTGAAAGTATGAGGAGACTGAGCACAGTAAGCTGCTCCACAGATCTGGTGCCTTCACTGGCTGGTCTGAAGCTGGGATAAATTCAAATGTGCTAGGAATCTTTGTTTCCTCTGGAAAGTTATTATTAACCCCACTGTATTCTATAGGTGCTGCCAGGCCCCTGAGAGCACTAAGATGCTGTACCCACGTCAGCCAGGGCCTTTCCCCCACACCCTGCCCAGCACTCCCATTTCAGCTCAGGCTGGCAATCCTGATTTAAGGTATGACATAGCTGTGCCTGTGCTACGATCTTCTCCTGGCATTGTCTCCTGGCCGGATCCCCTGTACAGACACCAGCCTAGTGTCTCCTAGTTCATCACTTGCTTTGCCTGTGACTGTCTGAAGGCTGTATTAGCTCTAACAGAGCAGAGCAACCACTGGGAGCAATGCCACTCGTGGCTTCTCAGCCCTGAGGGAGCAGCCATCCCTTGCTGAGCCCTGACACCCATTTGGCTAGTCTGAAGGCCAAAAGGAAAAGACATATATTAAATGCCAGTGTTAAAACAGAGCAATGATACTAAAATTGTACAGAATCACCTCAAGTTTTCTTTTCTTCCTGCAGGGCTTCCAGTGTGCAGCTCCACGGCAGCTTTAACATCACGAGAAAGTTATTTACAGAAGGCGCTGTAAGTGGGAAAAAGAAAATTCCATCCGTTTGAAAAGCTGGCTGCTTATGCAGCTCCTCTGGGTGCTAGGTATCTCTTGTAGGTGTTTGTCTTCATGGCAGATTTCTGTTTAATGTTGCACTACTTCCTGCAGGGCACTGACTCTTTCAGCCCTGCACTTTACTTTACTGACCTTGATTATGCCCCCTTTTTGTGGGTAATAAGTGCAGGTTTCAAAAAAAACCCCACATCATTGTAATTCTTAATTCCCTAGCCAGTTCAAGATCCTTTCTCTTGCAGAAAGTGTTTGAGATTAGTATGAGACTTGGGTTTGCCTGAAAAACTAATGAAGCATTTGTACCTTTGGCTTCTGGGCCTTTTATTTAGTTTCAATCCTCCCTCACAGCTTGGATCATGGAGCTGGAGCCAAGAGAGCAATGGGCATGCCTTCAAATTGTAATTTGCCTTCAGCTGTAGCTTTTCCCAGCTCATGAATGCAGTCCCTGAGCATCACTGCTGAAGTGCTCCCATTCATGCTGTGTCTAGCAGCACTTATGGCACACTGGTGTAGGCACCTCTCTTTGTCTAGGAATGTGTACACTACAGTTTTGTACAAAAGCTTTTACACTGGGTAACTATGCATTGTTTGAGGGACTGGATTATGTCATATCTAAAGACACTTTTCTTCCTTCCACTTGCAAAACTTTCAGCACATTTCTTACTGTTTCTGATTCTTGTCATCTTCCTCCCTTCATCATTGTTTTGCCTGCTTTTTATGGGTTGGAGGTTATTAGTTCATTACTTATAAATGATGAATATTCAAAGGAGAGATATTTTGGATTTTTTCTTCCATTTCTGCTATAGTTTACCTCATTTGCTATTTGTATCATAAAATCTTTCCAATCGTATGATTCTACAGCATGTCTGACCATATGATTGGATTAGTTTACAAAACTGGGATCTTTTTCTCCTTGAACACAAGAATGGTAGTGTGCAACATTTAGTTGTCATCTAGTGAATAAGACTTTTACTTGAAAACTGTTTATTTTTTTCCTTTGCCTTGTATTTTTTCCCCAAGCTTTCAAGCAGAAATAGCATCACCTGTTGAAGCATAACTTCTCTTTTCACATTTTTTTCTCTTTATAATTAAAGTTGGTTTGAACATTCATTGCTTATGCCTGAATTTCACTTTCTAATGTGAGGTTGCATCTCAATTGAAATGATCTCAGGTGAAGGATTTCACCAATGGAGTTCTCACCCAGTATAAAACATACCTGATATGTATTAGGAGGGAGTGGTATTAGCAAATGTCTGTGAAATACTTTCAGACAGTAAGATACATGTTTGTAATGACTGCTTATGAATGATTACACTGGATTCCAGGGCAGTAGAAGGCTTATCAGTTTGAGGAGGGAGAGCTACAGATATTGTTGAATGTCTGTTTTATTTTGCGTTTTTTTTAATTTACAGTCAGTTTAACTTACAAGAATGACAGAAGCGTCATTAAGCCATTACAATTAGAAATTCCACCAATTCACCAAGGATTCTTTCCATGTGAGTGGAGTCCTACTTGACATTCTTGCTGTCCATAAATTCAGGGTGCCTAACTTTTTAATATTTGAACACAATGACAGTTACATGAATCTTTGCAATGTGTTGGGTATGACACTAAAATATGTTTTCATCACTGTGGCTTATTACGGCATCTTTAGTATGGCAGGTAGCATGGTGTAAAACATGTTATTCATCTTCCTTCCCTGTTAATTCCATTCAGCCCATTGCAACAGATCACACATCCTAGGAAATTATGTGGTAGTGATGCCTCAAAGAACCTCGGCAGATCCTAGGGATCTCGTTCATAGAGATTGGGAATTTCAAACTTCACTAGATTACTGGGATAAAGCCAGTTACTAACATTGACATTTGACCTGCTAAATATGTGTCTATCTAAAAACATTTTTCATCATTTCTCACATTTACTTTTTGAATCACTTGATTTTTCACAGTGCATTTCCAACAGTACTTATATCAAGTAACTGGGAAGGTTTAACCTATGTACACTAGAGCTGGGTGACTCCAGGCCTTTATATTTGCAGAAGAGAAAGGATTTAAAATCTGTTGCCTGCATCCAGTTTCCTAGCTGTTTTTCCAATATTTATTCTCATAGCATTACCACCTGCTATTTCAATTTACACTGCCAGTTCTGGCAATTTCTATTTCTCTGTAAAATTCCTGTAAAGCCCATTTCTTTGCCACATAAATAGAGCATTTATGAACCTGAATGTCTACTGTGGTAGTAGCTGTTCATATTTGATTTTCACCGACTATCAGAGTCATACTGAGCAAGGTGGGAGGGTGAATTTACCTTGTGTATTTGTAATGGTTTGCAAATACTGTCATATTCCTTTTCATTTACTGAGCTGGTTATCTTTTTTTTTTTTATGGGATGAAGAAGAGAAGCTGCTGTTCCCATAACACTCTGGAACAGCAACACAAACTCAAAGAACTGATTTATGTCTTCTACTAAGTCATGCAAATTGGAAAGCTTCAAAAGCCTTAGCAATCTGATGCAAATGGTAAGATTATTATTGGAAGCTGATTTCCATGTGTGCATGTTGCATGCATGCCTTCAGACAAAGTACAGATCCCTAGGAGTAAAAAAAGTTGTATGCATTTACTAATGACTAAGGATAGCCTTGTTTTCAAAGGGAAAGTAAAGAAATAATTTTGCCACAAACAGGCAGGAGTGGAGGTAAAAAGAAGAAAAGACTAATTGATCATTTACTGTATGATATATTCATGGATTTTCAGAAAAGAATCAAAAGAACATATCTAACAAACCCTGAATACAAAATAGGATTCAAACTGACTCTCATGATTTAACCCCAGCCAGCAACTCAGCACTAACACCTGCTCAGAAGAGGGAGAGAATTAGAGCAGTAAAAGTGATAAAATTCGTGGGTTGAGATCAAGACAATTTAATAGGTAAAGCAAAAGACATGAACACAAGCATAGCAAAATAAGGAATTTTTTCACCACGTCCCATGAGCAAGAAAGTGTTCATCCAGAAAGCAGGGGGAAATCAAAGGCCGTCACTCTGAACATTGTCCCCTTCTTCCTTCTTTCCCCAGCTTCATTTGCTGAGCATGAAACCACATGTTGTGGGATATCTCTGTGGTCAGTTGGCATAGGCTGTCCTGTCTGTGTCCCAGCCTCTTGTGGACTCCCAGCCCACCCTGTGGTGGAGTGGAACAAGAAGCAGGAAAGGCCTTGACTCTGCGTAAGCACTGCTCAGTAATACAAAGGCATCTGTATTATCCACATTTTCCAGCAATCTGTCTTTTTCCAAGACAGCCCCATACCCAGCTACTGTGAAAAAGTAATTCTATTACAGCTAAAACGAGCACAATGGCCTAGAAATTAGTGTTCAAAATACATTTTATGTTGCTGAGGGAACTGGAGTTCTTTATTCTGGAGAAAGCTCAGAGCAGACCTTATTGCTCTGTACTGGTGAGTGATGCTGTCAGTGCAGGTGTCTTGGGGTGCAGCTGCATTGTGAGCTGCAGGTTGGGCTCTGGGGGCCTGAGACAAGAGGCCATGAACACCTGAGTCTGTGTATAAAAAGGGACCTGTGGCCTGTGGCGTGACCAGGTAATGGCAGGAGCTGTATAAAAACCCAGAGATTGCTTTGTTCAATTGATCCTGATCTTGTTCCTTGCTCTAGCAGATCTCATACTGTTCTTCTTTTCCCTGGACCGTGTAATGTCTTACTTATAACTGTTTAAAACTCAAGCTGTCCACATACACTACATATGGTGCAATCCTTATTTTGTTGAGAGAATATTGTAAAATTAGCATAAAAACATAATTACATTGCATCACTATGCATACTACAACTACATTTTTGTTCTGAGTTTATAGTCGAGACTAAAGTGCACCTAAAAAAAATATTGCTTGCCAAGAAGGGTCATCTGTAGAATCCAGGAAAAAGGAAAAGCATGTCTTGGAAAGCTACTCACTGATCCACAGAGAAATGGGGTAAGCCCTTCCAAGGCACATGCAGGTGCAAATCAGAAAAGGTAAGTAATCAAGACTTCAAGAGGAAGTCTTCACTGTGCTTAAAGGCTTTGCTCACACTGCTAAATAAAACAGAATTACCTTGTGGAATCAAGAACTAGCGTGTGGCAGCATGTGTAATTTCTTTGTTAGCACAATGGCTAACTGGCAAGATTTTGAATGAAATAGAAATATTTCAGAAATTTGGTGGCTTTGCTTCTTTCTCCTTTTGGAAGGAGAGCGTATAAGCAGATGAATATGAACTAGAACATAGTGGCACATGTGACCAGGGTTAGAAATTTCTTTTGTAGATGTAATCACAGGCCTCAGAAGGGAACAGAGCATGGATAATCTCATGACAGCATTGTTATACTGAGAAATGGATAGTAAAAATGTAGTCATTCATAGTAAAGTGTTGATTAAAGATCAGATTCCAAGCTTATTATGCATTTTTAGCATTCCTATGAAATTCCATGGGGGCTTTAGAGGTGCCTTCTCTCCAGTCTCTAAGGGGAACAAACAGCTGCTTTCCCTTATAATGCATCACTCCTAAAGACTAATGGGGTTTGCTAACAGAAGAAAAATAATTTGCACCTGTCTATGCCATCTTCAGAGCATCTGGTCAATTTAAACCAATTTACATCAGTATTCAAAAAATGTGAATATTGATGTAATATTATACTTTGAAATTGGTCTATTCATTATTTATAATGGATATTGCTATGTGTCAGTTTCTTTATGGACTGGCTAGAAGGAGGTTTACTCTGTTCTGTGGACCAACAGTAGTGTGGGAATTCTGGATTTTGCTACTCACCTGCATGAAGAACACACTTTCCCATTGTAAAAAAGCTGTTGATAAATGAATGAAATGCAAATTCTCGTTCTAAATTGTTATTGTGCATACAATTTTTAATTGGAACACAAAATAGTCTTGAAATATTTTATGAAGTTAAGTTTCAAGCAACATACAAATACATTTCAATAGTTTGTCTTCAATTTCTCACAACTTTGTCAGTTTCTAAGCATTTGGAATGAAACTTTTCATCTGTGAGCCTTGTCTTAACCTAAATTTCACTAGAAATCATCAGTAAACAGCACATGGCCCTTTTCTAGTACAAGGCTGAAGAAAAATGCATTTTCCTTTCAAGCTAAAAACAAGTAAAAGAATTACAGTGGTGTTGCTGCCAAGCTTTAGTAACTCAATATGGAAAAAGTGACCTGACATTTGGCACCAGAGCAGGGCTGCATTTTGGGTGTGCCATTTACCAGCAAGTATCTGTGAAACCTACTGGCATAAATTGAATCTGTAGGGCGGATCAATATGCTGGATGAAAAGTCAGTGACATGTTCCATGAAGTGTGTATTATGTCCAAGAGCAGAGGCTGTGTCATGGATGAGCTGCCAATCGTTTCTTCAATGCTCTTGAACATCAGCATGTCTAATGATTCTTTGATTTTTGTTTGATTTAATTTTTTGAATCAGAAGACACATCCATCATGAAGATAGCAAAGTCAAGTGCAGAAAAGTTAGGAAATAATAGGGTTTATGTTTACTTACAGCCTTAACAAAATACATATATATTAGGAGTGTATTTTGTTTTGTGTGCTCATAGTGTTTTGGTTTTTTGGGATATTTCTTTCATTCAGCATTTCTGGTAAGCCTGGTGAATCATCAGGATGATTCAGAACCCTAACACACAGAATCACTACTAAACTTAGAAGATATGTAGTGGCAAGACAGGGCACAGGAAAATTATTTCATGGTGATTGCCTTGGAACCATAGTGTGATTTTAGGCAAGTTCATGAAACCATATTTTTTTAGTTGTGATCCCTGCAAGTATCTAGACTTAATAAAGAACAAGTCTGGGCTTGCACTGAGGCTCACAGAGATCCATAAGCTCTTCTTCAAAGCACCCTTCTGACTTCTGGAAAATTTCACAATCAAAACTGCAAACAATGAACTTAAGTCTCGACTTACTCATTAGCTGTTTGCCTAGTTGCTTATCCACTTTGAGCCAAGAGTAGGAAACAGTAGACTGAAAAATGGAATCCGTCAGAGGTGTCTTGTCTTGAGCAGGATCAGTACGTGGATAAGTGTATTGGAATGTACTTCCAGACTGACTCTGACATTTCCCAACTCACTGTGGCCTTAATTTTACAACTCTTGAATTTTATGAGCATTGTGAAACTCAGAAGTAGTGTGGAGCTTTATAATCCAAAGATAAAATATACTCAACTGAATAATTTTATAATATAATTTTTTAATAGAATGTAATATTTAAATGGTATAGAATAACACTATTTTCCTAGGGTTTTTTTCAGGTTTGTTGATTTTTTTTTCTAAAATAGGATAATTATTGCCTTATTTTTTTCACTTTTTACTTGTTTCTGTCATTTAAGTCTGGACATCTTGTGGGAACTCCTATTTTCATTTGTTTGGTGCCATTCACAGTTGATTGTTCTGATCCTTTCTCCTTCCAAAAACTTTCAACTACCCAACAGTTGTAGTATTCATTTTCCAATTGAGAGGTCACAACTTCTGCTCTGCAGTGTTAAACAATGCCATTGCAGAAGAATATCAAGGCCAGTGGAGAGAAGGTGAAAATAGTGGAGACAGGAAGATGGGGCAACTGGTATCTGCCACAGACTGGGGCCTTCTCAGTGTGCCTGGAAACTAATGGAACAGTGACAGGCAGTGATGAATTGCAGTTTTGGGCAGTCCCCCTAGTTCCCTAAAGATTGTTGATGCTGTAAAAATAAAGACTTAGCTTAAGGTGCACTGGCCTTCCTACCTGCTGACCTTGTCTCGCTTTGTGCAAACAGCTGTTTTGTTTCTTGTTATTTATCTGCATTTCAACTGATTCTCAACTTGCTTTGAATTTTTCCATTACTAGTTAGAAAATGTACGCACTGTAGCATAAGGTGAAATCTCATCTTTGGCAGTTACTTGGGCACTTGCAATAGTTCTCTTTAGTTGATCACTACATAAGCATGATCATCCCATTATGAAGAGCCCTGGCAGGTTACAATAGCTGCTGCCTCTTATTCATGCCTGCCAAGCCTGTTCACTCAACAGCAGGTGACATTTCAAAGAGAGTCTGAACAAGTCTCACCGTTAGGCAGCATCTTGCTAGTTCTCTTATTATAGCAAGACCTGATTTCCTTCTTTCAAATATGCAAGTACTGGCAATAACTTCAGGCTTTTGAAACTGGCATTCAAGCCCAAGTAGAATTGATTAGACTGATTACTTGAATAAAAAAATAAAGAAGAATTTTTTAAAATCCCCAAACAAAAACAAAACAAAACAAAACAAAAACAACACCCCCACAGAAAAAAAAACACCAAAAAACAAAAAAAAAATTCCCCCTTCCAACCAACAAAAGGTCCCCCTTCAACTCATTCAAATACAGGACTTACATTTTCATTTGTGAGTTTTCATGGAGGGATCAGGAGTTTGGATACTCTTGTGAACACACTCCTGTGAAATACTGTATCCCACTTTTTTCGTAGTTTTGACAATGACTGTGTGACATCAGCTTTTTCTCACTTTATAATGTTCTATTCAAATTCTACTAAAACATCTATTCGGAAATAGCTAGATGTTAAAGTAACTGGAAATAGTTAAGCTTCTCATAATATTCAATCCATAAACTTTTTGCAAAGAATAAAAAAAACCAGTAGCAGAACATTTATCTGAAGGCTGTCCAAATTTAATTTATTTTGTAGATTTTTTGCATGAGTATCTAGAAATTAGTGACCAATTTTTTTTTTTTAAATATAGTATTTTAAAGACATTCGATTTTTAAATTTGTATTTTTTTTTTGTGACCAGGCTATGGTTATGCAGATATTCATAAACACGTATGGCAATAAAATTCAATGCTTTTCTGTCCCATAATATTTAAGAAATCATTCATTTCTACATCTCCTTTTGTTTACACAGTGATGGTCCTCTATTTACTATTTGGTCATAGAAATTGTTTAAAAGGAATTAACTGGCCAAGATATCTATCTATCTACAGATATCTATATCTAGCCAGAATATTGGTCTTTTTGTCATACCCATTCATATTGCTAGTAACCTGAGAAGGATGACATTTTCAGTTGTATTGCTAATAAAGGCTATGTCTTTGTTTGGTCTTCTTTGATTTATGTAGAGAAAAGAATACCTAACTTTAAATTAATGGTTTGAATTTTAATTTGAATTACTTTCTGATATTATACATTAATTTTCATCACCAATGGCAGCATCATAAGTCTTCAGAACTGATTCAGGTGAAGCTAGGGAGTCTTATACCTTGCTGAAGTCTAGTGCTATAGCATTAAATTATTGTTTTCTACTCCTTTGCAATCTGAAGACACTTCAATTTTCCTGCTGGCAGGAAATGATGTAGGCAGGAATGCACTCAAATCTTTTAGTTCCTTGTAATTAAGATGTATTGGTACTGCTGAGCAAATCTGTTTCTCTCTATACACTATCTGGTTTTGGACATATTTCTATTACACTGCTATTCACTTGTCCCCTGTAACACTGTGGTTGATGACAGTACAATGAATCCTTGCACATTTTTATTTGGTATGGCTGAAACCTATGTGGCCTACATTTGTTCTTAAGATAGATTTCTATACAAAGGTGGTAGAGAAGTAGTCTGAAAATGGAATAGTAAGGTTCTGTATTGTATCACACACAATATTATATTTTTCAGAACAAGTCAATCCTACTTCACCGTCTTGGCATAACTTTCAGTAAAAACCTTGGAGACACTGTAATGTGCAGGTATGAAACAATGCATGGGACTCAATTACACTCAGTATAAACCAAAAACACTGACACTTAACATCTTCTGAATCACATTTGCTCAAAAAATATATATTAAAATGAGCAAAAACTTAACATGGCAAGGCTATTTATTTATTAATATCTTACGGCACTCAGAAATCTGATGTAAAAGATCTCATTATCTCTATTCATACAATATTTTATGAACTTGTTTACCACAGAGAATGAAAAGGTTTCTTGTAAAATTTGTCTTAATTTAAGTGAATGCTAGTGATGAAAAATTAAATTATATTTATTACAAAATCCTCCTTCTTTCCTCACAGGTTTACAAAAATGAACACAGCTGTGAAAAGAAAACAAATTGACATACAGCATGCAAAAAATTGCAATATAAACCAGATTCTGGAACACTACAGTTTTCCCAGATGTTTACAGTTTAAACTTCATTGTAAGATACTCCCTGGAGTGTCAATGGTCCCACAATCTCAAAAGGAGCTTCTGCTTTAGATTGGGTTTTGCCAAAGATACAAGTACTATGATGCACTTGTTCATATTTCCAGGGAACTGTTTAATTCTCAACAGTCCTCCAACGATTTAAAAGTACTTAATATCTCTAATAAGAAAATTCAATATGTGACTCAGCTTTTAATTTGTGAGCATACCATTTACTTGAGGGAAACTTGAATTTTCCTGAAATGAAATGGAACATTTAGATAAATGTTAAATACTTTCAGTGCCACCTATTGGCTGATAATTTTTTTCAAATTAGCATCAGCTTCATAATTGTGGACAAAATGAGGTAGGGCTACTTATAGCAATATTTCTAATTTGTATTGAAGGTAAAACCAGCATCAGAATTTATAATCATATTTGAGGACATTATTTAATCTCAAAGAATTTAGTCTTACCACATTTCTTTTTCTTTTTAGAAAACAGCAAATCTTGTGGGATGCTTCAGACATATGGTAGTATCAAACTTCTAAAGAATTTAGAGAATAAGTATGGTGGTGGGAGACATAAGAAGGTCAGGAATTGATTAAAACTTGCATTTTTAGCCTGAAAATGGAGTTTTATTTGTCTGGACATATCATCTAATCCGTATAGCCACAATTAACTTGTCTGTAATACTTCAAGCCAAAGATACTCTTCACTGCATCTCAGATTCCATTTCAGGAATATACTGAATTCTGTAGCATCTCTCAGCATTTAGGCATGTCCTTAACTTGCTACATTCATAATTTCATCAGGAACATGAGGAACACCATTAAACTGGAATTACACACATTAAAGTTAAAAGTTAATGTCATCATTTTTTTAGAGCTAAGTTTGCCATATTGCATGACTGAAGCTAATGTATTTAATAAATTTTAAAATGTTTATGTTTCTTAATTCTCCTAATGAGTTGAGTTTAGGATTTCAGGTAAGCTCTCCAGAGGCTGTGTTAATACAAAGTAGGCTTAGTTTTATATACATAGCTATGAAGCATGATATTTCTTTGAAAAATGATAACTGAAGACTGCAATTATTTCTTAGTTCTAGGAATTCCACCTTTAAGTATGATTTATACTTTTTTCCTCAGTATTATGAGGGGTTTTGTTTGCCTCTTGGATAAATTATGTCATGGTAAAGGGATGAAATTATGGCTCATAATTTCAAAGAACAGAACTGCTTTGAAAATTGGTCTTGATCATAGTGCCCTGTGTCAGTATTAGTATCCTATACATCTCTGTTCATATTTGCTGACACTTTTTTAAAGAGAGTCAGCTTATCTCTTTGATAAACTAGATATTTAAGATCAGCTGCTTAGGAAAAGAGCAGAGCTGAACCTATGGCCAGAGAGTGCAACCACTGCAAACTGACAACAGTCAGCTCTGTCCCGGGAGAAGGAATTAATCTGACTATCTTAGAGCTTGCAGCCTGCTTAAGGTGAGACTTTAAGCTCCTTCTGTAGACTAAGACAACCTCTCCAGGCTGGCAACTTGGGAGAAATCCTTGTTATAGGACAATGAACTCAAACAGTAAAGTAATTTTACAAGGTGCCTGTCCCATATCAGGGGCTATACAGGGAATGCAAGTGACCTTAAATTTAACACTAAAACTTTCTAGGAGGCTGACATTTTGAAATTAATCTTACTCTTTCTGTCAAACCTTTAAGCTTTGAACAGGTCCTTTGTGAGCATTTTCAATTTTCTCAGGTTTTTAGAAAAAAAAACCCAACAAAACACAAATTGTCTGGTCTATGTTACAAAAATAATCTTGGGATAATATCCCCAGCTGGGGGCAGGCAGGGCAGGACCTTTTGGCTGAGGTTGCGCAGATCATGGAATTGGTCCTGGCTGTTGAGGTTCACCTTGTCTGGCCCATGGGCAGTCTCCACCATTCCTGTCCTTACAGTGCACTGACACTGTCAACATTTTGGCACTGATTTAATCTGTCCTTTCAGGTCTTTTCTACTCCTGGCATTAATTTTTGCTTCTCGTTGCCCCTTATGCCCTCTCTGAATCAGACTGCCCTTTTTTGGCACTGAAATGCAGCTAAGCAGCCTGAAGGCTTTGAACTTTTGGCTGTAGACTCAGAAGCCATGACAGAGGCTGAGTCAACAAAATGACTCAAGGCCTGAAACACATTTGAAAAAAGAAAAAATAATCTATCCCATAGGATTTGAAATAAATTAGGTTTTAAAGAATGACAACAAATCCTCAGCCAAAGCAGAAATACCTAGAATGGGAGCAGCTGGTTTTTTCAGGGTAATGTGGTGAAAATAACATGAACTCCAATGCTGAACTATATCCATTGGTGAGGGAAGAATAGAAAAGTGCAATAATTATTTAATGACAGAAGAAAATGTCTGACTTAGTGCTACTCTGAATCTCAGTTTACTACACTGGTAATCTAATTCCCATTTCCAAACCCAATACTATACAGGCTGAACCAGGAATGACCCTTAGCTGAAGAAGATTATTTCCTGGCTAGGGGCAAAATCATGTGAGAACATCTAATCTTGCCAAATGTGAGGACTAGAAAAATAAGTATGGAATCTCATTTGCAATAGTTCTGGTGTTAGAAGCTTTACATGAATCACAAGATTTTGGTGATGTTATATCCAAACAAAATTTACATACTAACTAGTCCTCTGGATAAAACCAAATGTGGACTTGGAATGCTATTTTTTTAATGGAAAAAAAGCCACTCAACTTACGTAGCTTTTTTAGATTAATGTTTTGATTATTACTAGATTAACTTACTTAACTTAATCAGTCTCTAATTTCTAAAACAGTACAATTTTTCATATTAATTTTTCAAGCACATATATCTCTGTAAATAAATTTTTTTAGGAGTGGCCTATGGCATCATTCTCACTTTGACACTTCCCTTTTTCATATTAATAGAAATTATGTAAGACTTACTTTTCAGGTGGGTTCTTTATAATTTTTGAATGTTTATACAATTTGACTTAGAAAATCATTTCTCCTGTCCCATATTCAAATATTTTTTAGTAATTTTCTGAGTGAAACATGTCATTATAATGATTAATCTCAACTGATGACAATACACTGCACAATTAAATTGTCAGTCTAAAAAAAACCCTTTTATTTTAACAGGGCTTCTTGGGTCATGATACTTGTTCAAATATTATGAAGCTCATGATAAATTATCTCCATATGTTATTAACTATGTTCATGTCAAAGACATAGGTCCCAACTGTGTTGATTTAAAATTTCTACAAAGCATGTTTAGTAGAGTCAGTCCCTTGAGAGCACAGTAGCAGTATAGCTTCAGCACTAATTTGCTGTCACCAAGACTGTCTAAACAAAGTGGTTCTGGGTTTTGTCTCACTGCAAAGTATTTAGGTACAGTTCACTCTTTGTTAAAGATCTCTCAAACAACCAGTGTGCTGCTTGGATATAAATAACAAAAATTGAGTATGACTCTTTTATACACACCAAACTGTTAATTCTTTGTTCTCCCTGCAGTTATTCACAAAGATTACTGCTACAAAAATTAAGCTCAACTGCAATGCAATTTCATGAAGGGGGAAAAAAAAGTGTGGGTTTATATTGTTGAAGATTCATATCTATGGAATAACCTTGTATGAATCCTATGATTTCATGTGTTTTAGGTCCCAGTTGCAGCTCCTTTACAAAAACTATAATTCTCAGTCACAGCCTGGCACTTGTTCTGTATCCAGAACAATGTCATAGAATCACAGAATCGCTGAATGGTCGGGGTTGGAAAGGACTTTAAAGATTATCCAGTTACAACCCCCCTTGCCATGGACAGCCTATCACTGTTTATTAATTAGAGAAAACGTTTTTAAAATTTATTTATGAATGTTTATTCCTGAATGTTTTATAAGAGATGAGTTGGAATTCCAAGTCTCCAGAAACTGGAAAGTGCATAAAGAGTAGACTAGACTTATCTTGAGAGGGTTATTCTAGTTTTTTCATTTTTAAAAGTAACTAGATTATGGGTTTAGGTGAAAATGTTAAAACATTACTTCTGTTTTAAGCCAGCTGAAAGCAAACTCTTTGTTGACAAGTCAAATAATTTATTTGTTTTAGCTTAAGAGATTGCAGTCCAGAATTATGTTCCCTGGATACCCTTAATGTGATGTTGTTGGTTTGTTAAGCGCATCCTGAAAAGAGATGAGAAAAAGAAGAATATTAGTTATTTTTCATAAAACAGCTAATAACAAAATTTCAAGGTATCTAAAAAATGTTTACTACAATTTTAAAATTATGTCAGGAAAAAATACAAATGCATAAGTGTTTCTGGACAGCTTGATTTTTATGTTCCACAGCTGTGTCACTTCTATTTTTGTGTACAGATTTATTCTGTAGAATTTCAAAATTGACAAGATTTCAGGCTGAGTGGATCCAATCTGATGATGCATTCTGAGAATGGTACAGTGCCTTTAATTCTTGTCTAAAAAGCCTTTTCAGTCATCCTCTGAGTACCAACAGAGTGACTAGACTTCCTGTTATTGATGAAGCACCAGATTGCTTAGTGTTTGTACCTCATAGTGTCACTAGGATAATGTACCATTTGATGTGGTCATGAGTCTTTAAAGTAGGAATTTTTTTGTCGTTTAAATAGTAGCACGTTTTTCTCTGAAAGATTAACAATAATTACTGTTCTCAAGTAAAAAGACAAAAATCCCTAAACCCTTAGAGCAACTTAGACTGGCAGCTGGTTTAGTCAATGAACTTCCAGCATTACTTCCACTGTGATGATGTTCTTATGGGATTTGACTTTCTTTTAGGCCTGATTCTGGACAGAAAAATGATAATGTTTATTTTATTAATTTATATGACACCGATTACCCATGAAAATTCTCACAAGCAGTGCCTTGTTCATGGAAATATACTCTTCTTGGGCCTTTTTTTAAAATATATCTTGATGTATTGATTTAGCAGCTGAAAAGGACATGAAAAGTCAATGAAAGGAAAAGGACATGGAAAGTCAATGAAAGGAAAAGAAATAAGTATGTATTAAACACAAATATGGTTTCTACCTGAATACATGCATCATATTTTCAATGTTTTTCAGTGTTTTCCATATAACACTCTAACGTTGTCCTGTCATCAATTCAAAGAAACCCAGAGCAAATAGCTTCAAGACAATAGCAGTATCATTGCATAAGATCAACTAAATAACTAAATTTTAGCTGCCTTATAGTCAAATATCTCATCTAAACTTCTCAATAGTTCTTGCCATTCTGTGCTCATGTAGAGAGCAGTTTAGCCAGAGTTTGAGTGAACTGACACCTGGAGGTACTTCTCTGCCTGTCTCTGTTTGTGTTTGCCAATCAGTTGAGGTCAGGTGAGATGGGGTGCCTTTCCCTCACCTTCTCTACAGTCACTTCAAGGTTATTTGAATGCAGTGAGTATAGCAGAAATGCATATGCCCACCTTTTTTAATCACATATTTTGGGAGTAAACATTTCACAGTTCTATATTTTTCTGATATTAGTTATTATTTCCATTTTGTCATTACTGTCCTTAAAATCACTAATATTTTTAATAGTTTCAATTGAAGAAAACCCCTTCTAATATTGTAAATCAGAAACTTATTTCACTGTAAAAGTGAAAGAAATGCACAAACTGCTACATATTCACATTTTTATCAAATAATTGATAATAAAATATCTTTTCTTAATATAATTATAGGAAAAAGATAACTACTGCTCTTTTTTAGTTGACAATTTAATCCCTTGTAAACTAATTCCTCTACCTAAACAGATCCACAATGACATGTTTGGGAATCAGTCTTTTATCCTGCAGCCGATGATGGAGCTTTCACTGTGAAAGCTGTGATGATTAGTGAAGTACAGCTTGACTCTTTTCAAATTTTGCAATGTCTTGTAAAATAAAGGAAGATTTATTTTATATTTACACATATGCTTTGTAATTATTTATTCAATCAAGTCAAAATTTTACAAATAAAAAACATTTGTCATTTCATTATGCATTGTTTGAGGCTGAAAAAGCACTTGATTACCATAATTGTGTAATGGATATTAGCTACAGTGATAATCAAAATAAACACAGAGCAGTAATACATCATCTTTTGATAGTCTTTTTCCAAATTATATAATTTATGTTAAAACTGCACATGAATAATATGCTAAGGTTAAACAAACAAGCCTTTAATGATCAGCAATGGTGAAGTCAAGAGGTTCTTCCAGATGTATGTCTTAAGGAGGATGGGACCTCTTTAACTTAGAGGCTAAACATTAGGTTAAGTCAATATTAAATATTTCTTATCTCAGTTCTATGCAGTCCCTAAAAACATTTTTTAAAAGGTTTAAAAGCTTAACTTGTCCACACCCATTACACATGGTGTTCTACAGAACTGTTTCACATACTCATGAGATGCTTTTCAGAGGTGTGATTAGTGTTGAAGTGTTCCTGGCCTTGTACACAAATGTGAAAAACACAGTTATACCAGTCTGCAACTTTGCATTAGAAATAGATGCCTTATGTATAATGGCATTTGTTGCACTATTTTCAGGTGTTCAGTTTTTTTATCTTTTTATTTCTGATTAAATTGCAATATCAAAATACCCCCTCTAGAAATTCCATTGAAGTGATCAAATATAAATTTTTGTCTTTCCAGGACTTTTTTGTAAGAAGCTTGTATATTTTATGCATTTTTAAATAATGAGTAAAATTGTAACAATGACATTAATAATTTTTATTACCCAGAAACATGTTTTCTGATAGTGCTCTGTCCCTTCCAGTACTGTTTGAAACACATAAAATGTTTCTTCCGTTATAGATGAGAGCATGAATCCACTGCAAAAAGTGGGAATCATATGACCTTCACTTGGGCAGGCATATAACATGCATAACCATTTTTCATATAAAAAGCTGGAACACTCTTTTCTATAAGAGACATTATATTATATAGTCGGTTGTACATATAAGCCTCATTAGAGCAGTCTAGGTAATTGCAGTCTTTTGCTGAATTTATGCAAACAAACACCCCACACAGAATGAGAAGACAGATTTTTCAAAAAGGTCATTATTATCTCCAATACTTCTTTTGACCCTTTTTCATTTCAGAAGTGGCATAATCTTGGACACCGACCAAGGTATTTAAATCCATTGGACTTTAGGGCTGACGAAAATCCTAGGGAGAGGCAGTATCTCCAATACATCAATGTAAAATAAAAGATGAGATTTCAGGGTTTTTTCACTGTGAAACTGAATCAGGCATTAAACAAAAAGAATAAGTCTATGTCTTCTGAGCTAGGTACATTCAAATATTGCTATTTTCACTAGTCTAGTTTTTGGGAACTAGGTAAGATGGTAAATGTCAATTTATTTTCCCCAAGTGATTTAAGGAATAACCTGCTTGTTTTCCTGCATCCAAACACCTCCAAACAATATATAGTAATACATTATTGATACTTGGTAAATTCCAGAACACCTTAAAATGCATCAAAAATTTCAATTTATGATAACATTTTCTGCCTGTTTGGCCACCTCTGTGTAAACTTAATAGTGAAAACCATTAATTCCTATATGAGGTTGCTCTTAATATGTATTTTCACTTTAATATCAGAAATGCGGGAAAGAAAAAAGGTTTTAGTTTTATATAAGAACTTCAAGCAGTGGCAGATAATCTGTAATTTGAAAAAAGAGTTGGATGGAAAAAAGTGATAAAGTGCTGCCCTTACTTTTCTCATTCCAGTTTAGGATTTGGGGGTTTTTTTGTGACATTCAAAATGAAAATATGCACTTTCTTGCAGTAGTGTTATGCTATACTGGACTCCTTGTAAAAGTGTACTTAAGGAGGAATTTGAAGAAGAAGCAGCTTCTCAAGATCATTCTCAGTGCTAATAATTGAGGAAGAGAGTGAAAAGGTTTCCAAGAGCGTAGGTATAACTTTGTGCTCTTAATAATTCTAGGTGTATGTGGTCATATTGGTATATTTGAGGAAATATTTTTCAGAAGTCACTTACACTGTGCTAGGTTTAACATCGGGATATTTTGCAGTTTTGTGGATGAATTTAAATAAGTTTAAAAAAATAAAATATTGGCTTGTTCTGTATGCTTTCTTGCAGTAGTGTTATGCTATACTGGACTCCTTGTAAAAGTGTACTTAAGGAGGAATTTGAAGAAGAAGCAGCTTCTCAAGCTCATTCTCAGTGCTAATAATTGAGGAAGAGAGTGAAAAGGTTTCCAAGAGCGTAGGTATAACTTTGTGCTCTTAATAATTCTAGGTGTATGTGGTCATATTGGTATATTTGAGGAAATATTTTTCAGAAGTCACTTACACTGTGCTAGGTTTAACATCGGGATATTTTGCAGTTTTGTGGCTGAATCTTAAATAAGTTTAAAAAAATAAAATGTTGGCTTGTTCTGTATCTTGCCTATTGCACACTACTGTTGCATACATTTTGAGGAATGTAGCTTCATAATTGACAGATCTTTCCTGACTGCTTAATGCAATATTTTTCTCAAATTCCCAAAGTAAATAATGATTCTTGTGATGCACACACACACATGAACTTTTGTCATGGATATTAGAGAGTAATATAGAATTTATGGTTTATTTGTCACAGTCCTTTCAATACAGCACGTCTTCCATGAAGGATCTATTAATCAGACTAATTCATCTCTGCCCATGCCTGCTGTCTAATACATTATAACTCCCCGTGATAGAGGTGTATGTTCTAATGCCAAAACTTGGTCATCTTCCTTTTCTGTTCAGTAATTGAAACCTGACATACTGCACATGCCTTCAATGCCATGAACTGTTGTTTTAATTCTACATAATGATTGAATCATTTAAGATATATCTTTTTACAAAGCTGATTATTTTAAAATAAATTTATATATCTTAAAATACACAGTATCTTTCCAAAACACTTGGGATGAATGGAGGATCTTAGCCTAACTGACAGTTTTGGTTATTTGCTCTCTATATTAGTTATCAGAAATTTCTGTGTCAGGGTCCTGAGTGCACCAAGGTACTGACAGTACCCTGGCAAGTCTCTCCTGAGGCCTTTACCCATTCAGCCTCTGCTCTCTGACTTGGGGGTTGCATCAATCTCAGGCTCTTGCCCTTCCTGATCCCTCCTGAGTTTTGTGGTAACTGAGATTTGTCAATGCATCTCTTCTGTGCTGCATGGTAGCTCTGACCTCTGAGATACTGGAATAAGACTTTCCTTTCCACCCAGAGAAAGATGGGTCTATTCCCTGAAGAGGGCTTACAATTCAGAGCCTTGCAAGGGGGAATCCAATTTTGAGGGTTAGTTATTAAGACTGAAGTCTTTTCTGAAGTTTTTTTTTTTAGTCTAGTACATTTTGTGACTGTTCAGCAACTAATATTTTAGCTTGATCTCTTTCCCTAGAAGTCTCTTTCTGAACCATTCAGTATTCAATGTACTCTTCCAATGAGTAAGGAGTGGAAATTGATTTCTATTCTAAGAGTATTTAATCTCCCCACCACTACATGCCCTAAAATCTGCCAGCAGAAATGGGTGGAGAAGTACCTTTTTCTTGTGTAGCATTAAAAAAACAGGAAAAAATAGAGCCTGTTTCATATACAATACTAAAATAATTTATGTGACAAATTAACCTGAATATTAAATACCGCACTACTTTAAGTTTTCCATTGAGAAAGTTTGTGAATCCGTTGTATAATTTCCGAGCTTATGCTCTTCTCATTGTCCTTCAGCTTCTCTTTTCTTTGTAATATTATTTCACACTAACCCATGAAAATGTTATGAATTGTGCATTGTTCTTACAGAAATTTTTCCCAAAGCCTAGCAGTACTAGAGGAAGATGAGAACTGTACATGCCTATTTCTCGCCTATAAAGATTAAATAACTGGGGCCATTATTCAGGTTTATCTTCTCTTCCTTCTGAACACTGATTATTTGGCAGTGTTTACACACATCATGGCTTGTGTGCCAAGAAAGGATCTGTAGCTGTCACTGAATTTAACTGCTTTCACTGTGCTTCTACTTATAATGAATCTCATTCAGAAAAGTAGAGGCAATGAGTTATGCTATTCGTAGAGAGATTTAAAATACAAATATATTTGGCTACTTGCTGACGTTCCTCAGAACACTGTAATGGTGAAGAAGAATTAACAGAGAGGAACATCCTTCAAAAAAGTGAAAGATAGAAATGAGTGCTTTTCTATCACCAAAAGTTATGCTATTGTCTAGGAGGTTACTTTATAAAATGGCTCCTTGAAGAAAATAAGTTCTTCTATTGAAAAATAATGCCTAGTTTTTCAGATATTTCAGAATATTTTCAGATATTTCAGAATTTTTTCAGAATCTTTTTTTCACTGTCTTCTTAGTAGCAAGGGAAAATCCTACTTCAGAATTTGCTACCCAAATTTGTCTCAGTGTGAGGTAACTTCATACTGCAGGTCTAATAGCAGACCCCCAAAGAAAACTTGTTTTCAAAATGCTATATTAGTTTTCAAAGATATTTTGTGGCCACAAAGAGGAAACTTAACCATGACCAGGCTACAAAATATTTAAGAATTTGTAGACCTGGAACTGAATGTCAGGAGAATACTGTGAATTCAAATATAGATATCATTAACTAATTTCTATAATGCTGATATCTTTAGCCTTAAAAACCAAAGAACATTTGGTTGTATATTGACTTGATCCTGGATTACAGTGGGGGAAAATAGCAAAGAAACAATTGTTTTCCAAGATAAGAATATCACAAAGTTATTTTTAAATAAGCTGTAGTTCTTAGTACCCTGGAATAGGTATCACTCTCTTGTACAAAGTTAGCATTAGTTCTGAAGTTTGTTTTTTAAGTGTGTCTATAAAATCAGCTACAAATTTGACAGCTGCATGCATGCAAAATTATGTGAATGTCAGTTATATAGGAGAATTCTTCAAGCATGCTTTGACATATTTTTTCTATGCCGAGCAGCATGTCATCAAAATTATATGTTAAGATATATTTGTATCTATTTATGTTGTGTATCTATGAAATTTTCATATTGTAGAAGGTTTTCTTAGCACATACAATTCAAGTAAGTCAAGAAATGGTTCTTTCCCAAGAAATGAAAACGGGGTCCTGGGGATTCAGAACTGACTAAATTTTGGAACGTTATTATTAGTATAGCCTTTTCTCCAAAGTGGAACATCATTCATACAAATAACTTAGGTATGGTCATCTGAATGTGCCTTACTAAGAAAAAATAATGGCTTATTTTCATGTCTTCTGGTCTTCAGCAATATATGAGATCATACAACCAGCAGAAAGGACTACACAAGTTTCTTAATTTTCTTTCTCTTAAAAGATGCAGAGTAAAATAAGGTCTTATGTGAGGTAGAATATATTTAGAGTTATATGATTTGCATTGTGTGGATGACAGCTTACAGATGACTGGAGAGTACACCTGTATCCATCCAAGTGCTGTGAAAAAATGCTTATTTAAGGACAATGCAACACATACCACATAGGAAGTCATATTGGTTTAATGTGATATATTGCAGGTATTATTTTTTACTTTAAGACACAAGCAAGGACTGCATTGTCCCTTGGTGTCAGGGACAGGGAGCACACACTTAGGCAGGACTCACTTAAAAGATGCAGAGTAAAATAAGGTCTTATGTGAGGTAGAATATATTTAGAGTTATATGATTTGCATTGTGTGGATGACAGCTTACAGATGACTGGAGAGTACACCTGTATCCATCCAAGTGCTGTGAAAAAATGCTTATTTAAGGACAATGCAACACATACCACATAGGAAGTCATATTGGTTTAATGTGATATATTGCAGGTATTATTTTTTACTTTAAGACACAAGCAAGGACTGCATTGTCCCTTGGTGTCACAGGAAGCACACACTTAGGCAGGACTCGTGGCAATCTTCTACAGTAATCTGTTCCCAAGCAAGATTTTATGTGGCTATGTTGCCACAGCCCCAGTTTGAACATGGCTGGAACATTTCCCAGATGAGAGGAAAAGAATGTCATAGCCAGAATTATGATCTGCCTAGCAGACACAAAAATAATTGTACACAAGTGTATACATATGAGGCCTTTACTAGGTCCAGATTTTCTCTCACTTATTTATATAAATGCCAGATCTATGGCCAGGCAGTGTTGGTGTCTGTTGGGTATTCCCCCCATCCCACTTAAAGTGCCATCTGCTCTTTCAGATATCTGCCAAATATATGGATTAAGTCTGCTGCTTCCCATTTATGTCACGTTATTAATAATGGTAATGAATGTTTGCTAAATGATAGTTGCACAGACTGTAGTTGTAAAATTCATGGTCACACATTCTTTCCTTTCCTTATTTGTCTTAAAAGTGCCAGAACTCTGGACATACTTTTCAGTTCTCAAATATTTATTTCTCCTAATGATCCCTTCTAATGTCCCAACATATCATAGTGCTTTACAAAATATTACTCACTGACTCTATGAACTGACTGCATCTACATACCCATGCATTTTCAACTTATGCAGGCAGTGAGTACAGAAATATAACTGGCTCCCCTGTAGGGTTCTCCTGTTTCACATATAATTTGAAGAAGCCCTTCTTTTCACAATCCCAACAGTAAAGACAGTAAGAAAAGAGACCTTCTCCATACCTGTCCTAATGAGAAATTTTTTAATCCACTGTGATAAACAGTGTGCAGCATGTTTTGGTATCTTAAAACATGATAAAATGCAATTAATTTAATTTTTAAAAGCCTCACACAAGGATATCTTTCCCCCTTTCAGTCCATCTTCCTTTTGAATTCCTAAGTTCTGAAGACTCTTACATCTACAACATAAATGAAGGAAGTTTCAAAGGGACATTCCATGTATAAATTTTTTTATATGTAATTCAGTTTATTTGTAACTTTGATATTTATGACGGTTGCATGATATACACTTCACATATTTATGGTGATTATTTTTCCACTGAAATCTGGTATCAGACTTCTATAATGGGACAGTGCAGAGTAACCAGAAGTAATCATGTCTTTCCCATCAGAACTGTCTCTCCCAGTGTTCCCAAGTGTGTATAAAGAGCCACTTAATCACTAACTCTAATATGTTTGTTGGCAATTTCATTTTTTGTTTCACCTTGAGAACTACAGTGAGGTCAGCCTGTTTTAGTTCAGCTTTATACTCTACTATAATAACTTGAATATTTTTAAACCTACATACATATGAGGTCAGTGCAAACTGTAAATATGTCTATCATTGGACCAGTAGTCTTGATTTTTGTCCTTGTTTTCTGACAGTTCCTGTAGCTTGTAATAAACTTTTGGACAGGATTTAGTAGCTAAAGCAGACTTAACTAAGACCAGGTCCCTAAAATAAAAACCACAGAAATTAAAAATGGTGGTCAACTTCTGCTTAACCTTGGAGGTGTCACAGGTCCATTAAAGATTTTATTTTTACATGCAGGACTTTGAAGTGTTCAGGAAATTATCAGCAAGTTATCCACCCATTTAGGGTTTTCCACAGTTTTACCCAGCGGGCTTTAATCTAGTAGCTCTTCCCAGGGCATATCTTATGCACTTCAAGATAGAATCATAGAATCATCTGTGTTGGCAAGGACCTTAAATATCATCCTCAACTTCTGTGTTTAATACCTTCCATTGCCTCAACACCCTTACAGTAAAGATTTTTTTCCCTAATATTTAATCCAAAGTTCTTCTCTTTTAGCTTAAAATTATTTCCTCTTTTCCTATCTCAATGAATTGTAAAATGGCATGAGAGGACATTGCACAGATGGAGGGATATGCATTTGGCCAGACTATCTGAATTCACATTCCTTTTTTGACCTCATTGTGAATTACCCTGTTTCACAGGAAACTACCTTTTTTTTTGTTATTATTGAAAGCAAAATACTGAAAAATATCACCCTACCCCAGAAAAGGAAGCACGAGGCAAAAAATCATGATCTTCCTCCTTCTGCTCTTTTCCCTATGTGCCTGTTTTTCCAAGGCAGCACACCCTGGCAGCAGGTGGAGGAGGGAATGAGCACCACAAAACAACCACGAGACAGTCAGCATTGGTGTAAAAGCCACAGCAGACAGAAGTCTAACTCTCACCAACTAAAAACCAGGCTGCAAAAGTGAGACCCCCACTGCCCCTGATGAAAGGCTGTGCTTTTACCCCCTGGATAATGAGAAATTTTCCATGTATTCGAGGGAGACAATGAGGGTCAATGACTTGTCTTTGACTTTCTTGTTGAGCAGTGCTCAGTGGCAGCTGCTGATGATTGCATGCTGCTGGGTCCCCTGCACTGTATGTCTGTTTTAAACTTTTTCCTAAGGCACCAGGATCTGCTGGGGAGAATAAATGCCTAATGTGGGACCCCAAATCACATCCTCAATCTGGCATTTTTCCTTTGAGTATTTTTCTCATAAGGAATGTTTACAAACTGACACAATGCCCTGACTTTCCTTTTCTCTCTTATTTTTTCTCTTAACTAATAGAAACAATGTATGCTTTATTGTTAAAATTACAATAAAGCAAAATAACAAAGGTGGTCTAGCTTTTATCTGTCTGTTTCTCTACACACAAATATTTTTAGGTGTTGTTTTTCAGTGTATGACTTCTTTCAGACAGCTAAAGAATGATATAAAATAATTTCGTGTCCAAAGGAAAAAAAATACATATATTGTAATTAATCCTGAACATTTACGACAGCTTAAAAATATATATAATTGATTAGTATCCAAATAAAAAAATTTTGCACTTATCATACTTAATTTTGAGTCTTTAAAAAGCATTAAAAATTCAGATTTAGAATATGGGTCTTGTTTTCTAATTTTGGATAATGACAATTCTAGCCTTCTAAATGTGGTTGTCTGTGTAATATACATATGTATACATATGTTAAGTCACAGAATGTTGATTTCTGAAATAAATAGCAACATATTCTACTTTTTATTTCTCTCCACTTGAAAACTGTATTAACTTGCTAGCTGAGTGTCTTCTGTGTAAGACTTTATAACTGCAAGTGAGCTCCAACATTTGAAACTGCTCAGACTTGTATCTCAGCTCAGGTGAATTTCGTATAGTTTATTTCACTGGAAATTAATACTTTTTTACAAATATATTTTTCACATTCCAGGCTGGGATGTTCTTACTCTCAATTATTCCAACTGTTCAAATTAAGTTATTTATTATTAGAATGTCTACAGTGAGTACATTCACTAGACCATAAAGCCATTTTTACTTTTGCATGTGAATATAGTTCTTGTTTCTATTATAGTGTAATTCTACACATTATACTTAATTTGCAAGGTATAGTAGGAAGGATAACTTGGTTGGCTCATTTGTCATCATTATAGGCATCCTAAACAATAGTTAAGTTATTCTAAGAATTTCTTGCACTAAAAAAATATAAACTATGAAAGATGACTGTGTAATCATATTCAAGGATATTGGTAAATACTTCAGAATAAAAGCCTTAATTAGCTTTCAAACAGGCTCACAAAGAGAGGATGATGGTGAAGACAATTGTAACCATTTGGCAAAATAGAGAAAACAAAGAGAGAAAACCATCTTATTTAGTCTGAAAAGGGAACTGAATTTTTCAATTGTATCATTGTGTCCACAGATAGCTATTTCACAGCATAGTTACAGAATTGTATCCACTCACACTTTTTAAATCCATCAAAGCCTGTGTTCCTTTATTCATTTTTGATAGCTAGGGTCTGACAGGAATATTCTCCATACTGACAGAGACCCTTCTTTGACTGCAGCTTTTCTTAATCTCCTTGTACGATCTTTGATGTAGTGCCAATGAATGTAAAAATGTAATCCACATGTTTTTAAATTCTCCTTACAAAATTAAAACAACAAAACCAACTAATTCAATTTAATAGGTTCTGAGAAATAGAAATTTTACGAAGACATCATCACCCTTCAAATGAGATTGTAAGAGCATTTCTCATAGAGAAAGAAATTGGTAGATGTGGCAGGTACTGTATGGGTGGTGAAGCAAAAGTTATAGGCTTTCCTGCTGTCTTCATCTGGTCAGTTTTAAAATGGCAAATAACATCGAACATGTTTTCCATCAAACTTTAGCAGCTGTGCAACAATAAATACAGAAAGGCACACCTGCTGTGTTTTTCATCACCTGACTTGGCTCTTGGCTCCCACCTGGAAATATGGCACAAATTCTTACCCTTGAAAACAAGTCACAGTTGGTGCTACTGTGGGCCCTATCCACCAGACAAATCCCTCCATGCCTATGGCCCTAACAAGCTGGTGCCTAAAAGCAGCAACCCAGAAAGAAAAGCACAGGTCATTTAACTCATCAGATATAGCTTTCACAGTCTCTTGTATTAAGTAGAATATTCCCACAAATTATTTCAGTGTCTCTACCAGTGTCTCTTCTGCTTGCCTTTCTCTTTTAATTTCCTCTTCTCAGCATCAGTTTGACAAATGTTTGGTAGGTCCCTTCTGTGCCAATGAGTCATTCACTGCAGAATTACTCTGCTTCTGTTTGCTTTCAACTGGGCTCCACTCCAGATACATGGAAATATGTTCCTTTGATGCAATTATAATTTGTTTTTCTGGATACCTTATTTGAACTATTGGCCATTTGTTTTCTCCTGATTTATGGATAAATCCACCTCATAGCTAAGGTAACCAACAAGAATTTATCAAGCCTAATGGTGAGACAAAAAGGTTCAGCATAATAAAACAGAAGCAGATGCTATTTCTGCAATGCTCATACTTTGCTGGCACACTGGCTGATTATGATCAGATTCTGTCCTGTTCCAGCTTCCTGTTGCCAGCCCAGAAAGTACCAAGTCTGTTTCACCTCCTTATCAGTTGCAGAATAGATGAAATACAGTCTATATATCTAGTTCTGTGAATGAATCTATTCCACGGGTTCAGGGCTAAAGTTCACAAAAGACCTTTAGAAGTTTATGGGTAAGCCATATTACCAGTCAGTGTAAACTCTTCTTTGATGACTTCTCCTTAATTTGGAAAATTTATACCAGGGTTTATAATTTATTGCACAGGAAATGATTTTTTAAAATTGCCACAGTTTTTGAAGGGTTTCAAAGAGGACACAAAAATCCATTTTATTTGTTAGTCATGGTCATTGTTTTAAAATCATAATTTCCTTTTTCTAGGCCTTTTCCAGTCTTCAGATTTTTGAAATTAAATATTCCTAATCAGTTTAAAGCTCATCTTGTTGCCTTACCCTGAAAAATTATAATTTTATTTTTTTTTAATGACTAAGCTTTAATTGTTAGCACAACATAGAGCTTGTAGCACTTGCTTTTGGAAAGGTGATGGTAGGAGTCTATTGTTGGATCTCCAGTAATTATTTTTTTTCAGAATACCAGTGCACCTTTCAAATGAATCTCCAAATTCTGTATTTATCTATTTACAATGTGTTGCTTTGATTTCCAAGCTAGTTTTAGTTAGAAAAACCTAGATTTTTTTTGTGAAGAAAATTAAGATAGAATATATTCTCACATTGTAATTTTCTGTCTTTCCTTTTTTTCTTTCATAATACATTGGAATGATGTAAACAACTCAAGTAAATAAATAAGAAGCCCAAGAGTGTGATTCATATTGACAATTTTCTTCCTGAAAAAGACAGAAGAAAGGACTGTGCTAAGCAACCTGTTTCATTCTTCTCTTCAATTCTTTTGGTTTTTCACTGTACCATCCTTTGGCCCTCCCTCAACAGCTCCAGCTCTCATGTGACTTTTGTAATTCCAGATAGCTCAGGTGTTTATGTAGTTCTTCCTATATGCATAACAGATAAAATGCAACAAGGGTTAGTCCCTTTTCCTGCTGTTCTATCATGATACAAAGCTAACTGAATCACAGGAAATGGTGCTGGGTTTATAAAATCAGAAGTATATTTTCTGCATGAATTCATGCAAATGATTCATGACAGAAAGTGAAACTAAGTAGTCTGACTTTCCCTTCTCTGAATGTTTGGGGATTTTTTTCCTTCTTCCATAAAATGCTTTAGCATCTTTCACCTTAATTTTAGATCTAGCAATATATTACAGTCAGATACAGGAATATACCGAAACTGTGGCTCCAGGACCGCACTCTTGCCTTGCTTTCTCACCCTCTGCTTGGGAAGGAACTCTAGATAGATGGGCTGGAAGACAGTTTCTGTACCTGCCAAAATATTCCCTGACTGGAGTGATCAGAGGACCAGGGCAAGGCAACACACCGCGAGGCACTGCTGTCTGTGCAAGTGTTGCCACCACCTTTCATTGAACAGATGCATTCAATACAGCCCTGCTCCTGCTCACTGCCTGTTCTCCGTACTGTACACACAGTGTGACTTTCCTGTGGCGTAGAACCCATGTGAAAATGGGCATGAAAATGGTCATGACATCCATACCTTCATCAGCTTGATAACAATTTGGCTGATCAGGTTGTTGTACCTGGACCAGATCATTCTTGAGATTGAACAATACGGAAACAGAAATGTTCTTGAACTTTTTTGTCAAGTTAGTATTTTTTAAAGCAAGAAATTATTTGGTCTTTTATTCTGTGATCATCCTGTGGTATACTGCCTGACTGTTAAACTAATGCAGTGTTTGATTCACTGATTCTCAATCCATGCAAGAAAAGTTTGTCAATTGAATGAATTAAGTGGAATAGTTTTTAGTCAGCTATATTCAATGATACTTTAAAAGTTAATATATTGGGCAAATCTACTATTGCACTTTAAAAATTTTTGTTAGCACAACTTCATATATCACATGATTCCCTTCTATAAGAGGATAATGATTGTGTGTTGTGTCACAGTTATTTTATATAAACTGTAGCATTCATTTAAACAGTAAAAGGTAATCCCTAATAAGTCCTCTGCTGTGATCTGCCTTGAACATTTGTTTGGAAATTGTTTTGTAATAAAATACACACCTTTTTTTTTTTTTTGCCTTAATAAAATTATTCTCAATGCAAAAGATGATCCTTAAAATTCTATATCTGAAAAGTGTGTATATAAATGGTTCTTTATCTTTTTGCTCTACTGCATACCATAGTGAAATTAGAAAAAACAGTAAAAAAATACTTTCATAAAGCTGATTAGAGATGCTGACAACTAAAGGTTGTGTTCCAGGAGTTGTGGCAGGGAAGCAGCTAGCTGATGTGAGTGATGATGATACAAAGACATGGAAGGAAGAACAGATCATGGGAAAAAATAAAAACAATCAAGGGAAGGAATTCGATTACGGTACTGCTTGTGTCAGTTGTACAAAAAGAAATAACTGGTTTAAGAAGAAACACTTATGAGCTGAAATGAAATGTGGATTTGAAGGCCAAGATGCCCTGTTTATAAGTAGTTTTACTGTTTCAAAGTAGCCGCAGCTGTTCTAAGTTAGCAGCACTTGTTACTACAGAGCAACAGTATTCTTGTTTTACAGCTTCTGGTTCCCTTCACTACAGACCATTTTCCTAGCTGTGTAAATACTCATTAGCAAAACTCAGCCCTCTCCATTTTTCTTCTTGACCTAAAAAGACTTGAAAGGAAACCAAAGGCTATAACTACTTTAGCCCTTAGGATGAAAATTAGTTTGGTTTTCATTCAATTAAACAGTTTAAATGATAGTTGCTATTAACAATTCTCTTCTTCAGCAACAAACCACAGCACAGAAACAAACAATGCATTTACTTCAGGCAGATGAAAGGTCACCTTTTAAACAGAATTATTGGGTACAAATTGTGCACTCAATTAATGGGATGATTTTCTCTTAAAATTGACAATTGTGCATAGTAGAAACGGAGTTGACAGAATTTTAAATCAGAATAAAAATGGCAATAATATTGTGGCAAATGCAGCCTCTACAAGAAAAAAAATCTATAAATATTTTCTACTTAACATTCTTGAAGCATTTAATATCTGCTTATGAAGAAACGTGTGTCTTACAGAATTAAGATACTCCAAGGAAACCTTTTTCACCAATAAAGAATCAATGTTATCCCTCATTATTGTACAGTAAAATCAGCTCACAGCATTGCTCTACAGTAAAAAAAGTAGTGTTGTCTTGTTTTATAGGGAAAAAAATTTAAACTATTTGGCCAAGATCACACTGTCTGCAGCAGTACCCAGAATTCTTGGATCCTGATGTAATACGCTGTTCTGAGTTTTCCCAAGTCAAAAAAAAAAAAACAAAAATTGAAAAAATACCAAAGAATCTTAAAGCTTATTCAGTGGGGTAGGACCACTAGTAGCTAGTTGATTTTTCAATTCCATTTGATTCAAGGTTACAAATAAATCTGCCTCTAAAAAAATCTATAAACAACTTAAAGGCTGGTTTATAGTTTCTCTTTTGCCATTCTGTTGTATATCAAGGGACATTACAGATGCTCATTGCCTGCACATTTTAACTGTTTAGTAAGATTTTCTGTTCACAATTTAATTTTGTATGCAATTTTAAGAGTTAGCAGCCTAAAGACTCATAAAACTCCTGACCATATGTTGCCTTGCTCTTCAACTCTTAGTACAAAATTCAAAGTATGCATTTTAAAAATATCTATAGACTCCTAAACAAATGTTGTTGCTAAGTTATGAATAGGCCATGAAAACATTGTTAAAACTGTCTAACGTTTTCATTGAAATGGAGAAAGAGCAGTGAAATAGCAGAAGTGAAGAAAAGAGAAATCTACTTTGCTTCACATATGCACTCATTTTCCCCATTTTGACACTATTATGCAATAGGAGTATATAATATTTCATAAAATAAATAGCCTAAAACTTAATCTTCAAAGGGAACAACTACTAAAATCTAAAAGAAGTAAGAGGTTTGATAATAATTGAAGCTTTCTTATTTTTCTTCTTTATTGATCCATTCCCTGGTACAATGTTCCATGCCACTGACAAGTTTATTTCATAAATTCAATGTCCAAAGCACTTAAAGCTTTGAAAGATAATGTAGTTTTATATATATATAATGAAAGAGTTGTTTAGAACACATTCTAGCTTACATCATCTGTGTTTTCTGAGATTCTGTTTATTTTCTATGTATACTTTTTCTCAAAATAACCCATGTAGCAATGAGATATGGTGTTGGAAGGAAAGGTCTTTTATACTAAGCTGGCTGAGACAACCTCCATCCCCTTCCCTCTGTGCCTCTGGGAGGAAGAGGTACAGCCTGGGCAGGAGGGAGGGGTGAGGGAAGGTGTTTTTAAGAATTATTCAATACTTCCAACATAAATTGCAGCAAACTGGATGACCCCAGACAGGAGTGTTATGATAAAGTAGAAGGAAGAAAAGGAAACATTTCAACAAATAACAATACCTTCTTTTCACTGTTCTTCTTTTACTGTTTCACTGTTCTATTTTTTCTCAATAATCTTAGGTTTCTGTGGTGCTTCTAAACATTCATATGCAAAGGTAATGTGGTTTTAAAAGATCATAATTTATAACTGTGTCCTGGTTTAGGGCAAATTTTGGGAGGAAACCTCCCAAATCCCCCCCTTTCTTTCTAGAAAGCAAATTTCAGTGTAAGGTCATAAAGTTGTGATATTAGACTTCTATCAGCAGGATTTTTTTTTAAACTTCAATCAATACTAATCTGTTAATTTTGCCTGTTTTTTCAATGGCTGAATCTTTTCTAGAAATCATAACTTTTGTAGGGAAAGATTTTCTATAGAAATAAAAGACAAACTAAGAAAATAAATCCTGCTAAAAATGAATTCTCTCCAAGAATAAACAAATAAAGAACACTTAGAAAAACTAATTAGAAACTTTAGATATTTAGGTATTCACAGTGTTTGTTTGAAATTAGCTACGGAATGGCAACAAGGCCAATGATTTCCTTAAACATAAGCACAGATAAAATGAGTTCCAATACATTTTTTATCACAGATTGATATCTTTATATTTCTGTGATACCTTTGCTTTTCTGAGCTAAACAGGATATAATCTGCTCATCTCCACTGAAATAATGCACATTTTACCTTCATTGAAGGCATTTCAAATATGTATTTATGGTCAACAAAAACCACCTAAATATTCACTGTGTTGAAAAATCAGTATGAAATATAGCTGAAGTTCTTGAAATCTCCTGATGTATTCTCAAACCCCTTTTCCTTCATGCAGTTCTGGCTGACAGCTGCTACTACTATCAATCAAAAACCTCAGAGAAGCACCTACATAAGTGTAGTTCACAGGAGAGACAACAAAGACAAACTTTACATTCTGTTTGCTTTTTTGCTGTCTCTCTCCCAATGACAATTTCTAAGAGGGTTCATGCCAGACTAAGCTTTTGGGCTCATCTGTAAGTAACCCAGCCACTTGAAGCATTTTGTGTACTCTTTTTGGAGCAAAAGGCACTATTTTGCACATTCTGTTGAAATTATAAGTAACTTGACTCACACCAGATAATTAAGCACCCCATGTCCTTTCTTTTTCTTTTTTTTGTGCAGATGATGAAAAAATATGTTGTTGGTCTTTTAATTTTTTTCCCTTTGCTCTTTAAATACCAGTTGGGGTATTCATTGCAATTTCCCAGTTACTGTGCTAATTAATAGGAAAAGCTGTGACAAGTCTATGTCAAAGACTGACCTCAATTGAAATTGTACTGCAGATAATTTCTGTCCAAAATTAGAGCAGTAAAAGTTATATTTTTCTTCTTTTTGAGTAGAAATCTATTTGAACATCACTTATAGTTAAAATTACATTTAATCATGGCTGTATAAAGGTTCATAAGCTTTTCAACCATCTCAGATAGTGCTATAGAAACCAAACCTAGTAGAAATTTCTGTGAAAAAAATCCAAATTTGTTGTGAATGTACTTCTTTTATTTAAGAAGTAGGAAAGTGTGACTGCATTTGTACACCCCCATATAGCTGTCAGAGAGTAATTAATGCCTGGTAAGTGAGCTTAATGAAATGTAGCCACACTACCCTTTCGCCTCAGAACTGCATTTTTCTTTTCATAACCACATTAAATTTACTCATGTTTACTACAAACACAGGGCTGTCCTTTTTTTTTAAAGTTATGACTCCCTTGTGATCCCAGAAAAAAATACTTAATGATAACCTAATAAAAAAAAAAAAACCAAAAAAAAACCAAGAAAGTAAAAAAATTTTAGACTATTGACAAATACTTAATGATAACCTAATAAAAAAAAAAAAACAAACAAGAAAGTAAAAAAATTTTAAACTATTGATTATTTTAGATTTTTTGTGTTCCTGAAATTATCCTTGTAGTTGCGAGTAGCAAGGCTATTTATTGCAATGGTTCTTATTATTGTTAGACAGCAAAGATGCTTTGAGTGACTGTTTCATGTAGCACTGGGGGTAGAATGAAAGCAGTCAATGAGAAAATTCTCAACTTCAAAATTCTCTTGCAAAATTCATTTGCTGGGTGACAGAATTAAATTAGAATATTAGAAGAGGTGTGCAGGGACATGCAACTTAACTTCAGGCCTGTGGCAACTTAACTTCTGGATAATGCAGTTTTGACACTTGGTATGGTGCATTGTCTCTTTGTTTTCTCTGTTCTTCAAATGCAAAACATGTATTTTGTAAAATCTAAGATCTGGTCATGTTCGTGGCTTGCTGCTCACTAGTTTTTTCAGACTACTTTATAGTCTGAACCTAACATCCCTTACTACTCTTTCATTTCTAGCATTGCCAGGAAATTTTGATTATGGCTGAAATTTTATCTGTCAATGAGAAAGATTATTTTCAGCAAACTTTGACTTTATAGCCATCCAAATAGCCAAATTTACACCTTATGAATAAAAGAGAGCACTCCTTGGAGACTGAATGCAGCACTGAAAATGCCTAGCATGGTGATCACCTCCTACTTCATTTGAGAATTCTTGAGTTACCCTACTCTAAGGACCTCCTGGAAAACTTTTTTGAACAGCCACCTAAATGTTGAGAATGTGACTATCACTGTACAAAGAACATCAGTCCTTGTATTAGCTTTATTATGAATAATTACACCTCAAGTCAAGTTTGTTGCAGAATTGTATGGTTGTGTCCTGGAAGATACTATGCCATTCCTTTGTGGGGAATTTATTGTTTTAGTCCTGAAGAATTTTGAGCAGCCTTCATGAGATTCATTAGTTCATCCAGATCTTGTCATGAGGTTCAGCAGGTTTGCACTGACCAGAAAGGGAAATGCCACAAGGATAATTCACACTGCAGGCTCTGGTGACCTCCATGAGGAGCCAAGCATCAAGGTGTAACTGCGAACAGAGACAATCCAGCTCTGCCACGGGCTGCTGACCGCTGTGTTCAACAGTGCAGACTGACGTAGTGCCTGGAAAGAGGTGTTCCCAGGCCATATAAAGATTTGGGAATCAGCTGGCAGCATCTGTTCAAACACAGCCCCTCAGACTGCTTTGGTTTTATAGTGGCTCTTAGTGAATTCTCTTTCCCTGAGCCCGTTCCAGCTCCTGGATGTTATAACTGGAAAGGAGTCACTTTAACTACTTCCTTGTCCTTAGAAGAGAAAACCGTAGGGGCAGTTTTGACTAAGACAATACTTCTGGAGGGGCACACATGTAAATTTTTTTTAAATTCAAGATTCAGTATTACAGTTAAAATTTAGACCTCTAAGTAAATCCAATATTTTGGATATCTGTATTATTTTTTTAATGACTTATACATAACCCAGTATCAGTCTCAGAGAAGGACAGATTTTTTTTTTTTTTTTACTTTTTTGAAGTCTGTATGAACCCAAAGCTAGTGAGAGAACAAGAGGGGAAAAACTTCATCACACCAATCAGATGGCAGACTGTCCATTTGGCACTCTGCCTGGAAACTTGCAAACTCAATTAAATGCACATATGGTCCATAGCAGGTAAAATCAGTCTTTGCCAACACACATTCCTCTTACAGGACTTCCAAACTGTACCCATGCTAGATAGCTTTTTCCACACAGATGATTTTTTCCACTTCTCCAGCAGCATCAGCTCAGCATATTGTCTTCTCTGCCCTGGAAGGATACAGGGAAGAATGCCAACATGAACATCAGTTTGAACTCCACAGGGGTGATTTTTCCATTGAGGAGTTTTGTTGAGGAAGACAGGTATGTAGATACCTAGATTTAATGAGCAGTGCCAGTAGAATTAATAAATCTTCTCAAAACTCCCTGAAGCAGCTGCTCTATTTTGAAATAATGAGCATATGGTTTCATTATATTTCATTGATTTGATCCCCTTCAGCTAAAGAAATATTCCAGGGGAATGCAAACAACTTACAGAATTTCTGCATATTTCTCACTCTTTTTATTTTTCCTGGCTAAATGGAAAGCTGACTAGCATGTAAAAGGAAGAGCCAGAGGCAGCATTCAAATTCCTTAACAGGGGTTGTGTGAGGGGTGATGGGGCCTCCAACAATAACGAGGACTGAGGAATTGTGTGTGCCTTGAAGCTGCAGTGGTGGGAGGTTTCCTCAGAGGTTTTGTTTCTGTGAAAGAAACTGAAAGAAACAAGCTCAAGTTGGACTAACACAACCTATAAGCTGTATTCTATATTTAAAATTTCTCTTTAGAGGCAAAGAATGGGCAAGGAGGAGGCTGAAAAAACATCAAAGCAGCTTGTTGATCTTAAAAAAATTATATATATATATATATATGCATAGTTATACTGTATATATTACAGTTTTGGTGAGCAGCAAATCATGTAGTAACAGTCAACAAGATTCTGTTTCCTTGCCTGAAACAGTGATGCAATATTGCTGAAAGTACTTCAGTTTTCCTTTTTTATTTAAATAAAATCTGCTTTTAAGAATCCCTTTGAGACTGAAAGGCATTTTCCCATGCTGGCATTTTAGAAGAAAAAAAATCCTTCTGTTTTCAATGCATCAGGAGCTTTCTCACCTACTTTAAACACCTACTGCTTTATTGGGTAATTATTGAAATTGTGAAACAAAGCAAAAGGATTCACTTCCAGGTTTTTGCCACATTTGAACCAATTATGTCCAATTGTAGATTCAGACCTAGAAACTACAAGACCAAAAGGAAATCCATATACAAGAATTCTATATACAAGAATTCCATGCTTTTTAGGACAAGAAGGCCTATATTTCAATTTATTTCCAGCAGAAATAAAAGTGGCCTGCATTTTGATGGATTGCAAATTGATACTAGGATCAGTCAAAGCCATCTTTTTCTGTATTACAAGCAAAATAAGCTTGGACATCACAAAAAGTGAAACAAACCATCTTTAGAAACCAAATTAATCTCCCCTGCCCTTAAAATGTATGAGAAATATTACTGTTGCTAACAAACTCAATTGAAAAATTTATTTTAGCCTCTGTGGTCCTGCAGAAATTGTGGCAGGTGATGTCTGCTCTTTATGTCTGACGTGCAAGTGGCAGCGAGACAGATGAATGCAGCACCTCTTATTTTGTGACATAATCCATACACTATTAATTTTTGTTGTGGCTGCTCCAAAGCTGTGGAACAGATGCTATTTTGAACTGAAAATCACCATTCTGATATGAGCAGACGCAATCCCTGAACTACCCAGTCAACTAATTAATGCAGCATAATTTAATAAAGGATGGTAATTACTCAGTTTTCCCCATCTTGTTCCCCTCCCTGCTAATGATAACATTATCAAACTTAGACAGGGGGTTGTGAGAGTGTGTGTGTGTGGAGGGAGATAATTTACGATGGAAGAGGATGAGTAAGATGATGAAGCAGCAAATGTTTCAATCCAGGAACAGCCTTCTAAAATCTTCTAATTTCTTATATTGGAGGAACTACAATTTTTCAGTGTTAATCAGAATAATAATGACAACACAGTTGTTAAAAGAGGTAGAGGGAAAGCAGACAAAAGAGGTTAATCTTCATGCATTTATTTATCAGATTTCATTTTTATTGAAATTTTGGTTAGTAGGCAAATGTATTTGTGCACAGAAATGGAAAAACTTCCTCCACAGGCTTTTTTCTTTCTCCCTTGTTATGTCTGAATGGGCAACGATGTCCAATCATAATCAGCAAGATCAGTCTGGGAAGCAAAAATAGTTCCTTTAGGCATTTTTCAAAAAATCCCACCATATGGCGCAAGGTTTTCCTCATTCAAAGGAAGGTGCCAAAAGGTGTTGCAAGCATCAATACACTAATCCAAACTTCTGAAATCACATCCTGGCACATTAATACTCTTTTGCATCTTTTAGAACATCTCAAAGGAATCTAAGCACACCTGTATATCCTGTGTCCAAATAATAAAATATTGATGTCATTATAATCTGGTCACATTTTCAGTCTTTTCATTTGATCTAAGCTTAAAAAAAAGCATATATATTCTCCTAAAATAAAAAGATGTTGAGTAAAAAATTATGTAGTAACTGCACTGCTGGAAAAATTTGATATGAAGAAAAAAATTAAGAATTTTTCTGAGTTCATAAGTTTCACCTTTAAAAATAATAAAAAAATCATTTAAAATCCATATTAATTGAGTAATTTTCCTAGAATTTGAATTAGATTAGATTAGATTAGATTAACTCTTTTCATATTATCAGTACTATTGTTTCTACTGTCTGAATTTTAACCTTGATTTGCAGCCTAAATATCTCACTGAGGAAAGGGTTTGAACTAAGAATAATGAATTAAATTAATTTATTACTAATTTGTAGAATTTTTCAAATAATACTTTCTATTGATAAACATGATAGAGTACTGTTTAAGTAGTAAATTTCAATTTAAGAAATTATGTGTAAAGCTTCACGTTTTCTTAAAATTTTCACAGATATGAAAGAAATATTTTCAGACTGCTAAATATACTTAAGTTGCTTTGGATTGGGAGCCTATAAACTCTTATAGACTAACTTCTCACATTCGGCCTGATTCTAAAGGCACTTAACTGCTTACTCAGGGAGGAACAAAGACACTATAAAGGGTAGGTCAGTAGGCAAGAACAGTGGGCAAACACTGTATTTTTTTGAGGCTTTTTCTCCCAGATATCTTATTTGTATCCATCTTGAGCCCTCTCTTCCCTCTATGCATTATATTTTCATAAAAGAACTGTTTTAGAAACGAAAATTCTTTTCTGTTTTTTATTTATCTGTGTATACTTGGCAGACTGATCTGAGAGAAAGTGTGTAGAGCCTCCTTTTTTTTTCTCCTTAATTTCAGAAGATAAGACAGTGGTGGTCATGCTGCAGCAAATCCAGACTGGCTGCTACACACCTGACTTAGAGAGAAGACACATTTCCCATCATAGGACAAGGAATAGGGGGAATGGGTCCAGAGTAGAGCCACAAAGATGATCAGAGGCTGGAGCACCTCTCAGTGAAGACAAGGTGAGAGAGCTGGAGTTCAACCCGGAAAAGAGGAGGTCTCAGGGAGACCTTACAGCACCTTCAAATACCTAAAGGGGGCTGAAAGGTGGTACAGTTTGCCCAGAAATGTTGTGGATGCCCCATCCCTGGAAGGTTTGAAGGCCATGTTGGGTGGCATTTTGAGCAACCTGGAGTAGTGGAAGGTGTACCTGCCCATGGAACTAGATGAGAGTCAGAGTCCTAATCTCAGTCTGTGGCAAAATGACTGGGGACCCAGTGGAGAGGTAATTGGGGATACAATTAGAGAAGACTGAAGAGTTCTATTAGCATTTTAGCAGGAGTTCTGACAGTACAGAAATTATTGGGTAAATCACAGTTGCTGCCCCTGGATGGAATGCTGTGGATGCTGTGGGCATGACTTGGAACCTAGTCCATAGCTGGTAGAGCACATACCGGGAAGAAAAAGGAATATGTCTTACTGCTGAGCTAGCAACTGTAGCAAAATCCCTTTAGATGAACTTGCTTCATTAGACCTAATAAAAATAATATGAACACATATCTCCATCCCAAAGTTACCCACCTCCAAGGTACAACCACCCCTCACTGGACATGCGCTCTGCGTTCATTTTAAAAGTGAAGTGAGAGAATTTTGCACACATCAGTAACAAAGGTATGCATGACTAGAGTCACTCAAGCTCCACCCAAGCACAATAATATAGTATAAAATAAACCAAGAATGGTGAAAAGTCAAGGAGGACTCCATTGTAACTGCTGGGATCAGTCGATGGGCTGAGCCTGTCTTCTCCCCCATAGGGTCAGCTATTGGGTAACAATCTTACTCTATGCATTCTGAATATTTTTCTGAGGATTACTGTTTGTTTGTGTATTCCTTCAAGTATATTTTTGCAGCCAGACGCTATCACTGACAACCTTTGAACCTTAACCTGTCACAATTTTATATTAGTAAGAGTTTTATTCCTTAACTTGTTAGTGTGAGTCCTTTGCAGACACTGGCAGTCACTAGCAGCAGGTAACACTCTAACAAAGAGGAAGACCTGCTGAGGGGTCTCCCTTACACTGGTGGTGTGTTTCCCTGAGTCAGTGGAATCACCCTCCTATCCAGCAGGACTTAGTGAAGGACCCCCGTAACAGGATGCTGACAGTCTAGTTGGGCACAAGGGTCTTGCCTTTCCTGGGACACTTACAGACAAATTAAACACTAGGAGCCCAATGAAACTCCCCATACAAAGGATTGAGGAAGCCCTTTCCACATGACACAGTCATTATGGATGTGATGGTAAAGCAAAGAGCACTGGACTAAACAGATATTCATGCATTTACAGGGATGAACATGAGAAATAAAAATGTAAATCACCTTGCAATTCAGCAAGAACCTGGGAAGACAGCAGACTAAAGCTTCTGATAGCAGAATTAGGACTGTTTAATCCAAAATGTAAAGTTCTTAAAAGCACTTCAGTTTCACCAGAAGGTTTAACTTTCCTTGTCACTGAGTAGTCATTAGAAACAGGACAGCAGAAGCGTGCATACCATAGTGATCTCAAGCAAAGGGAAGTCTGAAAGGAGAGACACACTGTGAAGTTTGAAACCAACCAAATAATCCTGGTGCAGACGATGAATAGCTCCTTAAAAATGAGTAATGCAAATTTCAAGTGACTTGGCTAATGGGAACTGAGTATGCTCACAAAGGAAAATGTGACAATTCCCTTAAATCTGAGTAGGAATTAAATTCATGGAGTGTTGAGTTGCCTCTCCTGTCAGCAAGTGGGAAAGCCCGTGACTGGGCTTGGGCTGTGGCTTTCTTTTCATTGCAAGAGACACTCTGTCCTGTCTAGCAGCACATATATTCTGAATTATGAACACCTGCTTAGTAAAACTCAAGTATGCTCAAGCAGAGGCTCTCAACAGTGAAGTCTGTCTGAGACCCCTTACAAATAAAACCTAACTGAAAGTACAGTAGTTCCACATCATAATCACATAACTTCAGGAAAAAAAAATTAATTTAATATATGCCTTTTTTTACTGTAACCTTGCCATGACTATACTAGAGCACAGTCTAATTCTATTAGCTGCAAGCAGAGCAGGCTTGAGCCTCTAATGTTCCATCTTGTGACAGAACCATTGTGGTAAATATTAAATATTATGTGCATCTGTCATATGGTATGTGGACAAAACCAGGAACTAAAAGTTGCGTTTCTGAAAGGCTTTGCGTCTTAAAGTCACTCTCATTTTATATGAGATCTAATGGGGTGTGTGTGTGTGTGTGTGTGTGGTATGTGTAGAAAATCTAAAATCTAAAATATTTTTGTAAAAAATATTTTAAAATATTTTGGATCCACTGAAACAGTGAAACAAAGAAAATTTTTATAATTTAAAAGTAAAAATAATTATTTTACAAATAAAATATTTAAATAAATTTAAAATAAAATAATAAAAAATATCATTAAAATATGAAAATAGAAGGGTTTGAAAATATCAGAACTTTTCCCCTTCTTGTTTCTTTTTAGGAAAGAATGTATCAGGGAAGTAGAAATATTGACATCACAATTTACTATCTGAATGTTTGACAAGAAGTCATGATGCAGTATGAAGATTTATTTGGTTAAGTTTGTCTGCCAATGCCAAATGAAAAATAGAGAAATGCAACTGCAGTACTTAACTATATTAATTAACTTAGACTTCTCATCTTTAAAGTGCATCTCTGTGGTAGGGATCCATGCTTATATACAGACCCAGTGCCTTCAAATGATTTCCTTTTAATAAATTTCCAGCAATGCCAATCGTGCATTGTATGGGCACAAGGCAGGTTCACTGACCTAAGCCTTCATTGAAAAAAAGCTCTTTGTCACTAGTAAGATGTGTTAGTAATTAATGCACGTTTCTTAATTTCTTCCTTATTATTTTTTGCAATTTCTTGCTCTCATTAAGTAAATTGGTACTTTAAAGTAATAAATGCAAAATTTTAACAAGATTAGTCTGCAAAAACAGTACAAAATAGAGCAATAAAACATCACCAATAGTAAGAAAAAATAGAGATAACATTTATGCAATCATAATCTTTTGGGGTTTAGAATTGTTATAGTGGCTCAAAGCCACTACCAGAGTTCTGTTATACCTCTAAAGTAGTGTCTGTTGGGTAAGAAGCTTATTAATAGAAATAAATAACAATATTGTGACCCAAGAAGATTTAAAGACAGATGAAATGTCTGTAGATTGAAGTAGAGCTTTCATAAACTCTGAGTTCTTGAGCCAGAATTATACTTCATTTTATTGAAGTGAATCTGGGATGTTTCCTTATAAAATTGCAGATATAAAATATAATACAAGTTGTTTCATGGGTACCAATTAATATGTACTATGTTGATACTTATTTGATAGCTCTGAATGAGCAATAAAAATGTTTCAATGAAACGAAGCATCACTATTGCATAAAATGATTCTGAATAGTGAAAAGCCACTCATTACAAGGCAAAAAATGTATTAAAGTAATAAATAGAGAGTCGTCTCTCATATATTCATGAACTAAACTCCTGGGAAACTTAGCTGTATTCAGTCCACAGCAATCAGCCTTACATGGCCAAATCTTTGCATGATTTGGAAGGTGGCATACATTTTGGAGGAAATGTGTTGCATTTAGTTTGTAGCAGTTTATGGCTCATTTTTAATAGGAAAGTGTTACAGAAGACAATAATTTACTCTAATACTAAGAGTGGCTTTGATAGCATATAATTGTTATGAATGTTAGTGCTTATGGATAACACAGCAGGAAAATACATGGAATCTGGTCATAAAAACTAGCAGAAGATGACAGACTTCTTAGTTCTGCTATTTGGTTTGTCTCTTCATATCAATTACCATTATAATTCTTATCTATCTATCCTCATATGTTCTGATTTACACCCAACTGCTAAATGTGGTCTCTGCTGTACTCATGAATTACCAATTAGCCTTTTTTTGACACAAAGCTACTTAATATGGATATTATGACAATGCTATAATATGAGGGGTTGTATTAAAAATAAATAAAACCAAAAATATATTGCACCACTGAGAGCCCAGGTGCTCTGTGATTCACTGAGCAGATGCTTTCAAAAGTGGCATTATCCTTTTTTTTTGTTGTGCTTTTAGAAGGTTTAACTGTGATCTTTACATTCCATACTGCTTTATTGTGCTTAATTATCTTCCATGTCTTCTGCCCTTAGAGGTAAATGAGTGGCAGTTCTTCAGTTCTTGAAATGGAGGATGTCACGTGCATTTCATCTCATTTACTCAAAGCATAGAAGGAGGAAAAAAGTTGCTATGGACTTCAAACACCTGCCAGTGACAAATTACTTCAGATCCCCTTTGGAGCTATTAATAACCATGGCTGCAATTTCAGTTCTTCCCAAGTGAGGGGAAGCATTTTAAATGAACTAGTGCAGTGGGTGGTGAGAAACTCCTTGACGCACCTCATGCATTTTTCATCATTATTTTATGCAATTATTTGCCAAGAAAATGCAACAGCAAAGACTCCCTTTCAATTCCTTCAACTCCATCTGACTACATTTAATTTCCTAATCTGTTATTCTAGGTTACATATATATATATATATGTGTGTGTGTGTGTGTTTCCATTTTTCTGTAGGTTTTGAGCACTAGATCTGGAAATTAAAATTGTAATAACAGTCACTATGTCACCTTGGCCTTGCTGGGATGAGGAGGGAAAATTTGTGTTGTCCCTCTTGATATGACTCAAAACTGTTGTCAGTTCTTGAAATTCTTGTTGTCAGTGCCTTGCTGAGATGAGGAGGGAAAATTTGTGTTGTCCCTCTTGATATGACTCAAAACTGCTGTCAGACAGAAGCCAAGTTTCAGACTACTGCATGGAAATTGTTTCACAAAACTCAAGGAGTCCTGGACAACCTTCCTAGCTTTATCTAGAATTTTGTTCTTTCAAAGTTCAGTTTGCACTTGAAGCTACCATGATAGAAACAAGCCACCTTGAAACAAGGCTACACCTTGGAAAGCCTTAATGGAATATCATGTCAATGAACATCCATGACCAAAACTATTATCCAAATCAACTTCTGTCCTCAGTGCAAGATGAACTATATTTGCTAGGCATAAGTCAGAAGACATTTATTATGTCATCTTATGTAACTTATGATATCCAAGATGTCTGCACAAAGGAAACAGATATAATAAGGATAATACACCTTAAGCCTTCTGGAACAGCAGCTGACAGACACCTGAGGTGCTTTATGGGGGATACAATGACAAGAACAACCTGTGCTAAAGTCAAAGATCCCACCCAACATGTCTCACTCTTTGAAAGTTTCTTAATCTCTAAGCAATAATTGTGCCATATCCAGGATTTCTCAGTGCTTGGTGGCCCACTTTCTAGTCCTACCTAGAATTCAGAAGAGATGTTTCTCCCGAGAAGTCTCATAACTACACATTTGAACATGAACATATTAATTTTTAGTGGTCTGCAATTGAATTCACTTGTGAGAACAAGAACTCAATTAATTTTCTCACTTAGCCTGCAAGAACTTCTGTCTATTCTTTTTCAAGTGCTAGATAAAACTGAGGAAGATAAGTCAAGCAGCAGGTTTAGCTTTGCAGGTCCTAGCTTAGAAAGTCTGGATCATTCCTTTGCAACACAGCAAAGTCTCCATACTTGAGATCCTTCAGTTAATCAACCCCAGCTACTTACCTTCAGCTGCTGAGTGTCCATACCCTCAGTTTGATAGACTTTATGTTTATGTTCTTTAAATTGTAGTAAAGAATCTGAGACACAGGTAAGGAACATACTCTGCTTCAAATTTCTTTGTGGAGTTGCAACTTTTTCAGGATGGAAAAAGGATGGGAACAAATAAGGCAAACAGCAAATTAAAAAAAAAGTCCTTGAGCTGCTGAAGGGAAACCCATAGGCTATGTCCCTGCAGAAGAAACAAACATTTTTCTTCAGAAGTGCATGATGGAAAGTATTGAGGTTGTAGGCTGTGATAGGTCTTAAAGCTTCCTTAGACACTAACCTTCACATTCAGGTCAGTCAAAAGTTTATCTCACAGTAACAGTACAATTATTTAAGTTTTTTTGCACTAGAAATAAGTATTTAGTTTACTTGTTTACTTAGTTTTCTTTCTTATTTATGTCCTCTGCCTTCTTAGCAGCTGAATGTTCTGCCACACACGTTTTCATTTTGTGTTATAATCTGAACAGGAATATTATTGAATTATGAGTGACATAGAAATTATCAACCAGCATCAAAAAACTTTCTTTTACCTTACTGAGTATTTAATCTTACAGAGCATAGTCTAAGGAATTTAAGGACTTTGAAGAGTGTAAAGGGGATCTACAGTGTTTAGTCATTAAGCAGAATAATTCATTTTCATTGCACAAGTAATTAATTTGAAACTGGAGTTTACATTTATGTATTATATAAATAAGGAAACAATAGCATGGTGTGAGCTGTCTCTGTTGAATCAAAAGTTTCAGACCCAAAACACAGAAAATAGCAGGGAACAGAGGGAGAATATTTCCTTGGAAATCTGACTGTAAGAATGAATACCTCCCTGAAAAATGCAAAGGTAAGAAGAAATGATCAATGGTCAGTAGGAAAAGATGTGGAAATTTCTGTGATTCTGGAATCACATACTAAGTTTCAAGAACAGAAGTGAAAGATCCAAGAAGTTATAGAAGTCATAATAGAAGTCATATTACAATAAAAATGTCCACTGAAATACATTTAAAGAGTATACCAGTCTGTTTCAACCATTGGTGGATTCAATATTTTGAATATAGTAGAGTAAATCTCAGAGCTGGGAAAAAAAGGCAATAGAGGAACAAGGATGTTGAAGAGCAGAAATATGGTGGTATCTTTATATCTGATGAACACAGAAATACTCTTCTAAAGAGTGATTCAATCCACTCACCTTAAATGCTTGCATGAGGGATTTAGTCACTGTCACATCTGCCCATTGCTGTGGACCAAAGACCCTAGATGAAGGAGTTGAAAAAATACGTAATTTTTAGATGGCAAAATGTCAAATAGTAAAACAACCCCAAACCCCGAAGAAGGAGCTATGCACTACACCCTCTGCCTATGTAGTCAGTTGCTTTTTTGAAGATGGGTAGTTGTAGTTTTTCATTAGGATAAGATCATGCATTGCTGGGTAGGTTAAATGCAACCAGACTCCTCATGCCTGTCTGGAGAATATCTACTAGCAGCAGGAAAGATGAAAGAACTGGGTTGAAAGACTATGCATAGATAAAAAGGAAATTATTTTTAAAAATATAAATTAATTTTAAAAGATTCCTGAGTTACTTTTAAAGCATGATATATTTTTTTTCCCATGAGACACCTATAACATAATACCTAGTGTTCCTTATGCATTTATTTCCATTTATTCTTTGATTGTAAAGATTCACCAGTCAGCAGGTGCTCACTTAAAAGTACAAAGAAGTAGGATTTTGTAGTGACTGATATATTTTGCATTGATGTACATGAAGTAGGAAAAATCAATGAAATATAAAATCAAAATCTAGTTTAGAATATAAAAAATGCTGCACCAATCGTCTAACCTAATTTTGATTCTTTTTAATGTCTGACTTTCCAGATGGAATGATGAATATTGAGATACAGTAATACTGTTCCTTTCAGTAAAGTATCTGAAAGTCAGAAATAGATGAAAGTATTATTTAATCATTGAACAACAGTGCAATGTGACAGATTTTTTTTTTTTACCATGCCTTTACTACAGAGTAATAGATATAAGTCTATTTCCAAAATGCTTGCAAGGAAACAAAAACAAAAAATTGAGATGCTGGAGCTTTTGCAAGATTCAGCCTTCTGCACGTTGTGTGTGTGATCACATGTCTCTTACAAAACTGAAACAACAACAAAATACAAAATGTTCAAGCCATAGAACACTAAGAGGTGAAATAAGTCTTCAGAATGCAAAAGGTTGTTTCAAAAATACAATTAATAATCAGAAGTCTTTATGAGTTAGATTTGTGTAGGATATCAGGAAAAAGAACCGCCTATGCTATGACAATAATTAAAAACTGGAATGGGATGCTTGGGGAGGAGCATAGTAAATATCCATGGGGAGCACATATGTGTGGAGGGTTTTCTCATCTTGTTTTTGAAAAATAGGTTATGCAAGGTTCTTTCAAGAGTAGTTTGAGCACAGTTGCTCCTTCTGTTGGCAAGCAGTTAAACTAGATTGACCTCAAGGTCTTGCTGTGAGTTCTATATTCTGCAGTTATGGGAAATACAGATTACTTGTTAGCACAGAACTGAAAAATGGTGCTAAACAAGGTGGCAGTTAACATACACATAGCTATTTCCATGTTGATATTGAATAAATTACATGTCATTCAATGTGAGCTCAGAGATATAAATGTATGTTTGACTACAGAGAAAATAGAAACTCCCACTCTTTGTGAGAAAATATTACAAGAAATATTATTTCTCAGAAAAATATCAAAATACTCTGTGCATTCTGATTTTAAAATATATATTTGGTGGAGCAGGCTTTTATTGTTGGTCATTTACTTTTTACCTACCTGAATGAATATCTTCATTTTAGCACCAGAGAAAACCAGAGAGAAATGTTGGTTAAGAAGAAAACTCAGAATTACATAGTCGTAGAGCTGACTGACACCCAGGCAAAAAGATGCCATATGGACCTTGAGTTTGATGGAAGCCTTCCTTGGCTATAATGTTGCAGGTTCACTTACAAGCTTTGGCGTTGCAGAGGCTGGACATTTAATCTATGTTTTTACAGTAGGTGTGAAGACAAAAATAAATTAAATGTTCTTGTCTTTGTGATGGCCTGGTTCCAGCTAGGTTATAGTTAGTTTTCTTCCCAGCAGCTGCTACAGTGCCATGTTTTGGATTTAGGATAGGAATACACTATTGATAACACTCCAACGCTTTAGTTGTTACTGAGCAGTTTTTACACTAAACTGTGGGACTTTTCAGCATCTCATGCTGCCCTGCCAGCAAATAGACCAGGGAGCACAAGAAGTTGGGAGGGGCACTGCTGGGAGAGCCAACCCCAAATGCCCAAAGGGATATTCATATAGCATCATGCTGAAAAATAAAATTGGGTGGAATTGAGTGGTGGTAGTAGAGGGGTGTGAAATGGGCATCTCACTGCTTTGTGGCTGACTCAGCCTACAAGTTTTATCTTTTTACTGATCCTTTCCCCTGGCAACAGTGAGCAGCTGCATGGTATTTAGCTGTATGCTGTGATACAAAAAGACCAAGAAAATGGTAAAATCCTTGCCAGGATTTTATCCCATAGATGTCCAGCTTCATCTTGAATGTTGTCTTTATTCTCTTTCATCTAGTGTATGAAGTCTAACGTAAAATCATAGTAATATATTTTTAATTAGCAGAAAAAAATGAGAGAAAGTGGACTTTATGTGAGATGGCCTTGGAAATAATTATGAAAAATTTTTTTTCCAAAATAGCGTGAATAACTGAATTAATTATAATTTAGTGAAAAATAAACTGTATTTATCGCATTGCTGAATTTTTTTATTATTGCAGTATATAACAACTTTGTTTCCTTATGTCTGGCAAGAATTCCATGTAGCACTGAAAGCAAAGACTAGTACATATGCCTTCTAATCCGAGGCACAATGTAATTTATTTTAATTACCAGTGATAGTTGTCTCTATCACTTGCTAGTGAGTCTCTAGCTTTTTTAGGCTTGATTTTCGGTAAGGCCCCGTAAGCACTCATGGCATGATTATACATGGATATCTTCTCAGGATCCAGCTTCAGTTCAGGAAGCATTAAGGCAGTACTGTGAGTGAGATTTCCTGAAAGTGTTCCTCACACCAATATAACTGGCAATTTCTCACAGTATGAGTAATTGTACTTCATCAGCGATTGCCTTGTTGCACACACTGAAATGCCAAGGCTTTCAGTTCTTTCCCTCTCACAAGAGTCAACAGTAAATGTCAAGAAAAGAAAATAGAGTGTCAGCAAAGGGATGCTGGCAATGCAAAAAAGGTACTATTAGCAAATGTGCAAACATGCAGCTGATAATGTTAGAGATGCAATGAAGCCCAAAGTCTGACTGGATTGCTGTGTTCTGCAGCAGAGAAGTGAGGAGGTGACTCATCGGGCACGAGCAGCCCTGCTCTGTAACGGAGGAGTCATTACATTTTCAGATAACAACCAAGTTTCAAAAAGAGCAAGAATGTGTCACTGCGGGGGATTTTCATTTAATTTTTGAAATCCTCAGTTAGTATGCACTTTAACTGGAAGATAGACCCAAGAAGTCTCAACTTTGTTGAGTTATGAGCACAGATACAGGTATTCCAAGACATTTTCTCATATTCAGTCCATGCTGGAAATCTTTTGGTGTTCTCTTCTTTCATTTTTTTATAAAGATTACACCAAGTTCTTAATGAGAAGGTGACCTACTGTATGCTTTGTGTATTCAGTCCATGCTGGAAATCTTTTGGTGTTCTCTTCTTTCATTTTTTTTATAAAGATTACACCAAATTCTTCATGAGAAGGTGACCTACTGTATGCTTTGTAAGAGCATTTTGTAACTTGATGATATGGTTCAACCACTTTAACATCTCAGAAAATGTTCAGATATCCTTTTGTGTAATTCTACCTGATTTTTAATACCTTCCAGGATTTATTGGACTGTGAAAAAGCACACAAATAACCACTCTTGTGCAGTGTTTCTTCTTCTCATGTGCTAAAGAGACCAAGTACAGCAAACTGAAGACATTAATCATCTGGAAAGGTAAGAAACAGATTTTTGCCCAGCACTGGAAATTATGAGATCTGGGTTATATAACCCTTGACAAATTGTGTTTCTGTTGACAAAACAGAGACTTAACTGCTTTTCTCAAGGTGGTAAAACAGAAACAAGAGCATACAGCTAATCTATCACCTGCTTATTTTCACAAATGATAATCAGCCGAAAGGATTTGAGTTTACTTTCTGAAAAATTAAGGCACTTCCCCTCAAGATAATACATAAAATATTAAGGTATTTGGTGATGGAAATCATACTGTAAGTGAGCAGAACAAGCTGGAGCAGAATCAGCAATAGGGAGTCAGCTGCAATTCTGGGTATTCCCTGTTCTCAGAAGTAAAATTTTACCCAGGAATCTTGCAGACATCCAGTCCTGTCTCGACAAAATGGATGTGAGCAGGGAAGCATTGGGCTGAAGCACTGGAACCAGATGTAAGGCACAGCCATGGCACAGAGGTGTTGTCTGCGTATAAATGGAACCAAAGAAATGCAATGGAGGTAAAAGACACGTGTATCTCAGTGATAAGAGTGAGGAATGAAACATTATGCTTCAAACCAAGGAAGTTTAGGGGTTATTTAGCTTTGGTAATGTGGTTGGTTGGTTGATTTTTTTTTTTTACTGCTCCATAGTAAGTTGCAATGATGACTCAAAATTGGAAACCTTCATAGAAGTCCAAATTAATAACGTTTATTCAAAAAATGAAAATTATTATGATATCAGTATGACCTCAGTAATAATTTGATCTTGTTTAGAAGTACAGACTTGGGAAAAGCACTAAATTGCCAAAATAATTCCCATATCCCTTTCAGAATATAAACAAAGTGTTTTTCTATACTGACAATGGTGTAGGCAGACAATCAACAGGGTTGGCACCTTTTAAATAGAACTGCTAATGCTTTTTGTGTGTCAGTGATGTTGCAGCCTTATTGGAATTGCTAAGAAGATGAAGAAGGGCAGGAGAGGTGAACAAAGTGATAAAGGATTTTAAATGATCCCTTTGTGCAATATGTAAACTCCTCTTTACTGTATTCGTTAGGTCTGGCTGAATTACTTGCAGTGAATAATTTATGTCACTACTTTTGGACTTTTGGATTTTTTTCTATCAAATGGATTATTTCAAGACCTCTACATGAAGTGGAATTTTGCCTGATTACTATTTTGGTAACCTTATTTCATATTTACAAATTATTTCAAGTAACACCAAATTATTTGCAACCATATCTGCGTGTGAGATGGACCAACCAACAGAGAAAGAGTGTTTTCAAGATAATAAAAACTCTTAATGCATAAATTTTAAAAATCCCCTTTTAAAATATACTTTTAATTTTAAAAAGCACCTCTAAATGAATCAGCAATAAGATTTACTTTTCTTTATTGCCCTTCGGGGAATGCAGGAGACATGATAAATATAGCACAGGTTTCTTTGGAACTTCCTGTCTTCACAGTTAATTTGGGATTCAAAAATAAGTTTTCTTCTGATTGTCTAGATTGCACAAAGAAGAACATACAGGCAGAATTTACAGCTGCATTTTAAATGGTTCACATGACAGACAATTTCTGGAGCTTTGAAACTGGTATGATTACAGAGAAGTAATTGTTAGAGGAGCAAGGATTATTCCTCCATGTGTGATTTGAATCCAGAAGGCAAGACAGAAACAAAGCACTTGTACCCAGGTGGCCCTTATCTGCTTCCTTCAAACAGAAGAGCTGCTGGCATTACAGTCCTGACACAATTTGTCTTCTGCAGGAACCACACAAAATTAGTATTCTGCTTAGCATCAGCTTCTCTAGGGTGTCCTGAAAGAGGGGAATGGGAATCCACAAAGGTCCAAAATGTGGAGACCTTTTGACTTAGCAGCCTCACTTATTTGCAGGCAAAGCTCCCCCCACAGCATATACAAGCTAAAATAAATGAAAGTGTCCTAGCTCTAGTTCACTCTGCAACTTTGATTCTGTGAGTGGATATGAATTCAGAACACTTTATGGTGTTATAACTAAACATCTCTATCTGCTTTTATTTTATGGAAATACCAGTATCTTAAGAAACAATTTACTGATCACATAAGAACTGAAAAAATTTGCTCTTCAGCAATGATGTTTACTCTGCAGTGACATGAATTGCAAAAGTGGGTACTCTAAAAGTACAAAAAGAGGTCTTAGACTAAATCCAGAAAGCTGATTTTTAACTGGAATGGCAGCATTTCATAAAATTACTTTTTATTATTATGATTTATCTCTGAAATTGTTGGAATAGTTGAGTTGTTTTGATTCTTTTACTGAAAAGATTATAAAATTTTAGATTTGACAGAACAATTCTAATAATTCGGAACTGTTAGAATTTGTGTATAATACTTGTATTTTTTAATTTGTATTTAGTTTTCCTGTAGGAATTGTACATAGCAGAGGATTAATATATTTTAACATAGGTTTTAAGAGAAAGGTAATAAAAAATGCTCAGAGGTAGGTGTGTGGAAAAATGCTTCATAGTTCTGTGCATCCTTTATTGAAGTGATTTGACCCTATCTCCCTATTACAAATAACGTTCTCCATCAGACAGAGAGTTTGAAAAAATAATCTATTAGTTGTGTTTCTTTGGGCAAAAATAAATTTCAATTGGATCATATTTCACAACTAACTTGATTAGCTTCAGAGAACAATGCCTTTGAAAGCTTCGTCTGAGGCTTTGCCCAAAGGTCACTACCTAAAGGAAGAAATATATTCTGTTATTAAATGGTTTTGTTGTTAGCATTTTTAAATGAAGGCTGCCCTCATTTTGTTTTGTTCTTAATTTAGATGGTTTACTAGATAAGAATTTACTGTATGCACAAAGAAGCAGGAAACATATTCTTTAATCAATTTCATGAAATTGTATCCTGACTTGCTTGGTATTTTTTGCTGGAAAGAAACCCCAGACCATAGGTCTGAAATAAATCAGTGTTTATCATAGTGCTTTAAAGGCCAATAGATTTCTATTGTTATGGTAGCAAAAAACAAGCTACCATATTTAGTGGTTTTATCATTAAAGAGAGCAGAACTGAGAATACAATATTCATGTTTCATTGCTGTCTTTAAGACAAACAAGGCTTTCTGCAATTAGGTGTGGTGTGTGATAGAGATTATAATATGTTAAGCCAAGATTTTGTCAATAAGTGAAGGTAGTTTGGCTGTACAGGGATGGGTCAGTCTGTGTGTGACCTGCTGTAACACTAGGTCTAACTTTTTATGTCTTATGATGAGATTTCATATATCTTCTCTTCATAGCATTTGCCTGCGTTTCTCATTTTTGTACTCACAGAATCTCAATATCACAGAATCATCAAGATTGGAAGTGACCTTCAATCAGTCCAATCAACAACCCAGCACCACCATAATCACCCCTAAACCATATCCACCTCCAGATGCCTCCTGAACATTGCCAGAGATGGTGACTCCACCACCTTTCTGGGTAATTTATTCCAATGCCTAAACTCTCAGCAAAAAAAATTTTCTATTATCTAATCTGAACATCCACTGGTGCAACTTAAGGCCATTTCCTCTCGTCCTTCCACTTCACCACAGAAGAACTGACCCTTGCCTTACCACAACCTCCTCTTTATGTCTTTCTAATACAAATAAAATTTCTCAGGGAAACAATGGCAGGACCATGACCAGTTCTTTGCGGCCAACTACCTTGCTCCCAAATAGACATACAACAGTGCAGTGTTACTATTAGACAAAAATCTCATTAGGTTTTCTACTTTTTCTCTTTGGGTACTGTTGGTTGCTCTTATATGCTCACTGGCATCTATATTCAAGTTTATATTGCCTTATTTTTTTTAGATACTGCCTGGCAGTACTTTGCTCATATAAGTGGATTTGAGGATGCTTTGGAAAGGCCACCAGTTTTAACATCATGGAGATTTGTTGAGTGACTTTTAGAAAGCCTTTCTCAAGAATAAGGACAAAATTAAATTTTGTTTCTGTGATTTGGATGTACACAGAAATTGCAAAGTGGAATTCCCATAACTATTGTGTTCCTTACTGGCTTTGAATTATGACATCACATACTATGTGTATCTTTCTGACTGTAAAGCTTCTTTTTCTCTCTCGACACTCCTTTTTAGTCAGACTGCAGCTCTCTCCACTCCTGGATATCACATAGGAGGATCCAGCAGTGGATGTTTGGGAAGAGAACAAGATAAGGAATGTGCACTTGTCCCTGCACATTCAGTGATAATTTGAGTGTTAGGTGGTGGTAAGGGCTACAGTCATCTTCAGGACTACTGTAAGTATTGCAGTCTAATAATTTTTAATGCATTTCACTTTTAAAGAGCCTTTTACAGTTGGGCATCACTGTATCGTGTGAATTTAATAATACTGAATTTAATACTGAGAATTTCTCAGTTTTTCCTCTCTTGGAAAGACATTAATGATCTTTTATATCTTTTTCATAACACTCCTGTTTTATCAGTTCGCCAGCCCATAAGTCCTAATCTATTCAGTTATTGTACAGAAGCAGTTTCATACCTCCAGTCATCTTTTTCTTCCTTCTCTGTGTGTTCTTGGTTCTGCTACCTTTCCTTGACAGACAGAGACGTGTTCAAAATAATCCACATAGCTTTCAAGATGTGGACTTTTTCAAAATTGGATTGTAATTTTTGTCAAATTTTCTAGATCTCTCACTACCATTTCAGCACCCGATAGGTGTTTGTAAACTCTGTTGAACAATTAGAAGATGAACAATCCACAGTGATTCCAAAATCTCTTCCCCAAACAAGAGGAAAAAGTTTGGTGTCCCTCAGGGTATATGAGCTGGCAGGATAGTTTTCCTACATAAGTGGAAATTCATCATTTCATCACATTTCCATTAGAGAAATTAAATGGTAGGGTGGTAAGCCCTTCTGCTATATCATTACTTTATTCATTGTATACCTCCCACATTTATTTCTCTTCTATGCCTGACCAGCAGATTCACTGACTTTGATTGCAATTCTGTCCTAAGATGTGATAAATTTACTTGCCTCATTACATTCATTCCTAAATCTATTGAGTTTTTTCATTTGTTCGCCATCACTGACAGAGCTTAACCCTCTTTTTTTTTATCAGTGTCTATCCCCTGCAGCACCTTTCTCCTTCTGAGCTGAACTGGTTTATTGCTTGTAGCTTTGCATCTTGTTTGCTTCTTTGTCAATTTGCCCGGGGCTTCTCAAACTTATTACAGCATTTTAATAAATGCCATCTGCTTTTCTGTACTATATGATGAAAGATATGGGTCTTCCCTGTGCATCTGCCATCAGTTCTGACTTTCAAAAATGATACTTTTTCTTAAGAATGTAGAATTATATTTTCACTGATATTTCTTGCAGTGACTTGAATCTAGATTTATCTCATTTAACTTCAGGGACCTACCTGAGGTGTCTGTAATAAGAACACAGTTGTCTTTGGTTCATTGTGGAATCAATGCAGCGAAAGTACACATATGATTTCTGAGCCAACCCATGTAAGGGTTGGCTCAGAAATCTCAGAAATTTCCCTAGCTGAAACTCATATGCAGAACCTCAAAGACTTGTGCTGGTAATTTAGATACTCCAGTTGCATACTGATGTTAGATGAATTAATCCCAGGCTGTGGTTTTTTAAAATGTGAATTCTTCATAGCCATAAACTATTGAAAATAGTTTTCAACAAAGAAATAGAACAAAAATAAAGGGTAAAAAAAGTAAAGAAAAATAAATAAAGGAGAAAAAAAGGTTATTAAACATCCTACTTTATCAAATCAGAAAAGGTATAAAATATTCTCAGAATTATCTTGACAAAGATCAGTCATTGTTTTTGTGAGCAGCTTCTACAACAGTTATTGCTGGCACTTCCAGACAAGACAAATGCATGTGAGTGTAAATATGGTTCACATGTGTAAAAGACTATTAAAAAAAAGATCAAGTGCTACTTAAATGATCTTTAAAAAGAAGAGGAATAATTACTTTGCCATATTCTTTCCCTACTAGAAGCCGTCAATCTCACCTGGCCTTGACTCCAGATGAGAAAAATATAGGGCAACTGGGAGAGAACAGGTTTTCTATAACAGTTCCTTCAAAAAACAGAAAATTATGTCTTTTTTGCTGGATGGAATAATGAGGATTTTTCTGTTTGAAGTACAGATGAATGCCCTGTGTTTGTTTATGAATAACTGTACTTAAGAAATTATTCAAAAGACTGCCATGACCTGTCACAAGGGCTGTAACACTATGATACAGAATGGGGAACATTTCCAGCCACACGCTACCTAGCTCAGAAAGGTCTGAGCCTGTGCCAGGATAATCTTTTCAGCTTAGCTAAGGAACATCCATAGGACTATGGCTCTTAAGGGATGACTGTTGCAGTCTGGAACAAAATTGTCTGGAAATATCATAAATGGAAGCTAATTTTCCGTAAAATATTTCTTCTCTGTTTTGAGTTCTCTGTACACACTTGAGATTAAAGGGGATAATAAATAGGACGCTTCTCACATTAAAGCAAAAGGGGATTTCATTAAATAAGTTTTCCTACCTATTATGTAAAACAATTTTGCTGACCTACTACAGAATTCAGTAATTACTGACCAAAAGGAGCCTAGCCCCTCATTACAGAAGATAACCCGATACCTCTGCTGTTGTTATCATTCTCTGATGAGGGCAAGGGCTGCACAGAGCTCCTGAAACCATCTCTATCTCAATTCTGAAACATGAGATACTTAACCTAGAAGAGCAAGTCCTCTAAACCTCTTCATTCAGCAGTTGCTCTCTGGATTTCCCAACCTTCATTCCTTCATCAGGTGTAGAAGTTTAAGGTGGTTTTAGACAGAAAACTAGTTGGTTAAGTTTATGGAGGAAAAATGCTCTTTTCTTTTGAAATGAAATATTTCTGGAAATACCTTTCTTCTATCACATATGTGTAAGTAATCACAATGTTTGAAGTAGAGGTTTTCCCACCTAATTGTTACTTGAGTGCACAAAGGGGCAGAAGGCCAATGAGCTTGATAAGTGCTCTATGTTCTCTGTGGTGCTTAATATAACAAATGTGAATACAGAAAATGCATTGAAAGTATATAGCATCTTCTATTACTTTTAGATTAGAGAAATTATAAGTTGCAGAAACATACAGAAACTCAAGAAATAGCTGTCCACTCATCCCAGTATTAACAGTGTGGGGGAACAAGAGCATTTCAGCAGGCCTCTGAAAAGACAGAGACAAAAGAGGATAAAGCAGTGATAAAGAGCTTACTGTTGAATATAATTTTGTGTTTAAAGTTCTGAAAAGAGCTATTCTCTTTTTAAAAAAAATCTCTTCTGAATGTACGAAAAAAGAAGCTAGCCAGATGCTAGCTTCACTGTACAACAGCCTTTTTATACTGGCAACATTAGAAATAATTGGTATCTTCATTGCATCAGGCAAATTGGCTCTATTGAATAGCCAGATACAAAAATGTCTGTGAGTCTGTTGTCGGGGAGAATCTTCAAACATTGTGCTTTATATTAGCAAAGAACCGGATGGTGCAAAATGATTCTTGCCCAGATTTGAGTGATTTGGCATGGATGAGACTGGCAGAAGGGAAGGAGGTAAATTTCTTTCTCATTTCTGAGAATGTCTCTTAGATATTAAGGAGGGAGGCAGAATCCTTGAGCTCCAGAGTCTTTATGACATGCTGGAGTATATTCAGCAGAGAATTCAGAGCCATACATGTGCTCGTAAACTCAAACTCTTATAAGTTGTAAGAAAACTGGACTCAGGTGAGACAATACAATTAGAAACATATGCTTGGTTTTAAACACTGCAGGCACATTTTGTAGCTGGGAACAGCTGTTGTTATGACTGTTTTAAATATCTAAGCACAGGAAAGGGTGAGAAACCTCCATAATATATGTGACAATAATAAAACTACAGCCTTAATGGAATTTTCTTAATTTTATTTATCTAATTAAGGGTGTGGGATTAAGAACAAAAGCCATTTAAACATTTATTGCCTAGAATATGTTTTATATATTTTCTGTAATTGCTCATGAAAAAATTTTAATATAGATGGTTAATTTTATGAAAAGTTCAATCCCAGTCATGTCAGTTGTCCAAAACGTCTCATAGGAGTAATCCTAGGTCTAAGAATACTTAGCCCGACCTCTAATTATCTCCAGAAAAAAAGGCACACTCTCTTCTGTAGAGCTAGTTAGAGGTTAGGCTAAATACTCTTAGAAAAATTACACTGTGCAGCAGGAAACTTAACTTAGGCATTGCTTCAAGGGTGACACAGTCCAGTGCAGGAGTCACAGGACACCTGTAGCCACATATTGGAAATGTTTCTGTTGCCTAGGGAGAGCCATATGAAGCTTAGTCACATGTACACACAGACACCACATATATTTAATAGGGAGATAAATCCCAGCCTCTGGGCCTGATTCAGGTGCCCATATACACTCCTAGCATCATATGAAATGTCCTGGACTCTCCTGCCTTGCATTTGCTGCCATTTTATATGGATTTGGTTCTCCTGTGTCATAACCATCAGCTGTACATGAACATGTCAGATAGTGTACATCTTGATGGCACTAGATGCTCATATTTCAAAAATCACCGTACCTGAATGAAGCACAATTACCTTTCCAGTGATTCCAGATTCATTCAGAATTGACCAGTTGGTAACTAGAAATAAAAATGTCCACTTGTCTTTAACAAAGGAGATATTTTGAGAAGAAAAAATGTTTGCTTTGCTGTTAAGTTGTTGTCCTATGTGCTAATAAGGGTCTAAGCCTTTGAAATTGTTGTTAAAAACTCAGGACACTTCTCAGTTTATCCCAAACCAGAAAATAAGGAAAAACTTATGCACTTCATAAATCACTAGCATTTAGTATTCTCAGGCAATACCAACACTAGCTGATACTTCATTAATGAGTTCTCAATGGAAAGGTCCCAATTGTAACAACTTACACAATGATATCCTACTGGAAATTACAGTTTCATCACACTTGGAATAACCTGTATGAATATAATAGGATAATATTTCTTTGGGGGAAAAGAAATTACCTGATTACCTCAACTTTCCTATAGTGGAAATGTTTTAAAGATATTTTGCTATCTAGTCCTTGTTTACATTCAGGCAGTTCTGAATTTTACTTTATATTTAAATTATTTTGTTTCATGGTATATAAATGAAATAATATTTCATGTACATGACATTTAACATTGGAAAGTTGTTTTTGTTGACATGCAGGGTTTTCAGATGTCCGAGTTCCGTCTTCTGGGGGACTGAAGGAAGTGCTCTTTTAACTGATATTTTCAGAAATCATGTTTTTGTGGTAATTTGTAAGGAAAAACAATCTCAAATGCTAGACTTCTCCTTTAGAACATGATATTTGGTCGAAATGTGAAACTATGGTCTCCAGCCTACTATATAGCCATGAGTGCTGTGCTCTTATTACTGCAAGTAAAGCAATGAGCAAGAGAGGGGAACCCTGTCATTTTTATATTCTCTACTAATTATCAATCCCCTCATCCAACTCTGGATCCAAACCAAATTCTCTGCCACACTTTTGGAGAGAGTAGGGGAATGCTGAACAGCTTGAAGTTTTGTGAAAAATAATGAAAAGCAATATATTGCCATCTTCACTCACATCCTCATAACTCTATGGTTCATTCTACTCATACCTTTGTATTGAAAACATGTACACCAGAAATGAATCTCATTTCTCATTCCTTTTCTTTCTAAGAGTAGCATTCAGAAGTGCAGACCATTTTAATTAGCAGCTTCTAATACATCTAAGGTCTATTATGTCAAGCCTGGAAGAAATGGATCTTTTCATGGTGAGAGCATTACAGAGAATTCCAAAATCCTTTTTCAAGTCCATGTGATCTGTGCTGAGATGTATTCACTGGGAAATACCTTTCATCACACCACAGGGAATTTCATGCTAGTATATTAATGCTAAGAATACATTTTTGTAATTTTTTCCAGAAAGCTCGTGGTAAGAATTTATATGCACTGTCACATACTAGGGTGTCTGTGTGTATGTTCCATGGCATGTAGAATAATGATAGCAAAAACCTGAAGTACAGTATAAATGTCAGCACACTCCCTCAACTATCTCAAAGAACTACTTCAGCTTCTTGATGTGTCAACTTAAAAGTAGCTGCCTTACATCTACTGTATTCACCTACAATAGAGAGGCATCCACCTCTGTATTGCTGCTATTTTAGAAAACAGCTTACACTGACAACAATTCTGTTTTCCTTTAGAAAATCCTTGAAACAAAATGGTCATATCTGTTGCTTTCTTGTCTAAAATAAGTATCTGTCATTTATACTACACCAGACCCTTAGAGAGTGCTTTTCAAAAGGTAATAACTATTTTTTGCAGCACTCAGTGCATTAGGATTTGTTCATTTGTCAGCTGGGTAACTGAAGATGTAAGGAGGATAACTGACTTAGTCAAGGCTGCACATGAAGTTCATGACAGCAATAGGTATAAGGCTCAAATCTTTTCTTTTCACTGCTCTGTTGAATGCTTTTCCACTTTGTGAATAAAATACCATTTGCTCCAGCTTTTCTCAGAACTGAGGAAATTGTTCATCAGTAAGAAGAAATAAGCAGGGGTTTTTTCTTTTCTTTTATATACAGAAACTGCCTTAAATTTTAAAAATTATTGTCCAATTGGACAGCAGTCAAAGCTGTTTTGCTATTGCTTTAGTGATGATTTTTCACCTAGTGAAGATTAGGTGACAAACTCCAGTAATTTGTCCAAAGAAGGAGTTCCTGAGCTTTAGGAAGGGAAATCAGATTTTCCAAAGATAAAAATTCTCCTTGCCAATATACGATAGCTTGCTTCAGTCAGGAAATATAATCTTATTTTTTTCACACAATTCATAAAAAAGAGTGGGATTTTATTATATTCATTTCATGCTCCCCTCTGTAAAATACAACTGAGGACTTTATTTTCAACAAAGATGCATAACTGCATGAATAGTGACTCATCTGGTCAAATGTAGTCATCTGGGTAATAGCTTACAATGCTCTTCATACACTGGAACTTACCAGTTCAGGTGTGGCAGTCAGACTGAGACTTATGTTTACTGAGGTAACTGTTACCAATGTTGCTCTCTGTTCCATTCAGAAATTTCAGACCATTTATTATTAATAATAATTATTTATTTTTATTTTTATAATTTATAATTTTTTAACATTTATAATTATTATTATTCTCAGCATAGCTGAACCATATAGATAATAAAGATTTTTCCTTCCCTTCTCATGGGCATCAAATAAAATATATTGAATTCCAGTGGCAGACAGATTATGGGGAAAAAATGGAAAAAAGGTGTACTTTTCTTCAGTTCTGTGACTCTGAGGCCAAAAACCAGACCGAAACCAGGAGAGTGGTGCTATGTCCATGAGGTGTTCTAAGGCTGATGGGAAGTAAATTCTATTTGCAGAGTTTACTTATTTCTTAGTATTAAAAAATTGATATATTATTATTATTATTATTATTATTAGTAGTAGTAGTAGTAGTAGTAGTAGTAGTAGTAGTAGTATTGTTGTTGTTGTTGTTGTTATTTATTTTTATTATTGTTGTTATTCTTGTTATTGTTATTATTATTATTATTACATTAATAATAAGGTCAGAACACACAGGTGCATCTGTGATCAGATCACTTCACTTGCATTTAATTTACCGGCCCTACTGGGAGAAGAAGGTATTATTAGAAACAGTCTTAAGAGCAGCCACTGGCACATTTTCCCCCAATATTATTATTATTATTATTATTATTACTACTACTACTACCTTATTAATAATAAGGTCAGAACACAGAGGTGCATCTGTGATCAGATCACTTCACTTGCATTTAATTTACCGGCCCTACTGGGAGAAGAAGGTATTATTAGAAACAGTCTTAAGAGCAGCCACTGGCACATTTTCCCCCAAATGTATTGACTATTGTCTGGAAAAATATGAGGAAGCAAGGGTAAAACAATGCCTGTGAACTTTCTTACAATTAATACCACATATTGTTTCCTGTCACTAAACCCAACTGTGCCTTGGTCCTGTTTAATAGGGCAGACTTAACCTAAAATTTTTAATTCACCTTTCTTAAGTGATATGATCAGTGAAGTCAACACCCATGGTTTTGGCCCAATATGATTTGCATGCTGCTTTTGTTTAAATTATTTACGTATAGCAATCCTTCTATTATTCATTTCCATATAATACCCATGGCAGAAAAAAAATCTGTAGAACACTACTGACAAGGGTGATCCTTGTCTTTAGATTATAAGATTGCATTAATTCTGAAAGCACAATTTGATCTTATTTTTCTGCCTCAAATGATTTTTTTCCCTGTCTTCTCACCTGTGTCAACATATTCTTTGATTTCTTATGCCATCCATCCACATCTGTGTAAATTTACAGTTCCATAAATCAGGATGCAAATGTAGGCTGAACAGCCCTACTGGGTATGTCTGAATAGGTCACTGTGGCCTTAATTAGCAATACACCTGTTGATGGTTATTTACAGTGCCATTGTTATATTGTGTCAGAAGACCCCAAAGATCAGTTTGTTATCTAGAATTCCTGACTAAATTTGGCAAAGAGTAGTGGAAAGGCCAAACTTATATGAATTTTATCCCACATAACAATTACCATTTTTAAAGGACAGGTTTGATGCACTGAGAAAATTTTAAAGATATATTTTACATTTGTGTTCATTACTCAAAAATGTTATCTGATAGAAAAATCCATTTACACTATTTCAACAAGCAAACATTTCCTCTGCCAAGTTCTAGTCCTCATATACAAATACATTTAAGTAAAAATATTTTTAAGAAATTGTATTTTTTCCAAAACAACTCTGGTATGTGCATTTTCTAGTGAAAATTTATCTAAGTAGTAACTCTGCGTATTACAGGCAGTAAATGTCACAAATTTTATATATACTAATGTAGTCTGTTATGCAGAAGAAAGCTAACTATGCAGTGAACTGCACTAGTCACATCCTGCCAGCATGTCAATCAAAATGGTTTTTCCCCTCTGTTCAGCACTTGTGATATCACATCTATTCTGCACCCCAATTTGGAATCACTTGTGCAAAGACTGAAAGCTGAACTAAGTCTAGAAAAGGACCCTTAGGGACAGTTTAGAGGACTGAAGAACTTGAAAACTAAAGAGACACAGAAAAAATAGTTTATTCATTTTGAAGACAAGAAGGTTTATAGGACTGAAAGACTGGTTTCACCTATGTTATGCAGGACCGCGGAGAAGGAGGAGTTAGACTCAGAGGTGCTCAGCAAATGCACAAAAGCAGAGATGCAAGTTGCAGAAAGGGAAATTCAGACTGTAAGGAAAAAAATCACAATGATGGTAGTAAAAACATGGAACGGGGGCCCAAAGGGCGTCCCCATTCACAGAGATATTGAAAACTTGATTGTGCAAGTTTGATTGACTTGGAAAGTTTGACCTGGAAGTCGTACGTGGCAGCAGCTCTCTGGTCACAGAGAGCAGACACAGACTTTCTCAGGATTTTCCTGGGGAACTGTGAGAAGCTGAGAGAAAGCTCAGAGAAAAGAACTAAAACAATTATTTCCATTTGCTGTTGTTGTGCACATGCAGAAAGTGTTATGGAGATTGTTTACCAAAGGGTGGTTTCTTAATTATCACTGGTGATGGTGTTTTGATTGATGGACCAATTAGGTCAAAGCTGTATCAGATTGTCTGTAAGGGTTATGGGTTTCTCAATAGTATACTATGGTGTGATATAGTATAGTTTAATAAAGCAATTAATCAGCCTCCTGCAGTCATGGAGTCAATGCTCATTATTACCCAGCTGGGGACCTGTGGTGACAGTCATATTCTCTGAGAAGTGTAAGAGTTCTGAGGAAAGATCTGCCTCATATTATGTGCAAGCTGGTTCTGATCATTTGAGGCAAATCCCAAACTGCTCAGCATTGCTACAGCCTCTTGCTTTCCAAAGTGCAGTGCCTTACTTGCTGCCAAAGACAACTTCATATTCTCCTGAGGTAAAACCAATGTATCTGTACTTTGAATCCTAAATTTCTGATAGAGGCTGCTGTTAGAACTGATGCATCTCAGTGAGAGATTTACTTTACCATGCAACTGCAAAGAAAGGGGCATGTATATTGACACAGGGGATTTCCTGCGACATGTCAAAGGCATTTTCATTTATCTGCAGAAAACAGCAAGTGGCAGTGTATGAGGATTAATATATATTTCAGGATGGTACATTTCCTTTTTCCTGTGTTTTGACCAAATGTTGCCTTTAAGCATCCTGGAATGGAATCCCTGGGGACAACAATGTAATAAATAAGGGATTATACAGAGGTTTATTATTCAGAAGCCTGTACAGTGCTGCAGGAACCCAAACCTTTGTTAGTGATACTAATGGTTTTGTTTACTTGTGTCTGCATATCTTATGAATTGTTATTTGTAAGAGTTCTAGAATGCAATTTTCTCTTAAGTAGCTTACTCAGTACTTGTACAAAATCCCTATTGCTGATCTGATAAATCTCAAGAAAGTCCCTAGAGAAGTCACCTTTCATTTGGGAATATTCTGTGGGGCTTTTGCTGTTCCCAGGCCTCGAGGGATGGTGGTTCATCCCCATTCTTTACTTGGTAGACTCAGGATGTTAAGATAGCATCAATCAGTCTGACTAAGTCAGGATGCACTTTTGTTTTATGTAAAAAAGAGTCAGGGTAAATAAAAGGAAACAGAAAAAATAAACACAGTACAAAGGGACAGAAAGTGTAAGATGTATAGAAAGAGTTTTTCTAGAAGAGCTTTCTAGATAATACAAGGAGTAGAAAAACAAAAAGACTGAGAGGAAAATGAGTGAAGAAATTATGTTCTGCACTTGGGAATCAACGTACTACTTTGCAGCTTGAGAAGCCTGGAAGGCAAAGTCTTCTGTACCTTACATGCTAACCTGAAGATATATTATTCTATTCTCCCATTCAATGTCAAATGTCTCTTGGAAACCTAAATAGATTACGTCTACTACTTCAGCCCTATCTGCTCCCTGCATTCTCCTTTTGATAAGACAGAGATTTATATTCTTATTCTTCTCTGATAGGTGCATCAATCTCTGCTGTCAGGTTGTCTGTCCAAATAACAAACCTGCATATCACACAACTGTTTTAAATGTAATGTTGATAGATGTTGTTTATGTGCACTTGGCATCAACTTACAGTCACTTCCCCGCGTATTGCAACCTTCTCAAGAACACCCATATTTTCTATCTTTTCAATGTTCTCACCATTAAGAATTAATTATGGTCATGGAGTCATTACTTGGGACATTTCTAGGAATTCTGTGCTTCTGTGTCACTAGACTGATACCCTAAGCTGCTAGCAGTACCCAATATTTCACAAAATATGGTTTGCATTTTGGGGAAAGAAAAGTTTCCAGCACTGAACAAAGCTGAATGTTTCTAGTGAAATCTCTGGTCTTTTAAAACATTGCAAAGTGTTCTGCCTCTGTGACTTCTGTTGCTTTCCAGCACTCATCCACACCTCTGATAACCTTTCAGAGACCTTGTGCTGAGTCAGCTTGAGGTGACAGCTCCCTGCTCCTCACTCCTGCCTACAGCATGCACCTACTTCCACCTTTCATCTACTCCCAGGTAAATTATTTGTCCAAATACCATCTCTTTCTTCCAATTCATACCCTCTTCTGCTTCCCCCCACAGAAGCAGTGAACAGCAACTAGACCTTAACCAAGTAGCTCGTCTTAGCTGGTTCAGTCAATGGCAAAATCCTGAGTCCGTCCAGTATATTGGTTCAGTTCCTGCTGTCATGGTCCTACAGCAAGGAAATTGCCCAGAATGACAAAAGCCAAGTTATAATCTCTCTTGAGCATTGCTGCACTGCTCCTTATATAAGGCATATAGAAATATGCTTATAAACAACATATAGAAATAAAGTCAGAACATTTTTCTATGCAACTAATGAATTATTTACTGGCTAACACTGCACCATTATTAAAACTCTTGGTTTTGTTTTGTTTTTTTTTTCATTTTGAAAATGTTATTCTCCTACATATTTTGCATTCCTAATTCACCTCCCTCGTAACTTAGAGGGAAGTGATTTCACACACTGCTCAGCACACTGCATAGGAGCTGTTAATGTCTCCTGTAAGCTACAGACACCTTCATCTGTTTTTCAGTTTCAGGTCTCTTGAAATGTTCAGTTTGCAAAAGTGGTATTTTACTAGTAATCTGTCATTATAAAGTCACAGAAGGTCTGTTGTAATGCACTGTTTATGAGTTTGCTCTTTTCCTCCATACCCTCAAACATCCATACAACATCCATAGATGCTCAGTGTATATCACATACAACAGTATTTTCTACATGTTATTCATGGCATTTTAAATTCCTTCTGCCTCAAGTATTTCAGAATTCTCATATTAAAGATCACAGTCCTGTGGTATCAATATTTTTATGTGATTAAAAATCCACGCAACTTTTTAAAAAACTATTTGAATGGTGTTTTTGAATATTATATCTTATTGATATCTACTAAATATGTAATATTTTTCCCCACTGATATCCCAGGGTAGTCAGTAGAAAATTTGTAACAGGTCACAGTGAATCTTTACACCAAACTTAAAAATCTATGGCATTATCATTAAAATTGTTTAACAGTGGCGATGACAGAATGGGGATAGTCTCTAGAACTAGAGACTTCTATAGAAATATGTAAACAGAATCGAGCAAAGGAAGTATTACACATATTTATTGTACAAAACATTGCTTATTTTTTCAGGAATGGCTGTATACAAGTTTCTAGGAGAATGAAGTTAAATTTTTGCTAAAGGAATCTGATTAAGGAATTCTGCCTATTGCAGTAATACAACCATTACAAGGACTTCGTATCAGTCTGAAAAACGAGCTCATAGACATTGCAATAGTGAACATGACTGGAAAACTTCCAATTAAAAATATTAATTAATGTCTGACTCCTACAAATGTCACAGCATATGTCACAGTTGAAACAGCCACAATACACAGAGTATCACCATACAATTTCAGAAAGCTCCAACCCATACAGAGGAACATCACTCCACTTCAGATATCTGCCCTTCTCATTCTTCAGCCCAACCTTTCATACCTCTCATGTTGATGCATTGCACCCATGTGCCCTCTGTTCCCTTTGGTGGTTGGTCAGTGCCCCTGGGGACCCCTGGGCATTGCTGTCAGTGCTGCTCACCTGCTGCTCACAGCTGCACCCATTGGGGATGAGGCTTAGCCCCAGCCCCACTCCCAATCACCATAAACTGTAGCCTACAAATTTATTCAAGACAATAAAACCATCAAGAGAATTGTTTCAAACTTTAGTCAATGACATTTTACTTATCCCAGGTTTGGGTGCAAAATCAAAATGCTAAATCATTAATGTAAAATGGAATCTTGGAAAACATCAATTTTAAATTAAAAATTCAGATTTGAAACTTTATATTTCATTTTGTCTCATTCAATTTCATTAATGTAAATATCAAATTAACTCACTCAAGTGTTATGAAAAAATCCAGTTGATGAAAACTAGCCCTTTCTGAATACAGTTTCAATTCATAATATTCTTTCCAGTTATACATTTCAAATGAAACAATCAGATATTTTTATTGCATACTGAATATGTCATTTTTGAGGATATAATGCTTACAATCTATATCTTCTGTCATTTTTCCTTAAGGTTAAAAAAATCAGCAGTCCTGGTAAATTTTTTTATTTGAAAGTTAAATATAACCACATTTTTGAAGAAGAAAATCCTTAATTATTGAAATAAAGTTTTTTTTTTTGAAGAAGATTTTAAAACAAGTAATATGTAGATATCCAGTCACAATGAATTTCAGGATACTTGTCAATTCTTTTAAGTTAGATAAGAATTTAGCAGCATAACAGTACTGTATTGGATAACACAGAATTGTGTTTTGGTACTGTGTCACAGATTGTTATATTGTGTTATTGTATTTCTGAAAGACTCTAGTTTCTTTTCAATTCTTTGGCCAATACTGAACATTTAGTGTTTTCTTCCTTGATGCATTTATGATTACAAAATCTAGCCAGAGAGATTTGAACAATGACCATGGGGTCTAATAAAAGGAGATTGATCCAGCAAATAGTTTGGCAAAGTAACAAATAATCTCAATCCAAGAATAACAAAACAAAATAAGAAAATACCCAAAATCAGTCTATCCATCAGACAGAAGCAGCATACAAGTCTGAATTGTTCAAATTTGAGATTTGAACAATGACCATGGGGTCTAATAAAAGGAGATTGATCCAGCAAATAGTTTGGCAAAGTAACAAATAATCTCAATCCAAGAATAACAAAACAAAATAAGAAAATACCCAAAATCAGTCTATCCATCAAACAGAAGCAGCATAAGGGTTAGTATGAGTTTAACCAGCATCTGGAAAGGATAATGAAAGGAAGCTATTTAATTGAAAACTTGAGTCAAATAACTCAAGAAAAATCCTTATGCCAAGTCCTCATCTAGCGGATGTTACAGTTGTGTCTTCACAAAAATTTGGGAAGGATTGTTCATACTGGTATCTCAGTAAGTTTCACTGAGTGAGGATCTGTCTACTGAATAAATACATGTATTTTGAGGAAATTCATTGATTCAGTTGACTTGATCAATCTTATTCCAGGACTTTAGTTTTATGTTTCTTTGTTTCAGCTGTAAAGCAAAGGCTCATGCAATGTGAACTACCTGTTATCAATCAAGGAGTTCACTTCTTCAGTGACTGCACTCCTTTGAAGTGCTGGGAGAAACAGAAATATTTATCATGTTCTCAAGGTGGTTTCTGAACCTTTCAATCTTATATCTAGATTACAGCCAATACCTCTTTCGTCAGCCCTTTCATAGATTGTGAAATCAGCAGTTTAAAAAGACATTCTCAGCACAGGAAGCCCAGAGGAAGCAGGACACATAATCAATCTTCAGACTCCCATGGAACCTGCTAACAGGTTCTTATTTCTGTAGTCATCCAAAGGATTAGACTGCTTGGTAAAACATTTTCACCAGCTCTCTCTCTGCCTTTCATTCCGTGTGCTTTAGCCCTTTTCCCTTTCTCTGGTATATTGCTATATGTTGCCTATATTTTATTTTTAATTATTTTTATAAAATATCCATTATTGCTTTTTCACTGAGCCAAGAACATTCTGCAGTGAGATAACAGCTGCTTATAACACTTGAAAGATACATTCAGCATGATATCTTTGGAAAAAAAGAAAACCAAAATGTACTAATGAGGTTTCTTTTTCTGTTTTGGAAATTCAGCCAGAAAAAAAATAGCAACAACATGGCTGCTATAGCTGTCATTAAGTATATGTGGAAGGCAAGGATCGTGCTATCACAGAACTAATATTATCTCCTCATGCTAGTGATATCTTGTTCATTGATAAGTAGAAACTGATATTTACTGTGCAGTGTTTCAATTCCACCAGCATCTTACCCGCTCCTGAATGCATGATTTGATTTACAAGTATTGTTCTACTTTCTTACCCTGTGCTCTCCCTTTGCTTTTTGTTGCTTTCAGCCATTTCCCTCAGCTCCTGTAATAACCTTGATCTCTTCCAGTCACTTCGTTAGGCTCCTCTGGTAGCCATCCTCATAGCGAGCTCTTGACAGCACTCATCAATTCTGGATGTTCCAATTAATTGAGCCAGCACCAATCTCCTGGCTGCCTCTCTTAGCTCCTTCTGCCAATACTTCAAAACCTCCAGCAAAGCAATACTCTAGGATGGCAATAGCTCAGTGACCTCACACAGTGAGACTAGGCTGGTAGCTGAAGCAGACATTTTAGTCAGAAATATCCTGTCATGTTCCCCTGCTCCAAATTCCATTTTCAGCTCTGTTTCTAGGGATGTGTAATAACATGGAAATACCAAAAGATTGGTGAATTAGTAGTTTTTTGATTTTTTTCCCCTCTTATTGTTAGTAGGGGTATGTTGTTTCCTAGACTGATGAGCTCATAATGTAGTGAATTGAGAGGCCTTAAAAACAATGGGCAGTCCTTTCCAGTCATCTTCTACTCATGCATTTGATATCAACATATGTGTGTGTGTGTGTGTGTGCGTGTGTGTGCGTGCATCTCTAGTGTGACCTGAAACATCTAAAACATCTAAGCATACAAAGTGAATTGTTCCAGCCAATTATTTAATTGTGAATGATTATCTATGTAACAAGCAAAATTAATATTTGCATGTTTTTATGAAAATTCAAGTGAAATAAAGAAGAAGAAACACTGCTGTAAGCTTCTCCACTGGAGTATGTATTTGCTAGTAAGTGCTTTAAAATTATTACTTGTGTACTTCCACATTAATTTAGTATTTTTACACTTTTAACCATATCAAATAATTTGTGGTGTGGCCCAATGCAAACACAAATTAAATCCACTGCTCTTCTGCAGCTGAGCAATAAGATGTCACCAAGGTTTAATGCAAGGCAGTTACCTCTAATTAGAAAAAAATTAAACCTTAAAGTAATTGAACATTGAACTCAGTTACTGGGACGCTAAATGCATAGTGCACAAACCTGCTTCTACTGCAGAGGAAGACATTAAGATATTGAAGTGAAACTGAATTTAGTGGAAATATTCGTCCAGAAATTCAAAGATCAGAGATGCAAGATATGATCACATCTTTGTATATTGTCAAGGCATTTTTATCGATGTCATTATTATGATGAGAATCAAGCAATTTGTATATTTGGGCTTAGTTCTAACTAATCTATCTAGGATATTTCACTTTCAATAGAGCCAGTGGGAGCTGTGTAAGTTTGTCTAAAAGAAGAATTAGAGTTTTAATGAATATACTTGTTCAGAAAGATTTCTATATCTTTTATTTCCATTTTTTCTTTCTTCTTGCTAGCAAGGAGAATTGTCATGTAAGGTAGTATGGAGCAACTAAGTGCATTTTGCATTTGAATAGGGAATGGCATTTTTGCTGCATGAGATGGTTGTCTTAACTGTAAAATGTGCTGTTTCCCTGGAGGAGCCTGGATCTCACAAACAATGCAGTTGAGTGCATTTTATGTCGTTTATCATTTATTGTCAGTGAAGGAATGATCCAATTGGTAAGTGATTAATCACAGGTTCCTTCAGGTCTCAAGCTGTGTATTGAAAGTTTATGGAATAAAAGAGTATTTCATGCACATGTCTGCATCTAATGAGTAATAACCACATGGGAATGAGACCTACATTTAAAAAAAAAACAGGGGCAACAGCACAAAGTACTAATCACTTGACTAATTTCCATTGTCACTGAGAAACATACCTTTGCCAGACAATCATAATTATAATGACATATAAATTAATTAATATTTTATTGTCAACAAACAATAAAGAAAATATTCAATATTTCCATCTTAACCATTTTTTTGGCATTTCAGCAGCATACAGAAGTAAAGAATTTAATTCTGAGATACAAGACATATTTCAAACAAAGATTTAAAATGTAAAAATGCTAATTTTTAGAGAAATGTAATTAGTATGCTAAGTGAAATATTTTATTTTGTAAAAACCCCAATATTGTGAATATTAAATACAAAATCCTTTGAATAAAATACAAAATTGTCATATTTTTATTTTGTGGATGTACAAATGCCTGTAGCATGTACATTTCACCATGACTGATCAAACTATTTTATATAGACATGTTATTATATATGTTCCATTTTTTAATTTTTCAGTCACTAAATTGCAGATAAGGAGTAACCTTATGATGTTTAATTTTGACAGTAAGGTGGAATACAACAATAGTGTTGATGAAGTAGATGATGAAATATGATATAAAAACATAGACTTTTAAGTGCTGAACCATAACACTCAAATCTTCTCAGTTTAGCAATAAAATATCAATGGATATTCAATACAGAAGAAATGGAAGTGTGAAAAATTGCTAAATTTATGGTTTAAAATATCAGCTTTCAGGTGAACAAGCAGAAAAAAAATCTCCATCATCTTTAGATGGTTTGTGCCTTAAATTAATAGAACGGTACCTTTGAGTACCATAGTAAGAGAATGAGAAGGAGCGCTTTAAGATGTGTGTGCTTCTTAAAATCATATTTTATATGTTGCTTTTTTAAACAATGAACCCTTTACCTTGGTGTATTGTTTGTAATTTAACTGCAAGACTGACCTAGGCACCCTGGGAAAGCAATAGAGCAAACTGGGATTGCATCAACATGATTTTTTTCACCCCAAAGCAGACAGCTAAAATATGTGGACTGAAAGCAGATGTTTCTCATGTTCAGTATAGCATTATAGACTCATCAGATAAATGCTTGTTCTGGCATGATCTGCCTTCAGTAAACCAATGAAAATAAACTATTCCTTAGTTTGGAAATCTGCCTTTGTGGTCCTGTCAGTAATTTTCTTCCACAGGTGCTATATGGCAGAAAAGACAATAAGACTTGAAGATTTCTCAAATCATATAGCTGGTTGCTCTGTCTTTATTTATATTTCTTCTCCAGCTGATTTTCAAACAATAAAAATCATTAGACTGATTTATCTGTGTTCTGTACTCACAGTTAAACAGTATAGACATCTATTTTACCAAAAAACTCCACCACAGAGAGCCCTATTGTCTTTCATGGCACCAAAATTTTGTTGTGCTTGACCTTCAGATGGTAACCCCCTACAGATTTCTAAAAGCATTTTTCTAAAAGAATTAGATGATGAATAAAAGGCAGCTCTGCACTTGCTTGCTGAATAACAGCAGAAATAATAGCTTTGCTGAATTTATTCTGATAGCCTGGATAATGGTGTCATAAACAGGGAAACTTCTCAGTCAGCCCAAAATCCTGATTTTTCATGTTGATGGTATATGGACCTTCATCTCTTACTTTTAGAGGGACAGTCATTGCTGAATTTATTCTGATAGCCTGGATAATGGTGTCATAAACAGGGAAACTTCTCAGTCAGCCCAAAATCCTGATTTTTCATGTTGATGGTATATGGACCTCTTTTCATTTTTCATTCATCTCTTACTTTTAGAGGGACAGTCGATAAGTGCATCAAGGTAATTCTTCTAGATTTCTCAGCATTTACTCAAATCTAGTTGAATTATTTCTTAATATTTTTACTGGTTGGTAAACTGGTAGAGAAACACATTGGATAGTCAGTAGTGATGTCATAACATAAGTCAGAACCCTTAAGTGTGGGTCTGTGAGATTCTTTTTGTTCCAGATCTCTAGCTAAATTTTTACTTTGGTTCAGAGAGGCCTCGTTACTTTTACTGAGTTTCATTTCAGTTACTGTTGAAAAAAAAATTACCTGTTTGTCAGTCCTGATTTGTTCCAATTTGATTCACTACCACCTCTAACTTAAATGAAACTGAGAAGGTGCATCAAAAGAAAGCAAAAGTGCTGGAGGACTTATATAGCATTTGAATAAATTCTGTAAAAGTCACTCTAGACCAGATAGAGGTAGCACCCTTTTTCTGATGACTGAGGAGGAATTATTTCTCCTATTTCTCCAAAAAACCTGTGTACAGCTAATGACTGTATTAATGGGTATTTAGCTGAGGTACAAGTCATGCCAGTATTCCTGTTGCATGGGCTGATCTGAATTAACCAGGACATAAAGGGTAAGCATTCCTTCTTTACATTGTGAACTGTAATGCTGAATCTTTTGAATATCATCTTTAGTTTATTGATATAGAATTTTTATGAACCAATACCTGAAAATCAAGAGGAAAACACAGCTGATCGAAAATGCAAATGGTTGCTTCATTTACAGTATGCACTAAATCCATATTCTACAGAGTAGACTGATTTTCAGTTGCTTTCTGGGAACACATATACTCTGCAAGGGTGTTTTCATTCACAGTTTGACAGAACCTAACCTTGTAGACAATTAGGGCTTGTTAAAAACTCTGTTTCAAAATTTTTTTGCTTAGACCTTTTTTTTTCTTTTTTTTTTTTGTCTGAAAAAGTTTTAAAGCCTTTAGATGAGAAAATTTTCATTGGGTTAGTGACACAGTCCTTGTCATACTGAGACATTGAAAGAGGAGAATAATTGTATTTTGGGAGAAATCATTGACTATAATTATTAGCTCTGTTATTAATTTTTGTAAGGTGTTTTGAACTTTGGTAAGATTTAATATAATGGGTTGAAGTGTACCAATGTTTTCTTAGTGTGGTGAATTAAATAGACTTAGCCTCTTTATTCCTGTTTTACAGCTTCTGCCTTCACACAGATTAAGTATCTTTCTCAAAACTTTAACAGGAAACTATCATGCTGTGATCTGATTCTGATGTGAGTCCCATGTGGTACAGATAACCCAGGCAGTGGATGGACACAGGGTTTGTGTTTCTCATGCAGTTTCCCATTGTTTTGTGTCTGTGCTCTTTTAGGTAGAATTAATATCTAATGACATTATTTACTTAGATCATGTTATCATGCAATTTATCTTTCAATTTATTCAAGGATAAAAAATTGAAATCAAGATTGCCCTCTACCCAGTCCAAGGCTCCTTTAAAGAAGAAGTTAATGTGGCTGAATCAATTGAAGTAGTTTTTCAGCATTTTGTTGCCTTAACTTTCAGAAAGACAGCAAGACAGAGAATGGAAGAAAGGGGAAACTCTGTGACTTGAACCTCAAAGTAATGTCACTTAAAAGCTTCTGTTTTCAGGAGGTGTATGAAATGAAAAAGCATTCCAGAATGTGGATGATACCTCAAAAAGTTATTTGAAGTTCTTCTCTTGACTGTCAGGGAGAGTAGAGGCAGAGAGAAACAGAATATAATTTTAGTCTCTAATAAAACATTTAATTCCCCCTTTGTTATTGAATATTAGAATTGCACAAGCTGATTCAGATAATTTTAATTAATTTCCCCCAGGCAGGATTTTGGGTGGTGACTCCAAACTTACCTGATATTGAAAGAGGAATTTGCCAGTGAAATGAAGTCCAAGAGTGCAAGTTACAGCAGTCTTGAGACAGAAGCAAATTCTACACTGGTAAATAATGTAAGTTTATAAACCTGTTTATTCTGGCTTAGTGGAAAAGTACATTGATATTTCCCTTGATAAATATTTGAAGCACTCATCATCTTTTAAAAGCATCTTATCTAAAAGCAGAAAAAGAAAAATAACATAATTTGTACTCACTTTTTCTTCTGCAGTTTTGAAAAAAAGTAATATTTTTATGGAGCAGAATGCTACAGCACCTTGGGTGTGGGACTCTGTGATTGCATGCTGAAGATCTGCAGAACAGATTCTGTAACATGAACTTCCACAGGCAGCACAGGTAGGCAGTAAACACAGGGATACAATGCTACTTCTTTGTTCTTTTCTTCAGATCTGAATTATTTTCTTTGTGTGTAAGTTACCAAGATAACTTATTTAAATTTTGTACACTGTGGAAATTCATCTTTTTCCTTTCCCCTTTTTTTCCCCAGTTATTCCTCATATGATTATGTGGTTTATGAAAGAAAATGCCTCTGTACAGAAATAGATTGCTGTATTTTCATCTCTGGAGTAGGAGACAGTTTGTGCTGAAGGAAATCTGGAAATAGTGCCCTTAAAGGATTACAGAACAGGGTCATTCAGGCTCGTGTTGTACAGTGCACATTAATAAATATGAAAATTGAGTTCTATTTCATGTTTAGTGATCATGGGTCTGTGTTAACAACACAAAAATATGTGGTTTTTAAAATACTTTCAAATATGGCTCTTCTGACCTAAACTATAGTTAGAAAGGTGGCTTGCATTCTTCATTCAGACTTCAAAGAAATGGTATTTAGAACTCCAGCTAATGCCAATAAAGAACAAAAAACTCATACACATTCCTCTCAAGAGCACTTAATTTAGAAATAAAAAGGAAAATAATCCTATAATTAAAATAAAAACAACCATTAAAATAGCAATAATAAGAGTAATAGTAATTATCCTACCTAAATCCCAGCAAAATACACTGTGAAAATCCAACAATGCAAGGAATTTACCTTTTTATGTTGTGGTAAACAAGCACAGGTTAATTGTTTGTGAAGGTGCAACATGTACTAAAGTACATACAGTATTCATGTATAAAAATCCTCTCCTGTCTCACCAGTCTGAAGCAATCTCTTTTTCCTAAAATAGACATCAATCAATCAATCAATCAATCAACAACATCACCTAAAGGCAAAACCCTGGAAAAACAAAAGACTTTTTGCATGTAAACAACGTCAAATTTTGACAAACTAAGAGGAAAGGTGAGTTCAGACTGAAAATTTTACCTTCATTTAATCCAGAACTTCAGAAATTAGGTCTCTTCTGTGACCTGTCTTTGGTGGAGAAAATAATTCTCAAAAGGAATTCAGATTCTTGTGGGAAAGATCAAAGCCAAATCTATAACTCTGCTATTGAAACTGACTGCTAAATGTGGTGGATTAAATAGCAGGGTTACAAAGTACATATTTTAGAAGAAAGCATCACTCAGGTAGATGTAACTTTTGAATGGTTTTGAGGTACACAACATGAAGAAGGGTCAGAAGTACAAATAAATGATGGAGTCAAGAGTAAGAGGTTGAAACCTTGGCAAGCTGGATGGTAAACATTTTAAGAGTTTCAACCTGAGTTCTGGACAACAAGCAACCAGGCTATCAGCATCAGCTAGTCTGGATAAAACATACAGATCATCCCAGATAAGGAAGCTGTAATAGCTTCTGCTATTTCTTCTTTTTGTTTCCCTTATTCTGCAAATCAGTTTTCAAATGTACTGAACCTTCACTCCCTACTTTTATCTAAATATATGAAATATGTCTAGGAATATTCTGGGCAGAAAAAGCAGCTGGCGTAATACAAGCTATGTTTATGCAAACGAGAGTTTCCAAAGTGGGGGTGGCAAATCTTCCTTTCAAGAATGTTACCTGAGACCTCACAATTGCTGAATCATGCCCAGTTTTGTCTGGGAGAGTGTTAGTTAGCCTGAGCCCAAGGCAAGTCAGGGACCAATCTCAGCTGAATAGACTTTCAGGTTCTGGTGGCTGGTAAAGCCCCTGAATGCTCTTCAGTTTGCTTGGCTGTCACATGCAGGACTTCATACTGAGGGCAATTCTCCTCCCTAAGCTAGTGCTGGTAAAAAACTATTTTTACCCACTCATACATCCACTTGAAACTTGCTATGCTGGGTTAAAATATTGGAGTTCCTCCATACCAATATTTTTTCTGTAAGAGGCTTTAATCTGATCCTGAGTATGAAGCACCATTTTTGTGTCTGCATTGCAATATCAATAAAAATATATCAATAAAAATTTCAAGTGATAGTGCCTCCAATTGTTTGATTTTGGGGTGTAGTTATCTGAATAAATGTTTACCCTGAGCTATCATACTATCATCAAATAAAGGTACATATGTGCAGGTGTAAAGGTACTTGCATGCTGTTATTAGCAGGTATAGGTTTATATATGCAAAAGTAAAGGTCCTAAATTACGTGATTAATAATCTCAGTCACAGCACAAGCTTGTGCTGACCTGAGATATTGACTCTGCTTAATAAGACACATTCAAACCTGTCCCTTTTCACCTAAATTCTTGTTCATCCTGGGTCCTTTCAAACAGCCTGATTTTGTTTCACTGCTTCTGTCCTAACTGCCTGAATGTGCAGGTAAACAGAGTTTAACACTGTGCCATTGTCCTACATAACATCTATCAGGAAAATAGTTTATAGGCATCGGCAGCAAAGAGGCAAGAAACCAACATCACTAACCCCAGCTTTTAAAAACAACAGTAGCACATTTGCTAGCACGATCTGCATTTCTCTTGGCCAGCATGCCAAGCAGCTTCAACTTTTAGACCTAATTGGACTAAGCAAAAAAATCATACAATATTCAATTACTCATTCAATGAATATCTTATTTTCCTTATTATACACATAGATATGAAGGAGGAAAAATCCCAATGAACTTATTTTCATTATGAACAGAATTGTTTTCAAAGAGAATTATTTCCTTGAGTCATCAGTAGAACTTTAGTTTTTATGCCAGAATTACTCAGCCTGACTGCTTAAGAAACTAATTTTTTTGCCATTAATAGGCAGATACAAAATGTTTTTAAAACAATCACTTTGGACTAATTAAATGGAATATTGGACTCACTTCATAATATCACTCTGCAAGTTTTCTTTACTAGAACTTCCTCTCCTGTTCCAAAATGGCCAATTAGATAAGAGTGACAGCTGTTGGGGTGGCAGAAGCCAGTACCAAACTGATGATAAGAATAATGGCTTTTCTTTTTTAAAAAAACCACATTTTCACATAGTGTGGTGGAAAAGATGCAACAAATCAACTTGTAGTGGAGACTGGAATTTCTTAGCCTTTTCGAACACTTTCTTTAGTTTTGCTGATTGCATCTAGGGATGCAGAAAAGGTAGACACAGAAAAAAAATGGACATACCTGCCAGTATAGTTCTCAATCTAATTTGCAGCCTATTCCTAGACTGAGTGGGGAAGGGAAGGGAAGGGAAGGGAAGGGAAGGGAAGGGAAGGGAAGGGAAGGGAGGTGGGGCTACCAGTTCTGGCTCACATTGAGCCTGATGCCAGCCAGCACCCCCAGACCTCTTTTACAGGGCTGAAAAAGGACTGAAAAACGGTGGAAAAAAATAATGTTTCAGTGATGACATACACATAAAATACATAAGATATATTTCAGTGATTAATAGCTCATGTAATAATTTCTAAGCAAGTTGTGTGTCTGACCATGTTGTTCAGTTTCCCTGTGGGCAGTGGGGACCATGCCTGTGCTTCTCTCGTGTTGCAGTCCCACTGCTCACCCTACTTGGGAGCCGAGTCTCAGCTCACAATTTTCTGGTTCTTCTGCCAAGTCCTTGGAAGACTGAGTTAGGTTTTCACCCTCTAAAAACTTTCCTGACAGTGCCCAGTTTGAAATTTCTTTACATTTCATGAAGATTTTTCTATACAGTTTGACATTTTTGTTTCAGCCAAAAAAAAGCTATTAAGTCCTTGTTTGCCTTGAAGATGCATTTTTCAATGACTAAATAAATTCTTTCCAACTCTCTCCATTATTGACATTTTTTGCACCCATGTTTAGAGGTATTAATACTGTTTTGAAGGCCTGCATAATGAAATTACTATGTGGGACTGAAACAGAGACTGCTGATGCAAGTCAGAAATAAAACTATTACATTACCTCCTAAGGCATTGGTTTATATTTTAATAAAATCTTCACTTTAACTTTCTCCTCCTCTGCATTATCATAGTACTTCACTGGTATTCCAGCAGATAGAGGAAATCAGGAGGCGACATCTGAAACAAAGAAGGATATTAGAAACAGTAGAGAAAGGCATTCATCTCACAGGTGACTGTCCACACAACTTGCTGAACAACTCATGCTCTGACAATGAAACACATTTAGAAACACATTTATTTATTATGAACAGGTGTGATTTGGAGAAAAAACCCCTCATGATCAAAGGAATACTTGTGGTATGTGGATTGCCTTTCAGTTTGTTTATAAATGTTGGCTAATGAACAACTTAATTAATGAAGTATAAAGCAAGCTCTGTCATGACACTTTGAAGAACCTATTTTACAGTTTGGTTAGATTTTCAGAATATGTTAATGTCTGGCTTCACTATTTTAAGGATTAAGGATTGATCCCACTTTTTTTTATGCAAATGGTTATTTTGTAATTATAGTCTTTTAGTCTTTCTAACCTTCATCATATTTTAATTTATATTAATCCTTTGCTTTAGAAAACAACTCAATTTTACATTTGGGAACTGAACAAAGGGGAAATTATCTAGGTGCTCCTTTGGCAATACTGCACTCTAATTTTTCTTCAGCTTTAAAATTTATTGCATGGTTATATCCATGAGCAATGAGTCTCAATATTATCTTGACAAGCTTATTTTTACATTTGTCAAAGTGCAAGGGAGTAGAGAAGATCACCATGACAGCTGTTCTACCTTGGACCTTTTAAATAGACAAAGACACTAAAAAGAACTCACATCTGTCCAAAATTTCTGGTAGTGTCACTTTGTTCTACTTTTGAAGAAGGAAACTTTCAGAGGTCTTTTTATTGTTTCAAACTAGTGGCTGCTTATACCCAAATGAAATTTTCACAGCATCACTATGTCTCTGTTGGCTAAATGCATCTTCTTTAATATGAGTAGAGATATTTCTTCCTTGTTTCAGATCAATGGGGAAATTTCACATTTCCAGTCAGCATATTAGACATTATGCAACATTTATGCCTTCATGTGTTTTTCTCTAAGAATTGTTATATATGTTGTTCAGAGTACGAACTCTGAAGCAACAGATCAGTCACCCAAAACAGAGTCAAAAGAGCAGGAAAAAATCTGACAAATTTGCTGATAAGAGAAATATCTTGTGTATGAATAAACTCCAGCATTGAAGACAGGTGTTTGAAGAACACTGACATCTACCACTGAAGTCTAAAAAAGGTGAAAGAAAAACTGTGGTTTAGGTCTTCAAAAATCCATTGACTGCATATCCACTCTTGCAGTATTCTGAAAAAGCCTTGTATTACCTTAAATGCAACTTAAAACATTTCTCGATGTTTTAGAAATCTTCAGCTTTGGAAACTGTTGCTGGGTCTCTAAAAGCACTAACTCTTCTCATCCTTTGGTCCCAGGAGAGATGTTTACATCATTACCATGTGCTGCAACAGTTAGAAAATGGGATAGCTTTTACCATCATCATGAATACTCCACGTAATTGGGGCTTAATCAGAAAGGTCCCACGGGTAGCATAATGGTACTTAATTAGGATAGTTGTGTCATCAGCCAAAGGTTGCTCTGTAATTAAAGCACAGAACTATGCAAATCACTTCATCTCTCTCTCCTTCTCTTTTTAAGAAGCAAAGGGTACTTTTTATATAGGCAGATAGTGACAGGACAAGCTGCAAATGGTTTTAAACCAAAAGAAGGTAGGTTTAGATTAGAAAGGAAATGCTTAGGAAGGAAATTTTTACTCAGGGAGTGATGAAGCACTGGAACAGGCTGCCTAGGGAAGCTGTGGATACCCCATGTTAGATGGGGCCCTGAGTAACATGACCTAGGGAATGAAGTCTCTGTCCACAGCAGGATTGGAATTTGACGATCTTTAAGGTTTTCTCAAGCAATTCCATGATTCTATGAGTCTATGATTATAACAAGGAAAGGACCATTCCTGTCTTTGGTTTCAGAAGTAAGTTATGTTAGTTACAGGATTAAGGGAAGATGAAGTTTTAACAATCTTCCTGTGTAGTATACCCAGGGCTTGTAGGTTCTGTATTCATTTAACAGTCTAGTTACAACCCATCGACTTTTAGATTCATTTTGATCTCTGGGGTCTCTGGATAGTCAGTGTCCAATTTATCCTTGATGGTGTGACAGGCAAGTACTCTCTTTAAGAGGCTTTAAGTAAGATGGTCTGTGCTGCACCATATATCTCAAAACAAAACCTTGAAAGTTGAGGTTCAAACTTCTCTTCCAGTTAACATCCATCAGAAATGTCCTGTTAATGAAGAATTTGAGGAGGAAAAGAGAAGAATTACAGTATACATTTTTCCAAGAACAATGAATGCAAGACTGTGTGTGAGGGGGTGTTTATGATTTACATATTGGTAGCAGAGTGCCTCTGTAAGAATAAACAGTGTAAACAGAAGGAGTGAACTCTCAATGTGTCATGAACAGTTGTCCTCTCTAAAGTAAAGAATTTATACCTAGTTTCTGGGAAAGGCAAGATCCCATATATTTTCTTCTGCAGAGCATTTTGCTAAATAGGAACAATGATATCTTGCTACTCAATAAAAGAACTTTTCTCCTAATGAAAATACTTGATAATAACAAGTGCCATGCACACACTTTCTCGACATTAAATACTGTACTCTTTTTTTTTTTTAATCTGAAGGCAATTTATGATTAACCTATTTTATAAAACCCAGAACACTTGTCAGTATGTGTTGCTCATTATAGACTCATTCTCCCAGTACCACTGGTTGCCTGAGGATGGCAATGCATAACCTCTCATAATTATTTGTTTATAGCTAGATGTAATTTATAGAGAGTGGCAGCCTCCCTTCCCTGCTTTGAGCAACAGTGACAACAGCAATCTTTACACAACAATCCTCGTGGCTGGAATGTGCTTGTATGGAGAACACCACAGGAACAATATTTCATTGCCAAAAAATTCATCACGTAGATTCAACAGATTCTATCCTGGGAAGAAATCAGTCCCCAAGGTATATTAGCCAATGGAGAAGAGGAAAAATTTCCGGAAGACATGTGTGGTTGTTTAAATAATTCCCTATATCCAAAGAAGCAAGTGATGCAACTTGGCACCCAGAAAAAGATGTTTTGGGTTTTTTTTCTGCAGAGTTTATTTTGGTTCTCAAGATGGGTGTGAGGAAATTTGTGTACAGAGACATAAATATTTCTCATATCTATTTCCAGTACAGCCAAGTGAACTTGCTGTTGGGAAAAAATTGAAAGTCTCTTAGATGTAAATCTTCCTAAGAAATTTTTTATATGATTAATCTTTCCATAGAAAAATATTTTATATTAATATTATCTGAGACTGCCCAGTAGATTCCATAGACATGCTTTAGTTCAGGAGTCACTGTGCTGACAACTTCATCTTTCTTCCAGTTCTTCTCTAATCCAAACAGCAGAATATCAACAGTTTTTAAAGTTCACTCAGTGCGTTTTTTAGTTTATGATGTGATATCCAGCTTTGATATAAGTTACTAAATTTCTGAAGGTACAAAAGTAGTAATTCATTATGAATATTAATTGCAAGTAAGAGGAACTTGCACAAAAACACTGCTCTCATAATCTCATTATAATATGTTAGAAAATTTTGTGCTCTAAGACCTCTGGTTTAAAATTTGGATGAAGTGCCTTACATAATTTGCAAACTCTTACAGGTCTAAGCAATATGTAAAGACATTTTCTATGGCATTAATTGTGATTATTTTTAAATAACTTAATTTCAAACTTTTATACAAATACTTATTAATTTGATGTGATAGGAAGAAGGTTAGCTTTTGCCAATTTTTAGATTTGTTCCTGAAAGGGCATACTTCTTGACTTTAGGCTGTCATGAATGTGATTGGTGGATATCCAATTAGTATTCATATAAATCAATAGCCATACCCACACAAAAAGTGCATCCTCACTAGGAAACAGAGAAGCTCGAAAGCCTGGCTATGTTACCGAAATTCCTGTGCAGGGAGTGAAAAGCATCTCCAGCATTGTAAATATCTCTGATAATTTTAGGGACATGAGTGTGCTTTTACATCTCAAGTTATTTTTGGAAAGAGGAGGGAGAGATGAATGAAAGGCCCATGGCTGCACACAAAAGAAAGGTACTTTATAAATGACCAGGTACTTTATACATTTCTCTGCATGCTGATCTTGGATGTCCCATGTCCTCATACAATTTTTAATGCCAGAACAGTTAGTACTATATATTTCATTGCCTCAGATCTAAAGATTTTGGAGTATTTTAATTTTCACATGCCAAGTTATTTTTGTGTAATTTTAAAATGCATAAATAATTCATTGCAGAGATGACATAATGAGGGTATCACTGATGACATGAAGATGCTGCATAAATATGATTAAAGGTTTATCAAACTATAGAAGCATCAGCTGTACTTACTAGAAGTGCTAGACAGTTTGTGACAGGCCTTTTTGGAAAAAAAAATTAAAAAAAAAGGTATAGGTTTCTTTCTCAATAGATTTTTCACAACTAAATAGAAAAACTGTTTGAGAAACCGATGCTGTTTGGTATGATGTGCACCAGGGGAGAAAATATGAAATAACCAATTTAATTTCTATTTTAATTCATAATAAATAATATCAACATCCCATGACTATTTTTTGTGATAATAGTTATTAATCTGAATGGCATTTGTGAACATCAGTATAATCTGCACAAGAACAATGATATCTAAAAGCATACAAGAATAAATTAAGGTATTTTTACAAATGAAAACTCACTTAGAAAATTGTTTAATTTCTTTTGTTTCTAGAGAATTTCCCTTTCCTGCTTTAAACTTTTTTGGGAGCCTATGGACATGTACTAGGAAGCTGGAATGTCAACTGCCTCTGGTCGTCTGTCTTCGGGGTACAGTTTTTGGCATGCCTCGTTCTGATGGTGCCAAACAAAATTGTACCGTTTAATCAAATACGGCATTGCTTATTAAATGCCAAAGTGTGTCTGTGCTCCTGCAAGAAAACCATTGGAATGGACTGCTCAGAGAGGTGATGGACCAGGGTGCCACAAGGTGTTCAAGAAACAGCTGGATGTGACACAGTGCTGTGGTGTAATTGACAAGGGGTGATCAGTCAAAGGTAAAACTCAATGACTAAAGAGGTCTCCTCCAACCTAAAGGATTCTGTGATTTTTCCTAGGATCTGTGACTGATAAAATACAGAGCTGAGACCATAATATTTCAAGTGAAAGTCACCACACATCTTTCATCTTAAAATAAGGATAATGGAATTGAAATTAAAGTGCTTACATTTAAGTTGTAAACATGCAACCAGATTCAAATGAAACAAAGTATAATGTGTAGTGGAGATAATGGGATTATGTGCCTAATGATCACTTAGTGGTTATGCAAGCATGACTAATTTAGTCCACATATAGCTCAATTAACACATAAAAAATATCTATGAGCAACATTTACTGTCACTTGTCTATCTCCTTCTAGAGAAAATTTTTTTCATGCCAACAACTACAGGAAAATAATGGCTAATTATTCTTCTGCAAATACTGATTCAGGGATTCTTGTGAAACAAAGGGCTCATTTGTTTGTATCTTATCCAGGTTAGGTTTTCTCTTAGCATGCTTTTTTGTTTAGTCTGCCCTGATGAATTGTCCAAATGTTTTCACTTCAAAAAGTGATTGTGTTGGTTAGTTGGTGAGATTTCTTGCCATGGAGAGCTGTGCTGGAGAAGATTCTCCAGGTCAACATTTTTCCTGGAACTTTAGACTAAAAATTAAGAAAATTAATTTCAGGACAGTCATACTTTTATTTTCTCTAATATTAAATACAGACTGTTGCTATTCTATAATATTATATACAAAACTTTATTTCATTAAATTAGAAAATAAGTTGTCTATGCTACTTTGAGGAGAGCTATTTGGAGAAAGGAAAAAAAATCACATTGCAGCCAAGGACAAATCTTGTTACTGTTGTTGGCAGCTATGTTATTTCTGAAACATCAGAACAGGACTCACTGATGTATACAGTTCAGACAATAATATATATATTTTAGTCAATACAGTAAAACACAACTTTCTCCTCTGCTAACCATAGAAGTCTCTTTAGCTTACTGTTACTTTTATGATATCCAAGTGAAATAGCATCAGGGTGAAAGCTAAGATAAAAATCCATCTGGATTCAGTCATTTATAAATCCAGTAAGCAGGAACAGCTTTGACCAAAAGAGCCACATTCCTTCTGTCAACATTTTGTATTTTTCTACCATGAGCAAAGCTGAAGCTTATAAAATCTCTTGCTGTTTCTAATGCAGTCTGCATTCTCTAAAAGGGAAAAAGAAAATAAAAATGTTCAAGAATTATATTGATATGTTTGATATGTTCTTCTAAAAATACTTTTTCTGCCCTAAGATAGATTGGCAAGGGATAATACAAGACAAGGATTGTTTGTATTTCTTTGCTTTAATATTATACTTGGTCTCCAGAAACAGTGGAGCCTGTGGATGTGGATAAATATTTGCAGGCAGTGCAGCACCAAAGACCAGTCTTGATCTCTCTCAGTCAGAAGTGATCTCTTCTGTGTCACCAACAGGAAATGAATCAGATGCCATGTGCACTGCAGTGAAAGACAAGTACCATTAAAAAAATGTTGCTTCTTGAATCAACACTACCAGCTAGGCATGGTCTCACTTGGAGGTAAATTTTTAAAACATTAAAATAATTTTTAAGTTTTTTAAACAATTTAAATGTATTAATAATATTAATAAGCTCTAAGTAGACTGAAGGGAATTGCCAGGTATCCAGTTGTACCATGTGTAGATGGCAGGCTTAAACTTCTCTTTTAGATGTTGATGTGGGTGAGATAAATGGACAGTGAGGGGGATTGGACACAGCTGAGCAGCTGGTCCCAAACAGAACTGATCAGCAGCACTAAGTCCACCTGCAGACAAGGCACTAGTGGGGTATGCTAGAGGCTGCTGTGGAGGCCAGTATTAAAACCTGTTCATTAACTATGTGGATGGTGGGACCCTCCAGCAGTTTGCAGATGATACAAAACTGGAAAGAGAGATTGCTGCACCAGATGGGTGTGCTGTCATTCAGAGGGACCTGGACAAGTTGGAGAATTGGGTAGTCAGGAATTTTATGAAGTTCAACAAGAGAAACAATCAAGTCCTGAATCTGGGAGAAATAACTCCAGGCATAGTATAGGCCCAGGGACAAACAGCTGGGAAACAGCCTGGAAATGTCACTCTGGCCTTGCTCCCAACACTCATTGTTCTGTCCTCTTTTAGCCAGCTTAGACCTCTGAAAAATAAGCTGGTGTATTGATCCATCTCAAAAGAAAATGTGTTTTTTAGAGTTAATTTTAATCTAGATACAGCTCCTTCCTTAGCCAGCAGAAAACCTACTACAAAGGAAATTACACTGACAGGCAAAAGGCATAAAGAGGGAACAGGTGGGATCAGAAACTTGTGTTGCATCTAAGTGACCATGTAATTATAGACTGAATGTGCATGCCATCTGTCAGAGAAAAATTTTGCACATCAGCTACAAAAAAGGTATTATTCTTTCACACAAATTATTATATTATGAAATTGTCTTGTCCACAGAATTCTTGACAGTGCTTCTTAGTCAGATAGTTCTTCAGTGATAAGTTTTTCACTAAAGGGTGATTTGAAATGGCTTATAGTTTTTCTAAGATAGAATGTCCTATGTCCTGGATTTATTTCAAAGCACATGAATAAAATGGGGCCATAATATTAAAATACATACATTTTCAGCTTGTCTTGTTTCCAGAGCCAGCAAGTCAAAATCCTAATCAGAGCATGCAACAGTGTTGGGTTTTCACTAAAGGTAAAATACTATCTGAGTTAGTGCAAACCGAAACACAAATAAAAGATTATACCAAGAGACATGAGTATTGCAATGAGAATGGAAAAAGATACAGGGTACATATAGTAAGAAGAAAGAGCCTGGTGTGGGTGTATTATAGGAATATGTTGGATGAAAGAGTTCAGTATATGTACCCTAACTTAAGGAGCCAAAATTATATATTTAAGTTTAATTTAGTCATTGTGCTTTCCTGTCCCATCCTATTAAGAGAAGTAAGATAATAGAGAGGGCAATTAACCTCAATCCATGATGATTGCCTAAAGAATCAGAGAATTTATGCTCTGGAAGTAGCTATTTGCCATGTAACATGCCATGTAACAGTGTTTTAATTTCTCACTGTTATTCATCGATTCCAAATTTATTTTCACAAGGAATAGCTAAACCAACCATAGAACATCTCTGCACATACAAGGGCAGCAGGATGGAAACAGAAAAAAAAGGCAAATTTAGACAGTAGATGCCTCTTCCATTGCAGCTTCTGGGATATGGAGGAGTTTGGTACTGCAGTTTTGCTGTTACTTTCAAAAGTAAAAAGAAAACCAAACCAGCAGAGTCCATTGTTATTAACAGTGGACTGTTCTGAAGGCAAAGATTAGTTTCCACTGAAATGCATGCAATTCTGATTTTTCAGGTATCTCCCATAAGGAAACCATATCTACACTGAAAGTTTTTTCTGAAGTCTAGAGAGCAATCAACACAAGCTAGTAAAATGGCACTCCATGTCATCAAACATGCAGTGAAAGTTTTTTACAATACTGAGTTCAGCAAGTCAAATCAAGCCTTACCCAGTGCAATCCATAAAATTAATCAGGCACAACCTACCCTATACAGCTTAGAACAGTCTTCATTGCAATGGTTTTTTAAAAATAAACATTTTTGAGCTATTAAATATGTAATTATATGCTTTCATCAGTTTAATAGTTTAATTAGCATAGTTTAAAATGAAGTTTTAAACTCTTCATACAGTTTCATTTTCTCAAACATCTGAATGAAAAAACCTCTTTGAGGAAATGAGGAAAGATTACCATCCAACATGTAAAATTCCACTTTACCTTTTACCCCTCCTTAGGTTATGTATTAAAATCAGCTTTTGAAGGTTTACTGTGAAGTAACCCTCTGATTACTTCTGAAAATGGCTCAGTATGATTTATCATCTCTTGAAATATTGAAAAAAATCTTGATTTGAAGATCAGATCCCAAGAAAATGAAGACAATGTGTTCAAACAGCAAAGCTGGACAATGCCATTTTCATTAGCATGAACATTCCAAAAAGAGATGTTTCTCTTCCTTACAGTTCCCGGTGGCTGCTGCAGACTGACTCCCTGCATCTGGAGGTTGCTACTATTCTGTCCCACCTTCCTAGTTTCTACACTTCCAACCAAAGCTAAAACAAAAGTGTGCTGGCTACCACTGGAACTGTAACTGTCCTCTCGTTGTGTAAATTTCATAATACATAAAGTTTTGAAAGGCTGGATGTTTGTTAATTACTCATCCAGTATGGCAGAGGAAAGGATGGAGTGGAGGTAGTCAGTGGAAGGGAAGAAGAAGTGTTGTGAGTGCTGAGAAAGTCAAGTATGTGTCTGTCCATCCATCACAGCTGCTAATAATGCTGGGCCACATTGTCCCTGTGCTGCCACCGATTCATGGGAGATAATTATTCATTGGCTATTTGTTTTCACTATCAGCTGTAAAGTTACACAACCAATAGACAACAGCATCATGTAATCAAGTAATAATCAGTCCCCCAGGTAAAATCATCATTGTATGAAATTATCCTGCCATTACTTTTTAATAGGCTGCCTAATTAAGGCAATATATCTTAATATATTGAATCCTTGTTGAGTTACAAAATAATTGATACATTGAATCCTTGTTGAGTTGCAAAATAATATCTCTGTAAGAAAAATGTAGAGGCTGCTAAGGATTATTTTGAGGCTGGTGAAGCTGTTTCTGACAGCTCCCAAATGAGCTCTAATATATTTCATAGCCATTATTAAATTGGCATCATATGCTGTGAGATTCCTATTTGCTAATAATTTCTACATGCTTGCCTTTTTACAACAGTGGCTCTTAATAGATAATGAAAGTTAGAAAGAAGTAATAGAACACATTGCAAGGCCTAGAGAAACTTAAACTTCTCTCAACAAAACAGCAATTGTGACAGCACATAATGGAAAACAACAGGACATGGGGGTCTGACTGACAAATCACTTTTAGCAGCTAGGAAGTTTCAGATGCATATTACTTTGTCAATAAAAAAAGTTTTATATAGACTTAGCTAAAATTCAGAAGTGTTTATGACATGTTGACAGTACTTTGATGCCAAAGACTCCTTTCTCCTAATGAAACAATTTGAAAAAATGGATTCCAGTACCAAAAAAACCTTCAAATGGTAGTCACATTGTTGTGCACCCTGGCTGACTGAGCATCTTCTGTGTACATTTATAAATTACTTACCATTCCAGTGGTGCTTCTGAAGAAATGTCACAAATTCTATCCAATTATGAGAAGAAAACACAAAAATTTTATATTCTGTACCAAAAAGGTAAGGAATGAGAACTATGAAATAAAATTGATCCAAACAAACATAAGAAATGTGAATTTAAGCTCAAGTATTTTAGCACATATCTATAATTAGGTAGGCAAATGTCCTGTGTAGTTATTCATCCTTGCTCTTCTAATTTATTTCTTGTGTGTAATATCCCTGCATTCCAGTAAGTAATATAACACAGCACTTGAAATGTGTGAGCTTTCCCTTTTCCAGAGAGTATATTCCCAAGGTGAATTGATCCCTGAAGGGAAGTTATACCAAAGACTTCCTCAGCATCTTCTAGAAGTGGGTATGTAGATGTAGCATTGAACTTTGGAGCCAACATAGCAAAGTGAACAAACAATGAAACCAACAACAACAAAAAAAGAAAATTAAATTTAGGTTGCCCTTGGGAACCTAGTCCAATTTAGAAAATCACTGTTCATACTCTGAATTTGGCACCATTCATAGCATACAATAAATTAGTTTTCTTGGTCAGATTTTGCAGGGGACATCCCATGCTACTAAACAAAGAAGTCCTTGCAAGTAAGTGAAATACTACAAATTGCAACAAATAGTTATCTCCTGCAGCTTTATACAATTTTCAAGTCAGTGTAGGTCTGGTCCAAGGTAAGTTCAGATGTATTTAACCTATCATAGTGTAAATGGAAACAGCAGGAGGAGTGTAAGAAAGTTGGTCCTTCTATTAGATAAGCATAGCAACAGCACATATAGAGATCTGGATTGCAGCAACAGCCCTGTAAGAGCTATTTGAAACCTACACAGCAGTCAGGCAGCGAGATTAAAACTGTAATCAGTCACACAGGAAAGGAAGGAAAAGAGAGCAGATATTTTCCTCAGTGTATTTTTCTTAGTGATTCTTATTTGGTGATAGGCTTTTAAGGCTACTCTGTGAACTTTCCTTTTCTAGTTACTGAAGGCTACCAAAAAGCAATGGAAAAAAAAATTCTGTTGGCCTAAAAAACGAATTACTTATTTTTAGGGTCTCTGTACTGAATTAAAATTGAGCAGTGATCTTTTGAAGCCTATGGCTTAATTCTTTTAGGGCTCTTCCTCTTTGAAAAAGATTTAAAGTGAAAATAATTTAATTCAGCGATTGATTTTAAATGAAAAAAACCAAACAAAACCAACAAGATTATACTTAAAATATTATGGCCAATATACATGCTTAGCAATCAACATAATGTGTTCAGGAGTTCAGTTCTGACTGGGACTTCAGGTGTTTGCTAGTGGATAGCACTGACACAGCTGAAACTGATAGCTGACCTGCAAAATTTATAAAGCCAAGAATGGAGTATGAAAAGTATACTTATTTTACATATTTATTTTTCATATTTATCATTATCATTGCTATAAGATTAGTAAAAGTTTACAGTTTGTAGGAAAGGACAAGTAAGACTGCAGTCTTTGAAGGAAATGTTTTTTCTGTGGATCCATCAAATGGGGTGGGGAGAAGGAAGGGACGAAGGGTGGGATCATCTGTAACTGAAAAATATATCCTTTTCTGATGGTTATTAAAAATATTGTGTGGAAAATTCACTTAGGATAGGCAAGGATAGAGATTATAACTACACATTTGTTTAGAAGTATCTTGAAAAGTAACAAAATCTGTTATTTACTACACATATGAAAAAAATCAGGCGTATTTAGGAAAGCGTTGCCTACATGCCTTATGAGGTGTCAGCATGCAGGAAGGAGGGTTTACCTAAAAGATGATCTCAAGCTAAGTGGCTGTCTATTGCCTGAGAGCTGCCTGCTTATTTTCCATATCCAAGGTGTAAGTAGGCATCTTTACATGCTGGTGGTGGCTGTAGGGAGTACAGGGTGTATCAGCATCACTGAGAGCCCTACAATATTTATTTCTGATTTCCCATTTCCAATGTGTTCATTGTGGCTTGCTTGAAGAATTGCCTTTTTTGTTCCTTAAATTTTCTAATGTTTATTATGGGGGAAAAATTGCAAAAGGATATCTACTTCTATTTAATAAAAAATTAATATTTTCTTTACACAGTTCAAGTATTCAAGCAGATTTAGATAGACAACAACAAAAGTTGAATTTCAGCCCTTGCTGTCTACGGTCTGTACAGTAGAAGTGACATGAACACCATGAAACTCACCGAACCATTGGTCTAATGGGAATTGTAGGTTTTTTTACCATTTGTGAACTTCTTCTCTTGAGAGCTGAGAGTAAAAAAGGAGAAAAAAATGGTGAATAAAACAGACTGTCAGTGTTCATCTTATGTAAACTTCTTTATTCCTATTCTCTGGGCCTGACTGTCAAAGCACGGCAGTTGTCAAGGAAAGGAACATTTTATTTTGTTAAATTTCTATCTTGGACACTTCAAATGAAAGCTGGAACCACTGGATTGTGTGAGAAGCAGCTGAAGCTCATTCAGCCATGGAACTGCTTAGAAATTTTCCAGAGAGCAACTTTCTGTCTGAAAACACTGATGGTAATTTCTGCAAGTTTTACACAAAAGCAGGTCCCAGGCCCACCAGCAAAGTCTGAGGCTCTTGTCTCACACATGGAAAGAGCACCCAAGTTCAGTACGTTACATGACTTTATGCAGGAAAGTGATGAAATACAGAAGACTAGGTTTGTGTTCAGATGGAAATACCATCATTCCTTTTCCTCTGCTGATGCAATTTCTTATTGTAGTGCTAACTATTCACAGGACGAGGGACAAATCAGTTTTAGAATCTGCACTGTCTGTGGAAGGAAGAAAAAATAGATACCATACAGAAATTATACTGAGGTTGAGTTAAGATGATATTAGTGTTAATGATAGCAAATTTAATATGGCAAAGCAATTGAGACCCTTTGAAGAATGTAATTATTTCTGTAAAAATTCTCAAAAATTAAATTTTTGGCTGTTGCATAACATAGCTGTGGTAGTTTCATTAACTTTTTTTTTTTACCTGTTAGCCTATAAACCAAGACGTCATTTAAATTTTACTGACCCATTATTTCCATACTTTTAGTTTTGTTTTTCCCTAGGAGCTGATAATCATGACGTTGATGAAAGTGAATGTACAAGTAAAAATATTTTTAATGTTTTCACTTATGTTTTTTAAAATATTATGTTTTGATTTTTAAATTATTAAATCAACTCTTTAGCACCAGAATAAATGGTGCTTAAAGGTTAGTTTTCTTAAACCACTGTGATTTGTTGAGCTGTAACTTAAGCCCTTCTGTCAGTTCTTTGAATTTTCCACATAAAAGTAACTCAATGTGGGCTAAAGGAAAATAGAACATAATTTATCAGAAGGAAGTGGCCTCCTGGAAAATATTATTCACATTTCACCATGTGTCCTACTATTACTTGTCTCATTAAAGGTGAAGAAAATAAATCTCATATTTCCATTTTCCTATCATACTACTCAGAAATAAGGCATGCAGTATTCTATTTTGTCTCAGAAAAGTAATTTAATTTTAAAGTTGGCTTTTTCTTATGTTTTTGATAATATTTTTGAGTAAGGAATCATTTAAGGTGAATAATTAAAATAAAAATCATATTCCTTTTTACATCATAGAATTTTGTTAAATTTCAGCTTGCATGTTGAAATGTCAACTTGCATTTCAGTTGTCAGATTCCTGAAGTACTGTAAAATTCAATTGTTTGGTTGAGGAACCATATAAACTAAAGTTAAAATTACAGTTCATAATAAACAGAAATAAAATGGACTTGCAAAAGAGATACAAAAGCTCAGGTGAAATTATTTTAGTCTTTCTGTAGGACCTAATCTAACCACTAAGGAACACAGAGAGGTTTACACCCTCACATTTGGTTTGTATATGCAAGGAAGACCAAGATGTTTTACTGTCAAGAGAATGTATTTAAGTGGAGTAAGTTTCTACAAAAGTTTCACTGTGTGAGAAAGAAAACTGCTCTTTTTCTATTCCAGGCTAGCTCCTTAAAGACTCAGGTGTCAGCAACACATCAAAGTGCCAGGGTCCCACCACACTCAGTGACCAAGAGGCAGAGGTTTAGCTCCCAGAGGGAAGGGGTCACTGAGCCTGCTCCTCCATCCCTCTGTGCTCCTCCAGAGGCAGACCTGCTTGGCAGTTCCTCTATCTTTGCTCTTTTTATTATCTACTTGTCTTCTGTTTATACTGCAAAGTTAACTGTAAAACTGAAAAAAAAAATTGCAGGAAGTTTGCAATTCTCAGTCACAAAATCATTGTGTGAGAAGGAAGGAAGTTGGAGTCCTTTCAGAGGCTTAATTAAAATTAATTAAATAATTTATTTATTTTACTATCTTTGAAAATCATAGAGGATGATTTTCAGTAGACATTCTTCTAATCACTAAAAGCACAAAATACTAACAAAATCTAGTACTATACTTAAAAATTCAATGGAAAGAGGTCTAGACAGTCTATTAAGGGAAATAAATACTCTGGAGAAAAAATGCAAGGCTAGCCATTAAGAGACAGTTGTTTTTAAATCCATTGCATGTATGGATATGTATTTCTAAACTTGGAAAAGAAAGATGATATATTCCTACCATATAATGATGGAATTTCTTAACCTTAAATAATCATCAGGAAAGTAAAGTGGTATCTACTCCGAATGTCCCAAGTTCAGGTAACTCGTACTTGAAGCCCAAAGAGTTGTCTGAAGAAATAGTAAACTCACTGGTAATTTTTAATTACCTAAAGTACTTGGCAGTTCCAAAGACTGTAAATTCACTGAAATTACAGCAGAGTTGATAAATGTCATTGGGATGATTTCAGAGCTACCACAGGCTATATCTGTTTTTTCATCAATCCACAGAGAGATGATAGAAAAATTGACAGGACTTTTTATTTTATATGTGACTGCTCAACAAACATTTTAATAATGCTCATAAACAGAATTTTAAAGAGAAGAGATATTATCAAAGAAAATTGCTTTCATTCTTTGATGAGATACATTTTTTTCAATAAAAGTGGCTAATAAACATAGTTGAGAAGTGGCAGACTTTGTATGCCGGTAGTGTGACATTCTGTTTAAAAGAGTACATCATACAATCACGGTAAGGCATAAACGAATGAACAGCTGGCAGAGAGAAATTGTCAGTGGTGTATCGGCTTTATATGAATGCTTCCTTGTAGGTACTTCTGAGACTGACTTTGTCCTGTGAATTGAATTCAACATCTTCATTAACGAAATTGAATCAAACATGAAATCACAGACAATAAAGTACACAGGTAAGAAGGAAGGCTTAAGGGATAAATGAGAAAGAAAAAAAATCTATGATCTAGTTACTTTCTTTATGGTTGACAAGTCATTCCTGCAAAACACACTTTAAAAATATCAATTAATATGAAAAAAATAACATAAGCTTTCCTGGCTTTTAAACCCATTAGAGTGAAGGTCCATAAAGATGATCAGAGGGTTGGAGCACCTCCCCTACGAAGACAGACTCAGAGAGTTGGGGTTGTTCAGCCTGGAGAAGAGAAGACTCCAGGGACACCTTAGAACATCTTCCAGTAGATAAAAAGAACCAACAAGGGCTGGAGAGAAATGGTTTCCAAGGGCATGTTGTGATAGGAGAATGTCTTTAAACTGAAGGAGAGTAGATTTGGATTGGATATTAGGAAGAAAGTCTTTATGATAAGGTTGGTGAGGCAGTGGAGCAGGTTGCCTGGAGAAGCTGGGGATGTCCCCCCCCCGGGAAGGGAACGGCTTTAAACTGAAGGAGAGTAGATTTAGATTGGATATTAGGAAGAAAGTCTTTATGATAAGGTTGGTGAGGCAGTGGAGCAGGTTGCCTGGAGAAGCTGGGGATGTCCCACCCCGGGAATGTTCAAGGCCAGGCTGGATGGGGCTCTGAACAACCTGGTGTAGTGAATGGCATCCCTGACCATGGCAAGGTTAGATTTAGATTGGATATTAGGAAGAAAGTCTTTATGATAAGGTTGGTGAGGCACTGGAGCAGGTTGCCTGGAGAAGCTGGGGATGTCCCCCCCCCGGGAATGTTCAAGGCTAGGCTGGATGGGGCTCTGAACAACCTAGTGTAGTGAATGGCATCCCTGACCATGGCAAGGTTAAGCTGATCTTTAAGGTTCCTTTCAATGCATTCTATAATTCTATGACTCTTTGGGCTCTAGGTTAGGATTCTCTATTAGTCATCAAAATGTGCTAAAATTATTCTGTAGAATATATAGAGGGAAGGGCACAATATCTCTGCAACACAATAGTGCTTAGACCAACATTAAAACACTCTATGCATTCTATGTGAGAAATTGTATTTATATTTAATAAGGTAATATTGAGAAACACAGGCACTTATTCAGGTATATACATATATGTGTATATAAATGTTTATAAAATAAATTACTCTTTTAGCTGTCGTGCATAATTAATAAATCAAAAGAAACTACATAATGCTAAAGAAATTTCCAGTATGGTGGACTGATGTATAAGAACAAGTGCTGTGTTGAAATTGAATCAAGACATGTTTAAATTAATAGCAAAGCACTATTTCTTAACAGAGAGAACAATTTTTCTACTGAATCAAAATACCAAGACAATTACAATTTTTACATATCTTTAGATCAAGACCAAATGCCTTTTGAACAGAGTTACTTTAGTTAAGTGGTAGTTAGTGGAGTTTGATACAGGCAAAATGCAACTTTCTGATACATGTGAGGTCAGACCAGATGATATAATGATGTAACTCAAACGGAAAAAATAAAACTCATATGACACAGAGGTGATTTTGACAAAAACTCCTATATATCTATGTGTATATATAAAATCTCAAAAGATTCATACAGCTAACTCTAACATAACCCCACACTGAAAATGGAGTCAATGTTCTCAAAAACAAGGCACAGCCCTAAGAAATTACATGATATATTGCTTAATTACCAGCACATCTGCTGTCATGGCTTAGCTGTTTAGTGTTGTTACAGTGTACTTAAAACAGTTCAACAGGATTTTTTTACAAGAACTGTTTCCAAAAGGGCATTATGACTGCAGCCACATTCTTTCCATAACAAATTGTCTTGGTGGGAAATTAGCCATGTACTGTCATTTGGCCTCTGGGTTTTTAGGACCATAACCTAGCTTTGTTTTTAATTTTATCTGATACTCTGAGTTGAATGGGAAAAGTGATTGTTCACCAATGATCTTATTAATTGCAGGCTCCAATGTCCATGGAGCATCCAATGTACATTAAGCATTTTTCATCTTCTAGGTAACTGACCAAGTTCAGTCAAATTGGACAAATCGGAGCTGCTGCTCTCACCTTTGGATCTGGTCTCAGGAAAGACTGAGCACTGATAAGGTGCCCAGAGTTAATTTGATATATCAACTTATAATGTTTTTTTCTTATATAGTCCTGAATCAGGGAAAACTCGGACTACAAAAGTGCTCTACAGATTTTTGTCCTCAGGTTCTTACAGGAGGCACCCCTGGAGGTCATTTCCATAGACATGCTGTGAAAATGTCAGGAAGGAGGTTATAGAACAAAACTGATTTTTTTCATCTCCCTCCTCACTTTTATCCAACAACCCTGAGTTTAGATTAGAGATGGATTTGAAACACTTGTCTGCCTGGGTGTAATCTCAGCCCAAACAATCCCCTTCCTCTGACACCATGACCTAACAATCAATAGGATGAATTCTTGGTCCCATCTCTTGGAGCTGCCTACCTGCACGTGCAGTACTCATCCTGCATATTAACTTTCCCAGGAAGGCACAAAACTCCATGGTGTCATGCAAAGTTGGGCATGGGAAAGACTTGGCAAAAACCTTCAGGGCAATTGTTCTGGTCTCACCCAGAGTTATTTTAGAGTTATTTTTCATTTTAGTAACCAGTACAGTTCTGTGTTTTATATTTAGTATGAGAATAACTTTGATAAAAATTGATGTTTTAATTGTTTCTCAGTAGTGCTTACCCTAAGTAAGGATTTTTTTCATTTCCCATGCTCTGCCAATGAGAATGTGCACAAGAAGTCATGAAGGTGCATGAACAAGACAGAATTGGCAGAAGGGTTATTCCATACCACAGAAGATCAATCTCAGAATATAAAATGGGAGGAATAGGCAGGGAGGGTTGATTGCTGCTCAAAGACAGGCTGGGCATGGTGAGCAGTTGGACTGTGCAATCATCCATTGCTTCTTTTGTGCTTTATTCTTCTCTTCCTCCTCTTCATTACAATGAATATTTATTATTATTATTATTATTATTATTATTATTATTATTATTATTATTGTTGTTGTTGTTGTTGTTGTTGTTGTTGTTGTTGTTGTTGTTGTTCTTGTTATTGTTGTATTTTATTTTGTTTCAATTATTAAACTATTCTTAACCCACAAGATTTACTGTATTTTTCTGATTCTCCTCCTCAGGGAGGGGTTGGAGAAGACAGTGACCAAATGGTTGTGTGGTGCTTAATTGCTGCCTGGGGTTAGACCATAACAGCAATGTTTCCTGAGGGACTTGTATATGACAGGTCTCTCATTCCCACCTCTCAGCATTGGGTAAAAAAGTGAAAATTGTTTTTTGTATTGTTTCACATTGAGTTACAGTTTTGTGGTTTCTTAGAGAGCTCTTTTCCGTTTAGTTGGACTAATAACAATAGTTTTGCATAATAAAAAAGAACATAAAATTAATTTCTACCTGATAATGGTTAGCTGCCAATCCAGAATGATAATGAAAAAATCAAAACATGTTACTTCGACATTTTAGTGCGAGTTCATTTTCTCTGTATCTGTGAAGTAAATTGAGTGGAGCAGATAATAATTTAACAACCTTTGAAAACTCAATATTTTGGAATAGGATGAAATGTTTAAAAATTAAGTTTTATAGATGATATTATCAGAGAATGTAACACCTTATCAAGCAAATGGTAAAAATAAAGCATATAAATATATGTTGAGAAAATAATTCTTGGTTAAGAACTAGTAGCAGATGGAAACATTTATTCAGCTGAAGGCATTACACATTCATTCATGGAGACACAGATGCTACTCAGACTGATGGGATGTATATTAGCCCTAAATTAATAAAATATATATTTAAACATTACTTTTTTCACCTGTTTAAAAATGTGTTGTTGATTTTAAAATCATGACCCTAGTTGAGAGATTTGAGAAAACTGACTAAAAAAATATTGCAGTTCTGCACTATGCTTGTTTTTGGATAGCAGAGGCAAAGCATGGAGGTGAGTGATCAAACTGAGACAGAGACAGCTGAAGTGGCAGATCTGTGACCATAGACTGACAAAAAAGATGGGGATTTTAATCTGTTCCTGCTGTGCAGCAAAGGGGGTAGAAGTTCTCAACTGCCCATAAGCAGTTGTGAAGATACTTAAGGCTTCCAACTAATTGCTCCTTTTTCTAATGGGGGAAGGAGAAGGACGGAAAAGCTTTTCTTCTTTGGCCAGGGACCTGTGGTCCCAATTAATCCATGTCTAGGCTTACATTCAGAACACGTCAACACAAAGCAAACCACTAACCAAAAATTAATTTAGCTATGACCCAGGCTTAATACTCCCCCAATTATTTAATCTCTGAGACATTAGTGTATCTAATAATAATTTCCAGCCTAACAATGGGCATCAATGAACAGCAGTGTTTGTCTTTTATGAGGATATTTTGATTACATCTTTGTTTTCTTTATGTGAAACAAGAGCAGTGTATCACTTATTGTGCTGGCACAGTTGCAGTTAACTGAAAGCCATTATAGAATTGCGAGTCATAATGTTTAGCTTCGTTCTGAAAATAGATGGAGTATTTTGAATTGTATGTATAGAATAATTCTCCTCATACATCTCAGGAATATAGGAAATCTATATAATTCATTATTTAGGACTCTTTTATTGTATAAATCCATGTATTTTCTTGTTAAGATAAAGTTTATACTGCCTTTGGAATATCAGAGAGTGAAATGGTAAAGAAAGCCTTTAAAGATAAATGCATCATTAAGACAAAACCAAACAAAACCCCATTTTTTTGGAGTGATGCCATCAACTTACTATGATGGCTATTTCTTGGAAGACTGCAATATCCACAAGACCATACATATACTATTACAGCATCTAGAGACGTTTAGTCTCTTTTAATCTTTTTTAATCAATATGTCTAAAAAAAAAGAAAGGCAATGGGGATACTGTTTGTACTGTTTCAGGTATTGACATCAAGGAGGGCTAATGTATTCACAATGCAGAAAAATGCAGTGTGCTTTCACAGTATGTGAAACACATTTTCCCTGAGAGAAAAGACAAATTTAATTATCCTGTAACTGGACAATTGCATTTTGTCTCACTTTGGCTTAAGAGATAAAGGCAAGGAAAGTTATGCAGTACTCAAGAAATGAAAAACAATTTAAGGATACTGAAGAGGTATCTGCATCTGTTCATGTAAGGTAGTTTTGAAGCTTCAAACACAAGAATATTTGGTAAATAGATATCCAAGCAAGTTTCATACAAGCTATCTTGCAGCCAGAACAGCATAGCCATGTGCATGCAGCCTGTTGTAACCTCTGAGCAAAGCTCTCAGCTGCTCACTGCTGCTCTCAGCCACCTGCTTCACACATGAGAGCAATGTGCTGCTGGACTCAGCCACGTGGGCCTGCATACATGGAGCAGTCTATTCCGTGTGCATCTGTGGTGCCAGCACAAGCTTTACTTCCTGAAAGATATCATCAAATGGAAAACCTGGCATGTTTGGAAGGCTTGACTGTTGTGGAGTGCTGACTGAAAACTGTGACAGACTATTCTCCCTATAAATAAGCAGTATAATTGTCTTTACAATATAAAAGCCATTCCTGGTTTAAAAATGAAAAACCAAAATAGTCAGGAGTAAAATTAAGACAACATTTCTCACTATCAGAGCAGTGGGAATTAGAAGCCATCTCTCTGCAGTGATGGGTAACAGTAGTTATCAACTTCCCTCTTCTGTTTTTTATTGGACGTCAGAGAAGTGGCTGCTGTGATGGAGGCTACTTTCCAGAGATTCTAGCATTTGCTGGTTCTAAGGCAGAATGAGAGCCAAATGTGGAAAAGCATTAAATTGATATTTTCTTTTCTTCTTTATGAAACTAGTTATAAATACAATGCACTTATTTCTGTTATTTCTTTTCTGGGTAGGTGTAACCTTCCAAAACCCGTCAGGCAGAAAAGGAGGAAAACTCCCCAGCCAAGCATCAGACTCAGCTAGGTGTCAGTGTGGGACAGCGGGTGCAACAACAGCTGGAAAGCAAGCTTCTTTGTTTGAATCACAGAAGATCAACGTGGACATGACATGTAATATAGATATTGCTCCCATTTAGCAGAATCACTTCAGTTCCTCTCTACACAAACTCCCCTCAAAACTTCCCAGCCATTTGTGTTTCACAACGAAAACAGACTGCAACAAAACCTCAACAACCTTATAGACTTTAAAACACAGGTGCAAAAAGCCTCTGGAATCTTAGGTGCGTTGTATCTTCTGTCGGGGACAGCATGAAATAGCCAAAGCAGCAAAAAGTGAAAGAAATTTCTTGGCATAAAAACACAATAAAAAAGAAACAAAAAAGCAATGGTATAGCTGCAATATTTTATCACTTTAGTTCTTTGTAATACTATTTCTTAAAGTATTTAGAAATAACGCCTACACTTAGTTTGAGGTGGCCATCAGAGTAGCAGGTCTGTATGAATCAAAACTTCCCTGACTGCATGAATGCACAATATTGTTTTATTTTCACTGACTGCTTCAGTCCACCATGCTGTGAAAATAACAAACAGAATAAAATAGACTTAGTGCAAAAATGAAAAAAAGCCCAAAAAAATCACAGGAGCAAGACTTGAAATAAAAATCCATTCTACTAAATTCTGGATAATCTATTGATATCTTAAATTGTGAGACAATGTTGGCCACAAGTTATGGTTTTCAGGTATATATCAAACTGCTGCAAATTATTGTACTTTAACAGCAGTTCAGTAGGAACAGAGAAGATACAGGTTTAGACAGGTTTGAGAGATTATCTTCTCTGAACTGGTTGCTCCCAAGCTTGGTTTTATAATAGCAGAGGCTATGGCATGCAGTAAAGATGAGAGTGGCTTTGGACTGCAAGCATGATGTCTGTAGATGTAGAAGGAAAAAGAAACAGAAACTCTCAGGAAGCAGCTGGGCCAGTGGGATGTATGTGCTATGGTCTCCTAGTGAGCATTCTGCTGAGTGCATTTACAATAAAGGTAAGGCTTAGATTCTGCTTCAATGCATTCCTGGGTAAGGGACATTTTACTTCACACAGTCTCACTGCTACCACAGCATAAAATTTAGACTCCTGTTTAAAAAGGTTCTGCTTTTCATAATCATGCTAGTGATTGTGTGCAGGATTGGGTTCTTCCAAGCATATATAAATATTTACAGAAAAATTTCTTTATCTCACAAAAAAAGTTTAGATGATTGATTTTTCATATAAATAGACCTATTTTAATCACATCTGGATATATTTGCAAAATCAGGAATTAAAAATACATTTGCTGAGAATCACTTTCTGAATTTCTTGGCAGTCATTCACTGTTAAAATATTTTCTTTACATGGAATTTACTAATGTTACTCTTTATAGCCTACCATTTCACTGACAGTTTTTTTCCAGACAGGCTTCCTGCTAGAAGAGGAGGAGGACCAGGTAAAAGCTAACTGAAGAATATTCAATGACTATTTTATTGTGACTGTACTCAGCAAGAGGCTTAATGCAGAAAATTTGAATCAACTTCACTAGGGAAGTTTAAGCAATTTAATAAAAACTAATTACTAATAACTCAGAACTTGGAGTTTCTCACACATGTCCACATTATCATACAAAATATCTCCGTGAAGCTCTTTTATTTTACCCCCAATTTTATTCAGAGACAACAAAAGCAGCTTCCCATTTGTTTCCACTTTGTGGCTTGAGAGGTGATTTCAACTGTGATGTTCTTTTTGGTTGCCTGTGATATGCTATTCCACATTCAAGTCTCTTTGAGGCGATGTTGATTTATTAATTAAAAATCACTACTTTTACTACATTATGATAATCATTTATCTAGAAAACCTGATTTTTAATGTGTCTTTGAGCAGAGAAAAATATCTTTTGCTAGATTCAGACTGAAGATTAAAATATTGCAAGTAATGCATATGAAACAATAATTCTTGGAGAATAGTCTTTTCCCATTGGATATTTAAACTGCCAGATGCAGAGCAAGATAGGATACTGCTTTCTTCACTTTTTTCCTAAGTGGACACATTCTGAACACACGCATGCACACACACACGCACACACACACACATTTACTATATACTTGCATTTTATAACTGAGATGTTCAACCATGTAACTTTTAAAAAATTTGATATATAAAATTAATATATAGAAATATATGAGCACATCCAGAGGAGGGAAACAAAGCTGGTGAGTGGAACACAAGCTGGGATAGAGAGCTGGGCTTGTTTAGCCTGGATTAAAAGAGACTCAGGGGTGATCTTATCCCTGTACAGCTCCCTGAAGGGTGGCTGTAGTCAGCTGGGGGTTGGTCTCTTTCTCCAGGCAGCAACTGACAGAACCAGAGGACACAGTCTCAAGCTGCATCAAGGAAAATATAGGTTGAATACTAGGAAAAATTTTTTAAGGAAAGAGTTATAAAGTACTGGAATGGTCTGCCTGGGAAGGTGGTGGAAGTTCCATCCCTGGATGTGTTTAAAAAAAGACTGGATGTGGCACTTGGTGCCATGGTTTTAATTGAGGTGTCAGGGCACGGGTTGGACTCCATGATCTTGAAGGTCTCTTCCAACTTTGTGATTCCGTGTGTGATTTACAAATGTAGACTGTTTACATAAAGGTGATATGGTGACAGAATTATCTACACCCAGCTATGAGATTCTGGGTTTATTCCATGTTGTTTACACTGAGACAGGTAGTTTTGCAAGTTAATCATTTCTATAATCAATGCGAGATGACGATTCAGCTGTTTAGGTCTCTTCCTCACCATCTGGAAAACATTCTGCTTCATGGGATCATCCCTGAGTATCATTACTGTTTTAAATCTTAGGATATTCTCTCATTCCCTTTCTATAGCAAATTACCTATAGCAAAATAACTGTCTGCCTGGGCTGGTTGATGGTGTCAGGGAGCAGAATGGTCCCCGCATTATCCAAGAGGAGACAGTCAAAGAACTACTGAAATGCTTGGATGTTCATAAATCTATGGGACCTGACGGGATCCACCCCAGGGGAATGAGAGAGCTGGCAGATGAGCTTACAAAGACACTCTCCATCATTTACCAACAGTCCTGGCTCACTGGTGAGGTTCCGGATGACTGGAAGCTGGCCAATGTGACACCCATTCACAAAAAGGGTGCAATGGAGGATCCTGGTAATTATAGACCAGTCAGCCTGACCGCAGTAGCTGGCAAAATAATGGAACAGTTGATATTAAGTGCCATCATGCAGAATTTACAGGATGGCCAGAGTATCAGACCCAGTCAGCATGGGTTTAGGAGGGGTATGTCATGTTTAACCAACCTGGTCACCTTTTATGACCAGGTAACCCGCCTATGAATGCAGGGAAGGCTGTAGATGTTGTTTATTTGGATTTCAGCAAAGCCTTTGACACTGTCTCCCACAGCATACTCCTAGATAAGCTGGCAGCCTCTGGCTTGGACAGGAACACTCTGTGCTGGGTTAGGAACTGGCTGCATGGCCGGGCCCAGAGAGTGGTTGTGAATGGTGCTGCATCCATTTGTCAGCCAGTCACCAGTGGTGTCCCTCAGGGGTCTGTGCTGGGGCCAGTTCTGTTTAATATTTTTATTGATGATATGGATGAGGGTTTAGAGTCTTTCATTAGTAAATTTGCAGATGACACTAAGCTGGGAGCAAATGCTTGGTCAAATACTGGAATCACCTGCCCAGGGAGGTGGTGGAGTCACCATCCCTGAATGTGTTTAAAAAAAGACTGGATGTGGCACTTGGTGCCATGACCTAGTTGAGGTGTTAGAACATGGGTTGGACTCCATGATCTTAAAGGTCCCTTCCAACATAGAAATTCTGTGATTCTGTGATTTTGACCTTCAGTTTTGACTTCACCTGGGGCAACAAACAGGCTCAGGACTCTGCTATGCAGGGGTCTGCAGAATGGATGCATCAACAGGCTATCTGGCTTGTTCTGATTTCAACATTTTTTTCATGTGTTCTTTCTGCAGATTCTTACCTTTAGCAAACACAGGAAGATAATAAACTCACTCTCTTAACTGGGCAGCATGGGTTAGAATTCTCAGTAAGGTGGGATATGTTTGTGTCTAAGAACTGCTAGAATTTGTATAGCGGCTCAGCAATGGCAATTACACATTTCAACACTGGAATATATCTACAAGCTGAAGGCATAGCTAACATTAAGCAACAGTCCTCATTTATACTCATTTGTTTTTGTCTGGAAGAGTTATTATTTCTGTCTGCTCATGCCCCAGTTGTTCTTCATGTCTATGTCTATCTCAATACAGATTCATTTTAAAACTGACTGTACTGATGCACTTTAAACTCTATTGTAAGAGCTGGCTAGAAGGATTCTATTAATATTGCCAACCAGAGTCCCAAAGTCATGAGTCAGATTACCAAATCTTTAAAACTGTGAAATAAACCCCACAGCATTCATTTATTTTGCTTGATTCTAGGGTGATAAGAAGTCTGTAATTTTCATAAATTCTGTAAAGTCACATGATTTAAGAAGCTGGGATTTTAGGGTAAATTTCCCCAGGATTGGATATCCCAGTGAAAGACAGCAACACTGATACCTCTGTTCCAGTACAGTTACTTAAACTGCATGTTCTACTTCACCTGGTGAGAGAGCAAATTAACACTTGTGCATTTAAAGGCACATATTGGAAATTCTGCCTGTGCACACATAAAGTCAGCTTTTGCTGGGCATAAGACAAATGTTTATATCACATGAAACAAGGGATAATATATCATGCTGGCTATCCAGTCTGAAGGAAGTCTTAATAAAAAGGTCAGAGTATATAAAAAGATCATAGTAATACAAATCAAAGCAGGCAAAGAAAGACCATACAAGAGCTTTTTTTCCAGAGAAGGCAAGGGAAAAGAGATAAGTAAAAGAACATTGAAATGTGCTGTATTTCAACTAAATTTGAAACTTCAGGGTATTTACATTATACTTTTTGATTGAGAGCCAGAATATAGATGGATACACATAATGAATGAAAATAAGAATTATTTGGAAGTGAGATATTTTTTGTATATTTAAGACCTTAATATTCCTTCCACCAAAGTAGCGTGGAATGCTTTGAGAATTTTGACATCTGCAAACCTGATTACAGTTTATCTACAGCATGATGAATTCAGACTTGCAGAACTGGTATGAACCATGGCATGGAACATGCAGAACATGGAAAAAGTCATAGAAGATCTGTCCTATAGATTGAAATATTGAATTACAATGAGAACATATTGGTATAATGAATTTTATGAAAATCTACAATTATAAAACTCAAGATTTTCCTTCATTATATATGCACAAAAATATATTCATAATTTAACTTTAAAATCTACAAACAGGCCCATGTGTGCTCACTGTCAGAAAAATTGCCTTTCTTCCTGAACAAATTGAAAGTAAAATTACTAACATTTAATTTTATATAAATACCTATAATTGTAATAATAAAGAATTCCAACACAAATATTTGTCTTTGTAGATTTGACTTTTTGATTAACAGCAAGGAAGACTTTACAAAATTTGTGATCAGGATATTTATGCAGGCAGGTTAAGACAAATCAAATCATTTGGACACATTTGATAACATATGCAGATGTAGGACAGCACATGATCACACTGTCTAAGACAATTAATGAACACATTTTCATAGGGAGTTTAGAAAAACTTGTTTCCGTTGTAGTATGGCTGTGGAGTGGTTGCCCACAGGACCACCCACACAAAGCATGATATAGCTCATTTTGAAGCAGAATTCACCCTAAAACAAGGCTCCCACTTAGAAGTCTTAAGAAATGTTTCTAGGCCTTTGGGAAAACTGTTCTCATTATAAAATTAAGGTAATTCTAATTTTTTCATGCTTGATATATTGGATAAATTTGTCAAGCGTTCCATAAATATGAATAATTTTGATATGCCAATTTTGTATAAAAGTGTTTGCCAAAATGTAAAAAAAAAGCCTATTCCAGAATAATCAATATTTTAGCCTGTAGATTTTGATTTTTTAATACGACTGGTCCTGTCCTAAAAAACACTGTGCAAATGGCATTGTGGATACCACATCATTGCCTCTCAAGAATTTCTGTATCAGGTGTGCTTAGTTTAGAAATAAAACAGGGTGTTTATGATTGGGGTTTTTTTTTGTTTTGTTCTGTTGTTTCTTTGGGTTTTTTTTCTGACTGCTTTCCCTGCATTCCCTAGAATCCAGAAAGATTTTTAGGGTGTTTTTCACTTCACTTATCAGTGCTCATTACCAAAGTTGTGCAAAGTAAATGAGGTTCTAGCAACATCTGTGCAACACTAACTTCCAAATCAAGCTTTCTGTGGATGGCACCATCAGCCTATTTCCCTCAACAGAATTGCAGAGGTGTGTGCAGATGAAAGCTATTAAACAGGTCTGTTGATGACATACAAGATGGAACAAAATTTGAAGCTTAGTGTTTCCTAGCTGTGCTGGCTCTGCAGGAGAGAAAGCTTATTTATATTACTGGCACAGGCAATTATTACAGAATGCATGGAGAAAGGACATTTGCTGAATAAAACATTGTTATTTGGAAGGAGGAAGGGTTCAAAGCTGAGCTACGCTCTATGGTCTTTTGTACTAACATTCTGTAATCACAATAGGTTTTCTTCTGACATGGTAGAACAGGGGCAGATGTCAACAAGAAAAATTGCTGCAAATGAGAACTTTGTAACCTTGGAGAGAAGTAATAAAATGTTATGACTTTCTCATTGGCTGCCTCCACTGAAAAGAAGTATATAAGTCAGTTATAGATGACCTTGTTTTGGAGTGATCCTTACAGTCATGATACTCCAATTCTTATTTCAAAAGATACTTCAAAATCTTTTTCATGAGATTCTTAAGATTTTTCTCTCATTTATTTGATCCTTCTAATTTCTGCATTTTTGTTGTTGCTTGATATGTTCCCTTGCAGAGAGGGAACTATTACGGTAGCTTGCAATATGTCCATTATTTTTGTCACTTGGGAAATTCTTTAGAATGTTTGGTACACTCAGAATTGGATTGACCAATACAAACCAAAACTCCCACAAAAACCTTGAAAATATTTTGCTTTAACTTTAATATGACCTTCTAATAAAGATTTGGGGTTAGTCTTTTTCTTCCTGAATCAGTCTCTCCCTTTTCAGCTAAAACCTAGACTCTTCTCCTTAAAATTCATTCAACATTTAGGTCGATTCAACCTTCTCTCATATATTTGGAAATGTAGAGTATGCAGCTGTAATTATGCCTAGAAAAAAAAAGCCATCGAAGTATAGTGATATTTGAAATACCTTGATGAAAATAAGCTGGGCTAAACCCCTCACTTTAGCATCTAACTGCATATGTTCCTACAGTGCCTAGACACTTAAATGTGTAAAACTTAATGGAAGTTCACCATTTGCACTAACATTTTCAGACTGATAAAAAGTAATTTTCAATCAAACCACTCTACTCAAAACCTATGTTTCTATATAATTTTCAAACATTCATCTACAATGAAAAATTATTGCTTTGAAATCCCTTCCACAGAAAAAAATATCTGATATTAAGCAAGTTTACAAAACAAACTATCCTAAACGTAGCACAAAAGCAATCTAAGGAATCACTGAATCATCTCTGTTGGTCCCAAGTACATAAAATGTAATGAACCAGCCTGGTTTTTTCACTCCCTGTTTGCTGACTACTTGGTCTACCACACAAACCTGCCTCCATGGGCTGTTACTTCATCATCTTGAGACTTTTCATTACTTGACTAATTTCTGAAAGATTTTGTTTATTAATATAAAAGCAGAGAGCAGCAAACTGCCTGGAAAGGAGTCCCATCTCTCCCTGCAGAGTACAGCTATTGCTGTTTTTTATGAGGGCAGCACATTCAAGATGTTTTCATGTGAAAATGAGCAAAAGCCAATACCTTTGGTTCCTGAAGACTTTCAGGACTACCATTGTTCTAGGATATTTAAATATAAAACACATTATTTGCATATTTTTTTCTAATCTCTTTTATTGTCTTACTGGAAGAGAAGGGGTTTTTCTCCTTGTTGAGGATCACTACAAAGTCGAGTTATAATCCAGTCTTATTTTTACTATACTTACTACATTCTAATTGTATTCCTGCAAAGCTGTCATAGTATCATCTTGTTTCCACCCCCAAAAACTGCATGTATTCTGAAAGGGCTCCACAGATAAATGTATGAGATCTTCTCCTGAGGTGCATAGATGAAACTCAAGGATCTCTCACCCAAGAAGCCCCAGAGCTGACCAGTCCAGACCAATGCCTGTGTCAGCTAATGAATCTCCTGTATGATTTTAGGAGCACTGTATGGCATGATGGGAGTGGTGTTTATCTGACTATGCTGCACCTGAAACATTATTTCAGCCCAAAAAACAAAACCCTTATTATGTCTATTACTTTCATTAAAGGTCTAATTGATCTCTCTTCTGTGCAAGCCTGATGGATCAGGTAGAGGCAAGCACACATGTGCCCTACCAGTAGCTGGTGCTATGGTCCCTGCACTTAGCATAAAATAATCACTTAGTTTTTAAGCCTTAGCCAGTGACAAGGGTAGAAACCACATGGCCTATGGCTGTGCTTAAGCTGCTTTCTGGATTACATAATTATAAATTTTTGTTTAAATGCATCTTTATTTCTTTTTTCTCCTCTTCTCTGTTGCTTTTTTCTGTTATTCACCATCCATGTATCCACTTACATATACACACAGACCACTATTTCTATTATGGACTTGTACAGAACAGATTTTTATTTCATGAGTTTCCCAATCATTATCTTGGATTCTACATGATTAAATGTGGGACTAACATTGCATTTACTGCATTAAAGTTAATAATCCTTTCACCTACCAGATATGACACATCCAAAGTCGAGCTAATTCTCTGTCTCATTAAGCATTCTAGGGAATATTATAACCATCTCACACTTGTCTTTGCTTTTAAAATTATACAAATGGAAACCCCACACTTCTTTGGTGAATTAATACTCTAAAAATTTATCTAAGCTCAATTATCTTTTCCAGGTGTCTACACTGAAGTCTGGGAAGTAGTTTCTCAGTGGATTATCATGTGAATGATGTTGTTCTCAATACACCTTTCAGGCGATACAATACACACTTCCATACACATTTCAGGAGAATATATTTTTTAAATTTGTTTGAGGATTATAACTTAGAAAACATAGCTTAATATTTCATTCTTTCTTATTTAAATAACAAATAAAATGAATACTGCTGTCCTGCTAGCTGTCTCTCCATAGTATGCGTGTGCTTGTGTGTGTGTGTGTAAGTGTAAGGAATAACCTGAAAGATTAAATTCTGTTAATTCATATCTATAACTACATTTTATGTCTGCTTAAACATTTCATATTGGAAGCTTTTCAATACAAAATTGGGATTTTGAACAAACCAATTTTGTTTTCTTAGCAAAAACTATGTACATTCCATAGAGAACTGGTTTTGTTTTATTTCATTTTCCTTAAAGACCAGAGGCCTGAAAACCAAATATTTTGATTTGGCTGTGTTCCTGTAAAGATACATAAAAGCCCAACTGGGGTTCTTTTTTTTCTCTGCTAGGGGTTGGACTCCCAGTCAAAACACTGCTATAGTATGTTACAGCCAAAAGTCACCAGGAGAGGAGACTGGTATTTCATAGGAAGATACTGCCTAAATGCAGATTCAGATTAATGAAAGTATGTTCCTTCATCCCAGTTATAAGTCACATGGACCATGAGCAGTACTTATTGTTTTAAATCTATCATGGTTTTTTATCAAAAAGGAAATGAGAATGAGTTATTAAAAGCAAAAAAAGCTAAACAATTTATAAACTATTCTGAAAAAAAAATATGTCTAGTGAATAGGCAATTAAACCTAAACTTAAACCCACATGTTTGCTCTAGAAACCATAATGACCAGTAAAGTCTCAGCCATCCTGAGGCCTCCAAAGTTAAATTCCATTGTGCAAGCAGCTCTGAGAGATGCTCATTCAATTTTATTGACAAAATGCACCATGTGAAGAAGACTAAGAGATACAGGCAAAATACAGACAGAAGAAACACATGTTAGTTTGACTGTTGAATTTTTGTTGATCTATCCACCAAGATGCATATCACATAAGACACTGCATAAATTAGAATGAAATTGAAAATAGCAGTCTGTATGATAAAGTGCATCTGCAGTGTATGAATCTTCTCTTAAAAATGGCCAATGTGTTCTGGTCAAAAGATGGACACAAAAGCAATCTGTGCAGCAGTGCAAAGTCATTGTGCTGAGCCACATTTGTTACATGAAATGTAATAAACCATTTAGAAGTACATAGCATTCTATAGCTCCGCACAAAGAATAAGTCTCCATGAAGTCAATATGGTTTTGACTGAGGAACTAAAGAAAAAGACTTAGCTATTAGAGTCTTTCTTTTGGTTGGAAGTTATGTGGGTAAAGGTAATAAAATTAAAGCATCACTTCTAAGGGTCTGTAGAAGACTCAGTTATGGTCCTGTGCCAGCTAAAATCAATACCCACACATGCTCTCTTCTCATCTGTGCAACAGAAGTGAAACCATCAACTTCTGGTTGCAGCAGCTGGGAGGTGGCAGGACTAGACTGGTGTAATGATAGCTGGTTAAAAATTTTCTGGTAAAGTGGTTTACTTCAGCAAAGAAGTTGATTCAATAAATTTGGGGGGTTTTCCCCTAGAGCATACAAAATTCTGTGAAATGTTAATTCAGATATTTTGGATACAGGATAAGAAATTTCAGAGAATGACTTTGGACATTTAATAGTCCAATGGTTAAAACATTTTTGTTTGTTGTTAATTTTGATCAAAGTCCCTGAACTTTCTATTAGCCTATGTGACAAAACCTTCCTCCCACACCATCCTCTGCACTGCCAAGGGGGTGCAGAGGAGCACTGCAGCTGGGGAAACCCCCAGTATCCTCTTGTTCTCCTGGAGCTTCACAGGAGCCACCACCCTGTCAAAATCTCATCCCCAAAGACACGAGGGGACTGCCAGTGTCCCAGTGAGTCAAGAGACCCCACCCCAGCCAGCCCCTCTGCCGCTGGTGCACGGTCAGTCTCGCTGCCAGTCGGACCTGCAGACATCCTGTTACTGCCACAGCCTTGCCCTGTGGCTTCCCAACCTGGCCACTCCTAACAATTTATGTTTCTGTCAAGCAACTTTATTCCAATGAGTGTTCCTGTCACAGGGCTGCTAACTCTTCCTTGGAACAGAAATGTGTACATTTCCTACATTTGCAAGCTAATAAGCCTGTTTGCTGCAATGAGTGTTTAGAGCCTAAGGCTCAAACATTTACTGCTTAATTGTGATGTTTTCTTTGCCTTGTTGTCTCAATGTAGAGCCTATTTTTGGCACACAGCTGGTTCTTGAGACGTGGCAATGAGATTGTAATTCCTGAAATATTAGACAGCCTTGATTCCTTTTAATGGCTCCTACTTTAAGACAAATACATTTATTTTAAATAATGCAAGTTATTCTTCCCCTATTCTGGGGAAGAGAACAAATTTTCATCTTCTCCTTCAATAGAAACCTTCAATGCCTTGAAATCTACCTTCGTCAATCAGGATACAGAAACTTATAAAAGCCAAGATTCATCCCACATACAGCTAATTGCTTAAGCATTGTTGAAGCCTTGTTGCTCTGGAAACTACTGCCTATATGGAAATGATCTTCAGCTTGTGATCCAAGGAACGCCTGTATCCATGGTCAGCTGTTGAAAGGTCTGGCAACTAAGAAAAATAAGTTTCTTCTCTGAAGGTTTAAATAAAATGACCCTCAGTTCACATGTGTATTAGAGAAACCATGATAGTAAGTGCAAAACCTGATGGGTGAGGAACATGAAAAGGTTTCACCGTCAGTCAGAGAGGGTAGATAAAAAAGGCAGCTCAGCTCACCATCTGAATCACTGTCTGGAGGCATCTGTTACTTTCCATCAATGATTAAGGAAACTTTCTGTGAGCAGGCTTAAGATGCATGTCTTAAATTAGCATCTTAAGTTAGGTGGGCTGAATAATGTTCTGCCCTTTGATGGGAACTTTGTGGTACTCCATAACTAACTCAGAAAAAAACCCTGCAGTTTCTTAAAATACTTTCCACAATGAAAAAGGGCTTTGCCTTAAATTTTTGTTACACTCTTCAATGGCAAAAAAGAGAAATGTACAGTATATCTGAAATCTCCAAATATCTTGATTCTCCTATTTGTGTTACAGGAAGGAAGGGAAAAAAGCTCATTTCACCTTTATTTTCCAGAATCAACTTGCATTGGGTGATATTTTCACAAAGCATTATTGTAAACGCCTCATTCATTCTTTTCTGCAGTGATCGGTAGCCTGGATTGTGATGCAGCCCAAGAGTATGGAATGTAGGTAACACCAATATATGGCAGATGTTATTTCCAGCATTGAGAACCATTTTTATGACTTCTATCTGTCATTTTATGACATATTTACCCAAAATAATTAATAAGATGACTGTAATAATATTATTTTTAAATAGTTCTAATTTGTTTGATGTAGACAATACTTTGAGGCACATTGCCATGAAAAAAATAAGAATATCACACTATCTTAATAACTCTTTAAAAAAGTATGTCTGTAACACGTTGTTTAAAACTTTGTCTTTCTTTTAAACAATTACCCAAATTAGTGTACTGAGCAGTAAACAAGCTGTGAAAATCCTAAAATGAAAGCCAGTTACAGAAAATAGCAAATCAAAATCAGCTTTGTGAAACTTAAGCTCTTTTTAAAGAAAATATTATTTGTATGAAGTATTATTTGGAAAGTATTGTTTCCATCAGTGGTGAGTCTCATACGGATAGGTGTTTCACAAGGCAATTTTTATATTACAAGTGCTACTAAAGCTGTTATGAGTTGTCTTCCATAAACCCAGTGCATAGGTCAAGTGTCTCATACCTTTTGCATGCATTAATTTCCAGAGTCCCCACCTGGAAATTTTATGTGAATGAACATAAAATGCATTTGAGGTGTTTGGGCTTGGGATCTCAAAATCATTAGTCCCTTTTGAAAACGTTGGCCCTGGATTTTTCATTAATAAATCAGCATTTGGATATAAATGTATAAACACATTCCACTCCAAAAAAGAAGCCAAATTTACATGTTACAGATGTATGACTAGTCACAGCAAGAAATTTGGAAGAAATTGCCTTCTTCATTGCAATGTGCATGACAGCTGTCTCTACATTCATTTTCTTTGATGTGCTTCTTTTCACATTCTCTGCTAAACAGAATACTTTTGTATGCTTTTTTTTTTCTTTTTTTTCCTCTTGGAAAAGTTTACAGTCTGTTTCAATCAGACAGCTGAAGACATTTTTCTTTCTTGGCTGCAACAGCAAAGCTCTCATTATCCTGTTTTATATAGGTTGCTACCTTTTTCATAAAAATAAAGGAGAAAGGGTAATAAAAGATTTTTGTGAAATGAAGATAAACATGTTGCTAGTTGACTCTGCTTTTGTAATATTTTACTTTATATCTGCTATATAAAGTTCTACCATTTGATTTGCTAATTCTTATATTTCTGCATATCCCCTTGAATGCGTGCAGGTGCAAAGTTTTTCCAAACAACCCTTTACTTTGACAAGATGAAAGAAGAACCTTCACAACAAGTAAATTCATCTAGCTGACATTTTTGTTTTTCCTAGGCATGTCTAAATCTGATTTTGACTTTACAGCATCACGCGACACAAGCAAGTAGGGATGGAGCACGAGTATGATTCAGCCCTTGCCAAGACTGTGAGTGAGCTAACACAATGTAAGCTGTACATCTGAAGAGCAGATGTGGCACTATCTAAACTCACAAATAAAAAATTAGTGTTGTTTTTTTCAGAATCCATTTTTGGAGCTGTCAAAAAGACGTGATTTTCTCTACCTTAATAGCCTTTTCCAAAACATTAACAAAACCAAGGATTCCTTGTAACTGTGGTTTTCATACAGTTGCCAAACTATTTTGGAAATAAGGGACAATAGTGCATCATGTTTCACCACAATGAAGTGTGTGCTGCTACTGGGAAGAATCTTGAAACTTACAACCCTAACACATTTCTTCCCTGATTTTACATTCTTTTCATTAGTGATAGGCTTCCTAAGAATTGTTTAAATATAGAAAAAACCACAAAAACATAAGAGCTTGAGTAGCAATAAAATGAAATAATCTCCACTTTTATGTTGATGTGAAGTATATTTGGCTGAACTGGACATAAGGACTTTTTAAACTAGAGATTAAAGCATCTCATCTTGTGCAGGCAAAAGCTGAAGGAATACTAAGATCTCTTGATATTCAGACATCGAAAGATATGTGAATAAATATTAGAGAATAAATATTTTATAATTTTTTTCACTAGTCTTTTTTTTTTTGTGCTTGACAAGCAAGTGCAGTACGTAGTAACTAAATTGAGCAGAGTTTTACCACGAGAGGGCAGGAATGCTCATCAAACAGGTTTGCCACTAGCTGTTTCACCACTTCTCTGCCGGGAGGATGACCCAATGTGCTTTCTCTCTGCTGGTATTTAGTATCTAAGCGCGTACCCAGCACTTAACAACACGACAAAATGCTTTGACCCCACAGACTGACCTGCCATTAGTATGGCTGATTAATCCCCCCGGATGGTGGTGGGGCTCAGGAGCATGGCTGAACTGCAGCTGTGTAAGGCTCAGAGCAAAACTAGAACTCCTCACTCTGGGCTGCACCAAGGCATCCATCAGGCTCACCAGGCAGGCTGGATGCTAGGTAGAGGTGAATCAGCGCCTGCCTTTCTTCCTTATCATGTGTAACAAGAGCAAGAAGATCTTTAGAGACTATTATTATTATTATTATTATTATTATTATTATTATTATTATTGAAATTTTGGCAGCACTGGCTTATTCATGAACATTATTTAAGCTTTACTGAAGGGAGACTAATTTTGATTGGACCATAACTGTAGTCAGATCTGAACAGTAGAAGACTGTACTGGACAGAATACTGTGTAGAAAAGTTCCAGACTATTATTAAAGTGAAACAGATTTTTGTGGAAAGTCCTGGTTAACTCATAAACAATTTATAAACTGAAGCATTTAGCATAGCTTGATTAAAGGCTTAAATTCTTGTAACTGTTTGCCAACAAAATACAGTGTTTCACTGTTTCCAAAAACATGTTTTGGAAAAAAAAAAATCTACTGTGGGGCCACTCAGAGTTGTAAGATTTTAATCAGCTAAAATTAAGCTCAGTAATTTACATGGAAATATCCTCTCTTTTTCTTGTTTTGCTGTCATGTTAAGTAGTTTCCTTTTTCAAATGGCAAAATTTTTCACCATGAAGCAAATAGTTGTGGAGTTGTGACAGTGACTGGATAAACAATATTCAATAGGAACAAAGATAAATAAATGAAAATGTAACATTACTCTAGTCATAACAATAGCCTTACTCACATAATAAGAAAAAAAAGATTTATAGAAGTTGTTTTCCATTACTTTTGGCAATTGAATTATGCTTTCACCAAGTTACCACACCCTTCTCCAGAAAAAGAGTGCTCAACAAAATTATGAGTCGTTTAAATCTAAAGATTCTTTGTTACTTCTGTCATTGGGTTAAAGAGTGTTTTCCTCAGCCTTAAAACAGAAATGGGCATTGCCTTCCTATTGTGTGGCTTAGCTCTCTCCTACAAGCAGCTCTTGACTCATACTCAGAGGGTTGCATACCTGCTAGGATCTCTACATCCTCAGTCATTTCACAAATCCCTGATCCCAGAGGCTTTCAGGAGCCATGCTGCAACAGCGTGTTACTGGGATGAGAAGGCAGAAAAAGTAGGAAACCCTAAAAGATCTCCTGATTTGATGATTTGGAATTTATTTCTTTGGGTTTTTAAATAACTACAAATCTAACTGTGTGGCTCTTTTCAAAGGCCTGGCAACATGCAAGAGTGTTTCAGCCCAGACTAAGCAACAGAATGCCACCTGGATTTTTGCTGGAAAAGGAAAGGGTGTAACTGGATAGCAAGCAATAGTATAGAAATAGGAAAATGGCATAAGGCTAAAAAGACCCTATATCGTTCATTTTTAGGATCAACATTCAATCCAGGTGAGGACTTCTGCAGAAGCTATGCAATCCCTGCACAGATGGATCATCCCATATCTGTTTCTAGTCAGACTTTGAAGCTATGAAGAACGTTCTTGAAGATGTCCAGTATTCATCTGCAGGAGAATATTACCTATGACCTTTCAGAAGAATGACACACTGGGTATCTTGCCCAGTGCTTCATAAATGGAAAGCCAGTGTCATGCTTTGGTTAAAGAACAGAAGGAATTACTTTCCTGTCCTGTCTATTGTATCTGCTATAGCATAAGAATGTAACAGGTGGAGAGCCCAGGTCTGGGTGAATCCTATGGTTTTGCTCTTGCTGCTTTAGTTCTTACTAAGGATATACAGCAAAGAAATGGCAAAAAGAAAATGTGAGTTCTTGTTCTTTACTTTCTTTTTGTTTTGTTCCCGGGGTATACTGCAAAAGGAAATGAGAGTAGGATGATATTTGTCCTGTCATTTCCTTTTCTGTTACCTTTGGAACAATGACATTTTGGACAAATTTATGAGCTTGTCTTTCAACCCTGATTCACGTAATGAATCTACTCACCTATACATCCTGTCTGGATGTAGAAATCTCTCTTTGATTTGTCGCTCAGTGTCTTTCCCATTAAGTGTGATTCTAGGGAGATCAAGTAGGATTTCAGTGGATGAAAACTCCAGCAGACAATCACCAGGCAATAGCTTAGACAGAGAGCAGGGCCTATAAAATACTGTCGTGTCAGACAGAGCCACATATGGCAAATGTTATTAAAATTCTCACTTGCTATTAGAGACACCAGGTGTTTTAGAGAATTTTTTTTGACAGGAGTTCTTACTCAGAATTGGTGTCTACAGGAGCCTCACCCCTACACTCTTGCTAATCTTGTAGTGTGCAAAAGCACTCTGTGAGATTAAGAAATTTAATATTTTCTATGCAAAGTGCTGCTTCTATAAGAGAAATTAGACTTCTTCCTAAAATTTTAGCAATTTAACAGAAAAAATAAAGTACAGAAAGTATGTGAAGAATGTCTAAGTCTAGCATTTTTAGGTGCTACAAGTAGCTTACATGCAGGCTTTTTATCTCACTTGGAAAGGTCTGGGCTACTGCAGTTCAAGGGGATACTTATAAAGTGGTAGATTTAGGAAGGCTTTTAAATCCGCAGGCACAGAGATGTACATTAACTTCCTCTCAGCTTCCTATCAAAGCAAAGCCTGAGCAAGCACCTGTGTTAGGAAGTTGCAACTCATGACCATGACCCATTTAAAATAGCCTGAACTGAAACATCATTGAAGAATATGCTATTTAATCCTGCCCTCTGCTGTACAGGGGCTTAGGGGTGCCCAGAGCAGAGGAGGGAGTGCCTAGTCCAAAGAGCCAGCACAGTGGCACTCCTCATTCAGCAATGCACCAGGCTTAGGCTCATTTACAACTTTTATCAACCTAGAAATGTGTCAAATTTATCAACATGAGAAATGTGTCAAATAGTCTTGTTTCCCTTTTGGTTTCATTTTTTACTTGAATGTGTGTAAGTTTTGAAAGAATTATTTTGTTCTAAAACTTGGATTTATTATGGAATTGATTACTTAATAAACAAATGCATTTCTAAAAATATTAGTTTCTCACATCTAATCTCAGTTTGAAGCTTTCAGATCAAAATGTTTATCAATTCATTTCCTATATTATTTCACTGGTTTTTAATAATTTGCTTGCTTTTCTGAATCAAAGTTGAGCTGATGTGTTTCAGAGACTTATGATCCATCATGATGCTCAGACCCTGTTCTTAAATAATTCAACTTTGTGCTTCTTAATTAAGTTAACAGGAATAATTTTTTTTTGCTTTATAGCATACTTAGCTACTCATCTATAATTTTGAGACCTTTTAATGTCTTTGCACTCAATGATTTTAAAGAGACTATGATGTACCTAGAAATAAGCATTTGTGAAAATACAGGTACAATGTGGATGTTCTCTATTTATTTCTGTGGTATATTTTAAGAGAGAGATTTACCAGGTCTAATTTTCTTTTACAAAAATTGTGGAAATTTTTCCCTGTAATATCCTATACATTTTTTTCTGTTTGTAACTTCTATTTATTTTATTACTTTATTGGACAGTTTGCATGGAATTTACAGTCCTTCATTCTCAACATCCCTTTTATGAGTTGAACTTCCATCTCCTCTTTCTCTCTCTTTGGGCACTGACTGTACAGCATGTTATGTGCCCACGAAAACTGCTGATGGAAAAAGGAGCTGGCACAAGCTGCATGGTGGGAGTGCTCAAACAAAAGTGAGGTAAAGGAACAGAAGTGTGATAGAACTAGACTCTTCAGCTTTGGAAACTACAAGCTGTTAGACTGGGTCACATATCTCATAAACTGTAATGTGAGACTACTTAATTTCTTTCTAGAAAACACCCCTCTGACAATGCACAGCCATGCAAATAATTCTAGATACTCTGCATTGACTTTCCTGCCTTTATTTTTTTTAAGGAACTTCAGTTTTTCTCATTCTGATACATTTGAAATTTATTTTATTGCAGGTCTTCTTCACTTAGGAATCTGCTCCTCAAACTTTATTTTGCCCTATCATGATTTTAAATTTAAATTGTCTCAAAAAGATATTTTTTAAAGAATTATTTCTGAAAGTTTTTTTTTTCTCTTCTGCTTGGCCATACTGGCTCTTTTTGATTGATCCTTTTAGAGGTATAAGAACTAAACCAAAATTTCTAATGAGCTGGAGACTTGAACCAGTCTCCTCCTTGGCTGCACTTTAATCAGTGGAATATTTCCATGAAAAGAAATCATCATCTTCACATCACTACGCAAAAAAACTATAATACTAGCAGAGAGTTTGATAAAAACCAATGGTTAACTAATTAAAGTCCACTGTTAATTTTTGTTTGCTTATTTGCTCCTTCCTAGAAAGTCATAGCATTTTTTGCACATTTCTACATACAAGACTTAGTCTTTTGTTCGTTTCAGAACAAACTACATAAAATCCATCTAAAAGCCATAAAGTCACTTGAAAGGTTTATAAAAGTTGTAAAGAGCATTTTTGGAACACAAATAGTTTGGTGTAAAAAAAATCATTTTTATTATATTTAAGCGGATGTGTGTACATCCTTCAAGAAAATTTTTAGAAAATTTCAGGAAACACTATTTTTGTATAACAGACGAAAATATTTAATGAGATCTGAGTACTGACTTTTCCAGTTATCCCAGACTAACCAGTTTCTGAGAATGGAAACTGCAAGAGTTGCTCTTTCTCCCCAGCTGTTTGGGGTTCTTTTTCTGATGAGTTTCTAGTTTAGGACCACACACAGGATTGCAAAGAGGTCAGCATGATGGAGATTGTAGCATTTCCAGGATGGAATGCCAGATATTTAATAAAGACATGTTAAAAAAAAATTGAACTCAGTTTTACAGATTAGCAATAAAAAAATACCCTTTTTTATAAAAACTCAGGTTCCTCAGTGCTTTATTGGAAATACCTGAGCTTTTCACTACTTTTAATGTCTTCTCAGTTTTAAAAGTAAGTCATATATTTCAGCATATGTAATGTAAAATGCATGCCAAATGTTTTCAGAATGAGTCATGGCAACATTAAAGAGACTACATCCAGAAATATGATCTGGAAACAATTCTCTTCAAATGATGTCTGTTCCTGAAAGAATAACCTCCATATACACTCTGTTTTTCCTACTGAGAACCTTGCACACACAGAGCTATGGATTCTGTAGTTCAGCCTTATTTCCCCTGCCTGTATAGTAAGTCTACAGGTTAGACTATTTAATCAAGGAAGGAAATTAAGTTAGCTATGAGTGAAGTCTGAAGCATTTTTTTCATTTGAACATGCAGTTTGGAAAAGAGGAATATCCAAGCTTTTCTCAGTTTCTGTGATAATATTCAGCTTCACACCACATGAAATATTCAAGTGCTATTATCTCACTTAACAGATACTTGGGAGTGTAGATATTTGCCAATCCCTTTCCAAACAGGCGGTCACAGAAACGCAGCTATCACGAGGCCTGGGTCAAGAAAGGCAATGATATTTTTAAGTGAGTCTTGGAATGTGAGAACCTAAAACTGAGTTCTTGAAAGCTCCTGCTTAATCTTTGGAGGTGCCCAGACTCTATCAGCACCTCATTTCTCATTCCTGCATTTCCTCGGATGCCTGAATTTTAGGTCTGCAAAGCCTTAGGAGTAAATCACTGTTGACATGACTGACAACAGCTTGGCTTCTGTCTCATTTTAAGTCTCATCAACAGCAGCAAGCTTGGTTCCCCTGTTCATTTCCACTGTGTACCTCAACTTCAAAGGCATTCTCTCAGCAAACTTGCTGGCATGAAAGGGGGAATGCAGGAGAGAGGTTAGGCTTGTAGCTGAGCAGAACGAGAAGCTTTTAATGAGACACTAAACCCTCTTTGGCTGTGGGCCTACACAGTTCACCATCAGCACTTCAGGATCTGTGATAATGCAAGAAGCTGAGGCCTATTTTCTTCCCCTTGGGTAAATTCTTTAATCACATAACTATGATTGCAATTGCCTACAGGCTTGTCTTTTTTTTTTTTTTTTTTTTTTGAGTGAAAGGCTGTAGAGAGCTGGGAAGAAATATTACATCCATTACTCAGTACTGAACTGGAAGAATGAATGAAAGAATCAGCAAAGAATAACAGAATTCACAGATAAAAAATACAGTAGAGAGGTTTATGTGACAAGGAAAATTCAGTTCAGATGGTAAGAAAAACTTCATGGTAGAAACTATGTGGAAGAACTGAAAGAGGCTGTGGAAGTGTCTGTAAGGTATTTTTGTGTTTCTGAGAATGACAAGAATATTGCAAATTCTGAGCTGAATACCCAAGTTTAATTCCTGCACTCTTTGTCTCCTGAACAATAATAAAATAGAGGCTTCTTTCTGCTGTGTACTGTGTTAAATATTTTGGAAATTTATGGATAAATATGAAGTTTGGGATCTATGTATTAAATTTTTTTCCTTTTTTTCTCTTATGGACCTAAAATAAAAAATCAAAATCAAAATTGGGCTACAAAGGTCAGGACCAACACATTAATTAAATTTATATATTGAATAAAAAATTAATTGATTGATTGATTGATTGATTGATTTCTCTGAAGGCATTTAAAACCAGACAAACATTCTAAAGAGTTTTAATGAAGCCAGAATGTGTTTCTAAACAAATGTGGCACCACATAACTGCAGGAGACTGCAATACCTTAATAGACACTTGAGCAATGCTCACGTTATCATACTAAACTGATCAAAAAAAAGACTATGAAGTCCTAACATCAGACCCACTGCTCCATACACAGTCCTGTGCAGAAACAAGAACTACTTGGAGGGGGAACCATTTCATGTTGTACCTTTGGCTCACAAGTCTTTGGCATGGGAAGGAGGTTTTGCTGAGTATTGAGGAAGAGCAAAGAGGCTCAGAAGCTTAACAATGCAGTACCTGTGCAGACAAAAGGCCTCCTAAGGAGACACATCTGGAGAATCAGTAGAAACCTCAGCAGATTCCAAGGCTTTTTTAATGTCTCTCCATCACGAAGCTGAAAGATGACCTGAGGCAAACATGATGGCTTAAGTTTTAGCTTTCATGTTTTCCAGATTCTGCACTGCATTAGTGTGCAACTGAATTTCATATAAATTGTTTGCAATTTCTCTTCACATTTTAGTTAAACAAAACAATCCTTTTCCAGCTTGAGAACCAAGGACACTGTTGCAGCTTTGGGCCCAAAAAATGTAAACAACAGTGAATTGAGGAGAGCAAACTGGGAGGGTGGGACTTCATAACCTGAAGTTGTAATTGGACAATGAACCCCAATATGTAAATGGACCAAAACTTATAAAAGTGTAAAAACTCGTGACCCATTGTCCATCTTGGGTGTAGCCACAGCTGGGCTCTTGCATTGCCCAAGGTATATTATCCTTTAAAGCCCTTCTAATAAATACCTACTTTATTCATTTAACATTGTCTAGCCACTGTTCCAGGTAGCCTCTCAAGGCATCAAACTTAGAGTCAGGAAGAAAAACAAATAAAATTTATAAAAAGAAAATTTTAGTCCAGGGAAGCTGCCTCTACTCATGCTCATGCTCTGGCAGACATGCTCACCTTTTTCAGGGATATACTTTAGTTTTGCTCTGCACCAGGTACATCTGGAAAAGAGCTGCCTCCTTTTGACCTGTCATGCATGCTGTGGCTCCCTGGGCACTAGCACAGCAAAAAGACCCAGCAAAAGCCCCCTGGTTTCCTTTGGGTGCCTACTGGAATATATCACACAAGCATGTTTACATATGCACATAGTTTCACAGAATCCATCAGGAAAAAAGTACTTAAGAGATCATAATTACCTTTAATGATCTCTTCCTGCTCATCTAGAAACTGTAGAAAAATCACATCCTGTGTATCCACACATATAAAGCATTTAAATGGCTTGGAACCAGTTTGTTCCGGTTCTAAGTTTGTGTGTAAGATGTATGCTGCTGTTGCAATACTGGTAAATTATCTGATGTTTTGATTCCCACTGTCAGGATACTATAATGCTGGAGCTGTTATACTGATAAAATATTCTTCATCTCTAACAGCAACTTTTTTCAAGTGTTTCTTCCCCCTTCTCCCCTGGTGAAATCCAGATTTGTTCCTTCTCCAATGAATTCACTTGAGAACAGTTAACATTTCCAGTAATGTAAATCCCAAATAACATATTTTTCTCACAACCCCAAGCTAAGCATATCCCAAAATCAGTTGGGGAAATGCATTTTCAGGACCTTCAGTATAAGTGAAAATCAATTACAGTATAACATAACTGTGCCTAAGCTGTGTGCTGTAGACTCCTGTTGCTTTGGCTGAGATGCAAAGCAAGCAGAGATGTGCCCACTCCTGACCAAAAGCTTTGTTGATAAAAGCCCCAACACAGACATCCCTGCCTCAGCAAAGCTACATTTTTACAGGGATTGCTCATTTATTGGGAGGGGATGGTGTGAATATATAAATTCTACGTTTGCCTTCAGCATTGCATATTGCATTGCACACAGAGATGCTTCATCAATAAACAAACTATGAACACTCTGCTGAAATATTTTTAGAGAGAGCCTGTGTTAGGAGGCTTGCTGTGCTCAATCACACTGGCCTTCTTAGAGAAGGACAGCTCTGCAGTTCCTGTGTGCAGGTGCTGAAAGTTGTCACATCCATGCTTATGTACACCAAAATCACGGAGGTGTGGATCTTCAAAAATACTTCAGAGCTCATCTCCTTCTTTAAGTGCCTCTGCTCAAGTGACAGCAGTATTTCACAGTGATCAGCCAGCTGCAAGTGAAGCTGGCAGGTGCCAGTTTGCTGGGGGTGAGTTTGTGCAGGCCCAACTAAAGCAAGGCAACACTGCTCCTTGTTGTAAATTGCTGAGCCTGACACTGCATCTAATTTGCATCTCTCAGCACCAGGATGGTGTTAGCACACTCCTCCCCTCTTCTCACACTCCAGTTAGTTATTTCTGCCCTTGAATTGCTCTTTAAAGTGTGCTGGCACAGCTGCATGAGTACTCAACTGAACCTGGAAACCAGGACAAACGAAAATTAATCTTTTCAGCAATCTTCCTTTTTTCTTTCTTCATTTCCTTTGCTTTTCTTTTTTCCTTTTCCTTTCATTTTTTGACCCTTCTTTCCTCCCCACTGTCTCCTTCTCTTCCTAAATTTATTTCCTTTCCTTTATTTACATCGTTCTTTCACTTCTTTTGCCAGATCAGTTCATCAGTCTAACTTTCTTTATAATGAAAACATTTTTAATTTACCAAAGAAGCGGTGCTAGACTGTGATAAGAATGCTTATGCCAGTTTAAGAAACAGTTGTGCTGAACCATACCCAACAAAGTGAAACCAGCTATATCCTGTGTATATTACAGTACCCACCTCCTGTAAATGCAAACCTCAACTCCAGATTTTAGCAGCACCTATTCATTTGTCTGTAGTGACCTCTGCTGTAGTCCTTGAAAGGCTGATGCTTTTAAAAGCTTCAGCCTAGAATACTTTTGAAATCCCTACTCTTTAGCAGTTGTTGTGGTACAGAATAACAGCTTAGACATGCCTACATGGCTTCAGGCTCCACACCCTTATGGTTACTGCAAAAAATAACCCTGTCCTTGGCTGGAACCAGGACAGCATTATAGGGATTATTGAGCAAACTGCTCAAAAAAATCAACTTAATTTTTCTTACAAAGTTTCCAAATGGCTGTATGCTTATAATATGTCAATATAGCTTGTGACATTATTTGTTTTTCAGTGATGTGCATGTATAACCCAAGTTTTAACAATTTTAATGTTAATGGCTGAAAAAGACATGGTAAAATCTGTCTTCCTTACATTTTATTCTACATCTGTATTGATATTTCTAGTAAATATGTATTTATACACACACACAACTATACACACACACACACACACACACACACAAACATATATTAGACAAAGGCAATTTGCACTTCCAAAGCATTTAGTTGTTATATTTAGTCAGTCTTAATCTCCTTGTTGTGTACCTGAACATGTGGGCTTGTTCCTGAACTTGGAAATACTTTTTGCACTTGTCCTTTCACTTCTACAGATCCTGTAAATTCACATTCCAGAAGCTTACAGACATGTGGCTCAATCTCTGATTGTACTGCTCAGGGATGCAGAGTCCTAATGCTTTTTGTTTAGACAAGAAAATTAATCAAATATCAAGTGGAATCACTACTGTCTATTATTTTCATTCTGAATATATATAGGCTTTCAAGTGATGACAAAGACATGTATTGACTTCTGTTTCTACTAAGCTAATTTAAACCTTACTAAGGTCAAGATTTTAAGCACTGATTAATGCAATAACATTCAGCAAGCAGTGTGTTCTTCTTCAGCAACTAGAATGAGTTCAGAGAATTACTTGTGTTATAAATGCTCTCAACATGTTAAATATTTTCAGTTACCTTTTCATTTTGAAAATCATTCCATTGGTTTACTTTGGCTGCACAAATAGCTGCATTGAACATAATTTTTAATTCATTCGAGTGATTTTAATGTATCCCTTCATAAAGAAGGGAAATACCACTGAATGTCTTTGTCAAGAGGAGCTGAATTTCAGTATCTTGCCTTTCTGGATGAAATGTATCCCGTTGCTCCAATTTTAGGCCAGGTTGTCACATAAATACCTTATCTCAGATATTCCTTTCTTTTTTTACTTTTAGCATGGAATATAGAAAAGACCTCCCTGACTTCAATTTTGAGTCTTTCTACTTGATATTAAATACACTTAGATTTACACTACTATATGTATCAGAACAAACGTCCCACATACCAGTATTTTATTCACCTTTGAACAACTGGTTAAGTCTCAGCTAATAACAGCAGAACAACTGACAGCACCTGGATACTGATTTTATATAAATGACAGGTCCATAGCACAGAAGTTGAACTTTCATCTGTGGTGTATGACAAGTCCTTTTCAAATGAAACAAAAGCACCAGCTCAGTGATTCTTGTACAGCAGAAAGCATTTTGGAGGAAAAATAACTTTTATAATTGCTGTAGTTAATAAAATTTACAACTAGTGATTTATGCCTTGGTAAAGCACTTACTGATCCTTCTAAAGATCAAATTTACCTGAGAAATACATCATTTGTGAAATCTGCATCCTGCAATTATTTCCTGCTGCTCAGAGGTCTAAGAAGTCCAGGGTGACACAGAAATGCTTCTGAGCTGGGATGTATCTGTTTTGTAAGAAGAAGAAATTTCTGTTCTTACAACTGTTTCTTGCAGCTTCCTGAGACATTATTTAAAATGTGTTGCAGCTTAATCTAATTTATTTGGGCTGAAGTCTATATTAACAACTACGTTAAGTCAATACTTTTGAGAGACTTTTTTACCTAGGCCTATAGGGACAAGACAAGGGATAATAATTTTCAACTGAAAGCTGGTAGGTTTAGATTGGATGTATGGAAGAAATTTTTTATGGTGAAGTTGGTAAGGAACCAGAACAAGCTGACCAGAGAAGCCATGGATGCTTCATCCCTGGAAATGTTCAAGGCCAGGTTGGATGGGACTTGGACAACCTGGTCTGGTGGAAGATGTCCCTGTCTAAGGCGGGGAGGTGAAACTTGATAATTTATACAGTCCCTTCAAATCCAACCCATTCTATGATTCTACAATTCTATTTCAAGGGGTGTACTTTGAAATAGGGGAAAAAGTTTAGCCCAATATCTGTAATTGCCTGGGACTTATTTTTCCATTTATATCAGCAAGAGAGTGATGTTTTATATTAAGCAGATAACGTACAGACACTTTTGTTTGCTTAAAAAAAAAATCAACCGGATAGTTTGGTAAAATCCATTAATCAAAGAGATTGGTTTGTGTCTGTATGCTTAACTGCACCTTTTTTCTCCCTCTTTTTTTTAGTTTACTCTGACTTCTATTTTTGTGTTTTACATTGAGTATTAGATTTAAGCAGTAGTGAAAATTACACAGCAGTGGTTATGTTCTCCAGGTTTTGAATTTAAATATGCTCCATGATGACTTGCATTAATATAATTCAAATTCATCTCTCTCTTCACAAATAAATTTTGGTTCAGATTAACTCAGCAGGCACATAAAGCAGTTTTCCAACCTTGTTGATGCTTCAGATTTCTAATAAAACAAGCCTAATAAGTTTAAAATTTTATTTAAAATGTTGCTTTATTTTATCAAAATAAATATTTTTAGAACCTATAAGCTTAGGGAAAATGAAAAAAAATAAAGACATTTCATGATCCTAGCCATAGGAAAAACAGTCTCCAAAACATTTCTACTGAGAAGGATATCCTGAAGGCTTATATTTTATCTTTCTCTAGAAAAGAGTACACTAAGTTCAGTCCAGGTTAAGACATTGCTCTTGTTTTCTCAGATGCAACCTACCTTGTATCAATGTTCCATAAATGAGAGCAGGTTTTGGTCAGTGCTTTGTGATACCCTTCGTGGGTGGAATTTTTTTTTCAGACATGTTTACAGGGACTGGAGAACCAGCATGGAACTCTTGACTTCAAGGAAAATGTGCTGTACAAATTCTAACTTTATTAGATCTTTATTAGATTTTTCAAAGCAATAGTGTAACTAATTTTCACTAAAAAAATTACTAGCATTGGATCCTTTATTAGTACAGCTGAGTGAAACTCTCTTTGCAAAATTATATACTTGTCAGGCAAAAGAAGAAAAAAGGTTTTGAAGGACTAGAAATTATACTTTCAAAACAACAGTTTAATTTTGAAATAATTCTTCAGCACTGCAGAAATATCTTGATTTGGGCAAGATATTTGATAAGAATGAAAGAAATAGATTCACAGCACTGCTGCTGGTCCTATACCACAGAGTGCAGTGGTTAGAATAACCATCTAGGAGGTGGGAGATCAACACTCAGATCCATCTGAAACAGGCTGAATCCAGAACATGGATTTAAAAGAATGTTTGTTATCTCCCCTGTGTGTTTTAAATAGCTAGCAAATGCCATATTTGATGCAGAGTAGGAGAGTATCAATAAAAAGCAAATGATCTCAGAATACCAGCACTCAGAATATTGGTAGGGACATTGTCTTAGGAATTTTGTTTTTAAATTTCATATTAAATGTAAAGACAGAACTTCTACATACCAGCTAAGTATGCCAATCAGTCCTTTTGTCACAAGTGTTACCAGGGAGGAAAAAAGGTGAGGCTACCAGGGCCTTCCATCACCACCCACTTTCCATCTCTGCACAGCTCCTGTGCAGTTGCCAATCACCCACTCCTCAGTAGTATATGGTGCCCTGGCTTCTCACTCGCTCCTCTACCATTAAAAAGCACCAAAATTGGAAAAGGGAACAGGATTACAGGTGTGTCAGGGTTGCATTTCTGCTCTTCTGTTACTGACATGAGCATATCTGTATCATGCATCTTGGCATAAGGGTGTGGCACCAACCCATAATTCAGTGCAGAGCCACACCCATGCAGAAAGGAAAGAAAGAAGCTTCTCTTCTACACATCTTCATGTTTGTTTTCATGGAATCATGGAATGGTTTGGGTCGGAACTGGCCTTAAAGACAGTTCTTCTCCTCTTCCTTCCCTTCTAAATTGTCCGGCATTGTACTTTCATCTTTAGTTCATAATTTGAGATTATAATACTGTGGACTCATAAAGTATTGATAAACAAAGCTTTATTCTTTACTTGGTCCTAAGACAAAGGTATTTCACTCACATGAACAGTCTCACAAATACATTCCATAAACTTGGCCCATCAGAGACTGGAAAGGGACAGGCTAAGAAGAGAAGCAGGAGAGGTGAAGTATTTTAGTTCTACAAAAACACAAAATAAACTCATACTTGCACTTCAGTTTCATTGCTGTAGCATGGTGGAGAGGGAAGGAAAGGAGAGGGAATATCTAGAAGGCTCCTCTTGCCTGTGCATAGAGTTTATAAATAGGTGTGCTACAGACATACATGTAAAAAAGAAAAGTTCTAATCCATTGACTCAGATATCCAAGGGTTGTAATGTGGTACCACAAGGATCCTATGTCTTTTCCAATGCCATATTTGTCAGACTGATGTCTCTATTCCCTAGCACAGCACATGGGCTCACTGGTTGTCTTAGACACTAAACTTTATCACCTTAAGGATATATGTAACACTTCCTCAGTATCTAAGCAGAAAGGGACGTCATTATCAGTAGAAGGAAACAGCATTCTTTCCAGACAAGTCACTAAGTGACTTCATTCATGTATCTAATTCATCTGACTCAGCCTAGACAGCCATGTCTGTGTTCATTGCTCTATTGTCTTCTACAGTCAAAGGGCATAGATACAGAAATCAGCATTCTAGTGTGGGCTCTTCAACCCCAGATCCTTATGTCAGTTTAGCTTTAAGAATTTTTAACTTTATTAAAAATACCTGTATGAACCACTCAGACCAATTCAAGATTACGGGTAGGAGGCTGTTACTGTAATCAAACCATCTGATTAAAACCAAGCTCCTTGGAGCATTATATTTGTACAGTGTTAGTCCATGGCCACTTGGATTGGTACATTTTGGTGTGTAGATTCTCCTCGAATCTCACCATCTGTTAGGTTGTAAAGCTATTTGCTCTTCAAGAAAATTAGACACTTGAGAGGCTTTACACTATAAAAAGAACCATTTTTTCCCAATAAAAGTCATGTCTTCCTAATAGTGATGAAAACCAAATAGGGGTATATTTATCACCAAGGGCTAACAGTTGGAAAAAAGCCCTCCTTTCTTGTAGTATGCTAAATGTTTTACTCTCACTCTTCATTTGTTTTATAATTTCTCTCAAGGCAAAGCAACTGAAACATCTCTGTCCAGGCCTTTCTCTGTCATAAATACCCACAGGACTTTTGTTTCATCGTTGTGGCTCCTCTTGTGGCTTTACTCATATATCTGATGCTTCTTTTCCAAGTACTTACAAACTACCAATAAAATTTTGGATTATGAATTATCTCACCTCTTGATAAGTATCTCTGGTTTGGGTGGAGGCTGTTCTTGTTTCAGTCACCAGATTCCATAAAGGAATGAATGTATACCTTGTGTAAACTGAGAGTTGATGGTTATACTCAATAATTCTAATAGATGTTCAAACCACAAGAAAACAAATATATGTGTCTAATAATGGGGAAACATTTTTAGTAGGAAGCATGTGAATACTCTTTCCTCTACTTCTTTCACTGTTTAATATTGTAGAAATTAAGGTACCAGTTCCAGCAAGTCTTCTGTGATAGCTGTGAGGTTGAATTCTGGCTACATATTGAATCCAGTTAAACAGAAAATGAGTCTGGTCTGTTGGTGATGAAAGCTTCCTGAATATTGGGCTGTGTTAGCAAAATCATAGCCAGCAGACTGAGGGAAGTGATTACTTCTCTCTATCCAGCATTCACGATGCCGCAACTGGAATATTGTTCCCTCCCTGCACAGCAGAGAACAAAGACCTGGGGAGAACCCATCACAAGGGCACCAAGATGATGGAAGGGGAAAATGTCAGGAAAGGATGAGAATGCTGGGTTTGTTTAGCTGGAGAAAAGGCTAATGAAGGATCAGTTTTAGTCTTCACCTATGAGAAAGGGGCTATGGAGACAATGAAGGTGCATTTTTTAGTAGAAGTATACAGTGAAAGAGGGGATTCAGTGGTCACAAGCTGCAGCAAGGGAAACTAAAGCTAACTGCAAACAAAGAACAGTGACTGTGAGGGCAGCCAAGCACAGAGATGGGTGTCCAGAGAACCAGCAGAAGACTCAGTCTTGGATGTAACTCAGTACTTGACCAGGCAAGGCCCTGAGCAATCTTACCTTACCTTGAAGTTACCCCTGCTTTGAGTAGAGGTCTAAATTGGATGATCCCATTTAGTCACTTCTGGTCTGTATTACTCAATGGTTCAAAGCACAATGCTTGTCAAAAATGAGGAAATCTATAGAGAGAAAAGAAAACGTAGTTTCAAGCAGGAGGAAGCACAGCACTAAAATATGAAAATAAATAAATACAATTTTGCAGTTTGACAATATTTTATTTATCTTTGTTCCTGTCCTTCATTGAGCATATGTTATGATTTCGACCCAGCTGGAAACTAAGCACAACACAGCCACTCACTCAACCCCTCTCTCCTCCCAACCCTCAGTTGAACAGGGAAGGGACTCAAAGTAAAACTTGTATGCTAAGAACAGTTTACTAATTGAAAATAAAATAAAATAAAATAAAATAAAATAAAATAAAATAAAATAAAATAAAATGGTAAAATATAATGATAATAAAAAAGAAAAAACAAGTGATGCCCAATGCAACAGCTCATTACCCACTGACCAATGCCAAAATCCCCTTCCCAAACCAAGATTAGGTAACTTCCGCCAGTTCATATACTGGGCATGGCATTCTATGGTGTGAAATATCCCTTTGGTCAGTTCCCTTTGGGTCACCTGCCCCAGCTATGCTCTGTCCCAGTTTCCTTTGTGTACCTCCTCACTGGCAGAGCATGAGACAAGAAAAAAAAGTTGTTGAATTAGGATAAACATGACTTAACAGGAAATCAAAACTACTGTTTTGATCGTTGTTTGTAATGTTACCAACACCATCCTCACTCCAAATCCAAAAGCACAGCACTGTAGCAGCTACTGAGAAGAAATTAACTCTAGGGTAGCTGAAACCAGGACAGTGTGTCCCACAGATTGCAATCTATTTGCTTAGCCATGTTTTAAGCCCTACTGACAGAAATAAAAGTATTACAGTTTTATCACTGCATAAATAAGCTTTTCAACAAAGAGTAAGAACAATCTCTCTCATCAAACTAGTGAGAGAATCCAATAGGCATCCTCAAAATTTGAGATCAACAGCTTAGGAAGATTTCCAAGACAATTTCTGCTAAAGAAGTTCCATTTTCACTTAATGGGAGTGAGGACAGAATTTTTTCTTCCCAGTCATCTGGCGAGAAGTTTACACTTGGTCTTTCATTGAACATTTACCTTTCTTCCTTTGATATCTGTTTTGCTTTTAGTTTCTATGAAGCATGTTATTTGACTTTTAATTGATGTATCAAAAACATGCAAGGTTAGTGACATATTCAATTACTGTGGCTGAAAGTATTATTATTATTTAATACAATATAAAGAGGCTCAAGAATCCTTTATTTCCTTTTAATTATTTCTGATCCTCCTGTTCCTTTATCAGCTTGAATCAGATTTATCAACTTCACACTAGAAATGAACAAGCAGCAGTACATCTTAGAGATTAATGTAGTTAATAAAAATAAGTGATGTTAACATTTTTAGCTAGTAAACCACAATGGACCTTATTACAGCCCTATCCTAACTAATGTTTAATGCAATATTTTGATAAATTTCAAAACCTGTAGATGTTTTGAAGTAGTTATAGATCCAAAAAGCCTAGGTTTCTGAAAAATGTAATACTATTTTACCTCTGAAAGTGGTAAATATTTGATGTATATCTTATTTTAATCATACAGTAATGATTAAATTAATGACTTTTCCTTTATTTCTTTCATATTTAGTATTTCCCCAGATTATGTCAGCTACACATACATATATTTACTGCCTTTTAGAGCATGACTTACTATAAATCACCTTTTCTTTCTTATATATAAAATTTTCACTCTCCAGAAATCCCCGAGTAGGTGCTCCTGGGTAGTGATGCCTGCAGCAGACTTTCTGAGAGTAATAGGACTGTGGTGGCTGTGAGCCATGCTGCAGCCAGTATCAGTCAGCTGTGTCAGACTCAGCACTGAGCACCTTGAGGAGCAGATGAACTGACCTTGCAGGATTTATCACCAAAGAACTTTGAAATTAGTGGAAAAAGTTGCACATCTTTTGTAAAGTCCACGAGGTTTTTAAAACCATTGTGAAAATGAGAGGCTTTTTAAAAGTGTCCTGGGTACAATAGAAATCCAACCTGAGAGACTGTTTTTGTTGTTTTTTTGTTTGTTTGTTTGGGGGTTTTTTGTGTTTTTTGGGGTTTTTTGGTTTTTTGGGGTTTTTTTTGTGAATGTAGAGTGTTTTCTAAGAGATAATTGATTGATTTAAAAATAAATAAAACACATTGTAAAGCTTCAGTTGACTCACCTCTTTGGAGAGTTAAACTTCACACAGTTCCCCTGCTCTCTCTATGGCAGGGGCAATGAAACAAGGACTTGCTGCTTCAATTGGAGTTGCTCAGAGAGAAAGATCTGAGAAAAGAAGTCAACAGGGAGCCTTCCACAGGATCCTTCTCATGCTATCCTGTCCTGCCTGCAGCCTGTATATGTCAAAAAATTGATTTTGGCTGGAAACTGTTTAAACACTAAAGCAGGCAGAGAGAAATATTTGGATTTCTGAAGCTACAACTTTCTTGTGCTTTGCAATTTGTAAACACCATAATTTCTGTTAATTACAACTTTTTTTCCCTAGATCATCCACATTTCATTATGTCTTTACATGCTCTTTTTTGGCAGCTAGATACTTACTAAGATTACATGGTATGAGAAAGCAGGGCTGTTTTCCTCGTGGCACTAATGAATGAACCTTTTCTAGCACACAGGTGCTTTATTTGAAAACTTCTACACCTTTCTCTGGGGAGACAAGATACTGTTCATGTTATGGAGTTTGGGTTTAGAAATAAATAATTTCTGAATGTGTTCTTATGAATAGACATTTTTACTATTTGGACAGTCAAAATAATGAAGGGGAAATATTAACTAGAACAAAAGCATGGTTAAAGCACACATCCACGTACCCAAAGGAATACAGCCTTTCCCTTTTCTCACAAAAAAATGATGTTAAATACTGCTCACAGTAAGTATTTGTTATATTCTTGTTGATGTCACTTCTTCAGTCCGAGGTTTATTGCTCTACTCCAAAATAAGAACCATATTGTGGTTGCAACTGTCAAACTTTTGAATATCATTGCCACTGTCATTTTGCAGTGCATACAGAAAAGGTTTGCAAATTCTCTGAGACACAAATCAGCTTTGGTTATCTTTCTGTCTTTCACATAAATTAATTAACCATGATAACAGATTTTTTTTAAACAGCTTTTTTTTACACTTCTAATTGCAGAAGCAAAAACTGAGATGTTTACTAATAAAGCCCTATAACTGGCAATTATGTAAATTTTATGGGTTTTAAATTATCATCCACCTGCAACATGCCCAGTTGCCAGTGGAGGTAGGTTGCTCTTAAACATTTAAAAAATCTGTATACATTATTCATGCTTTGGAGATCTGTCTTCTGGCTTCAAAGGTTGCAAAACACAGCATGAGAGAAAATAATGTATCAGCAGTGAGAAATAAAAGAGCTCTGACCCTTTCTATCTCTGTAAAGACAGCAAACATTCAGGAAGGATATCTTGTACTGATCTCCAATTGCATCAGGACTTCCTCAAGAAGAGTTTTTATCTATTACTATTATTATTATTAATATTGATGCTGTTGTTGTTAGTAGCATTACTATTATTGTTTTCTCTGCCCTTTCTTTTCATATCCATCACTAGAGGAGGTTCCAACACTATTGTATTGAGCATATGGCAGAATAGATTCCCTATAGCAAAAGTGCAGACATCAGAGATTAAAAGTCCAGTATAACCAGTAATCTTGGCTAATGCAGAAATCAGACTCAAGGATTTTTTTCTGCGCTGTTCTGATCCATTTTATACAGTCTAGCTTTAAATTGTATTCAGAATGAACTCTAGATATTAGACTTTTCTAACTAAAATATGTTTCCTGAGAAGTTCTATTAAAGATTTCTTCTGAACTATAATATTCATATATTATAAATATATAATTTCTTTATTTCAAGTATTTTAATTAAGAAGCACGCTTTTTGCAATGAAAATAAGAACTTGTAGCTATAAAATATATCAATATTGTTAAACAAGAGAGTTCTGAAATTTCCCTTCCAGGGAATGTGTTTGTGCATTTAAACTAATTTAAATACATTTAAGTAGCATTCCACTGATAGACAAGCAGAACCACAGGCAATCTAAACACATTTCTATATGATATTAAAATGTGTTTAAATACATTTAATGGGCAAACTGGGAAAAAATTTAAAAGTCAGTCAACTGTGTTTACAATAATAAAGAATAAACTGTAAAAGGAATTAAGATTTCATTGTGTAGCAGCCATACAGAAATGAGAGGAAAACAGTATCAAAATAACAGAGTAGCATATTTTAAAAGAACATAATAAAAACACTTCTAAAACATCTAGCAAAATGGCTTGTAGAATTAAAACTTGTGCTTTTTGCCCAGGACCTTGAGAAAAGAGAGAAAATATTAAGAATATAAAAGACTGTAGCAGGCCTTTAAGACTGGCAACTTAAGCAGGAGCTTCAGAAACCATGAGAACCACCTCATCATCCTGCCCAGTGACAATGCTCGCTGACATCTCTGGTAAATACTTAACTGAGTAAGATCAAAATTCCACACTTTCTTCTGCAGAACAGAACCACGCTGAACCTGCTCTGGTTCATACCTACATATAACAGGAAGGAAGAAAAGGGAAAGGAAAGGAAGGCAAGGCAAGCAGAGCTCTAGGCTTTCTGCATTGAAGCAGCTCTGTCAGCCTGGTGTATACCAGGCAAGAGTGTGACTGTAAGCACAGCTCTGGGTGACAGACCCAGGAGACCCTGGTTCTTATGAAAATTGAGTAACTGCTAAAAGACATCAGCACATGAGAAAACAAAGTCAAAGCCATGTGCAAGGTACTGGAAATGTTTGCTGTCTCTCTCAGTACAATTTCTCCTGTATTTCTGTGAAGACATATGGCCAAAATCTGGTTTTCTGATCTGTTGAGATAATAATAATAATTACAAAATATTAAGGTATTCCTAAAATATGGTGGGAGGTTTAGGGGTCTTTGGAGCAAAACCTCATGGCAAATGGGTGGGGTTCCAGTCATCCTCCACTCTAGCCCTAATCCTGTATAGCACTTGAAGAAGTTTCAAAGAACATGTAATTTATGTCCATATCTTAGAACAGAAAGTCTTTCATTTGGTCTTCTACTCATTCCTTTATTGATAATGAATCATAATTAGAAAAATTAACACCCACTGAGCAGTTATACTGAGCAGAATCTAAGCCACAGCTTTCCATTTCCCACTAGAAGAGGAAAATATTTTATCAGTCCTGACAGATTTGTTGTCTTTTTAAACTGAAATAAATCAGCTCGCTATTCCTTTAATAATTTTTTTTTCCTTCAGCACCTTGCTTCATCTTTTAATGGCAAAAATTCTTGAGTAATTTTAGTAGATAGATCTACTAGTGAATCCACTTTGGCTTAATGTAGTAATTTATTTGCTTAGGCTTTTTGTGACTGTTATGTATCTCATTGGAAGCTATTTAAACATCTGTTTAAACAATCCTCAACTCTTGATTTTTCAGTAATCTACTCAGAAGATTTTTAAGCTATTTTTTCTGTTACTGATGTCCTATGTCATATGACATTGCTACTCAATGTTGATTTTTAATTTGCATACAGAAATCCTTTTATTTTTGAAAAAGAAAAAGTAATTTAGACCAATTTCAATTTTCATTAAATGTATTTTCTGCATTAAATGAATTGCTACTACAGTAATGAAATTATTTTTTAATAGACAACCATAGTATTCAATTCAACTAAGAAAGTTACAGTGCAAGATCACAGTGTGATCAGGAAATTAAAAATTTATTTATTATTTATTCTCTTAAAGTGAGTTTGTTGACCTAAGCTCCCATGAAAACATAATTCATGAGACTTACACAGGCAACTCTCTTGTAAAGTCATTTACAAGATTCTCATCATGTAAAGTCAGGGCTCCTCCTTTCTCCACTGTGATTTTCAGAGGTGAGGGCTCTCACTTGCAGTTCCTTGCAGACCTGTTGGCATTACCTGTTCCTACTGCTATTGTCTAGTTGCAAAACTGCTGCTGATGATCCTTACACTTCCTGCAGACAGAGAATTGAAGATGGGCAAATCAAAGTTTTATAAAACAATGAAGTCAGGCAGCATCAAATAAACAACCTGTTTCCACAGCAGAAGAGCAGTTTGTTTTAGTGGTTTTCAGATATGAAAATGAGTTTTAGTGACAGACTGTACTTGTAGTACAAGGAGGTAGAAGAAAAGTAACAGAAACTCAAAGAATAAACAAGTGCAATATTGTTCTACTACACATAAACAGAAGGTAAGGAATTGCACAAACAGAAGACAGGTGTATCTCATGGCTATTATGCATTTGTATGCTGGTGCTCTTTTCCCAGCTCACCAGTAAAATGTGATGGCAAAGATTCAGTGTACTTCACTTCATCGCATTTGATAAGTCCCATTTCAGTTACACAGGACAGAACAGGTAAAAAATTCAAATTATTTTTTTTAACTTGGGAGTTACTAAATTTGGTAAATTAGGTTCTAATCTAACCAAGTCTGAATCATATTATAGTTTTTAAATTATTTTAACTGCGTAAAACCTTTATAAACCTGCATGTGTCTAGCCATCTTTCTAATTCTCAACCTCAATTACTGAATTATTGTGAAAGTACCTTAGCAGCAGGCTACAGTGCTCTTTATTAAATGCAGGCCCTCAGCTGAGATCACACAATATATGTAGGATATAACATGCCTACTTTGATGGCAATAAAAAAATTCCTGTGAATTTATTCCTTTCAAGATTGGTGTCTAAAAGAGAGAAAGCAATAATGATTATGTAGTTGTAAATGATGGGTTAGTTCCAGTTCTCCAAGTGCAGCTAGAATATAAAAGGGCAGGAGCAGAGTTAGCAGAAATTAGTTCATGCTGTTGCAGGTTTGGATGGCTCATAGAGTTCAGCATAGTGTAAATCTAGCCCAATTTCCTGTCTGTCTATTTCAAGAATGGTCTACAAATCTCTGCTTGCTCTAAATAGCAGTGAGGCAAGCCATTTCTTAGAATATAAACAGGGAAAATACATCAAGAAAAAAATGCAGAAATGTCAAATACAAGCCACATATTTGAAACTATTTCTTAGTCTTGAGGATCTTTTAGAATTTTTCTTTTTGTTTTATTTTTGGGGTTTCTTGCTGACAAAAGCAGCAGCAAATCTGGTTGTGGAACCATTAAAATGTACAAGGACAACTTACGGGAAAAAATGTCTGAGATTCGTGCACTGTGTATAAGAAAAACAGACGGATCTAAATGGGGTGGTTTTGCAACTGATATTTTTTCCATCTCCAGGCTCCACAATCATGTCTAAAGAAAAGCAACATATTTTTTACCAGTGAGAAAATTATAGAAGTGGAAGCTACAGTGTACAGGGCCTGTGCCAGGCATAGAGTATGATTTGTGACACAAAGTCATTCAGCTAATCAATAAAGGAAATCACTGTCTCCTTGTACAAATGTGAGACTTTGAATAAATTTCAATGCAAAATGCAAATTTTGCAATTCAAACAAAATTGCAGGAGTAACAAATGATAGGTAGAAATGGTACCTAGGAATCATACTCATCACTCCTTCATTATTCTCAAACAATTTTCATTTAATCCTCTTCTTCTACCTCTGTGTGTAGTATTCTATCAAGCAGATTAGAATGAGACTTCTGGAATTTTTAAAGGATGTTTTAAGATGGTGCTCAAAAGTGATGCTGTTGGTGTCCTCATTACCATAATTTAAGGATGACAGATTTTGGTTGCTTCCTTATGCTTGTTACACCAATAACATACAATAAAGCTGGATATAAAAACAGAGAAACTGATTTGTGGTGTCAGAAGCTTAAGAATATAATATAGTTTATATTATTTTGCAAGACATGTTTAAAAAGGAAAAAAAAATATTTTAAAATCTGAAAACATCCTTTCCCTGAAGAAGGTGGATACTTACATATTCATGAGAATCTCTTATCTACAGCTCTGTGTTCTTGTTCAGCCTTCTCATTGATCAGAAAAGGTCAAAAATTTGTGATCAAAAATTCAGCTACACATTGTCTACATCTGGCACTTGGAAGTTTTCATGGTTGGATGGGTGTTTAAGCAGCCTGGTATAATTGAAAGGGTCCTTGCTCATAGCAGGAGCATTGGAAGTAGATGATCTTTAAGGTCCCTTCCAACACAAAACTCTATTATTCCAATAATTCAATATGTCTTATATGAGTTACAGTTAAATTGTATACATTCATATATAATTATACAAAATATCATATTGCATATGAATGCAATGTTATTAAATATCAAATAACCAAAGTTATATGCTTTAATACCCTTCCAACAGATAATACTCAAATGTGGTAATTTCAATATGTCTCCCTGGGGTCCCTAGATTGGATAACCTTAAGTGTCTTTGCCAACCTAAAAGATTCTCTGATTCTAAGGCAAGTAATGCGATATAAACAATTGTGTACCAGAGCCTTGGGAAAAGCAGCTCCTCCATTGACATGGCAGTGAAAGAGCTGGGAAAGTAATTTGCAGGAATCTTTGGGGTTCAGACACATTATATGGCACATCATTGCAAGCAAAGAGAGCGTTCTTGGCAGGTGCTGCTGCACAGGCTGGTGCTGTATTGCACTGTTTCACAACAAAATAGAGTTGGTGGAATAGGGAGAAGAGCACTGCAAAGCACACAGAAATTTAGGGACTAGCTCTTTCCAAGAAACGGGAGACCTTGACATTATGCAGCCACACTGAAACCATTCTGAATTCAACTACCATAAACACAAAAATATATAATTTGCTAAGATGAAACATGTTAAAGAGAAAGCAAAGCAGCTAAAGATACAGGTGCACAAAAAGGAAACAAACAAACCAGTTTCAATTAGCATTTAGATTAAGTTTCAAACTTTCTTTTGCCCTCTGTAGCTCACCTCTTCAGCCTGAAACCAAGAACTTTGGTTGTCACAAGATCTTTACATCCTCATATAAAAACACGAGTGATTCTTTAGTTTTCTAAACTTTAGGCCTCTCTTTCAGATTTGTTCAAATTAAGGACTTTTTCCTCTTCCCTACTGAGGTGTTTCTTAGGGTATTACTTCAGGTTATGCTGAATCAGAGCTGACTGGTGTCTGTGAAAAAACATACAGAGCTTTCATCCTTTCTCACCCAGGGTGGTGGGTTTCTGCTCCTCCCTCACATTGGACTCAGGATGTGCGCAGCCAGAAGAGGGCTGGCTCAACTGATTCATCTCAACACATGTAACTGCACCTTAACTCAAACTGAAAGGAGTATGACCTGCTTGCTACTCAGCCTGCAACTTGGAAAATGCCTATATAGCTGGTCATAGCCCTATTAAGACTCTAGGTGTCTAAATGAATTAAAGTACACATTTAGTGATCCCTAAAAAATACCAATATTTCTCTTTCTCTTATTCTTCAGTCATTCATCTCTCCTGTGTTCCCAGTGTGTGCTGCCAGGGCATGCCAGAACCAGTGCAATGCATTCACCAGACCGTTCTGTAAGACAGTTGAACTGACAGGTTGGCCAAGACTGATCTGAATTAAGCTAAAATTATTTTTGTTTTGTGTTACTAAGGTTTTTTGCCCTAGAGAATGGTCCTAAGCATAAAGGTTCCATTTGATTGAAGCAGAGAAAGGACTCACAGAATCCTTTCTCTGCTTCAATCCAATGGAACTTTTCACAAAGGTTTTCACTGAGGCAGATGCTGCTTTCATGTGAAAGATGTTGGGCATTGCTTCTTAATATTAATTACTGCTTTCTGATGTTTGAATCTCAGAAGGTGCTTTAAAACGGCATAACAGAAACATTTAAACAGAATGCTTCATGGTTCATGCATGCCCAGACCACTCTAACATTTGTCATGTTGACCAAAATGGTTCTTGAAATTCAACCTCAATTCACATATGGCTTCATCCACTCATGGAGCTGTACCATGGAGAGGAGGAGAGGAGGATTTTCTATTTAAAAAAAATTAAAATTAGCTCTCCTCTTCTCCCAGAGCTCAATTCTATGTATTTTACAGAACTTTTTGCAAAGAATTTCTCTCAAAGTCCATCTTCATGTCTGTGCCAGGTTAAATGCAGGACTCCCAGCACTACAGCAAACACACTCTGTCTCTGGAAGGCTTAGTTCTTTTATAGCTCAAGAGGACAAAATTAATATTGTCCTTGTCTGTGGTAATTTTATTCTAGAATATCCTGATTTTATTTTGCATATCTTGTAATGTCAGCTAGTTTAGCTTTACTAAAAAGATTTACTGCATAAATGTCAGATGAGCAAACAAGGACTGTATGAGTTCAATAGATTGCACTTGTCTAAATTCAGCAGTGGATTTGAGAATCTAGCAGTTGGCTTGTATATAATATAAAGTATAAAACATATGACAAAGAGATAAGCAAGTCCACTGAAATGCACAGAAAGTGCAAAACCACTGCTTTGGTCCTCTTTTAAAAAATTCTTTCTAATTTGACTCATATAAATTGAAAACACCGGTGAATATCCAACAGTGTAAAGCTCTGCAATTGGTTGAAATGTTTTTACTCACTAGCAAGTTTTATTCTAAATGCATAGACAAATACCTTGCTTGGTAGAGGCTTTAACACTTCGGCAGTTCTTTAGCTTGTCAGAGTCCTGCAAAAACATTAACACAGGGGTGTTGACTCCTGTGAAACAGGCAAATATTATTATCCTCCTTTTACACACAGGCAGCTTGCGAGACAGAGCTGTGGCTTGCTCAGGCCCAAGACCACACAGCAAGCTGGTGGAAGCGCCAGCACTCGGATTCAAGCATTCCTGGATCCCAGCCTAGTGCACAATCCACTAGACAGCCTGTCTGCAGCCCTTCTCTATTGCTGCATGAAGCTACCCAGTTTTTGCTTTATGAATATATGACTGTGAAAAATTATGCTTTTTGCAAGTGTTTATGGGATTGCTTCGGGGCACAGTTTCCCTATTGCTGCTGGAAAATACAGATTACTTTAGCAAAAATGAGGGGGAAGGGAAGGAAACATACCAGAATAAAATGACAAACCAACTGGTTTACAACCAGATATTAAAAAATTGTATAAAATCTCACAGTCAAAACTATTGTTTAGTTTTTCTGACACAACAGAAACAGCAAGGAGGTTACTTTATTGTTTTCACCTGTAAGGACAAATTTTCATGTTTCACTACAAAATAATGAAATCACATGGACCCAACTCACATGGAAGTCTGGTTCAGGAAACAAAGCTAACAAACAATTGTTTAGAACTGATGAAAAGTTTTGTGGCTGCCTCTGCAAAATGCAGCTGCAGCCTGAGGAGCAGGGAGTAACCAGATCTTCAAGTGGGAGGGATGGAGCTGCACAGCTGCTTTAAATCAACACTGCCTCGTCACTAGAAAGTACCTATCCCCATCCTGCATCTACAGCAATAAAAACATTTGTGCCTCCTTATCTTGCTGGATAAATTCATCTTCACAAAACATGCTACACTGGCATGCACTTATTGCAGAAGGAAAGAAATTCAATGATAGGGTGTTTGGCTAATGTAATTTTTGGAAGTGACATTTGTATGCCAGAGATTGAAGGAGCACTTCAATTAAGAAACTGTTGGAACTTCAATTACAGGAAGTCATTCTTGCTGCCCAGACCACTCTAACAGCTACGTCAGGGAATGATTTTTGCCAAAACTCAGGAGATAATGCTGCTTTATGAATATTTCCTAGTGATTCACTGCAGCTTATCAGTTTTAGAATACTAGTTCCCCATAATTCAGTTCTGGTTGATCTTAAGAAAACAATGGAAGGTATCATTACAAATCCTATACATAATAAAAGGCCAACTTCACAGTTTTAGGAAACCTGCTTTTGAAATAAGAGCAACTGCTTGCTACAGTCCTGATCTTAGGAACTGCTGCTTTCTGCAATTCTGGTCTCACAGGCATTTACTGCTAGAGCCAACTTTGAAAAGCAGGTGTACATGGGAAGGCAGTGAGGAGTAACTGGAGAATCCAGGGTGAAGAAAAGCACAGTTCTGCATTGGGCTAGGGAGAAAAGTAGGACTCTTCATGAAACCTGTAACTCTTTTTTTGGAGTATTTCGCCAGACAGATGTAGAGCATTCCTTCCAAGTCTCCTTCAAAAAGGTTAATAAACAGTGCTTCATTATGTTGGCATCTACATGCAGATGATGCAGATAATGCTGTTTTGCCTGCAGTGTGATATTAAACACCTAGATCTGAATTTCTGCCTCAGTAATATGCTGTAAACTCTGCTGAACTTGTTCTTTTCATCTGGTCTGGCCTTTTTCTCATTTCTGCCGCATCTTATTTTCTAATAGGCTACATTGGCTCTTACTCTACAGTACATCTACACAAGAAAATGACATAGAGGTGGGGCACTGGCCTATGACTACCCACTGCATAAGTGTTAACATGCTTCCTTGCATATCCTCAACCTTTGGGCATTATCCGAGGCATGGTCTGGGGGATCACACAGGACAAGACACACTCCAAAAGTCAGTAGGAACTAGGAGAGTAGAGGGGAGATGTTTAACTGTAGGCATGACAGACATGGGACTCACATTAGGGGCAGACAACTAGCGAATTTTATTTTTTTTAAGGAATTTGTGTGACTACCTTTTTTTGCCACACTATTTGTCCATTCACCAATCTCAAAAGAAGAAAAGTAGACCGCAGCAAAAGCTTTGTTTGAGTAGGTTTTCACATGTTTATGTCTGGCATTATTGGGATTTTTATTGTTTTGTTTTAATATACAGTATTTAATGTTGCTGTGCTTTTTATAAGTTAGAGGACCCAAAGATTTAGGTTTTCCACACTAGAAGCTAATGCAGCCTGTGATGATCCTAACTCCCTGCAGGAGTTAATTTCTGAGCTTTGGGCAAATACTGGTAAAAATATAGTTCCTGCATAGTAAGCATTGCTCTTTGGCAGAGGGATCTCCTATCCTTGAGCAATGAAGACTTTGTACCTTGCTCATTGTATATTCCTTATTTTGCTTGAGAAATAAAGATGTCGTTGGGGGTGATATAATCTTCTCAACAGGTTAAAAAATTCTTTGAACAATTTGTATCTTCAAGGATATGCAAACCTTGATATGGAATGAAATGCTGTACTACTTAGGAATAACTGATCTTTTTATTTAATATCTAAAAATGTACTTTGAGGAGTATTAGTTAAATCTTGCATTAACTCTGTTGGTAGTGAGTCAGAGAAAGATCAGGTAGCTTTCTAAAATAATACAAATTCATGGGGGTATGAGGATTCCTTTAGAGGAAAGGAGAGGGAGGGTGGCTGGCTCTGGAGTTAGCCTGGAGGTTGACAGTCTAGTGTAAGAAGAGAGTGAGGTACTGAACAGCTGTGCTGTGGTCACAGAGATGTGGCATTCTGAGAGCAGTAGCTAATATCCACAGATTTTAATGCTGTCCAATTACCAAGAAAAAGAAATAAATTGGTAAGAATTATAGACATCAGACTCCTCCCTTTTAGTGAAGTCAGTAATTCAGATAATTTTATAAAAATTCACAAATCTGAGCCAGTATATCCTTGTTCTATGATGGGCTGTGAATACACAATTTTCATGTAATTCCTATTGATATGAATAATGATAAGAGGCAAAGAAAGGAACATCAAATCACCCATTGTTCCTTTTCCAACATGGCCATGCTTCCAACAACTGGGAGCTCAGACTCTATTTATGAATCCTATTTGAAAACACTGCTGCAAAATGATAGATTTCACCAAATGCCACATTCAAACAAAGGTTTTTCTGAGAATTTATCTAGTAAAGGAGCAATGGCATTTGCAGGCATAAAAAACACTCAGAATCATTTAAAAAAGTGGGGGTTTTTTTAAAGCCATAGATACACTGCTGACTTTTCAGAAAGGTTAGAACTTTATGAGATTCAGAATCAAAAACTGATGTGACCTACATAAAAGAATCACTCTGATTTCTTAATTAAACCAAGCTGTAACTGCACACTTGGTTAACAGGCACCAAAAATTATGCAATAAATCTTATGACTGTCCTCCAAGAATGTGGAGAGGAAGGCAGTGATGAAGAGGATGGTGGTCAGAACAACAAGATGGGAATGCTCCATGTCATTTTCTTTAACATTCCCTCGCAGAGGCTCTGAGGCTTCTAGTACATGAGCCAAACAACTGAAATGATCACATGTGTAGCACTAGGTTGAGGGGAAAAAGCCCAAATATTTTAACAGCTGCTTTTTTGGGTTGGGTTTTTTAGTTTTGGGTTTTTGGTTTTTTTCCTTTTACCTAGTTTGCTTCAGGATCTGATTTCCTTCCGAAGGGGTGGGCTCAGTGCCTGCCAGGAGCCCAGCAGGGAATGTGTACTCTGAGACACACAGAGATGTTTCCCTTTCTTCACAAGTGATTTTTTTTTTTTTTTTAAGGAGGCAGTATGGACAATTCTCTCAAGAAAGGTTTGCTTAAAACAAACACACCTTACAAATATGTGTTAATCTGAAGGCTCTCTTCCTGTCTTATGGAAAAATTTATATGAAAAATAGATCAAGAAAGACAACATCGCATGTTACTGTTGTGTAGCTACCTTCTCTGTCTACTGGACCAGTCTTTGCAAAACATTTGTAATTTACAGTGTCTCAGGCAAGGACTTAAACTGCCCTGTGGATTTCCTGTGACTTCAGCCTCTGCTTGCTCTCCACCAGAACAGCTGTATCACTGCCAGCCTCTAGCAGAGTCAGACAAAGCTGCTCTGAGCTGTGAATTGAACCAGTACAGCTTATTCCAGTTCCACAAAAAAATTTAATATTAAACCAAATATCTTCAATATTTTCCAAATGCAACTGCACTTATGGTGAATTTACCAGATGGACAAACTCTCATAGGCCAAACACTAAAATACCAAATGTGGTTTATCAGAGATAATAAACAATGCCAAAGATCCTGACAATGTTTCTCTTTCCTTCTCCTCATTTCATAAACAGAGCTTCCCTCCTATATTTCAGAGATTTCAAGACAGCACACAGCATACAACGAGCAAATATTCTTAAGTCATCAATGATAAATGAACAGTGTGACAAGAACAATATACTTCATTCCTTCCTTCAGTCTCCTCATATGCCCACTGTTCACAGTCACATGGGAGAACAAAAACACTTTTTAAAGACAAAAATAATATTTTCATCTTAACGCAGCCATCCAAGACAGGATGCTAGGAGAAAAACAAACAAAAACCAAAAATAACCACCAATGAGGAGACCCAGCTGACAGTAAGATTTATTAGTTGAGTGATGATTCCAATGTAATTTTGTCTTGTCACTTTGAGACAGCAGAGCAACATGTTCATGTGTGATCCCAGTATTCAGTGTATGGTCAGATATTGAGCTCTGGGAAGGAGTTTTGGAACAGTCCTGCTAATGTTGTTAAGCAGTCAGTGTTTCATCCCACAAGGAATATTATGAACGCCTGGCATTTACTGCTGTCAGTGTCTGCCAATCCTCACTGCAGTCATCAGTACAGAACAATCCTGTTTGTAATGCCCCACTTGTCAGGACTGAAGTCAGATCTTTTCCTGGTTTATTGAATGATAGGTCTTTAATGACAAGTTTTTTTCCCTGTCTGTCTCCAGTAGGTAGTATGGAGAGAAATCTCTGCTCTTTATTCTTTGGTTACACTTCAAGCCTAAATTATCTTTAGAAAATGTGGTTTGGTTTAGTCATCTGTTTACAGAGACCCATTTGCTCAGCTTTATTGGATGGAATTTTAGAAATGGAAATCCAAGAAAACTCATTACTTACTTCTTGGAGGTTACTACCAAAATAGCAGAGGGAACAAAAGGGATACCACTTATTTGACAACTGCACCAGGATCGCAGGGAGGTGTTCATTCATCCTGTGAATGGAGGCAGCTCAGCACAGTAGACACTAATCACCTTCAGTGTTAAGTCTAGCCTTAGTCTAGGTGCTGTGTAAGACTCAATTTGTTGCTTGTGGCTAGGTCAGTGTAGTGAAATCCATGCTGCTGACATGAAGGGAAGTTGGTCCCAGTAGTTAACTCTGCTGACCCATTCCTGTTCTCCTTCAATCTGCATCGTGACTGGGAAGCTGTGTGGCACTCTAATCTCAAACCTGAGTTCAACAATTTCTAGTGTGCACATGAAGGAGGAGGTGGGGCTGGTTTTTTGGGTGGAAACATTGCCCAGGTTTAGAACAACAGAATCACATAAATTGTGAGGCTCCTAAGGAGATCCCATGGTATCAGATTAACACCTGAGCAATGCCACTTGTAAGCAGTCAACACTTTGAACTTTTAGCAGCTACCCTTTGACACAGGTATACATAGCAATGCAGGTGAAAGGGACAGTTTCTGGCCATCACATAGTTTCTAATCCCATCCTTCATATACTTTAGGTAGAAAAGTAGAAAATTCTGTTTGTCCTATGGAAAAGTTGTTGTAAATCAGCAGTAAATTAAAAAAAAAAAGCTAAAAAAATGTAAAACATTCTATATTTTTTGCCAGACAGCAGAGTTCTCAAGAGGAGTCACTCTCTTATAGTCTAAGATAAACTGATTTTTGCTGATTTGTACATTCATAGAATCATAGTTTGAGTCTAAAAGTTTTGTCTAAGATAAACTGATTTTTGCTGATTTGTACATTCATAGAATCATAGTTTGAGTTAGACCTTTTAGGTCCAAAAAAGGCACCTTTTAAAGGACATCTAGAATAAAAGCCCTAGAGCAAGGACATCTTCATTCTGGCTTTGTTCCATGACCTTAATCTCCACAGCAATATCTCTACCTAAAATTTTGGCTCCAGAAATAAGAGAAAAATACACTCACAGATTTAAAAAACCATTAATCCATAGGTTTGTCTTAGCATAAATCAAAGTATCAATTCACACAGATGTTATGTACGCAACACACACTGTCAGCTAGACATGAGCACTCCATGTAAATGGTGGAATAACTGAAATCTCTTTCCATATAGCATTAACAGAACAGGAAGAAAGAAAAGCAAGAAAATAAACATCTGTATTTATTTTCCAAAATAGGGTTCCTTCAAGGCAGAGGAAGAACTATATTCTTAAAGATGTATCTTTTGCTACCTATGTTAAAAATTCTTTTGGTATAGATGGGACACAAATATGAATGACTCTTACTTAAAGAGTTAGAATGCATTTGAATTCAACAGACTTTAAGATTAGAAATTTGCTGTAGACTTTATTGTAGTTCAGATGAAGAGCTCACTTTCACAGTCTGAGTGAAGGAATTAATATTTTACTTACCAGTCTGACTCAGCAATAAATGTGTCAGTGATAAAAGTGGAATTCAGTCAAAGAGCAGCAAACAGGACAGCTGATCTTACAGCCTGTAAGGCATTCACCTACAAGACCTGAGATGAGAGAAGCCTGTGAAGGCTTCTTAGTTCTCAGGCCCAGTCAAACACACAAGATTTGTGTCAGGAGAGGACCTTTATATGCATGGTGTTTTCCTTCTGTTTTCCAGAAAATAAAAATTAATAATGTGTGTGGGAAGAGAATCATGGCAAACCATGGCCTGATCTGAAGACTTCTTGTGAAGGGGAATCTGATATAAATTAGCATGCACATTTACTGCAGTGGTAGTGAGTGGCTAATATTTCTGCATCTATGTAATACTTTCCTGAAAAAATTCTGGAAATATCTTTAGGGTTTTTTATTATTCTTTAGAAAGAAAGGGGGGAACTGGCAGAAAATGTCAGGTGTATTCTTAACAAGCCTTTCCCTTCTCAGTGGTTCAGTGTGGCTTCTTAAATTGAGAATTTAAAGTTGTTAGAGAGCATCCTCTCTAATATCCAGAAACTAACTTCCATACTACATACAGTGCAAACTACTTGACAGAGTCTCCTGTCCAAATTTTAAAGTTGAGTTTTGAGGACCTTCTCAAAGTATGTTTTTATTCTCCAGGAAAATTAATTGACACTTCCTTCATTAAGCAGGAGTCCGATCACATTCCTGTTAAAATGAAATTACTTCCACTGGATTGAAAGGTGCAGGACTGGTATAAACCAGGGAAGGAAAATACTATGAATCATATTTTCAATATACATTAAAGGTGTGCACTATCCTTCCCACTTAGATAAAGCTAACTCTTACAGCAAAGTTCTTTGGAAACATTCTCAATTTCTTAATTTTATTTCATTGCTATGTCATTCTTCTGATGAACATAACCTGACATTTCAGTGAAGGAACTTCAGCAATCAAAAATTATGGCTTTTAATAGCTTAATAATATTGGTTCTGAATCTACCTTTCAAAAAGATACCTGCTTAACATACAAGGACAGAAAAGAGAAAATGCCCTTCCTTTACTCTCTTACTAAAGTGCTCTTTACATACTTTCATGGCCTAAACATAACAGTTCAATCTGAGCATCTACCAACATTTCAAGTGACATAGCACTCACAGTCTCTCACTGCCTTTTTTCCAGCCTGGAGAAGATTAATAATCTTTTCCATCTGGAAGATTAGGGACTAAGGATGGATGAGGATGCACAAGGGTAGCATCAGCATCTCAGTGTAGTGTACTGAAGAAAATGACAACAAAAGGATCACAGAAGGTGTCACCCCTAATTTCAAAGCCAAAAGATTGGATCTTAAGTGACACACCAAGGTCACATAGGGAATATTAGCTGCAGGAAAGAAAACAGTCTGAGTTGCTACAAATAAGCTTTTGAAAATATTGATACCAGACCATGATACCAAGGCATGGAACCTAAGTACAACATGCAAGCCAAAGCAATCAGTACTTTGAGGAAAAAAATATACTGCATTTTGAACTTTCATTTCCATAAAAGGTTATGGGATGAAACTGAATTTTTGAAAGGTAAACAAATAAAAACAAAAGAGAAAATCTATTGTATGAACTTAAGTGAAGGAAAAAATATCTTTAGATTGATATCTAATCTTTCAACTTTTCTCAGTTTCTTGTTTTAATCTTTGACAAAATTAACAAGCTAAAGAAATTCTGTCTGCACAGTTTCTGGGAAGAACTTGCTGTAAGGAGGAGGGAGGAGGCAGGCGGAGCTAAACTCTCCCTGCAGCCTGCCCTTTCTCCTCAGAGTCAAATGGCAGGGGAGAGCCTGAAGCACAGAGCAGCCCCAGCAGGCAGCTAGGAATGTGATAGCCAAAACTGCCAAGCCTTTCACTGGTACAGGCAAGAAAATCTGTACTAGGATACAGAGGGTAATTTACTTGGAAGGAGTTTATTGTAACACAGTTCTCCTTGTCATTATGAGTCTATCCTGCACCTTGATCATTCACAGGCTCTCTAAGAGTTTTCATTCATATCTTTATTACATAAACATCTAATTACCATAAGAAACTTGCTATGTTTTTGCTCTGTAGCCATGATATTTTAGTCTCACACAAGGGGCAGCCTAAACAACATTGCTCCATGGAATTTAAGTTTCAATTTGAATAGATGAACTATGGAGAATCATTTAGATCAGGGTGCAGTCTTAGTAAAACTTAGTCAGTCTTCTTTAACAGTTAGTAGAGAAATGGCCTTCTCCAAGAGCCATTTAATCTCATATTTTATATGTTAAAATGAGAGGAGTAAAATAGATTTGGCAGGTTTATTTTCTCTTTCAAGTCTCTCTGCCAAGGAAAAGTTTTGGTGGTTATTTTGTACTAAACATTTAATATCAGCCTAGGTGCACATCTTGTCTCCAGAAGCAGATAGCAAAAGAGCATTGGAATCAGCACACAGAGGCACATTCCTCCTCTGCTTATAGTGTGATCCCTTCCTGCCAGCATCTGGCAGTTAGTAGTTTTGAGACTGAATGAACTACAGGAAATATCTTGATCAAACCTTTTTGTAAGCTCGGAAACCCACCCTGAATGTTTGTCTAACTCCTTCTTGAACCCTCGTCCATGAGCAACTCATAAAGGATAGTCTGTGACAATGAGTTCCATCAGTTCCTTGTGTTCTTCAAACACAAGATTGATAACAACAAGAAATTAAGCGAAACAAATATTTTCTTCCATATTCACCAAAGCTGTTCCTAGGTTTACTTTTAAATAGTAATATAACTGGGTTCAATTGAGAAATACTATTTAATTATGTGAATGTATTTTATGATTAATATAACTCTTTGAAATTGCTAAATAGCATTCTAATTTTATACTAAAATATTTTCATTATGTTTTATAAATCTATAATATTTTTCATATATATATATACATATATGTTCTTTGGCTACTACAACTTCAGGAACTCTTATGAGTGTTAATCTTAAAAGTTGGATTGGCTGTAAATAGTTCATTTTTATAAACACCTCAAAAACACCGAAGCCCAGGATCTGCTACTATCAAAAAGACTTTGCTCCTAGCCCTCGTAAACGCTAGGGAAGATGATAGCCAGCAGCTTGGCACAGCTGTATGCAAGACTCTGTAATGTGTTTTTTTGGTGTAACTTATTACCTCTTTAAAAGAATTAAATTAATTTTGGAAAAATAAAAAGCAAAATATTTCATTAGATGGATAAAAAATATATGGGTAGATAATCACTTAGGCACAATTTACCCAGTCTCAATGTATGACATTCCTGGAAAAAGACCCAACCAAAAAAAAAAAAAACCAAATCATGGTGTCTGCAAGCCTGATCCTACTTCTGGTCTACAAACAATTCACTTCAGCCAGTTGTGTGTGTGCACAGGAACTTCATCTAACATGTTTTTCAACTTAAAATATACAGTATAGATTCATTAATTCAATGCATCATCACTGTAAATTATCAATGAACAAAACTACTTATTAATTCTGGGTTTGAGACAGAAAAGCACTTCACTATGATTCCTTCACCAGATACATTCTTTATTCTCCCCTGTTGATAAAGAGCATATATACTCATAGCAGCTGCCACTTCCGATTAAGCTGAATAAATTCAACTTGTAAGAAATGCCTTTTTATATTTGGTTCATCTTTAATAAAACACTGAGTAGTTTTGAAATGTCACTGAGAAGTAGAAACCTATATTCTTATATTCTCTTTGTTCAAACTAAGTGGGATCATCTTGTATTAAAGGAAGGTTTGTAATATTAAAAAGTTTGACCACATTATTTATTCTTATATACAAGTGTTGCTGTGAAGAAAAGCCACACTGGTAACAGAGATCTGAAAGCCTGCTTTATACCAGGGAGAATCTGGTGTTAGCATTGTCTGCTCTAAGCAGGCATCCCAGGATCCCAAGTGCATGTGTGTGTTTGCACACACACGGGGTGATTTCTGTCCCAGGTGCCAAAGCATACAAATACCCAGAGCTGCTGTACATAGCTGGTTAGCATGTGCTGACCCTAAGACCAGCCTGTCTGAAAAAAATCAGACACAGATAATCAGGATGAAGTTCTTCCCTAAGATATGCATGGTGCAATTTTATCTCCCTGAGATACTAACTGAAGAGTTCTCTATGTAAATATGCAGATATGCTGCTGAGGTTTCACTGTTGATTACTTGAACAAATCTGAAGTTAGTTATATGCTGCTTTTATAGCTCATCATACTCAGTTTGCATTAGAAATAAAAAAATTGGGCTGAAAATGAATAAAGCAAAATGAAATCACAGCACTGCTATAACCACCCAAGTCATATCCATACATTTCAAAGTCCAATTTCTGCAATGTGAAGCTGGATCTTTGGGTGTTTAACCATTTGAAAACATTAAAAATTATGTTACATACTACACTGTTTCAATTATATTATTTAAGTGCCCTTTTACAAAAAAAAATCTCAGATGCTTCATTAGAAAGCTATCAAATCTGCTTTCCTGAAAACAATACCTGTAAACAGTTTAATTAACTTGTCCTTTCTTAAATCTTCTTGCCAAGAATCTTTACTGGATTAAGTATTCAACACCAAGAGATTAAAGAGGTATATCCCTCTAGTTCCCACTGCACATATCTCCCCATAGTCACTAGGATTAGCTTTCTAAGTACATCAAAGCTTTATTTCCTTGTAGCTGTCCAATAATATAAGCTAAGGGTAAACCAAACTCTCATCACTTTTTCACCTACCCCTCCACAACCAGATTGTGACTAAATAAGAATGTGAATAAAGATAGTCACTGTAGAAAGCAGAAGTACTTTACAACAGCAATAATAATAGGAACACAGCAGAGTAATAAAAAGAAGCAAGAGGGATGGTGAGTTACATAAAGTCTCTAAGGGGACATAAAGGAAGGCAATTAATAAAGTGCAAAGCCTTTTGAAAGTGACTGAATAAATATTCACAAGTAAATACTACTTGTGTAGCATATCTGAGGAGCATCTGTCCATTAATTAAAAGATCTGGTGTTGCACATGACCAGTACTTTCAAAGAAAGGTTTCATAGAAACTATCCATATCTGATGAAAAAAAAGTGCTTATTCTAAAAAACAGCACCAGGGAGCTCCATCGTTAAATGCACAATAGCCACATAATAATTTCAGTTGGCACTTTGCAAAGATCAGAGTGTATTTTATTATTTCCCTGTACTGTTCTTGACAATCATAGACCAGTAAAAAGACCTATATTTGTATGTAAGATCATCAGTTTTTTTCAGGTTTATATGAAAATAGATACTTTGTCTACAGATTGAAAGCAAGGCATTCTGGGGATACATCTAAATTTTCCTCCTTCTGCCAGGCTTATCTGAAAACATGCTCTCAGTGGCATTGAGTTGAGTTAGAAGGAAGACAGGACTATTACAAAAATATCCATGGTACTTGAAGGTTTTTAAAAGTCTTAGCATAAATAAAGACATTGTAGTTTTCACTGCCAGATACCTAAGGAAGTTTATACATACTCTGCTTTGCCCGAGGCGAATTTTGCACTTGAAGCCTGCAGGTGTTTGCTCTGCTTCTGCTGCCTGTAGTGATCCTGTGGTAAAAACATTCCTTTTCGTCAGCGAAACAATTGAAGTCAAGGCTTCTTGTGACTTTGACAAATCACTTACTCACTCTGATCCTCATTTTACCCACAAAGAAATTTACATCAGAGTACTGTTCTGAACCCAAATTAATGATTGCAAACCATTCAAAGTCCCTAAAGGATGACACTATAGAAAAATATCCCTGTATTTTCTTCTGCCAAAAAAAAAAAACACCAGCATTTTTGGTAAAGTACATAAATTATAACACATTCGTGTTGTGCAAATAATAATTAAAATAATTTTTAATCTACAAATTGAATACTAGTTTTGTTATTCTGTCATTAAAGTTTCTTTGTATTATTCTTTATTCTAGAAGTCTGTGAATGGTACCAAAATACATGAATCATTTTACAGATTTTAACATTCTCAACTTGTAACAAATAATGGATACACATGCAAATGTGCACACACACACACACACATGCCTCCTCCTGCATGTATTGAAAAATTATTTCATAAGCCATGTAATAAAAACACCCAAAATGTTGATTTAATACAAAGTAATTTCTTATAAAATTTTATAAAGACCTCCATAAAACCTGTATCAATGTATATTTAAAATTATGTCTTACTTTAAAGAAGAAGATAAATTCCTGAATAATTGTTCCTGTATTTTCTAGCATGATAATCTAAATTTAATTAAAAGATAATAGCAGTGAATAAGCAGAAACAACGCATTTTTTCCACTGGTGCTTTATTAGCACTTTGAATACACACATGTGTTCTATTGATAGACTGGATATAAAGATTGTTATTTGTTTAATAATGTTATTCATTCAGCAAACCAAACCATTTTATTTTGCTTATGACTCTAGAGACAGTAATTTTTAGCCTGTTTCTTGTCCTCAATTCTGCCTCAGACACATCTCATTTACTTTATAGACTTGTTCTTATAACTGTGGTAAAGTAGGTTTTTCCAGATGCTGATAGTATAGCCCTTGTATACAGAAGTACACAGTAAATATGAACTTTCCCAATTTTCAGGCTTGCATCTGACCCTTCCCAGAAGGGACAAGTTAGACATTCCCAGCACAGCCGTGCAGTTTCTCTCCAGTTCTCCAGTGCCACATGTGGGATGCAGGGGCTTTGGGACAGTACTGTGGAGGTGCACAGTGGTCAGGAGCACCCTGGATACATTGCTGGAATATAATATTAAAGAAAGAAAGGAGAAGGTGTCATGTCAGATGCTCTGTCTGAATCTGAGGAACAGAAGTGTGCATGCAACAGTCAGAGAAAGAATTCAAAGTTACACTCAGCACTTCCCTTTAGTTGCTGTTAGATGCCTGGATAACATTTTTGAATGATCATTTCTTTAACTGCCACCTGTGATGCCAAACATCTTAAGTGGATGCTACACATTAGTTTGGCATTGAAGGTAGTGTGGCAAAAATCTCAGTCTTCTCCAAGCTGCACCTTTTCCAGGCTATAAAGCCAAGCTATAAAAGAGGCCCAGTTAAAATACTTCAAACTCAATACATCCAGTACATTTAATCTATTTCTGTCCTGAAGAAAAAATGTCTTTCAGAAACATTATTATATAAGAAATGAAGTACCTTATGCAGTGGTTGGGTTTGGGTTTTCTTCCCATTTTTGTGAAGGGTTAAGTCTGTGTAATTGTAACTGCTCACACTAGCTTGCATAGGTAGATTTTTCTGGTAAATTAAAAGAAAATTTTTTTGTCAAGTAAGTAAAATGCTGGTACTTCATGTGTTTATGTTTATAGTTGAGAGATTTCAATACTTCCAAAATTAAAAATGCTACAAAAAATCAGATGTCATTTTTATTTTGTTTCAATTACAAAAGCAATACATTTATTTCATATGAACTAAAAGGTCCATTAAACACCAGACAGTATTTGATACGTAATCAAAATGGTATAGCCAAGTAGCAATAGTAAAATCACTGAGGATGACAAATATATTTTTCATCTTTGGTGCATTTTTCCAAGACGTGTTATGCATTGGGTTTTTTTTCCAACTTTTGAGGTTTTTACACATAAATCCTCATATTATAAAATTATAATTAAGCCTTTCCTAAATTAATAATTAAGGTAATTACCTTAATACAATGAAAAGCACTTAACTGGAGTATTTTTTGGTTTGTGAAATTTTTCTGAACAGTGTGAGTGAATGTAAATGAAAAAGAGGGGGAAACAACTAACAAGTTGTTGAGACCTGAACTGTATAGAAAAAACTCAGATCCTAAGTCTGACCTGCTGCCACTGATTGTGGCACAAATATTTTCTTACAATTACTCATGAGAAGACAATAAACTTGTAAAAATTGACTTTCTGGGAGTTAATTGTAAAAGTTTCTCAAAGTAACTGTGATATGTTACTGCATATGACACATGAGTGGATTTCTTATCTTCATGAGAGCCCAAGAATTCTTACTAAAAACCAGGCCTGACTTTTATGATCTGCTGGGACCACATCATCTAGTGAGGAAAACACAAAGGATGAGCTGCTGACATTTACAGTTAGGCAAAATTGTTTTGCTCAATATTATTATCCGGCAATGACTCCAACACTGGCAAAATCAAAATTAAAGTGTTGCAATTCCTCATATCTAAAATCATAAAGCATTATTACTGCAAAATCAGATGAAAATGAAACTAATTAACAGACTCAGAGTTAAAATGCTGCAATAGGAGCCTATCATTACAGTTGTTCCTTTTCAGTGTTCTTCCCGGTCATTACAGACACCAGTCCAGATGAAGGTGATCACAGGACTCATTAACTAACTTCATTGCTAAATTAATCTTCAATCGTCATCAGGAATGTAATAAACCTTGCTCATTTGATTTTTATAGCCTTAAGACCCTCTTGAAAAGAGGTTCTGGTGTTAGTTATCATGCTTACCAGCAAGACCAGTTTGCATAGTGCAAACTTAATGATGTAAGATATCTTGTGATTCAAAAGAAACAGAAATGTATAAATATCAAGGTGATTTTCATCTTTGTGGAAGAAGGAAATCGGAAAACACTGAAGTGGTTTCACATAGGATTTGTAGAAATTCTAATTTTAAATAAAATATGATAGGTTAAATTGCCGTATTAGTTGCCCTGTGTTTCTCCCCATTCACTTGCCAATTACTGCCACTTTTCATTCCTATACTATTTCATGTATTTCCAACAGTCTTTTGATGCTAAGCAGTATATGAAAAGGGCAGGTCCTGTTAGCACCATATGATTATCTAGGTCTTCATGGATTGCAACAAGATGCACTACACACCACCAGTAGCAAAGAGCTATGCTCTGAAAACAGATCTGTCTGAAATTGTTGTTTTCTTTTATCACTAGTGCTTTCTTCATATAACTTCTGCAGATAATCCATTTTAAACATGCAACACATCAGAAGTTCCTATATTGCTTTCATATTGCCTGTTTATGCCAATAAAATGTCAGCTTAGGCAGTTCGTGTCCCATCTTCAGGGACTTTGGGGTATTTGCAAACTATGTTGATTCCAGCTGGAGTCCTAGGTGTTTGCAACTCTTCCTACAGCTCCATCAGTGCTGGCAACAATGGGAGTTCTAATGTAGACAAGCTGTTTGTCTTTTTATGACCAGTGTTTACTATACAGCAGTAAAGCCGTATGGTGAAGTAGAGCAGCTGCCAAGACTCTTTGCATGCTCAAGCTGATGTCACCACTAGTTCATGTTAGTCTAACAGTGGGAAATTCTGCTAAAAGGCTCGTTGTAGACAAGCTTTTCAGTACTGTACCTCTGCTCAATAGATCATTCATGAGCACCCAGCCCCCTCTCCAGAGAGCATGTAGAGTCGAGTTGTGAGCAGGAAGGGTTGGAGACAAGGCCGAGTTTCTTACTTACAGCTCAGGCTTGGAGCTGTTTTATTGTCGTCATGGCTACAGGCCCCACATGCCTCCAGTCCCTGCTTTATGAAAAGAATGATGCAGTGTCTAGCCTTACAGCTGAATATATAAACCAAATTAGTCTACCATGCCTCTACCTGTTTTGCGGCTCACAATGAAAGAAGTAATGTATCAAGCTATCAGTCTTGCAGCAGTTCTCTTCTGTAAACACTAAGTCATTACACCCAGACTTTTTTATTTGCTCTTTAGAGCCCCTTCTCAGTATAATAAACTGCAGATTTCGATAAGAAAACTAATTCAGAATAGTCCTCTGTGATTTCTCAGAATTTCTGTAACATACCAGCTGAAAGTTACAATTCAAATCCCCATTCACACTCCATTTTTGCATAATCCCACTCACTAAACAAGATGCAGAAAGACAATGATGAAAGTCTTTTCCAAAGCTACGGTGTCAAGGTACTACTAGAATCAAACTACGGCTAATATAAGCAAAGAAGAGTTATATACTCCTGCAGAGAACTATTAACTCTCCTGAATAGAGTAAGAGCCTCATATGGTGCCATCTCTACTAGAAGATTAAGTAATCCCTGAATGGCATTGAGGCAGGGCAGTGAGGGGAGATGTGTCCTGTGATACTGCTGTTGTCAGTGTTGTTCAGAGGGGGAAGGAAGGAAAGAAAACTTTTGAAGTGTGGTCTCCATTGAAAGATTAAATATATAAGAGGGGGGAAATGGGTATCAGAATAAAAATGTATAAATCTCAGCATGTGACAGCATAGTCTGCATGCTAAGGATTTGGAAAAAAATGTGGTAAGAGGAAAAAGAATTAGCATGAAGAGTAGGGAAGGTGTAAATTGCCTTTCATTTCCACCTCATTATACATCTTTCTTTTTCCCTAGCTTGTACAGTCCACCAGTTTTGATTCTCCACCTGGTCATTCAGACTGCACATGTCAGTAAGTGAAGAAATGCAGTCACACGGTTCACCATCATTTTACACTCTAGCTCTGAGTTTAGCAAAGTGGGCCTTAGCCTCACCTCCAAAATTCCATATAAAGTCTTTTGGCAGTGTGGGCTGTTAGAGACATTTATAGCCAGGGAACTGTAAAGAATGCTCAATGCAAATAAAAAACAGAAGAAAATGTTATGTTTTTATGGATCTGAAATATTTCTTAAAGAAATAAAGGGAAGCTTGATTACCTATCAGGGAAGGAACAATGTAAAAATGCATAAATTGAACATAGTCCACCAAATTAAATTCACCCTGGCTACAGCAAATTGAAATGATATAAAACTTCAGCAAGACACTTCTATTTTTCTCACGTTGTCCAATCTTATTTACACAAAATGTTTCATATTTGAGAAAGTGTTCAATAAATATGAGCCAACATGGCCCAGTGCAGAAACTCCTACCTGTAAGATGTATGAATCCTGCCCTTTTGGCCTTGGAACAGGAAGTGGTTTAGACCCTCAAACAGATAGTGAGCTTCCTGTTAAAGTATCTCTTCTTTTGGATATTTTTTGATTATTTAAGATGTGTTATTGTCATTTCATGCTGTAGAATAAATTATAGTAACACATATATTCATTATAATAAATAACAGTAAAACATATTTGTCATCTAAATTTAATATAAATAGGAAACTAAGACTAAGTAACAAATGAGAAAAACATAAATATTTTATTTTCCTGTTGTGTTGTACAAATATTTACAATGCATATGTTGTATGGGGCAACATAATGTGAAAGCAGGATGCCTATTAAGTTTCAGACACATTTAGTCTGTGTTCTAAAGATTAAGTGAAACAAATTCTTTGAATCTGTACTTTTAGAGGTTTCGCATGCAGCATATTATATTTTTCCTTTCTTTTACCAAAATGACTGAGGTATGATATAAGTACAGAAAAGAGATGAATTTGTAAGGAAAACTATACAGATAACTGCTAATGGCTTGCCTAGTCTGTAAGTTTTAAAAGCGGTTAAGACATTTAGATCATGTATTCCAACCTCCTATATTTACATCCTCCCAGTCACAACCATTTTGCCCAAAGGCCAACAAATTGAGTCAAACAAAAACATTCCATCTTTTTTGGGCTGAAACAACTGCTTTCTCTCAGCAGTGAACAGCAACGACCCAGGTTCCACCACAGCCTGAGGCTGCTTGAGTAGCAAGGAACTCATTAAGTAAGAAATGTTCCAAGGATCTGAAAGAGATGAATCATAACCCATGATGAGGAAAATCATAAGTAAATAAACAAACTCTTCTTCTCATTGACAAACAAAAATCAATGAAAAAACAATAACAAAAACCTAGTCCAGTCTGCTCTGCAGAAAAGGGAATGTATTTTTGGTCTGGCCAGTTTGAGCTCTGGCATATGGGTAAATACCAACCCATGTCATACAATGTCTTTTTACCTCTTTTGAATCTTAACCTGACCTATAGTGAACTGTCTGCAGCTAACTACTAAAATCTAGCCAAACAAAGAAATTTAAAAATACATTTGTCACTTGTAAAGTGAAAATAAAAATGATTAATTTGCTCTTGCATGTAAGTGCCTGAAATTATCAGGCATGTTGTGTTTGATTATAGTCATTGCCATGTTTTTTCTGAGTCCAATGCAAAATGTATTGTATGCAAATAGATTGTAAAGTATGTTCTCTTTTTCCTAGAGGAATGTAAAGCAGAGAAGACTTCCCTAAAATGGAGAATAAAATGTCAACATCACGAACACAGTTGTGAACACATGATTTATCTGCCATTTGTGATTTCCTTCCAGGAGTTTGACTTTTCCTTGAGAAAGAACTACAATCTCATTCCAAAAATTCCAAGTGATGCTGTATATCATGTCTTTCTGCAGGTATTTCTGCATTTAACTTCTGTTATGAAAGCACCTTCCTTTATCATTCAGTTTGCCTGATTTGAGACACATTCACTAGAACTTTTACCATTTTCCTCTCTGTCAGTATCAAAGCTTTCCTCAGTATCACGTGAACACAGGGGCTGTCTTCTATAAAGAAAGAAATTCATGGAAACTGAGCTTCTTTTAACTTTATATTATAAGCTTTATACTCTCAAGTTCATCTTCAGGAGTGATTGAAACTTTTAATATATCTGCATTCTTTTCAAGTATAGATGATAGCACTGATGTGCTAATCTAGTATAACAGTGCTATATATAGAAGTAATATTGCTTGTCTTTTTCCATCTTGTGTCTTGGTTATCTCTTAAATAACTAAGATTCACATGGATTCTTTTTGCCATAGTCTTTCATTCATAATTTGCTTCTGCCAAAAAATATTAATTTCTCTGAACACTCAAATCTTATGTGCTTCTTTCCTAGATAGAGTTTTCTGTCCTCTTATGCTCACCTTTACTCTTGGTTTCCAGCTACACTATCTTGCATTTGGATACTGAGAAAGCTTTTGGCTGAAGGATAGCCACTTAAATTATACATAGCTATCTATAATCATAACTTTATCTCCCTCTTCATTATTTCTCCTCCCACAAACTCTTTTACACCTATAAAGGTTGCTATGAAAAATATCACCTTCTTGATAACCAAAAAAGTGCGGCATGACCTTTACAGCAAAATAATTTGAATCCAAATGGGTACCACCATTCATAGTACAGAGTGATGGGTAACTTCTGATTCTTGATCATATTTGTATAAATATGGCATAACTTCTAAGATATCAGTATGAAAGTAGAGTTTGCCACCAAGTATGTACAAGACCCTAATTGTACATTGAATCATAAAATCACAGAATGTTAATGGGCCTTAAAGAACCCTTAGTCCCACTGACCTCTGCCATGGCCAGGGACGCCTCCACTAAACTAGGTCTCTCAAGACTGTATAAAACCCGGCCTTAGAACACTTCCAGGGATGGGGCATCTGCAATACCTCTGGGCAGGTGTTTCAATGCCTCACCACCCTAACAATAATGAATTTCTTCTGTATATCTAGCCTAAATTTGCCCTGTTTCAGTTTGAACACATTATTCCTTGTCCTACCACTGCAATTTTGGATGAAAAGTATCTGTCTGGCTTCCACGTATGCCCCTTCAGACACTGGAAGGTTGCTCTGCTGTTTCCATGCAGCCTTCTCTTCTGCAGGCTGAACAGCCCCAATTTTCTCAGCCTGTCTTTGTAGGGGAGCTGCTCCAGCCCCTTTACCAACTTGACAGCCCTGCTCTGGGCTCACTCCAACAGCTCCAACTTCTTCTTATGCTGGGGGCACTAGACCCGGCTGCAGTTCTACAGGTGGGGTCCCAGGAGAGCAGAATAGAGGGGGAGAATGACCTCCCTTTACCCACTGTCCTTTTGATGCAGCCCAGGATTTGGTTGGCTTTCTGGGCTACTAGCACACACTGTACTGTCCTTTTGATGCAGCCCAGGATTTGGTTGGCTTTCTGGGCTACTAGCACACACTATCAGCTCATGTTAAGTTTTTCATCAACCATCATTCCCAGGTCCTTCTCCACACGGCTGCTCTCACACAGCCCTTAGTGTGTCTGGGATTGCCACATCCCAGGTGCAGGACCTTGCACTTTGCTTTGTCGAACTTCATGCTTGACTACCCAGAAACTATATAAATAACTATTAAAACAAATATTTCAGTCTCGAGATTCAGAAATAGAAAGGGAACTGCAATGAGGGAAAAGAAAGCAAAACCATGAAGTTTATTTGGGATCTCAGTGCCACATTTTACCTGCATTTCACAGAAGGGATTCTATTATCTCAAATATTCTGAATACACACTCATCCTGAAGATCCTCATATTTTTTCATAGGTTATATTTCAAAAATCATCACCTGGATTTGCCACAGTAAGATCCTCTTTGTGGTAGTAGAGAAAATTCTTGTAAAATTGTGCTAAAATGCATTTCACACTAGTCTCTGCTGTTCGTTTTTGCTTATTTTAGAAATGTTTATGCATGTTTTATCTCTTCAAAAAGGGATTGTGAAGACTGAATGAATGTGCTTTGAACCCAATGATCTCCTGGTAGACTGTAATGTTGCCTAGGTTTCCTGGGAATAAACTGCAGGAACTGATGAAGATAATGTGGTTGCATATTATGTGATAATGAATATTCTGACTGATGTACTCACCCCAAGGTATACTGGAACATCTGTTAGTTTATTTAGGCATGACTCATCATTCTTATTTTTAAGATATTTAAGTGGCTGAACATATCTCTCCTTAAAAACTATCAAATTGGGAAAAAATAAAAAGAAGCACATGGGATTATATACTAGTGATGACATGGAACGTGCATCCAGGTGAGATATGTACTTTAATTCTCTCACTGTTCATTGCCTTAGGAACTTAGGGTCTATATTTGAGGAAGATGTTAGCCTGGCTTGCATTGATTATACAAAGCAATGACAACACATTAAGAGCAAGTGTTGTAGCTGTGAAGCCTTGCTCAATACCGCACATATTTAGAAACAAGTTGGATAGATCACCAGTAAAATACATTACTGTAGGGGGTAGTATCCTCTCTACCATATCCAGCCTTAAAATCTGGTTTCAATGATTTTCTAAAATAGTGGACATCAAAAAAGATTTTCTGCAATATGAAGTAAATTACATGGTGAAAGATTCTGTTCTGTGTTATGCAGAAGCTAAAACTAAGGGATGTAATGGTCCTCTTTCATTTGAAAGCACAGGATGTCTAAATCATTTTGGACTGCAAATATACCAACTATACTATAGGTAAATACAACATTGGATCAAAGAAGCAGTCCATGTGACAGTGTGAATGGTTTCCTCTTATTCTGTGAATGACTCCAAATGTAAACATTGTATTACACAAGCATCACGTTATCAGCTGATCCTGATTTCTGAATACTAGTATCCTCAAAACTTTTCACCTACTAGTGGGAAGAGATTGGGTTTTCCATGTTAACACAGCATTATTTAAGTCCGGGTTTTTTTTTTTACTTTAGCAAAGCCATTCAAAATAAACTTTAGGAAAGTTGCAAACACACTGGCTGTGCTAAGTATTTTTATTTTATTTTTTCCACTAGTTTTATTCTTGTCAAAGGCCAATTACAGATACCAAGAAAAAAAAAAAGGCTGAAAACCCTAACAAAGTCACATAGAATACTTAGCCTTTCACAACATTTATATATCGATCCAGCCTTTGGGATGTACTAGACATAAAACATCCTGAGCAGGAAGTGAAAGGAAGTCTATCTTTAAAGATCTCTAGTGATGAAGATTAATTGGACAGGACTGGTCCCTCCCCCAGGGACTCAACACTGATTTCCATACAGACATTGAGTTGTGACCATTCAGCCAATTCCTTACCCACCAAAAAGTCCATCCATCAAATCCATACCTCTCCAGTTTGGAGAGAATGATATTATTTGAGATCGTGCCACAGACCTTACAGTAGCCTAGATAGGCGATATCCTTCTCTTCCCTTGCCCACTAAGGTAGGTTTCTTCCAGCCTCCAGCTAGCACACATTTTTGCCCAAAGACAGCACATGGGCCTGGAATTGAGCTCCCTGCACTATCTGTGCTGGGCTGTAGTTATTTCCAGTGCAATTCTTCAGATGTATTATGGGTTTGAGAGGCGATCATGGGTGAATCTACTTTCTGTGGTTTAAGGTGTTACTGTTCTTGATTGCCAGTTTCACACCTTTTCCAGCATGAACACTGCTGTAGCATGTTTGACAGGTGAAGATATGTCTGTGTCAACTACTCTTTGAGAGTATATGCTGAACCAACATTTTGCTTTTAAATGAGCAAGAGAGTGTCCATGTACAAAAGCTCCCCACCACCACAAAAATTGTTTCACAAAACAATCTGTGCAAAGTTTTAGTAACCATCTTTGCAGCAGAATGCATATATTAATTCATACCTTAACTCCATCTAACCTGCAATGTTGTAGCCTAAAAATTTCAGTTAGTCTCCCATAGTCTAATAAAATTGATCTGGTGGATGTTGCTTCTCAATGATCCTCTCTTTCATCCTACTTTTTATTAAGCTGTTGTATTCATTTTCATTCTCTGTTCTATAGCCTTTACCCTGATATTTGGGAAAATTTATAGTATATCCACATAGATTAATTTTTATATATCTTTTTTATTATGTCAGTTAATAGGAGATACTGAGGAAAGACTACAATATAAAGAGAAATATACAGTGATTTTTATCTCAGGGAGGGTAAAAATCCCTTTACAATGACAGTGGTTTACACTTACCTTCTCTAAAACTTCATTCACATATTAGCAGTTAAAATTTTTCTTGACACTAGCTCACAAACATCCCTCATTCCTTCTAGGGTGCTCAAAATAGCCCCAGGCATTGTCAGTTGATTGGAGGCAGCTGATATCTACAGCTAAGAGAAGAAGCTGAGAAAGATGTTCTCAGAACCCTTGCAAATAATATGTGTATGGAGAGCAAGAACAGTAAACTCCAAAGAGTCAGGGGCAGTAAAGACTACTTTGGAAGCTGGAGATAATGAAGAACTGTGAGCAGGAGTGCAGCTGGTTGGAAAGATTTCCTTGCATAAATTAAGGGAATTAATTTAAAGGGAATTTAAAAGGGAATTACCAAAATTGCTTATGGCCACCTTCTGATTAAATTCTCAAAACCCAAGATACATACCTAAAGCTTATGGAGACTGAACCATTCAGGGTGAAAAGAAATGTACATTGAGATAATTTTGCTGCTAATAAGAATTACATCAGACTCAAGCTGAGAGTCTATTTATTTTGTTGTTTCCACCATTGTTGCTTTTTGGCATACTTTATCACATTATGAGCCATGCACGGATGAAAGTGTTCATCCGTGCCTGGCAAAATCTCAAGAATCCACACACCCAGAGCACTAAACACCTGACTCCTAGTATTTGCTGACACATTTGGTTTAATACCTTGGGGCATTTTGACTGTTTTTACAGATAGGTAGACAGGCCAAGAACTTAATGCAGGCTTAAATACACAGAGACAAATGTTTCTTAAATAAAGTCTTCTTTCCTTTTCCCCATCCTCTTGCTTTTTCAGTCTCAGCTTTTCACTATTAAATTATTTTTTTATTTTTTGAGAAAATGAAGATTGCCTAAGAGAATATGGGGAAAATTTGTGGATATCTTAATTTGGTTTATTATATTTTGAAAAATACAGAGATGTCATTTGCTCAGCCTTTGCAGAAACAGCAGAACTAATTCAAAACCTGAATGGTATTTTTAGAACAATTTTTTGGACTGAATTTCTATCTTCAAATATTTTTTAAATTATGCTTTGAAATAATATAAGGTGACTAATCTCTTACTATTTATAGCATTGAAAGTATGTAAAATAATAGTTTAATGATTACTGGTTAAAACTGAACCAACTCTTCTAGATGTCATTACCTTGATCTGTAATGTCACTGCAACAAACCACAGTAGGTGAGTTTGGTTGGATCTCCCTACATTCCTCTTTCACATGAAGGAAATAACAGCATGTCTCTGCTAGCCCAGTTTAATATATTACTTGAAAAAACAAACTACATGCAATATACAGGCAGGATAATATGACCTAAAGGAATACAGTAAAATCCAGTCCAGATAAATAAAACGAGAATTGCCAGGGTTTAGCATGCCTAGGCATAGAAATTATACACTTTTGCCTCTAGAGAATAGCTAATAAATTATTTTCAAGTTAAAACTTCAAGTTTAAGCCAATACATGGAAGAAAGCCTAATATTCAAAGCCAGGACTTAATCTTAATGAAAATATTTCTTTATCTAGCCAGAGATGGAGATCAACATATTTAAGAAACTTAGAGTCATATACTTTTACTTAGATATACTCTTACTTAGAAACTTAGAGGCAGACACTCATATACTTCTTAAGTATAAGAGTCTTAAAATCAAGCTCAGCCTCTGCTTAGATTCAGATCAAATGCCCATTATTTGAAAAGTGGAGATCTCCAAGCTAGTATCTTTGAAAGTCTGGTCAAACAGAGGCTGTTGTTTCTCATCACTGTTCAAAATTCTGTTTTTAGTTAAAGTTATGGAAGAAATGAGCTCTTCTGAAGGGCTGGTCTGAAGCAACTGAAAACTGAAAATTAGCCAAAATCATCCTGAGGATCTTAGGCACTTCCTGTTGGCAGTATGCAAAACTTTGCTGTACATTCAACATTTGATGAATTTCCTCAGGACTGAGAACATGACACTGCACAGCCTCATGCATGCAGAAAAGGACAGAGACTGTTGGAGAAAACTGAAGTAACATATAAACCAGAAGCCAAGCATCATTTTTATTTATTTGTCCAGGAAAGCAAAACTTGACAACATTGTACAAGGAGGGGATGTGGGGATTCTTTTGATAGTTTGTTGCTTGGGTTTTTTGTAGGGTTCTTTTTTGTTTGGTTGGTTGTTGTTGTTGTTGTTTGGGATGTGTTGATTTCCCCTCAAAGCAGGTAATTCTTGCTTTCTAAAAGCTGAAAGCCAAAAACTCTGACTTACTTGACCCTGACACATAATTCCAGCTTCTAGCCTAAGCTGAAATTAGTCTAAACCCTTAATAAAGCAAAATTAGGCAGAAATCTTGTGGCATCATTAATTAATTTCATAATTTTCCAAGCAGTTTGTGTTTATGAGGAAAGAGACACAGATGAATGTAACAATTAACAGTCGTTTCTGTAGCCAAAATAAGTGAAGGTCTGCAGCCAAGAGTCTGCACCACGCATTCCCAGGCATGTTGATCATACTTTCAGAGTGGAAAAACAAGGATACTGTAATCAAAGAGGAGGAAGTTAAAGAGAAGTGTTTTACTGAAATCAAGAGAAGATGGATGACAACGAAAATAAAGAGGGAAAGTGAAGATCCCACATATTTTGCAGCAAAGAGTAAAAAGTGGAAGATTCCCTTGTATAACTCCTACTGTTCACTCCTCCCTCAACATCTTGAAATATATTTGTCCGTTATCAGTTGTAACACACTTCTCCAGCTCATTTGCTACATCATTGAGCACCCTTGCATTTGGTCCCGATCAACTAAGCTCCCTAGTCTTAAAATTTTGACTCATTCTCATACATCATCCCAGTTTCTATGGTGCAGGAACAACAAAGAACAAAAGCCTAAAGTGATAATCCCTCCTCTTCACACTTAACGCCCCCATGAAACAAATTCTTTCAGCTCTGAATCTTCGTGTGCTTTCTGACACACACAAATATGTATTTGAAATCATCATATATATATATATTCACATATATATTTATATTTATATTTATGACCTTATTGAACTATGAAATCCCACGTTAATGTCAGAAACTCTGGTCACTTGCTATTTAGCACTAAGAGCCTCAGAAGATTTTAAATGCTGATTGTGAAAAAACAGTAACAGAAAATACCACTGTTCTGCTTCTGTGTAGTAGAGTGAAAAAAAGCTTTCATATTAGTTTCTTTCTCTGATGCCTACAAATATTAAGCAGAGAAAACAAAATTTTTATGATTTTTTAGTGTTTTCCTTGTGGTCTTAGCATCAGAGGATGGAAAAAGCAGAAGGGCCAGTCAGCTGAAATGCATCTTCAAGGATTAATTATACTATAGCATCATCTGTATTCCTTTCTGAAGATATACACTGTCATGAGACCTGCAAGGAATATTGATTACATTATTTGTAGCTATTGTTTGTAAGTCTCATGTTTACTCTGGACTTTGTGAGTCATCAGAATAACTCTGACAAGCCTCAGCTCTGTCCTTGTGATCAACGAGCCACTTGTGTAGTTAGTGGCTCGTTATTATGGAAGTGACAATCAAAACAGCTTCACATATAAAGCAGTTTTGCCTTTACCTAATCTCTTTTATGCAATTATATACTTGTTTTCAACCATGGGCAAATATTAATTTCCTTCCAATGATCTAAAGTAACTAGCATTAAAAAAAAACCTAAGATCAATGAAACTTTGTGCTGTTTTATCTTTAATTTCTTTGCACATTAATCATTTAAATTACTGATTAGAAAACACTTCCACTGAATGACTTGCTAAACAAAACTTCAAAATCAGTCTGGCTTGTCCCAGCAGGAATGGTGGAAAAATGTCCATGTTAAGGGTTCAGAAGTATGAGGAAGCATATTGAACACAAAGATACATGTAATAGAAAATAGTCATGATGTTTTTATCTTACTGACAAACTCTTCAAAACTCTTTCAGGTAATCCTAGAGTTTCAGTAAGCTCTATTGATTTAAAGAATGATTCACGGTTGGACTGGAAATGAAGGAGCTTTTAAAGTGCAATCACCAAACCCATATGGTTTATTTCACATCTTACCGCTCAACTTTAGAATGAATATAATTCAAATCACAATACAACGATGATTGATGTTTTTCATCAACACCCAATTATCATTCCATCATGGCACAAGACTTTAAAGTAGAGTTGTTTGAGCCAAATAAAGCACAAAGTGAGCATCTGAAAATCCAGATCTGTGCTCTTGCAAAACTACTTACCAAACCACATTAATTATTTTGTAACATGTTAGGTCACGTTAGTTGTGTATGGGTATACAAGATGAGGCATTAATTTTAATCTTATGTTCAGATATCTCATTTCACTCTTTTCCAAATAAGAATCATACTTTCAAAGAGACTTCTGTTTTATTTTAAACCAGGCTAGAACTGGAATACTTAGCTTTCGTGGGATCATTTCTAGTTTTTTTCAGTGTCACTGGACTTGTCTAATTATTTAACACAATGCATTCACAGGGTATTCACATATGTTGCTGAGTACTTCAAGATGATTACAAATCCACTAAACTATGGAGAACATAAATACATGCTTTACATATATAGATATAGATATAGCCTAGCACCTAACATGAAACAGAAGAAGAATTATCTTATACCATCTGACATGACCGGACATGATTGTAGTTGAAAATTAAGTTCCATAATTCAGAAGCTGGTTGTTTGGGGTTGGGTTTTTTCCAGCATTGCACAGCAACAGCAACAAAATGATGGGAGGTTATGGGAATAGGAGGAAGTGTTTAAAACATGCAAATACTTCAAAAATGCAGGTGCTAGAAGACTTACTAGTAATCTATGCAAATTTTTACAGTATCCTAGGTTCTACATTTCTTTTAACCATGACAAGTATTATCTTATTTTCATACTACAGCTTATGTGTAAGCTGTACTTGGATCACAGTACACATTTTGTCCTCAAGGACTGTAAAATAACCAACTCACAGCTTACATAATAAACACTTCAAATTTTGATAAAATGCTGTCACCTCAGGTAACATAAAAATATTAAATAATTTTTAAAATAACATACCAATAAGTAAAAGATAGATAATGCTTTTAAAAACCCCATAGTGTCCGTTAGCTAAGTGCAACATAGTAACCAAAATTGGAACTTATCTTTTGCCTGACAGATACCTCAAAAAAGATAAGCATTTCTAAAATTTTCATCTGTGGAAAGGATCTTCATTTCATCTTGCAGCTCAAAGTGTTATCTCCCATACTGTACTTCCTAATTCTGAATTTGTGGTATTGTGCTATAATAAGTGTTTTATGGTTTACAGATTTTTCAGGGAAAAAACAACAGACACATTCTAATGGAGTGTGGGGGATGTCATTTTAATGCACTTGAACTTTGCAGCAATGTCATCTGAAGTGAAATAAAAATGTTTGTTTTTAAAGGTGTCTTTCCATTTTCTTTTTAAAAATCCAACAAGTTGCAAAAAGCACTCAAATGTTTTGTTTAGTTTACCATATGAACCATATTTGAGTGATTCAAAAGTTATATGGATTTTTCAGAAGGTAAACATATTTTATTCTCATTCTCATTGGAGGAGAAAGGAGAAATGTGTTTTAACATATTTTCATTTTTCAGTGAAGCCCTTCTAAATGAAATTATATGCCTCAATCCACTCGAAATAAAAGAATGAAATCATACACTAAGGTAAAATGCTTTCGGGTACATGCACTGTGATCATTAGAACTTATTACTACCACATCACCCCAGACATATGACACACACCTTCTACATTTAGTTGCCTGTTCTTTTCAGATAACTGATTAAAACAAAAAAAATACCCACAAACACACCGTCACACAGAGGTTTGCAACAACTTTCTTGACTAATTGCTTGGGTGACATTTTGATTCCAAATCTATTTTGATTTGATATTTGTTTGTGTTGTACTTCCTAAATTTTACCTTGAGGAAGAGATTATTAAAGATAATGTCTGTTAAATTTGGCTTCCTATCTTATGACAACCACTGTGAATATAGTGTATTTTCTCTTAAGATCTTTAGAAATTTCTTCAAGGATTTCCAAAGGCCCTTTTATACCAGTCTGGCAGCATAAAGCTGATGTAAAGTGGATGCAAGTAGAATATTAATTTCCTTTAAAGACAATTTGCATTGCTTAAACAAAGTGTAAACAAGAGCCATGTTCCAAAATTCTTGTTTCCAATGGATTTTTGCTGTTTGTTCAAAATTTAATTCAAACAAAACTACCTCTGTGAAAGGGAATTTGCTTACCTCAAAGAGTCCTATAATTTAACACACTAATTTTTATTACTCTCTTTCACTTATGCACATTACCAGATGTCTGTTCACACTATAATCATGTGGAAAATAACTTCATTATCTACAGGTAACAATCCATCATTACTTACCAATTAGAAATTCATGAGAGACTGTGGAAAGACTCTACATTCAGTCTGGTTGCTTACAGTGTGTGAGGTCTGTCTTAAAAAAGAGCAGTTCAGCGTCAGAGTTCTGTGCTGTGCTGCCATCCTGAATGACAACTCTTCTGTTGCAAATACTCACTGTCCTCTTTTGACATATATCCTTAAGTACTTCATTTGGGATCCCTAAACTGAAGGTTGTGGCACTTAAAAGAAGATATTACTATACCAACAAAAATTAATTTTTTTTCTGCTCTTATGAGCATAGCAAGTGGCATTAGCTTATCTGTCCATGCCTGGCTTGAGACCAGCATGGGAAATGGCACCCCCTGGGTGAAGTTCATAACTGTAACTGGAAGTGATATGATATCTTTTAAAAAATGTGATCTTCTAATTAAAAGCAAAACAGATAAAGAGTGAGCAGTCAGTAGGAACAATTGCATGGTAGTAAATTACTTTCAGGAAAATTGCTTTTCCTGTGATCAAGAAAAAATGCAATATGGCCTCTTGCGAGATAAGTACAGCTCTTCTCAGTCTTTGGTCAATGAACCACAGGTGCTGATATCACTTCTTTTCATGGTCAAAAGTTAAGTGATGCATTAACTATATATGCTGATAATCATTTAAGCTAATGCCTTATGCGTATATCAAGAAAACTCTTCTTTCACACTTAACAGTAATAGGCATCAAATGCTGCAGAAGAAAGCAGACAGCACTTTTCTGCCCTAAGTATTCAGGTGGGATACAGTTCATTTAGAGCCCAGCTCATTCCTAGGTGACAGTGATCCATGCAGAGATGCCTCCTGGTGCCACAACCACAGGTCAGCCTTGATCTGCTCTTTTGAAGTTACTGCACTGTCTTCTGGCAATGTCAGATAGACACCAGCCTTCTCTAATTTTATGTGACCGAGTTAAGCAGGATAATATTTTGATTCTCAGGTCGGTCTAAAGTTATCTTCACTTATTATATTTTCAGAGCTATTGTGGGTGCTAATTTTTCAGCAAATGCTGATAAATGCCTTGATATTTATATTACCACTGACTGAACCTATTTTTAAGAGGGGTTTACATGCAAAGCTGAAGACAGGTAACGTGAATGATAACAAGGTTACTGCATAGAAATGTGCATGATAACTTAAGTGCTATCTGGATACGTTCTTTTACAAGACAAGTAATCCTAGGTAATGCAAATTTTAACACTGGATTGTGAATAGTTGCTATATTGTATGAGAAGAAACCACAGTGTGTCCCCCAGCTGCCCATTGCACAGTGCATGCTCTGGGGTGAGGCATTAGCACATTAACACACTTTCTGTTCAAAGGCACATTCACAAAAAACACAATGTTATGATGGAGAACTTTCAAACTGCTCAGGTGCCAATCCTGGCCACAATTTCCTAACACTGTTCAGTTCATAATTGCACATGATAACACAAAATTAAATATCCATATTGCCTAACTATGTGTTTATACTCTAATAGCATAGTTAAGATACCTAGTTCTAAAATTAGTGTGATATTACTTGGGAAGCAGCTTTTCAAAGCTTTATTTTTCTCATTTTATATTACTTCTAGAAAACACAAATTTGTAGGCACAGTACAGTACACTGTAAGAACATTTAAAACTGTTTAATAAATACATATTCACAGGGGGCCAAAATTAATAGACATATTTGACCATCTGTGTCTTGATATTTGAAACCTTAGCAGTTCAACTTTAATATTCTGTTATTATGGTTTGTGTCTGATTGTTTGAAATAGTTTCTGTATTTGAATTTTCTAAAGAAAAAATTCCTGCTTTCAAATTGTGTAATCCATCAACAAAAGTTTGCACATTTATTAAATGAAGACAATATTATGTTCTTATATTATTATATTAAATTTTTTTGGCAGGAAATCAATGGACCTGAGGACTGTCACTTTTATATCTAAGCAGATGTGAATTCAATGTGAATGCAAACATCTACTCATATATTGTTCATTATTGTGTTCAGTGGTTCAGTAGATATTTTCAAAGATAAATGATTTTGTGGCAGCCTTTGTTCCATGTCTCTTTTGGTCTTGGGAATATTGCCATTAATTTCAGCAATATTTGCTTTAAAAAGCAAATATCAACAGCTGTCCTCTACTAGAAAAAGCAGCAAGGTGCAAAAAATTTCTTTTGCTTACAGGTGCAAACAGGGGGTAAAAAGCTGCCTTACAGAGTAATACTTGCAACACTCAATATATAGCAAAACTGAATCCAACACTCAGTCTTTGTCATCAATGTACTTTCTGTACTCATATTTTTCAGTATCTATGATAACTACTAATTCCAGAAACATTTACATCGCAGAAAATATTACTTTTCCCAGGCCTTCTCTTGGAAGTGGCTAAATGTTTTAAAATTAAAGGAAAAAACGAATATTTTACAGAAAATAAAAAGGTACAGAAAGTGTTATTTAAAAATAGCAGACGTTTAAATCAAACTGGGGAACTGATACAAGTACAGAATCTAGTCTAATACCACTGGTGGATAAACTGTGACCAGAAGATTAATAGGATGTGTCTTTGTTTCTCTTTGGACTTTGGACTAATGGTTCCAACTACATGATTTAGCTGAACCAGTACACTTATTTTAGAAATATAGCAAATGTTGACTTTAAAACACAGGTTGAAGAGATATCCACAGAGCACTTAGGGAACTGGTTCCAGTGACTAATTGTCCTCATTCCTAACTATTGTGTCTATTGATTTTCCTTGGCTTTAGCTTGCATCCACTGGATTGTACCATAACATTTTGCCTGAGCTCACAGCACACAGGTGAATACAGACCCAGATAAGCACATAGAAAGAAATTATTCACCTAAGACCAAGCTGTGACTCCTGAGGGATCTTGCTTCAGGAGTGACTAACAAAGAACAGCTTCATGTTGCACATAATGTTTTAATCCATTCCTTATACCTTGTATTTATCTTTTGTCATTTAAAATTTTGACTGAAAAAGAAAACTGTGTGATATCAAGCAATGTACTACAGAAGTCTAGCACAGTGTAACACTGATTTTGACCAAACTTACAATCTCAATAAAACAAGTGGTTGTTTTGACAAGATCATGTTAAATGATCTTGTAAAGATAATATTTTGATTGCTTATTGATAATTATCAGCATTGAGTGAATTATTTACCATGTCAGATGTCTGTTTATTTCAGAATTAAGAAAACATACCTAGAATAAGATGGCTCTTCACTCTCTTTTTTTTCAAAACTATCATTGGAAACATTAACTTTATTGAAATTTCTGAAAATGCTCATGGTTTCTCTGAATTATTAGAAAGCAGCACATGCAGATTGTAAGTATGACTTTAAATGATCTAAAAGACCTATATTATCTGAAAAACTCCTAACAGACAAAAGATTATAATAGTACCTACTTAATAATGTACTTAGACACAGACAGAAATAATAAAAAAAATAGTAATAGTCATTTGGAAAACACATATAACCTATATTTTTCTCCAAATCCAGAAATGGAGTATTTGTAAACCTATCCTAATTTTTACCCCGCTCCAGTCAGGAAGAGCTAGGTTGGTTTCAGCAGGTTATAAATGGACTTTTAGACAACATGGGTAATTTTGATAGAAGATGAGGTGAGTATTGGGAACAGTAAACTGTGGAAAAGCACATGTAGTCCAGCCATAACCAGTGCTGTCCCTGTGAGGTGCTGGCCTAGAGTTCCAAAAGCTGAATTTAGCCCATGACTTTTATAAGAAGGACAGTCTTTTCAATGAGCTCCCTAATTATAAATACACAGAGAAGGCAAAGAAGGGAAAAAAGATATGAGTGTATTCAGACCAAGCCTAGTTACAGCAATTCTTCTTAGCATCTCAAAAAAAGTTGGGGTGAGTGTGTTAGGAAAAAAGAAAATAACAGAGATTAAAGTACAAAGCAGTTGAGTTACAGGTACATAACTAAAAATATAACTGATATTCATGACTAGAAGATGTCACATTTTGCTATTGAAGTACTGCCCCAGATCATACAGGCCTTGTGAGCCACCTGAAGCTTGGAATCAAATTAGTAAGAATAGTAAATTCTCTTTTGGTTTTTTATCCCCTTAAGTCATACATATTTACTTAGGGTTTTGGGGTTTTTTTTTCCCCCCAAAGCAATCAATTTAGCAGGTGGAACAGCCCATCTTTCTCTTTCTTTCTTTCTTTCTTTCTTTCTTTCTTTCTTTCTTTCTTTCTTTCTTTCTTTCTTTCTTTCTTTCTTTCTTTCTTTCTTTTTTTTTTTTTTTTTTTCCCCAGGGAGAATTAGGCTTTCTTAAGTGATCCAAGCTAAATGGTCTCAAGTCAGGCACAGAGATGGTGAAAATAATGTTTTTAGGTTCAAATGAAATAATATCTTCAGAGTTGGTGTTGATGTTTCTTGCATTTGGGTTTCTTGGCTTTTTGTTGGTTTTTTTTGTTTGTTTTGCTTTGTTTTGTTTTGTTTGAGGTTTTTTTGGCATGGACCTGCTAATGCTACAGAAAACAAAACAAGGCATTCTGCTTTTGTTAAAATGGTTAGGAAAATTTAAAGCTTCTTGCAAAAAAAAAAAGTAAAAAAATCTACTGACAGTTACATACATTCACATTCATCCAAGGGTGGAACATCCTTTGGGAAGTATGTTTTCAGTAACTCTAATTTTTTCTAAAAAGATGAAAAACAGTAAAACCAGCCAAATTTCTAAGTGACAACCTACTAGTGGGGAAAACCTGATTAGAGATTAATTGCAGTTCACCATCCTTGGCCTGGTTACTGCTGTGTTGGCATGACCTGAAAAGGAAGGAAACCCATCTCAAGTGTTGCTTTTGTTCATTAACACAGATGACTTGGAAAAGAAAAATCACACTGAAGAAATCATGACAAGCAGTAAACAGGACATGCAATTACATTAAGAAAGGCATTGCTAATGTGGCAATACATAAAATATAGTCTAGAAATTAGATTAGGGGTTGGATTTTATGCTTCTTTGAAATTACTTGGCTACTGGGTAGTCCAGCGTACTAGCAAGGCAGATTATTAATAATCAGGATGAAAATACCATGCCAGGTATTCATCCTTTTATCTCAAATATCAACAAAATATTATTCCTTCATTTCAGGATTGTTTCATCTGATTGCCAGTTATGTAAACGAAGGTAAAGTGTGGTTGTTTTCTTGTGCACAGAAGCTTTTGAAATAATTCCAACTTCATTCTCTTTCTTGGTGGTCTTATTAGAAGAACAGCACTTTTAGTCACAAACTTTTCAGTTATAAAACTGGCAGCACTTACTTAGAGGTGGACTTACATTTGGATTTAGTAATTGAAAAGTATGGGGTGAGCATACATAATGTGATTTTCACTGCTAAACCATTTTCTCATCAGTTTGCTCCAGTAAGTGGATACTAAAAATGCATATGGAGCATTTTACAGCCAATGGAAAGAGAGATTTCTGTGGTCTAGCTAATACTCTCCATTGACCGTGTCATGAGCTTGGACACTTCACACAATCTTGATAGGTTCCTACTTTATAAAGGTCCTGAACTAATTTCAAGACCATCATCTGATGTAAAAATGCTGGTAAGTCTGGGCCCAAGGTAGTTCTGTAAGTCTCTGCTAGGACTCGTCTGCATCTTTAGATGGTAATGTTTAGAAACTTCTTAGTTTCTGCATGCTGGTTTGAAAATCTGTAAATATATTTAGAAATGTATTACATACAAATTAATTTGGAAACAATTTATTATTGATTAACAGATCTTTTTTCCCCCCCTTTTTTATTCCTCAGATATTTGCCAGCAGGCCTTTTATTATAAGTTATATAATAAGGTGAGAGTTTGGGTTCACAGCAAGCAAGCACCTGCACCCTTATACAAAGTGACACTCCCACTGTTACTCATGCTGGCATGTCCATGTATCAAATCAGCTCATGGCTTTTGTGTGTTCCAGAACATTTTTAGGTGTGAGACACTCAATGAGTTACTGACCTGGATGTTTTATCTTTCTATTCCAGTCTTTGTTGTTCTCTTGATGAATTGCTCGCTTAATGTCTAGAAAATATAAAGCCATCAATATCAATAATAGTGCCAATGAACTGTGGCAAACTAAGATATTATAATACAGCAGCTTAGCAATATTGCATGTCAGAAGCTTATGATATAAGGATGATGATGATAATGGGAATAAAAATTTAAATATTGTAAACAATTAGAATAAAAGATAACTTTCAATTTTATGTAGACTGCTTTATCCTTAGTGGAGTATTAACTATAAAGTTATAGATGAAAATACAGAATATTTCAATTGTTTATTACACAGATGCAAGGTGAAACCCAAATTAAATCTCATTGTGCTATTCATAAGTAATAGATATTTTAAGCTACATTATATTTGATGTATAACACTATAAAACTTGCACTCAATTTAAATGAACTTCATCCAAGTAATGTTTAAAAACCATCAAGTTAAAGAAAATGTCATGGGTTTAACAGTAAGATTATTTCTTTAATTTGGGAGTTAATGCTGTCTGTACCCTACCAGAACTGTAATGTTTAAATCTTTTAAGAAATTACCCCCATTGATGTGATAAATACATTTTAATTTCTGCTGCTGATATGAAGAGGGAAGCTATCCTTTTGCCAACTTCTGCTTATTCAGTATACAAAAGATATTAAATGACTTCAAACTCTGTTCATATCATTGTATAGTCACTTTCCAGTCAAATGAAACCAAAATCTGAGGCATGCATTAGCACTCTCTTCTGCCACACAGTAATTGGTCTAACCTCCCAAATGAAATTAAATTTACCTTTCTTTTGATGACTCAAGTCTGAAAGGAAATAAGCATACCCATATTCAGAGCTCCTATTTACCTTTCCCTTTGTCTTCTTAACAGAGATAATCTGGAGCTTTGTCCTAGCAATATAGATGCTAATTTTACTATCTGGGAAAATCACAACTTGTGACTCTATAAGACCACATAAAAAACTCCACTTCTACTTTCCTATTGTTGGCATCCATAATAAAATTTTGTGAATAATTATCTTTTTTTTCTCTCCCTCTGACTTTTCTATAATTCGTATTAGCAAAGGTTTTTCCTTCTCAGCACAAAGTAGAGAAAAATATATGAAAGCTGAAATGACTAGGAATCTGGAAATGTTGCCTTATCTCTAAAAAAGACATATATATCAGGTGTATAATATACACCCCAATAAGCACCTCAATAAACATACTAAAAGTTTTTTATCAAGAAATCTCGTAGCATGGGAATCACAAACCCAAAAATACACCCTTAGTATTTACTCCAGGATGATGCTTTCTTCTGAAATTGCTTCGTGAGATCCAGTCTCGTCTCAGCAATGACTTTGCTGGCACACAGAACTGACATTGCACTTCCCCTTCTAGGCAAAGTTAAGACTGGGCATAATTTTATAGACACCTATTGCTCATTTTACCCCAAGCTCCATCTTCTCATTATATTAGACCCATCAGATCCACCAAGATGAAGTGCTAATGTACTTCATTTCTAACTTGTTTGGTCAAAAAGATCCAAGGCTTTTGGCACTTAATCTGTTGAAGCTGATGCCCCTGTGGCTGAACTGCTTAAGGAACAATTGCAGAAGCAATTGTGACAACAGATCAAGGCTGGCTGATGCACACCTGATACACACAAATCTACCCCAATTCCTTCATTCTCCCTTCCCCAGGCTCCCCTGGCCCTGGCAGAATTTGCTGAAGCTTCTAAATCTGCAGGAAAAAGCCCCATGCAGGATCAGCCAAAGTTCAGATCTGGTAAAAAGTAGGTGACAAGAAAAGGTACTCAAGAAGAAACAAGAAGGAGAGAAGAGGTTAAAGGAGAAAGCCAGAATCTGGGAATAGCAGAGTTTGCTGGGGACAGGGACCTTCTCAACCTGCCTGGAGGCATTCAGGATAGCAGAGGTGAGACTGCAGAGCACTTGTCCCTGCATTCCCTAGTCTTTCTTCTGCTACACTGAGGGGCATTTGGCAATAGTTTCATGGAGACCAGAACTGGACTCCAAGTAAGAGAGAAATAGATCTTACTTGAAGAAAGACATGATTAGGTAGTGGACTGTTCCAAAGAGAGATTTAAGTGCATCCAGAGCCTTTAAACCCATTTTGCCAGAGATTTAAGCACGGAGTTCTGAAATAAATGGAGGAATTTCCCACCTAAGGTATTTTTAGCTTTGAACTCCCTCCTAAAATTAGGGCAGCAGCAGATGTTTTCTCTTTTCCCCAGCTGGAGACTCCTGCCGCAGGCCACCTGTGACTGACTGAGTCTGTGGGGCAACTCCCTACCTCCCTACCCCAAGGAAATTCAACCAAGTTGGTGCCAACAATCTGCACTGTTAGAGCTGATCTCTTTTGTTGTGCCTGAAGCAAATTCGTGTGTTTGGGCTGACAGCGTGAAGAAGGTAGGTATGAGCAGCTGCTGTGAGCCAGATATGGCACCCTGGACCCAGCAGAAAGCATCTGTCCTTGATTGCAGGTCCCTAAACAGCCCCATTCTCACCAAACACAGGAGGAGGAGGAGTGTAATTACCCCTCTCTTATTCTACAGTGTAATGATTAAATCTCTCACCTCAGGCTGGGAGACAGACTTCTAATACTTTTCCTGTACAGGGTAATGTGCATCTGCACATTTTGGATGTCCAGTTTTCAGAATTATCGAACATTTCAGAGCATTGTAATTTGCCCTTCCCTCTGCAGTGAAATCTAAAGCAGCATACAAAAACCCTTACCATCACCTTGTGAAATTCTTGTCATCTAGAGCATGTACTGCCAGGATAGGAAAGATGAAGAGTCCAGGCTCTTGCCACCTCCCTGGTGAGCATTCCCTGTTTAATTTGAACACAAGCCTCTTCCTGCTGTCTGAAAACACACCCCAGACAGCAGTAGTTTGACACAGTGCTCTGTCAGAATGAGCACCTCATCATCCACTTGCTGAGATAAGCACTCAAGCAGAGAAGGAAATTAACTACAGGATAATGCTGTAATGCTGTAACCACAAAAGTAAAAGGGGTATTATGTCATCTGGTCTCACTTTAAATGAAGAGCAGAAATTAAGATTTGATCTGAGTCTGCTGGCTGGTTTAGGCCCTGCCAGCCAGCCAGGCAGAACGATGTCTGATTTATATACCTCAAATATGTTTGAAACCTAAGCTAAAGGCGGTCACATGATGATGTCTTGGCAACTGCAATGTATGAGCAGTTGCAAACTTAGACATGGAAGAAATTTAACTGATAAAACCTTCAGTTCATATAATAATCAACCTCTGCAGAGTTAAGTGACAGCCGAGGAGGCCCTTTGAGGCTATGTATTTTAGACTTTGCAAACATAACAGCCACTCTGATATCTGAAGCTATTTTGTACCTCAGTAATAAAATAGCCTAAAGCATGGTCACCACCTTAGAGGACAGTGTTTGTATGGCAGCAATCCTCTGACACACGGTTTCAGGGAGAGTGGGAGTAAGGAGAGATCTGGGAGACCTTGCTGGTGCAGCTCCTCTCTGCCTTGGTCCTTCACCCCTTGACAGCCAGCACTTGAAGTTGCAGTCACCAACAGTAGTCCCACCCTTTGAGGGTTGTGTGTGAGCAGCTTGTTTACTAAACCTCCAGTCCTGGCTTACTTTCTGCTGCCAGGAGTTTTAGGGTCTGTTTTCCACCAACATTCATTAAGTTATCATACAGTGTGCCAAGTTTCCATCAGCCCAGCAAAAACTTTTTCAGTTCCAAACCCTGATTTTCTACAGCGCTCTGCACTGTTAGACTTTCAGAGCTGTCTTGGCTAGAGAAATCTACTTATGAAGTTAAATTTTCCCAAGCAGCTGATGGGAACATACACACTTCAATAAGGCAGAAGATTACTGGCCACAGGGACTAGTGCTTCCTAAAATCAAAACTATGAGGGGGGGAGCAGTCAAACATAAAAACACAGCCACAAAAAAGCCCTGAAAACTGTAGACATATAAAGAATTTTGGACAGAGATGCCCAAGGCTTCAGGTCCTATAAATCCAAAGACTAATCCTAACACTGTGATCCTGAAATTGGTTTGGTTTTCCTGAGAATCAGTGAACCAAATCTCTCCAGGTCTTATTTGGAGATGAAACAGAAATCAGTAGCAATAAATGTAACAAAGAAAAAATGTTTCCTGTCTGAAGGCAGAACTTCAATCGTTCTCAGCACATTCTGTGAGTATGCAGCTATCCAACTCCCAGTACAATTAACTACGTCCTTAATTCCTGTCCAGTGAAGTAAACAGAGGTGAAGTCATTGATTCAGCTGAGCTCTCAGCTTGCCTCGATCTGCAGATTGCAAGGATGTGACTGTAATGACTAACTGCATTGCTAATATCTGCTTCTTTCTTCTGTGAAGAAAAGCTGCTCAGAGGCTGTTCACTGGGACAAGGGACCTGTTCTAAGTAAAGAAGAATTTTGCAATTGTTTTTTTACTACACAGTGGAGATCTAGAAATGTACATCCTTTTTGAATGACAGGTCTGTGTTTTTGGAAAGGGATTTGGAATTACTTTATGAAATGACACATGATCTCAACAATAGAGCAATGAGAAGTAGTCATTGTGACAAGGATTTTTAAAAACCTTCCAAAAAGGATTAAGAAGCTGCAGGCTGTGAAATCTTACATTCATATTTGGAAAACTAGTAAAAGCCTTCATAAATCCAGTCATCCATAAAGCCTTCATAATATCCAGTCATCAATCAAAAATTGATAAATATTTTATAGTAAGGAAGAATGGACAGTACTATTGCAGAAGAAAGTTGTAACTTACAAATTTACCAGCAGTTTTGAAAGGTTCTCAAGAGCAGGCAGACATCGGAAATAGAGGTTATGTAGTGAGTGTACATTTAAACCATTTTACAGCATTCATTTCCAAGAAAAAAAGCTGAAATCATACCATGGAAGATCCCATGAAAAATTCAGATCTGATCCAAGTATACAAGAAAAGAGTAGAAAAAACCAGCTGATTTTACAAGAAAAGGAGATGTCCAGGATCTGTACTGAGGCTTATGTTATTCAGGATAATAAGAAATTATTTAGAAAAGGAAGATGATTTTATAGTTCCTGTCAATTGAAGGTTTTAAAAATGAATATTCATAATATTTTCTGGCTGGGTAAGGAACTGTAAGGGGAAATGTAATGCTTATAAATGCAGGATCATAACCAAAACCAGTTCTAATGAGACCTATATACTAGTGGGCTGAAAACTAATTTTACTACTATAGAAAGTGATCTTGGAGTTAGTGAATAAATTTGTAGAAATCTGTTCAATGCTCAGTACTAGTTACAAAGATAAACAGTGAAAGTCTTAGAATAAAGTAAAGAAAGCAAAATTATTATTATTATGTGATTATTATAAATCTGATAGGTTGCCATTTTGATTGTTATTTCCTTATTCGTGTCAAAAGAATATAGTGGCATAAAAACAGGTACAAAGGAAAAAATTATAATCAAAAGTACTGATTTCCTTCCATATCAGAACAGGCTGACTAGAACTTGTATATTTGGAAGTAAGGAGACTCAATGGATTATGCCAGAAGTCACTGGTGAAACTTGCAAGTCAGTGAAGATGAAGACAGTGTAGTTGTTCAGACGTTTATAGACAAAACTGAGGGGCAACAAATGAAGTTATCAAGAACTAGTGCAAGGAATAAGAAAGAGCTGTGCATACAGTGTGTTTAACTACTAAGTTAGAGAATTCACTGTAAAGAACAGTAGAGAAGCCAAAATATGAACTGGTTAAAAAGTAATATAAAAATTATGTAGTAAAATAATGCATCCATGGCCCTAAATTACAAAGATACAGCAGTGATTTCAGGAAATCTATGAACTGCAGAAGGCAGGAAAAATCAGGCAGGTGAAGAACCATGCATGATTCCTTTTCCCAATGCATTAACTGCTTTCCTCAGGGAGAGACAAGGTGCTTCACTCTGACCCACTACTGGTTGTTTTAATACTATGTGCCTAAGTATATCAGGCTGAATATCTGAGATTCTGTGGGAATCACATAAAAATTATTTCCTTCTAAAAATAAAACAAAACTTTGAAATCACAAGAAATGCTCCAAGTTTGAAATTTTTTTCCAGGCCACATTTAGATAAATTTCTTTCCATTGAAGGCAACTGGAATACTTCCAGTGATTCCAATGCCTAATTCTCCCTTTAGCATCCTTATCACACATATGTCCACAGTATTTTAAATAATACTGAATAGAGAAGGCTCTCCCTGGAGCCTTTTACAAGTCAGAGACAAAATTCTCATTAATTGCTGTAGGTTCAAACATTGTTAATTCATTAAGAAGGGATTGGCTTTTTGACAATTGATTTAAAGGCAGGGAACTGGAATATGCAGGTGTTCATACTTCATTGCTAGTTCTGGGAACCTATTATCATAACAGTTTACTACATTGCTTTCTTATTACTAACTGTGGGCAGGACTACAGTGTGTCTCAAGCAGCATGACACTTTCCCACAACAAATTAGCATTGCTGTTTTTCTTATCTGGGAGCTTTGCCACTGGTTACTGAGCTGATTACCACTAGGCACCCGAGCACACTCTGTACAGTGCTCTCATTAATCAAAGAGTAACATTTAAAGAGGAAGTTTACTGGAATTAGTACTTCAGTCCTGCCAACAATTTTACCAGATCTGTGAAGAGGCCACCCCATATGGATGGGGATTCTCATGAAGTCTGCATAGGTGAGGGACCACAGAATTTCAATGTTAGCTTTATGCTACAAGAATCAGACTTGAAGAGCTTATACCAAATAACCTCTGCTCTATTACCTATCCAGTCAATACTGAATAACAAAGAGCAATCTTGTTAAATGAAGATTCCTTTCCTATCATTTGAGTTATAGCTTCCTACTCTTTGGGGCAGGCTACTACCTTTCATGTTGACAGCTGAGGAGAAAAATCTCAACACAGCTGTGTATCCAAGCTCTTTGAGTACCCACAGTGGACTGAAGTTTTCCTAGCACTGCACAAGACCCCTGCTGCTATGCAAGGCTTATTTTGAACTCTGGAATCTCATGTCCCAATGAGTAAAGCACCACATACAGCAATGTCTGAATCAGTTGATACCAGTAAGGTTAGTTGGTGTCTCTTAACCAAGGTATTGCTGTAAGGACTTCATGAGTGATTTTGAAGGAGCTGATTCTTTGAGTTCCCAGAAGAAACTTTGTAAGGAGTTTGGAAAATATTGTAAACTCATTCATGTTCTATAAAAAGAAAAAAAGAAGAAAAAGAAAAAAAAAGAGGTCTGGCTGAACACAATAGTCCCTTTAACTTAATTTATATTCTAATTATAAAGATTTAATAACATTATACTATACTGATCCATGGTTATAAATTCAATGGACTTTACTTAGGTCTTTCACATAAGAGAGAGAATTAGGCAAAGTTGTAAAAGCCATGTGAATTGGATGGCAGCAGCTTATATTACTGTATAATGAATCAAGACACTACTTTATAACTTCACAATACTTCTCTACAGAGATAGCAATGCTTCAGCTGAATGCATCATAGGAAACAAAATGCATCCCAGACTAGGTAGGAAAATACTTTATGATCCTGGAAAAGAAATCTAATCCATCAAAACTCCTCCTTTGTAGCATTTTATTAAACATAAAGCTGTTTACAAAGTACTTAATCATACACGTTGTACAAAGGCATGGTGATTTAGAAGCCACTGAGGAATTCTCAGCTAAGACAGTAGCTCTCATTTGGCAAAAGTAATGGGGAATTCAAAATAAAATTTTTCAAATATTATTCCTTCAGACAGGCCACACTGAATTCTGTGTATTAGATAAGCTAGCAGATATTCAAAAGCTGTATAAATTACAGAAGGGCAAACAGAAAGAGTATATGAGCGGGCAGATCAACAGCTTCTACCAGTTCTTACTGTATCAGGTTAAATTGTGGCTCCTGCTAGTCCTCTCCACTCCTCTGTTGCATGATAAAATGGCTGTTCCTGTTCTGACCAGATTTTCACTGTTTGTGTTCATCATCTAGTATTTATGACCAAGTTCAGTAGAATTAATCCTGTTCTCTCCCAGAGACCATGACATAGTGGATTGGCCACCAAACAGCTTTCATGCTGAAGAGTATCTCTAACTTTAGGACAAAGAGATACAAGAAAACAAGCCGTGAGAAAGCCAATTGCACACATCTTCAGTTTACTGTGTGTCAGTAGCTGTAAACACAAATTCATTACACTGCTGTACTCTCTTTGCCTGTCCTCTCCATTCCGCTGCAGGCTGGGGTCCTGTCTCCCACTTATCTCATTAAAAAAAATTCTGAGTTTATCTGGCTTTATGAATCAGGGTACTTTTCCCAGAGGGTGGTGTTTTCCCAGGCTTGTTTACCTGTCTGAGAAATTTGCATTAAACTCTCACTCCAGTGATCTGGAAATATTATATGAAGAACAGTGATGAAAAGAGAACTTTTTTTTTTTGGCGGGGGGTGGGAGTGTTGAGTTTTGTGAGCGTTTTGTTTCTTTCGCTTTGTTTTTGTTTTTGTTTGGGTTTTTTCTTGTTTTGTTTTGGGTTTTCTGTTGGATTTTTTTTTGTTGTTTGGTTGTTTTTGTGTGTGTGGTTTTTAGTTTGGTTTCTTTTTAAGGGGGTGTTGCATTTGCATTTGTAGTTGCATTTGCATTTGCTGATATTCTAGCATACATCTCAGTATAATAGTTTGTGAAGTTTCCAGGTTTCCAAGATCTCAATCTGAAACAAGTTATCACTAATTAATATAGATAGTATAGAAACATTTAAAGGCTGAGGAGAATTACATGAGAGCCTGTCTCACTACCTATTACTATCTGCTCTTTTGTGAGGAAGCAAGAGATGCAGCCAGTGAGCTTTATCTATAGATGTACAAAGATGTAAAGCCTAGCAGAAGTCTGAAGCAAGAATATTAAGATATCATAGTATCACAGGTAACATACATTCGTAAGTCTTGGAGAAAAATGTAATATTGTTATTTTTTTCCACTGATTCTCTTAGACATACTTGCTCAGAACAAGTTCCATCTAAAATGTGAAATGGATGTCCAAATCTTGCCACAGTCTCAAAGAAAAGTACAGTCTGTCCTAACTTCCAGGGTTGTCCCATGTGTAAACTACATAAACTCATTAGGTGATGCCCTTTTAGCTTAAAACTTCGGAGGTATTTTCGTTTGGTCTCCCACGTATACTCAGAAGTGGAAATGGATGCTTATTTCTCCCCTATTCCTCTCATTTAATGGGTGGGTTGGATTGGTACTTGAACTCAGTTAAAAGTCCCCAGAGAATACTCAAATGTTAATTGTGGCCAGGACTACAATTAATCACATCTGATCCTATGGTAGCATAGAGTACATAATTGCTTGGTTGCTAGAATACCCACCAGAAAATTCTCTCAGGAAGTGAGAGAACTGAAATTTATTTCTGAGTTATCTCTGGCACAGCAGTGGCAAGGTACCAAACAACAGGGTAACTTGGAGAAGATCACATCCCCTGGGATGTGCAGGCACGAGTGGCAAGGCTGGAAGAGCAGATTGGAGATGTCCCTGCTGCAGCCCATGTTTGAAGCTGGATCCTTGGGTTGGAGGGGCAGGGCTGAGCTTCTATCCTTGACTCCCAGTGCCACTTGTGTTCACTAGACAGTCACAGTTTAATGTAAAACTGCTACACATTTCAAGATTCAGCTGCATTATATCTGTTCTGACCTGACCACTCTTTCTGCATCCAGCACAATAATTTTTCATCTTGTCTTGGCAATATAGAAACAGGAGATGAAATAGATAAAGGCCTAAGTTACCTCAATTGAATTCAGTGGCAGAGCTCCAATTTAAGTGAGATCAATAATCAAACTTTAATTATGAACTCAGATCCACAACATAAGTTAATGGAAAAAGTGAGATTAGAATAGATCAACTGTTGGCAGGATTTACACACAGACAAACCACTCATACTTCTGAGATATAGCTCTGATTATGCAAAACTGTAATCAATAAAAATGTCATGGAACGACTGGGATCATTATAGCAATATTTCTAAAATATAAAAAAAAATCTGGAATTGGTAGAGACCACATGCTTATAATATGGATAGGATGCTTTGCAAAGGGACAAAGGTTTGATTAATACTGAAACTCCAATGTCATCAGAATCCCATTTCTTTTCTTTTACCTATCATGTCTGGCTGCAGCCATATTGTGCCACTAATGCAAGGTCTGTATATTTGTCCACCTTAGACTTCTCCTTACAGAGGGAGCAGCATAACTCCGATTTTTTTGCACTGTGTCACAGGTATCTTCTGTGCTATGTAAATGGCCAAAAAAAAAAAAAATAGAATCCTACCTGCTTTTATATTTTCTATTTAATATAAATATGAACAATCCTACACTCACTGAATTCAGTATTAGCACTGAATTTCATAGAGGCTGTTTTTCAGATCTGGATTCAAGCACATAAAATACTTGGTGACAACATGTAAATCCAAGGCTCTGTATCCCAGACCCTGCTGCAGAAGCATCCTCTGTAGAGGCCACACGACTGAGGTACTTGAGGGAGGACATTCACAAGATGAGCATCCCTGATCACAGGACAGAGCAAAAGTGATACTCTAGATAACACTTTATTTGCAGGTATGTTCTTGAAGGTCCAGGGAAGCATAAGTTTAGCTGCAGTCCAGGGAAGCATAAGTTTAGGTCCTCTGCTGATTCAGGACTGCTGGTGCAGCAAGCACATTCCTGCAGTTGAAATGGAGCTGCAGCGTTGGTGCTGGAACTAAGCTGTGAACACTGCAGTTGTCAGCACTGTGGCTGCAAAGTGGGGAGAGAGGGGTGGATGCACAAATCCTCATACAGACAGTCTAAATCTTGTTATTTAGTATAAAATAGATGAGTCAAAACCCAGGATACCTCTTTCCATATGACTGACTAACCACTAGACTCTAAAGCCAGGTTTGTATGGTTCACTGACTTGTGAAATTGCATGCTCCAGATCCACAAGAAGGGTTTGTGAGCACTTTGTGTGTCTCGCTGCTCTGCCCTTCATCCTCTGTCAGTGTGTGGCTCAGGGGTTCACATTTCCCTGGGAGGGAGGTGGCAGATATGCATATGAATTCTTTCAGGGTGAGAAGCAAAATTAATTAAATGCTTCCTTTGCAGCTGGTATAATCCCCAGGCTTTTATGTAAAAAGGTCCTTGTCCAGTCAATAACTTTCAGAAGAAAAGCTGAATCCTGCTCAATTACTTAAGGGGAGGGTTTCAAGTTTCCACTGCAGGGGGAAGGGGAGCAAGTGGCAGATCTCAAACAGACAGAAGCCCTTTTGGCAGACATTCACTGAGCACCTCAGTGTATGTCAGATTAATATATATGTCTGACTTCTCTAGTGACCCTGAGCAGGTCTCTGCACAGTATAAGGATCTGGGGTTCCATGTGAAGTATCTGTTTCCCCAGGCCTGTCAGGAGAAATTAACTGAAACTTTTGGATTTCATTCTACACTTTGGATGCAAAAGAGCTAAGAGCTATGGTGCCTTGTTTATAAATAACTGCCATCTTTCTTCAACAGAGATAATCTTTAGAGTATATCAAGAACAGGGATATATCTGAAAATATCAAACACTGATATTTTAGAGAATTAAAATAGAGGTCAGATTATATATATAATATATATAATGTATGTAATGAAGATAATATAAAATATTATATATTATATATTATATATTATATATTATATATTATATATTATATATTATATATTATATATTATATGTTATATGTTATATGTTATATGTTATATGCTATATGTTATATATACTGTACTATGAATTATGTATTATATATATTATATGTATTATATTGTATATAATATATATTCATGACAATTAACATGAAGTAATTTGCCAAATTTTCATTTTGTGAGAGATAGGGAGGGAGAAGATTAAGCCAGATGACATGAACTGTCAGTGCCATTTTCCATGTATGGCCCACCAATGCATAGGTTAATTCAAGGAAGCAGAATATACTACAGACAGATTTGTAGGTATTAAGTCATCATTGGGATATGTTTGTGAACAGCCTATACTAAAAGCAGATAGCTTTAAACAAGGTTGAATACATATTAATCAGCTTTTTGAATCAGAAAGCCAGAATCAACAATTTTTTTCTCTTTCAGCTGACTCTTAAGAGTCATTTGTCAAACCAGACAAACCAATAAGCGAATCATGTTTTCCAAGTGAATTGCTCTATTCACTAGGAATACATTTTCTCAACAACCCTTCTTCCTATTAAATTCAAGTTGTTGTTTGTCAATACAGTAAATCCAGATTAGGGATTCCAGTACCACATTCTAAAAATATCTTGGCTACAGAATAAAAAAAGCCCTGTAACATAGCCTGAACTCGATCTACTGCAAACTTATTAAAACCAAACCAAAGCTGGGGTTTTTGTTACACTCTCAGGCTTTATGCAGGGTATTGTTTGTCACTCCACTCTAACTTTGTGCCAGACCAGGTAGCATTTTGCAGCACCTGCAACTGCCAGAAAGTCCAGATAGAAGCATAATGTCAACATATTTTGTTTGTTGTGTGCTCTGGGTAATTCAGCATATGTGTGATTGTTTACACATAACTAATCCATATCCTGTTTGTACTGCAGTCACCTGGTAAAGCAGAGGCTCTGTAAGAGTTATCATGGAAGCAAAATCTTATTTACCCACCAAGGGAATGGCAAGGAAATACAACAGAGTGTAAGTAAAATAGAAATTAATCATAAAACCTACAGGAGCTTGAGGATGCCAGCAACATCTTTTATGAATATGTGCACTCAGTGAGGTTGCACTTAACATACACCTGGTGCACACACTTACAGCCACTGCCTATAGTCAGAGAAGGTCCAAGGAACTGGTCTTGCCATGTGAGGATATCATGACTGCCTGACCCAGCATGTCTGGTACTGGACAAGCCACATGCTAACAGTAAGGATCTTCTCAGAATAGCAGCCCGGGCATTTGCCCACAGGAGCTACCACTTGGAGTGCATCCTTTGAAATAACTGCATAATTTGCCCTTTACATTTGTGTTTAGGTGTGGTGAAAAGTCCTCTTTCACTAAATCTAAATTGGGAGAACATTACCTTCTTCCTCTTTTTAAAAAAGGGAGTTGGATGGAAAAAATAAAAAAACCCACAAGCACATTTTCAGAATAATGCACCTTTAAATATTGACTGCGCACTGGTAGAGGGAATATGGTTTTTTCCTTATTCTTTGTGGCTGTCTTTTTTTAAAATGCTTTGGAATCTTGGTCTATTTGTTAAGAAAATCCCTTTATTTTCATATCAAGCTTCCCACTGTTGTAGGACAATATCTCATTGACCCTCATCTTTTTTGTCCTCTCTATTAACCAAATACATCGTAGAACATTTCTTCTTACTAGAGAGGCAAGTACATTACTCCAGTACCAGTTTTTAATGTGCACAACTGGGAAAGTGCCTTAGACTGGCACACTACTGGATCTGTTCCCTTCTAGATTAAGCAAATCAAAATGAGACAAACTTCAAGGCCCTGCTGCTTTGGCTTCTGATCACTCTTGTATTCACAGAAAAAAAGAAAAAAACCCAACCAACCAAAACCTCTGCTAAAAGTTTCTTGTTGATAAACTGAGCAGAGAATACATATTGAAGGCATTACTGAAGCCAGTTGAAGTAACACACTCAGACAAAATAGTTAGATTTTTTTTTCCATTGTGCTGTATTCATTTGAAATTAGTGGTTAAGTATAAAAGATTTGTTTCAGAGTTTCCACTTAATGAAAGTATTTGTGTGGATGATCTCTGTTGCTTTTCATAGGGATTATACAAGAGGTAATTTTCAACAAAGCAGCAGACTATCTTATTGAGACTATTATCAAAAGTTCATTAAATCAGGGGTGCTGACTAATACAACCTAACTCCTGATTTCTTACGGGTTTTTTTTCCTGTGCTGGAAGAGGAATGTCTTACTGGAGAAACTAATACATCTGCTGTTCCAAGAGCACAAATTGAGTCTATTACCTGAATATCCTCTATATGTAGAAAATAACTAGTACATGTGATAATGTACAGGAAATAGAGAGAAATCTTATGGTTCTTCTGTAACACATTTATTATGGTGTCATTAGAGCAGGCCAGACTTAACACAGGAGAGAAAGATGAGGAATCACATAGACATCTCTTTTATATTCACAGGAATTACTCACATATACGAGTGTCTGAGCATTTAACCCTGACTGTCAGAAGGAGTTTCTGCCTCCACACTCCTGTGAGGACCACAGTGCTTCCTCTCCTGTGCTTCCCAGGGAATCATGCTGTTAACTTGGGGATCTGCTTAAGCTGGTCCTGTTTAAGCCACTCCTTGCCCATACTGCCCTCAGTCAGATCCTTTGTATCCTTCTCAGGTTCTTGCCTTGTCACAGCTCCAGCCTGTCACCTCTGCTTTCCCTTCTCTCTAAAGAAAAAAATGCCAAGAGGCAATTTGTCTACAACAGCAATGAAGTATTTAATAGCAAGTGAAATTACAGGTTTGATAAAGGTAACAATGTAAATAAATCAAATATTATTTGACAGGACACCACACAATGTTATGAACAATAAACTAGCATGCTGTAAAGTCAATAAAGCACACAGTACAGATTAGAAACCAGCAGCTCTTGAAATGCAACTATAAACACGGAGTAATTTTTGACTAAAGTCCTACAGGGACAATCTTTGACCCTAATTTGCATATATATTTTAATTAACTAATTAAATGAGGGGGGGGAAAACCTAAGTCAGGTATCACTACGGTTTGCTTTTGGCACTTTCGTGAGAGGAATGGTGAAAACAAACCCACAAAAGTGCAGCTTTGCTGGCATTGTTTTATGTCATTTGCTTGGGTAACAATATGACTTTTGTCACAATCAAAAGTTAAGCCATGTACTTAATCAGGAAGACTAACCAATTGTTATTCCAGGACTGCAGAAGGGGAACCAAGAGAAGAAGACTTCAACTGGACCTGAGCCCCTGCCAAATAAGACTTCCCAAAGTTGCAAGAAAAGGACAATAGAGCTCATTGACATATAAAGGGGGATAATGGATTGAAGTGGGAAGATTTCTCTGTGGTATGCTGCAGTTGAATCAGACTTGAAGAAGTAATTAATATACAGCAAACGAGATGCCTTTGTTATGTATGAGGTCAGATGAACAGTCCCTCCTGGTCTTAAAATATATTAATTTATGTATAGGGGAAAAACATACCCTTACAAAGCTTTATCCACCCTGAGAGAACCAGTGGAGTGCACATGGAATAGTAATTAATTTTCTAGCTATTATTTTAATAAGAAAATTGCAAAGCAAATCTCAACAATGTTTTAGGTAATTCCAGGTTTTCCAAACTGGAAATACCAAGATTTGAACTGTTTAAATCTTGGCATTCCTATCTTTTCTCTTTCCCCCTCCCTTTTACCAGTGAATGAATGATTCCCAAGGATTTCACTCCATTTCTAGTTCTCTTTCTCCCACCCCCTTCTCTCTCTATTATTCTCAGGAATTCCTCATTTTTGAAAATGTTACAGAGCAGTTCTAGGAAGACTGAAAGTCTCCAGTCTCCAGCCCCTGGCTGTTTCCCCCGGCTCTCTCTGAGCAGCTCTGCCTCCCACCAGCTGCCAAAACCCACACAGGGCAGCAGCCAGACACCCGCAGCCCCACCAGCTCCTTCTCCCTCCCCTCTCCACCCTCTCTGCTGGTGGCTGCCAAGAGTTTAGCTTAGGAGCAACTCCTGCAACCCATCACCACCTGCACTCTTCCCCAAGGAAAAGGATCTGGAAGTTTTATGGGGCAATTCAAAGTGGCTGCAGCAGTTAGGAAAATCTGGGCGTCTGCATTTCTCTCCTTTTTCCCGTCTTCAGTGAGGTGTTATATGGCAAATGCAAATTGTCTTGAAGAGAAAAAACAAATGAGGAACCTCACACATGTTCATGGAGTGAAATCCAGACTGTCTGACAAAAGGACCAACAATAAGTTAATGAGTGCTACAACCCAGGACTTAATAATGTACTCACAGGCTATTAAAAAAAAAAAAATCAGTGTTGTCTTCAGACAATTTGCTAATACTCAGCGTGTAAAGTTTTCCTTAGAGTTGCCTGGCAAGAGAGTGGGGGAAATGCAGACTCTACCATTAGAGACATTTAGGAGTAGTTTTATCAACAGCTGGATTATGAATGTGTGAAAATATCACTCCTATCCTTTCAAATTGTTATTTAATTGGTATTTAATAAAAACCAAAACATTTAAAAGAAGAAAAGGTATCATAGAAAGACTTTTCTTAAACTAGCATAATCTGGCATTGAGGAATTTGGAAGGTGTTTTATATGGATTTTTGTGGGTTTTAGCTGGGTGGCTAAAGTATACTACATTAATTTTGAGTCTGCACTTATAGACTGCAGCAGAGCAAAGAATAAACAATTAGGTTTGTTTGCTCTCTGAATTGTGATACTCTTGGCCTTTCACTGATTTAAAGGTATGTTGATCATATTTTGTGCTTTGACAGCACCTGCCAATCCAATATCTCAAATGCTTTACAGCAGTTAATTAGCAAAACCTACAGAATATTTCTCCCTCTTTAAGCCAGATACTGTAATGCTGAAAATGCAAATACTTTATATGCACTAATGAAAAAAAAAAAAATGCATGATAGTGAAAAAAATCTTTTGTTGTGACAGGTGTTAGGAATTCTATTTTGTATTCAGAGGAGGGAAAAAAATAGAAAAGTTGATAGTCACAGTCAGTTAGCAGGAATGCAAACATGTACAAACTACAATCACTCTAGCAGTAACCACAACTGGAATATGGATTTTGAGAGGTGCTCAGTACCCAGTAATTCTTGTGCTTCTTCAAGTAAATGCCCAAATAAAAACAACCAGAGCTGTAGTTCATATAAATACCCATATGCCGGTTTCTTTCTTTACCTTCTAAACAAGTTTCCTCCTGGTCAGAGATTACAAGATGTGAAAGGCTTGTTTCTGCTGTGATGGTAATGGGAAAATGTGGTAAGGAGAGGCCGAGAGAGAGCACGTGCTGCTCCAGGCAATGCTAATGAGGGGCCCATTCATTAGCACAGTAGCCTTCCCTGACATAAATCTGCCCTGATCTGTTAACATTTGCTAATATGTAGTTTACTGTAATAAATTAGAATAAATGGTACCAGCTAAATTGCCTGTGAAGTTGCAGTGTCTCTTTGCAAGACATGAGCTGCCTATTTGGTTCATTGGCTCGTTCATTGCTCTGCTCTGTGGGGCTCCCTGCACCACCCGCCCCAGCTGTCCCCTACAGATCCACATGTACCCAGGAGGTCTAAGCAAAACAAAATCCCAGCCCTTGAGTTTCACTTGGTTTCATTCTGAAATCATGCAAAACCAGACACCTTATTTTTAGAGAAGGTAGTGAATGAAGTCCACAAGTGAGTTTTCTAAAATGCTACCAGAAAACCTGGGCTGAGATTTGGAGCAGGTAGGTCCAGACGGAGAAGTTAAGCCAAGACAGTAGTGATCAGAAGATCAAGCTCTTTTGCAAGTGGGTACAGTAAATTGTTGATGCATATGCTGCCATCAGCACTGTTGACCACAGAATCTAGTTGATTAAGTAGAAAAATTAAACAGTTGCTCATTAACTTGTTCCTTTTCTTAGGATGAATCCAACATGTGAGACAACAAAAGGAAGGGGAAATTACTTTTTCCAATGGCTGTGAATTCCCCTATACCACTGATGCACATGATGCATGTGAGTGGATATAAAAAGCTAAACAAGAAAAAAAATTAATTTTTTCCCTCCATGGATTTAGTATGCTAATGATCCAGAAAGATGAACTCAGTTAATTTAAGAGTCAGACATCTCACTCAAGTGAATAAAACCATCAGTGATTATGAAAGAGGAAGTGTGCTACTCCCCTTTCATAAGAGCAGAAGGATCATAAGTTGAGAGGTCTTTCTGTGAAGAAAAACTCCACCCTCAAAGATCCTACATATTATTTAAACCAGTAACATCCTCATGTAAAAATCATTAACAGAATCTAGATATAGTATCACACAATGGTTGAGGTTGGAAGTGACCTATGAGGGTCACTTGGTCCAACCCTTCTGCTCAAGCAGGGCTGCCTACAGTTGGTTGTACACAACTTTCCTGAGAAAGTTCTGCCAGTGCTCTGTCATCCTCACAGTAAAAAGTACTGAAGTTCAGAGGGGTCCTACTGAGTTTCAGTTTGTGTCTGTTGCCTCTGGTCTTGTCACTCAGCACCACTGAAAAGAGACAGACTCCTTCTTCTTTGTATCTTTCCTTCATCTGAAAGAAATTAATGAGAAACACATTAATGAGGAAACCCCCTCCAGGCTGAACAGTCCCACATATCTTGGCCTTTATTCACATGAGAGATTGCTTATCGAATTCTTTGAGGAAAACGGTATATATTCCTTCTCCTGTGAGGTCAGGTGATAGAAGACAGGATACAATGTGCATTAGAATTTATTTGATTACATTGAACTGTCTCTCTTTATAATAACTGGAAATCTTGTGTATATGATCAATAGAATCTAAAGAGTGATTCATCCCATCTTAAAGTAACTGTCTAAAACAGCTGAGATGAACTATGCTCTAAAATTCCCTTCAGTGAAGAAGGCATAGTGCATTATTCAAACTGAAGGAGAATAAACTTGGACAAAATTGTCTCTTGCAAGTTACAGAGACCTCTAAAAAGAATTTTCTACAACATAAACAAAAAATACAACTGACATGTTTATTCTGCACAGAAGATACGTAGGGGGTATTCTAATGTGCTAAATTAATACTATGGTCCCTAAAAATAATATGCAAATTATTTTTAAAAAAATCTGTTCTCAACAGCAGAAATCTTATGCCTTTGACATAACAAGATATGGAAGTTTCAATCTTTAAAAACAGTCCCTGGCAAACAAATTTACTACAAATATGCTATTATTTGGTTCATGGGGAAATATTACATAAATTGGCCTAGACCACAAAGGTTGTCATATCAGCTGCTGTTTCTGGTGTAGTTTATGAAGCAGCATAGGACACAGGATAATTGTCATCGTAAGGAAGATATTTAATGTATTGGATATTGATCACATAGCAATTTACTGCAGAAATTGAATTTCGGTACACTACTGCCTTCTTTTTGTTTTATCAGTAGGCTCTGGTTTGTCAGAGTCTTTTTGCACATGAAAATATGTACAGTGGGAGAAAGGAGAAATTATGGATGAGCTTCAGAGGAGCTTTGATAGGATACAGATTCAGCTTCCTTTTAATCATCTGGATATCATCTGGACAATCATCTGCTTCTTCACAAAAGAAAACAAACACCAGAGATTTTTGGCATGAGATTTAAATTGGCTGGTACTAAACAGCAGCTGTAGATCACGTCCCTCCATAGTAAACTCTCCACCCCTCCCTCAATAGTGATACTAATTTTAAATATTTAGGTTTCGATGTAGATGAGATTATGTACTTCTGGAGACATACTCATGTATTTGCTTATAGAAAAAGGGCTGAGATGAAATTAGGTGTGTTTTATTATTGGAAGACTTGTTATACTGTGCCTGTCAGAAGAGGTTTAACACTGTAATTAATGTTTCCATGAATTAAACACCAGAGTCTAGCACATAGTGACAGCATTTAAATAAAATATATGGTGGGTGTATCATCTGTTTAACAGACTTTGTCAGCTCATAATTCATGTTTATTTTGAATATCAGTCAATCTCTGATTGTTCTTCCTCTAAAATACCATTGTTGCATTACATGGGACTACAAAGAACAAGACGGTCTCTTCCGTATTCTTCAGGTACTCAGAATATTTGACATGGAGTTTAGGTACTGATACATATTTGAGGTAGCACCTGTGCATATTTCTTATTGGTCCTCAAAATAATTCCAAACACCGAAAGTTTAAACAACAGCTTATACATATTATTTCACTTCAAAATGCTGCAAATAATATTTTTTTTCTTTTTCCCAGTTTACGAAAATATCAGCTAATAAGGAAGTAGACAAACATGTTTTACTGGAATATCTGAATTCAGATTTTTAAAATCGTAAGGGTCTGAAGGGAAAATAAGTTATCAAGATAGTTCAGATACCCACTTTCATTATTGTCAGTAAGGTCTTTGACAGGTGGGAAAAATGTAAAAGTCCTGGTACTTCTGTACCTGTTGTAATGAGAACAGCTAGATGGATGTGAAAATCCATTTGATAAAGTGAATGATCCCTCAGTCCAGTTGACAGTCAGAACACACTAATCAGAAGGATAAATCCAGTTTGGTTTACTCTCACTTGTTCCATTATCTGTCTGCAAATTGGGACTTGAAGAATTTGTGACTTCAGTGTTTCTCTGACATTGGATCTGGAATAACTAAGAAACTCCATGAACTAAAATCTTTCACCCAAGTGAAGGGGGCTGCAATCAGACATTATCTTTCAATATTCTGAAAGAAAACTCTACAGCAGCTGAAAGCAAAAGGAATGCAGGGGATCCCACAAGCATCATCCAGAATGAAATGCATACAGAGGATGTCTTAAGAGGTCTACCTCTTAAGACATCCTGATGTCTACCATTCAGAAGCTAACCACAATGTTATTTTCTTGATAGCAGACAGGTACCTAAGAAGCATAGTAATGACATGCAGGAAGACAGGGTCATGCAGACATCAGGAGATGGATTTTGGTAAAGACAAATGCAGGAGAAATATGGTAGATTACATACTAGAAATTAAGATAGAAAACCACTACAGAATATAAGGAGAAGTTTCCTTATTTTAGTATTTCAACATTTTCAATATTTTTTCCAATGGTTCAAGTCCTTTACTCTGGTTAACAATGCAGGGTCCAGATAGTTTCAATGAGAGAGCTGACTGCATCTTACCACAACTGTACTGCTCCTGAGATGAAGAATACAGGACTACTTCCACAGACCTTTCCTTATGGTTATATCAAATAAAGGATGTTCAGAGATAAAGAATAAACCTATTTTATTCAGGGAGATGGAACTACTATGCTTTGGAGTTTTTTAAGATTTTCATTTTCAGAGAAAATGATGTCACATGACACACTTCATATTTCCAAAGCTGCTTTCAAAAAGTTTACATGAATTCACATGAGCCAGTTTTGCTACATACATTTAGTTCTTTTTTTACTATTGAAGCTTTTAACTAACTAAACCCACATTAAATTAAGAAGCTATAAAAAGATTTACACATAATTTATTTTGAAACACAAACTTAATTGAATATGTGTTTTTACCTAGAGAGGAGCCTATTTATTTACCTGTAACCACACAATGCAGTGAGATTGCCACATAAATGGAGCAAGTGAGTGATGAATTTGGTCTCTATATTTCTGACCTCTTACTATATCAGTTAGGAAAATATAGACGCAAGATATAAACAGTCAAGTGAACTTATTCCAGATAAAAACAAGTAATGAAAACTGGAATATAACAGAGAAATAGGTGAAGATTTCAGAAGAGAAAATAAAAATAATTTCTTTTACATCATTTATTCCTTACATTCTTTATGACTTTGTATTCTAATTATTTTTCAAGGCTGATGGTTAAGTCTCCCCATTTCAATCAAGAGAAATATAAAAGCCCATGATTAAATAAATCAGTTGGGTACCTATTCAACTCTTTTTCTACCAGTTCTACCACAGAACCTTCTTCATCAAAATAATGTGTTCCAAGAATTGCTGACCAGTTTTCCTTAACTAGACCATGGGGCAGTTTAGTATGTGCAGAGCATTATTTACACTGCATGTGACTTAGTCTTTATAGCAACAGACTTTGCCAAACAATAGCTTATAAACACAGGCCATTCTGTTATTACTCCAGAGGCAAAGAACCAGATTTTGCTCTAGAATGTATGGGCAACTGTTTTCCTCTTTTGAAATGTGCAGAATCAACACAAACTTATGTGCAGAAATCTGGAAATAGGGTTTTTCCCACTGACAGTGTTATTGCATGGGTATGATCACACAGCACATTATTATGTCCCATTCTGCTCAGTGAGTTTGGGAAAGTTTGGCTCGCTCTGGGGGGTGCACAGGAGATACAAGTTCTTAGGAGGTTCAATAAAAAACTTTTACTTGAAAATTTTAAAACATTAAGGTAGAATAAGGTACTAGACAAATTTTAAAATGTAGCCATTTTGGTTAGAATTGCAAAAATATAAAATCATAAAAATAACACTTCAGAAAACATTTAAGGGAAAAAGAGGAAAGAGAAAGAAATGACTAGAGTAGAAAGGTAAGTAATCACCACCCATGGGTCCTGCAGCAAGAGTTGGCTGTTGCGATTCCGATGTCTGCTGGTCAAAGCGATGGTTGCAGTCTTGGTCTGCTGGGGGTGGAGGAAGCCCAGGAAACACAAAATCCAATGGGTTAATAAATGTTCAGGTATAGGTGTGAACACCAGGGTACCTCCCTTGGGGTGGGGAATTTTACACTGTATGGGTATGTTCCCTGTATGAGAATGAAGGCTAATTTAAGTGATTCAAATAACTTTTTGAAGATGCTATATTAACTGTAACAAAGTCAGTCTTCTACATTCAGTGTCTAGGTTTGAATCACACCCAAACTAGATACTTCAAACAATCAAAACTCTGCTCCAAAACTCCCCTGGGGTCTCTTTTGGATGAAAAAAATTATGAATCTCAGACTTTTTATGGTGAAAAAGTCTCTTCCACAACATACCTGAAGACTGTTGATGTTAGAATAATTCAGATTTATTCCATTATGGTACCAATAATAGAATACATACAATAAATGGACCTGAAATGTATTACCATAAAAATAATTTAGAAAAAATAAACTGGTTAAAATAGTTCTAATTGTACTACATTAATGTACTCTCTGTTCCTATAGCAACTGCAGTGGAGTGATCAAAAAGGGGAAAATACCCAAATACTGAGAGTTTAACTATAACTGGTTTGCCAGATGTTAGATAGAATGAACACAGCAGAACCCTATTAAAAATTGCTCATAAACTGACTTGATTTAGCCACAAAGCGAGCCCCAAAAGGATATTTTTACAGTCATTTATTAAAGAAAAAATGGCGGTAAGAAAAAATGGCGGTTCACCTTCACACTACATGAGCAATTGTTGTGGATGCATAGAAGAATACTGATGCTGTACATACTTCAGAGATTCATTTTGGACTACTTCTGCTCTGATTCTATGGACTGAATACCCATGCCTTGGTTAAAACTGATAGTAGGTTCAAAATTGTAGGTGGTGATTGTAGAGTATCTGACTTGGAAGTGACCCACAAAGATCACTGAGTCAAACTCTTGGCCCTGCACAGGACAACCCTAATCCTTGATGACCTGACAGACAAAAATATGGAATGACAGCTTAATCCTCTAAATTTCATTTTCTTAGAAAAATGTAGAATAAGGCACCCAAAACATTAGCAAGATCACTGCAGAAGTCTTTAAAAAGTATCCACTTGAAGTAAGAAATACACAATTCTTTATAAGCTTTGCAATCAAACCTCAGGCTGCCTCACCCAGCGTGTGAGCGCAATGGGATGCTGCAGATATTTTAGCTGGAGCCACTAGCTGTTAAGCAAATATCTTTCTTTCAAACTATTCACTTCCCTTTTGGTTTTAAGTTACAAGGCCAAACAGAACTAAAAGAATAAGCTGAAGGAAAGAGGTACTGAAATTCTGCAAAGGAACCAATCAGAAAAAGGCATTCCTTTATTTTCTCATATTCACACAAATAGAAATCTGAAAAGTGAAATGCTAATGGTACTTTCAAAGTACCATTGGGCAATTTAAATCCTTACTGCAGAGAGAAAGACATTTCCACAGAGTTATTCCCTGCCAATATCAGAAATTCCCCTTTATTAAACAAATTCAAGTAACAGCTCAGTGTTTCCAAACTTAAAGAAAATGTGAGCTGTTATGTTTTCCACAGAGCAAAAGAGACATACTTTCTTCTCTGAAATAAGTAATTTTACATTAACTGAAACAACACAACGAGAAAAATATATTATTAATAATAATATTAATACGACTAATAATGATAATAATAATAGTAATTTTTAAAAAGTTCCACGTGGAAACCACAGCTAACACCAGAAAGAGTAAAATTCTGGAAGCATATCCCATATGGAAAGTGGAATTTTTACTGCTGTATGTGACAGTTTCATACACCTTTGTAATGGCACTTCTGTTACGTTCCTCTGGAACTAGAAAATATTTTACTCCATGATTCAAAAGTTTGACTGTATTTGGTATTCCTGACTTTCTATTAGAAAGAGTTCCTATTCCAGAAGATTATAAAATATTTGTTATAAATACATAATTTATGTAAGAATAAAGTAGTATGGACCCATCTGGAAATTATGACATTAACAAGTATGGTTTGAAATGAGATAATTTCTTAATTTATCTAAGAAAATAACAGATTTTTTTTTTCAATCAAGTAGCCAACTTTTTTTCCTCAAATTTCAACTTGAAGTTTTTTTTAGAGAACAAGCAAGGATAAAGAAATTCAAGAGACAGACTGACTGAAAATGCCTTGGCTAGGATGGTACGATTCCATATTGTGGAACGCAAAACAAAGACAGGAAAAAATTACCTATATTAAAAGTATGAAAACCATAACTCCATTATATCTTAATGTCATATTAAGAATTCAGAAAGCAGCAATGCATCCAGGGATGAGGTCACTGATAGACCAAATCCAGGATTTTTTATATCTTTAGGATTTTTTAGATGATTTTCAGAAAATATCATATAATTTCAGATCTTTGATGAGAGAGAAAATGTTCCCAATGTACAGGGCAGCTAGAATTGCACTTTCTGGCACAGTAGTACACCTCATGAAAACCCAAGTTCATGTTCTCTGGAAAGGTATGAGTTACTTGGATGCATGGTCTCATCATCATTAACCATCACAAAGAAACCACCACATGCTTCAATTCAGTTTACTGAGATGCTACTGCCAGGATAAGGAACAACTCTCTAACTGCATTACTAATGACAGAGACACACATCAAAGCATGCCTTCTGGAGACAAGCATCCTTACAGCTCTATAAAGCAGAAAATATCTGCAAAATAAAATACTTGGAAATCCAAAGAAGAGTCAATGCCTGCTTCAAAGCCTGAGGCACAGATAACTTCACTTTCACTCTACCTGTCCACAAACCAGAGCTGCTGGCCTTCTTATTATGTAGCAGAATTGAGTCGAAACTGGACCCTAGCTTTCCTCATTCCTGTGAAACAAAGAATCACAAAATACCTATCTATGTCTACACACAAACAAAGCTTCTATTCTTATTGACATTTGACAACATTATTCCAAAAAAGAGCTTACATCTCCACAGGCAGTGTGATTCCCAGAGAATACCACTGCACTGAGAGGCCTGATTTACTCTACATAGTTATGAGGTAATTAATATGTATTTATTACTTACTATTTTATTATGTGTTTACTTTGGAGAGACAATAAATTATCTGCAAACCTCTTTTAAAAGCTGTTTTATATCTCTGACTTGTCTTGCCTTGAAAATTACCAAATTACCAATTTTGCGGGCAATGAGAATTGGTCTTGTTTGGTTTGAAAAAAATATGTCTTATTGTCTCAGCTACCAAACTCCAAGTCAGGAACAGCAAAGGAAGTTACTTTTCTCACTTAGTTAATTAAGAAAACAAAAGGCCTGTTTTGTCCAGCTTTGACAAGTTTCTATGAAATCAGACTATAAAGCCATATATAGCCATTTCTTCCACGAATTCCATCTTTTCACAAGTCTGTGCAGTCACAAAACCTGCATGGAGTGAAGGGCATCTGCCTATTCACAGTTCATAGCCCAAGCGCAGGGGTTGGTTCGTGATCTGTTTTCCATTTGTTTCATAGGCATTTCCCACTGTCTAATGGATAGGATATTGGGTCAAAAACCAAGTAAATAAAGTAGTGAGAATTGAAGTACTGCAAGTTCCTGACTGGTATGCATTGTTGTATTTGCATTGAGGGTTTTGGTTTGTTGGTTGGTTGGTTGGTTGGTTGGGGTTTTTTGCTTTGCTTTGCTTTATTTTGGGGGTGGGTGGTTGTGGGTTTGTTTACGGGTTTGTGGTTTGTTTTTTTTTGTATAAGCAATTTTCTTAACAAAAGTTCGTGTGCTGCTTTTTTCTGTCACTTAAATGCAAAACCTTGTTCCCCTAAATAAAGTCCTTTCCATTTGGAGGTAGAGTGGTAGAAAGTGAAACACTTGATTAATATATTCCTTGGCAATTTCCCACCAGCACAACCAGAGATAGGATTGTTTTTCATAATAATCTTGTCCCTCAAAAACTCTTAGTAGAGGTTCCCTTTAAACCTGCTATGGCTGCGCCCCAGCAGTCCACAAGAGCAGTTGGTTTTACCATTCTTCTTTAGGTAAGTAAATTAAGTTGTTTTAACTATATTTTGCTGTATTCTTTAAGGAAAAAAAATAGAAGTTGAGTGCTTTTAAAAATCCAAACAGTGACAACCATCCCATTGACTTAAAAATTTTTATGCGTCTAATTTTCTCATTTTCTTTCCTTTCAATATTTTGTAGCTATACTAAATTAATTTTTAAATGAAACAACATCTAAAAAAATGTTAAAAGGGTTCCCCTCCCACTTTTTTTAGGCAATAAACATCTTGAGATTTCACAACAGGTCTCTCGTTTGTTTTGTTAAAACACATCTTTATTACCTCTTTCAGCTAACATGAAAAGGTGCAAGCATTTCGCTATACTAAAAGCTTTTTGCTGTGCTGAACTCAGAGGAATAAACAGACTTGAATGTAATAATGATGCTTTTAAAAAGTAATTACCAAGGCGCTTTCTGGAAGGATTAGTGCCATTTAATATGCTGATTAATCAGCTTCTAAATAGTGAATTTGTAAAACCAAAAGTAGTTAATACCCGAAGTGTGTTAAATTGTACAAACAGAATTCTTTTCAGAAAGGAAAACGTGTTTGGTAAGGCCTTTATTGCCTACCTGTTCTGTCTGGCCGAACATTTAATGAAAGGATTTTCTTATTCTGTCAGCAACAGGCAACAAGCACGCCGCGGGCGTGAGCGGGAGCGCGGCCGGAGGCTGTGTCCCGGAGGAGGCTCCCGGGACCGCGACACCAGGGATGGCGAGCGGGCTGGCTCCGCGCATCCGCTCGCTCCCAGCGCCCGGGCGGCTCCTGCTGTGCGCTGGAAAGACTCCGGAAAGCTTCTTGTGACCTCTCAGTCGAAGGCAACCTCCAAAGGCAAATACGTAGCAGATAAATACCTTATAAATGCCCTTATAAAAAGCTAAAATTATTCTTCACTGTAACACAGAAGGGCTCTGCCTCTTTCTTAAAAGCAAACATAATTTGCAAACGCTTCTTAAGCAGCAAGTCATATCCACGTCTTTACATGAACTTAATCAAAGTGTGAAATGTCCCGTTGGGTGAAACAGATTCCAAACTTTCCCCTGTGCTGCAGCTAAAGCAGGGCACTTCCCTGGTCTCTCACTTGTACACCTACTTTTGCCTGAATTTTTTCTTGCACTCTAAGTAGTCTCCTTTATGGCAATATAATTTTCAAAGTACACTTAGCATATAAATAGATTTAATGTGTTGTACAAATAATCTTCAGAAAACACTGTGCTCCTGTCTTTTGTGACTTCAGATATAGGAGTAGATTGCTGGAATTAAACGGCACTCTTAAAATTCAGCAGCTCTGTAATTTGCAGATCGGAGGCCTACATTACTTCTTGTCTCTATTTCTAATATCAGTGAGTTGCCTTTATTATTTGCTGTCCTTTGTTAAGTTTACAATCTTTACTAATTATAAATATATATAAACCACTTTTTACCCATTCTTTAAGGCTGCAAATTAAAACAAAGAAGACAAGCCTTGGCATCAGGAGCTGGAGTTCGATGATCCTTGTGGGCCCCTACCAACTCAGGATATTCTAATTCTATGATCTTACAGAACATTTTTTAACAGTGTCTCTCCAGACCCTTTGTTGGTCTTTACTGAAGTTTTCAGCTGAAAATTTGATATGTGATAGATCAGTTAGAAAAAAAAAAAAAAGGAAAAAACAACAACAAACCCCAAACAAACAAAAACCCAACCAAACAAAAAAACCCCAACTAAGCCACCACACCAGATTTAATGATTCAGTGTATTGACTACTCTACTTAATTTACCGGAATGGACCAAATTTATTCCCAAAATAATTCACTGAATCCATAGCAGCTGTAGGACTGTGTTAAGGTCACTGGTAGACAATATGAGATAACACTATTAACTGTGGGACAGAACAGCATCTTTCTGATGATGAGAAATGCCTAGCCTTTTGTTTCATATGGAGAAATACCAGCCTTTTTAAAACCATGCAATAAAACACCCATTAGCTGCAGTGTTATCCTCCTACTTGATGGTTTGTTTGTTGTTTTGTTTTTGTTTTTGTTTTTTTACTGTATGTGTGGCAATAACAATATTCCAAGTTTAGCATCAAAGAGACTCAAAGTTGCAGCTGTAAAACAATTTGGTGAGTTTGGAAGAGTGAAGCAAAGGTTTCTCATCTGGGAACTTCTAACGCCTCAGCAAGGAGGATGTTTCTATCAACACTGCAAATCACAGAAATCTGTGGGGTGCAGCAGGATTTGCAGGTTTTCCTGCCAGGCTGTTGAGCCTGAGGCTGACAGAGATAGTCTCAGCTGAAATCTGCACTAATTGTGCTTGGAGCCTACTGTACTTGTGACAAAAACACATGCAGTACATGAAGTTAAATATCATGTGCACAGAAGGTTAAATTACATATAAAATATATTTATGTGTATATACAAATTTACAGGTGCAATATACGAATGAGTGTCTGAGCATTCAAATCAAGAAACCAGGACAAAATTGTGCATTAAAGAACTCTAGCATGCATGCAAACTTTGTGGCTTTAGACAAGTTTTAGAAATGGAAGAACTTAAAGTACAAGGCCTGATGCATGCTGTCAGGTTTGTTTTCAACTATTTTTCAAATCTTGAGCCCCTACACATTATTTACTGGCATTATGAATGTCTGCCAGGCTTATGAAAATGAGCTTGTTTTTCTTGTACTGCAGGTTCCATGATCATTTATACCACACCTGTGCATTACTGGAGTAAATGGAAGTGCACATTGGAGATGGATCAGGTTTGAATACACAACTGCATTCTGGCAAACTGGACAGTAAGATTTTTAATTCTGTCTTTAGGATCTTATACTAGCTTTTTTTGAGCTACAGATTGATCCATTCTGATCTTGCATAAAGCAAAACTAGGGGAGACAACACTTCAGACAGCAAAGCTTCAAGATCAAAGATGTCTGTGGAAAAAAAAACTGAATTCATTTGAAGAGGCAGAGTGAGGTTTTTTAAGTTCAAGTGACTGTTATGTTTCTAGACTCGGCCTCGGTGCACAAAGACTGGATTTACCACCACGTTAAATGGTACTCTTTAGGGCACAATGTATTTGGCACACTTTTTCCAGAGATAACAACCATTTAAGGTGCACCTAGGACCCCTAATGCCTTGCAACTGGTTCATATTATGGCAGCCAGCATCATTTGTGGGGCCAAATGACAAGCCAAACAAATGAACAAAGACAGGTTAAAATAACTCTAACAAAAAAAATAATGATCTGGTTTCATCTAAGGCACCACAAGCAGCTGTGCTCACACTCCGCAAGGGTGGTTAGGGCAGGTCTGAGCAGGCAGTGTGCTGGATGGGAAAATCTGAAGCCACGTCTGCTTGAGAAAATTGTGTGAGGAGCCATTCACAGGGATACTTATTCTTTTTGCTCTCCACTGCCTCATCCTGTCAACTTAAAAACTTGTCTATAGGTATGGAAAGGTCCTCAGGCCACAGGCAAAAGGTTATTCGGGCACACCTGCTCTGCTGAGGGAGGAGTGCTAGAGACAGCTTAGGGAAACATGCTCAGAATGCTGGCAGCAATAATGACTTTCCCCATCCACTGCATTCAGCTTTGTTACAAGTCTAACACTCAAGGCTAGCTCATGAAGGGGAACTGGTTGTAAAGGGTCCTTGTCATCCATCTTACTGGGCTTAGAGGTCTGTGTCCAAACCTCCTTCTTAAATACATGCTGGAGGGCTCTTTGAAAAAATGACATTTTTTAACAGCCCAGCTCTGGAGATCATTGTATGCTCCTAAATAAAGACAACAACAAAGGATTGTTTGCATTTGCAAAGCAGCTTCTCTGGTAGAATGATTCATTTCTGTGAACTACTTTTACATATTTTATAATTAATTATACACTTAATTTTATCTGTTTAAGAAAATTAGAAAATTATGTATTTGGAAAGGAGTAGAATGAGTTTAAGAGATTTAAAATGCAAGAAGTCAGGTAGCTATACCTAAAAATTTTAAACAAAATTTTACCCTTTTATATTTAGCTGTTGACATTTTTTAGACAGTCACATTTAGTTTTCACTTTGAATGCTCTCTTCTTGTTGATTTTATTTAATATAGTTTACAGCTTATTTTTTATGACATGCATTCACATATATGTGTAAAAAGAACACTTCTTTATAATTTATTATATTAATTTATATACTGAAATATACACAAGGCTAAGTTTCTTGGCTATATCTCTTTTGATCCTATTTTTAAATAGTATTATTTTACAAATAAGATGCTAGTCCAAGGGTTTAACATTGCCCCAGGAGAATTCGTCTCTGAGAAACACATTGCTCACAGCTGCAGTGAAATATCCATCACTGAAAATTTCAGCACTTTTAATTCCATCTCAGTGACATCAGTGGGATATCTGAAGTATTACTCACATGTGGTACTCAGTAAGGGCATGTATGATTTTATCAAAATTCTAGAAAAGTAATTTTGTGTTTATCATTAGCAGTTTTTTCTAACAAAAAATCAGACAAAAAACATTACTGTCATAACATGGTGTATTTGTGGTGAATTTTTTTTCCATTATGATTACAATAAGATGTAATTTTCCCAAAGTTCAAAATTATCAGCAAACTTCTTTCTGTTTACTTTAGTTTATAGCTTATTTCTTTTAATCCCCCCACAAAATTGGGAAATTCATACTGTAGCAGTAGCTTAGCCAACCTTATGGAGACTTTGCTGATTATTTCACAGAATAACTAGGTTGGTAGAGACCTTCAAGATCATTGAATCCAATCCAGCCTTAACACCTCAACTAAATCATGGCACTGAGTGCCACATCCAGTCTTTTTCTAAACACGTAAGTTACTCAAAGGATAACTCAATTATTGAGCGTCTGCAGCTCAGTGAAATGGTTTCTTAATCACCACTGCCAGACTTGTACCCAGCCTGACCACCCACATGTGTGATACCACTGCTTTGATTCTGACACTGCACATGTGCACCCAGGTACACAACACCCCACACTGTGGCACCGTGCCGTCTCATCCTCAGATCCTCATACCTCAGATGTTGTAGGATGCTGACAGTGTTGTTGATACCTTTCTAGAAGGTTGCTTTTTCCAATGCTCAGGTCAGTTTTGTCCAAGGAGAACTGTACACTAAATATTTGTCTTGTGGCAATGTTAATGCATTGCACCCTTGTATCCTATTTATTTCCTCTCCACAATTTGAACAGCAACAGAGAACACAACTGCAAGGAGAGTTCCTGAACCAGAAGTTCCTTCTTTGGAGATTACAGTCACTACCAGGAAAATATTTGAAGACTCGACATATGCAACTCTCTGCCCTGCTAAATATTTTGTTTTATAGATTGAAGAGCGTAGAGAGGTTAGTGAAAGGATGAAATTACTGAGAGGAAATTATTAGGCTTCAAACCTGTCAGGGAAAACAACAAAAGAAAAACTTCCCAATTGAAAACATTATTGAAATGCATATTGAGGGTTATCTTAGCTTACCCTAGCAGAAAACCCACTTCATAAAGTTACTTAGGGTCAAAAGAAGTACCATGGCCATTAGGAAACTGACAAACCTCAGTTTCCCAGTGCTCACTGGCAGTTAACGGGGTATTTGAAAGTGACATCTCCATTTCAGAGACTTCCCAGACCGTGTTGTCTGAATGTCAGAGATGTACAAGAGTCCACAAAAACTTTTGCTTGTATAAAGTTCCCCAAAAGGATTCATACCAGGATCCCTTGCAGTTTCTCTGATTCCATATTAAGAAGATCAAAGCAAAGAGTGTGTTGCAGACCGTTGTTCACCAATCTGGCCAGCTGGTGCACAGGACTGCTGTTGGTTGCAGCTCCTGCTGGGATGTAGCTGGCACCCAGCCCGTTCAGATCTGCAGGCTGTGTGCTGCCATGGGATCCAGCCTGCTCTTTGATGCTGCAGCTTGGAAAGTCAGACTTTATTGGCAAACATAACTATTTCAAGTAACCACTTGAACAGCTGTGGTAGTGGTGCAATTTGTGTTTGGCCAACTCCTTACCGGGATAGTGCTTGCTTATTTTGTTGCATATAATAATTGGTAAAGCAAGAGACAGCCGGCAGCAGAAGGGGGGGACCAGGTCCTGATGACACTGCAGTGTGCTATGACTCACTGGTTTCCTAATAATGGCAATGGCATGGCTTTGTGCAAAATTTCAAGTGCTACTTGCTGCACTGCAACACTGGGTATTCATTTTGTGAGAGCTGGAAACTCTTTCCTCTTGACCTTGCTACCAGCTTTTTGTAGCTTATTCCATTCCGCTCCTTTAATTTGTGACTTCCAAATGGGATACAGTACTTCATCTCAGTCCTCACCAGGACATATTTCTTTCTCTCACATAGAAAACTCCAAGTGATATACCCCGAAATTCTTCCTATATTGTTATTGTTTCCACATACTTATTTATTTTGTGATGCACTACTAGATCTTTCTTCCATGTGGTCCTCATTTTTGTATCATATTTTGTATCATATTTTGTATGATATTTTGTATCATGTATTTGTACATGATACTTCACTTATGCATATAACTTCCCCTTTGGTTTACTAAGTCTTTGAAGATTTAACCTGTTAATAAATCCTTAGTAGAACATCAGCAGGAAACAAAGTAAACTATTACAGGGGTACAATACAATTTAAAACTACAATTCATTTTTGGGATAAATTTTGCTTACTATTGTTACAATGATATTTAAGGTACTGTCATGGGTTGATGCTGGCCAGATGCCAGGCACCCACCAAAGCCACTCACTCACTTCTGTAGCTGAACAGAGGAGAAAGAAATATAACAAAGGGCTCATGAGTTGAGGTAAGGATGGGGAAAGATCACTCATCAAATACCATTACAGGCAAAACAGGCTCAACCAACAAAATCAGAGAAGGATAATGAGAAGTAAAATAAATCCTGAAAGATGTCTTCCCCCCAGTCCTCCCTCCTTGGAGTTCTCTTACCTACTCCAGTGGCTCAAGGAGGCAGGGAATGGGGTTATGGTCAGTTCAGCAGGCTTCTCCTGCTGCTCAGGGAGAAGAGTCATTCCCTGGTTCCACCATGGCCTCCCTGCCATGGGAGACAGTTCTCCATAAGCTTCTCCTATGTGAGTCCAACTCACAAACAACAGCTCCCCACAAACTGAAGCAATGTTTGTCCATGATATGGGCAACAGTCTTCCCAAAACTGCTGCAGCATGGGTCACTCTTCCATGGGTTGCAGTCCTTCAAGGACAGGCTGCTCTGACATGGGAGCAGGGCTCCTCTCTCCATGGGCCTTCGACAGGATCACAGCCTCCTCTTAGGCATCCATCTGCTCTAGTGTGGGGGTCCTCTGTAGGCAGCAGGTGGATCTCTGCATCCCCATGGAACTCCATGTGTTGTAGCAGCACAACTGCAACACCATGGTTATCACCACAGCCTACAGGGGAATCTCAGCTCCAACACCTGGAGCACCTCCTCCCTCTCCTTCTTCACTGACCTTGGTGTCTGCAGAGTTGTCCATCTCACATGTTATCACTCTGTTCGTCTCTTGCCAAAATAAAACTATGTCACAACTTTTTTTTTATCTTTCTTCTTAAATATGTTAGCACAGAGGCATTATTGGCATTTCTGATTGGCCCAGCCATGGCCAGTGGCATGTCCATTTTTTGAGCCATCAGGGACTGGTTCTGCTGGACACAAAAGAAGCCTCTAGATGCTTTTCACAGAAGCCACCCCTGTAGCTTTCCCACTATCAAAATAAGGCCATGCAAAAACAATACAGGTACCCATTACAGAAAGAAATTTGAGAAGTATGCTCCTGTATTATTCTATTTAGCTTAATGTATATGTTTGAAGGCAGACCTTGAGAATCATCTGAAAAAGCAGGGTCTAGACTAAACTAGTCATAAGGTTCTTTTTATACAGAAGGAGAAAATCTCCAGAGACTGTTTCACTCTAAATTCCTTGATTGTGTATTTTAGAAAGGTAGTAATCACTTCCTGGATTTGTCTTTTTTCTACTGACTACAGAAGAAGCCAATACAAATGCTTTAGAAGAGATACCAAACTTCCAAATTGCTAAAATTACACAAGATGAGTCCCAGCTGCAGCTCATTCTCCCCCTAGAACAGACAATCAGACATAAATTCTTCAAAGATTTAAGGCCTAACTCCCATTGATTTCTTGCTGTGAGATTCTTTAAGCAGTTGACTTCAAGGAGAGCTACACACCTAAAAGTAGTGAATACTTAACATTGAGATTGCAAAATACTGATATAAATCTTAAAAATCGGTCTCTGACTATTTAAGCAGATAAAGCCTTCAAGCCCTTTTTCCTGGGGCAAAAAGGAACTTATGTCTGAGATTCAGGTACCACAATCCCCCACCCCAAGGAAGGGCAGCAGGGAAGAGCGAAAGACATTACTGTCTGGAAAAGCCACTGCTAGGTTCAACTGAGCACTCCTTCAGATTCCCTTTTGGACCACTTCTTGGCCTTTCTTACCACAAAATGTTTACTTATTTTAAAAGACTATTTAAAAACCCTCAACAAACTGAAACAACAGGTAGAACAGACCTGACAGGTGTTTTATTGCAGTAGCACCATCCTGAAATTACATCTACTTATTTTTATTCAAATTGACAACATTTCAACTTGAGTGTTCCTTAATGACATAAAACTAAGTCTTAATTTTTTGCTCTTTGAAGTTACATCACTGTAGCTGTTGATTGTTTAATTGTCCTTCCAATCAAGCACTTAACTTCCTACTTAGCCCCACACAGGACATGACTTGAAGACATTAACAATCGTCACTAATGCAGATTGCCTTAGGACGCTTTAAGTTTATTTGTAATGGAGGCAAACACTCACTGTTTGGATGAATTCTATAAAAGCCGAACATTTTCTGCCCTAGGCAAAGTCTTCAGAAAGAGTTAATATGGTTTTTCTGGTTGTAATCAGTGCATTCAAATTATGTATAATTTGGTTTTCATGGTTTCACTGTTGGATCACATAAAGTCAATTATAATTACTACCAAAAATAAATTTCTGTATGCACCTTGGAATATTCACCATGGAATTATGACACACTAGAAGGAGATTAACAATTACTAGGAAATTATTTAAGAATATTTTATTATTTTTCTCAAATGCAAATGAAATTGCAATGGTTAATCATAGGGTTTGAAATAAATGGTCATGAAGTCTTAGTACTGCTATAATCTAGTATTATCAATTGCAATACCAAATGGGCAGAAGTAAAGGAAGGTAGAAAATCTCTTCATTTAGAGTAATTTCCATGACAAATATTCCAAGATATTGGATGTGATTATTGTTCACACACAAAGAAGTAAAAAGCCTCTTCTGCATACAATACAGAAGTTTTGTGGGACTCTTCAGTAACTGCCAGACAGGTGCCTGAGGCAAAACTTTCTCTTGCCTATTGCAAGGTATTTCATCTAGGCAAGCAGCCTCCACAAAAAGCATGTCCTGCTCCACTTTTGTTTTACAATCAGGATGGGTCTCACTGGTTCATCTCTCCCTCCAGCTGTGGTTTTAGAAAAAAAAATTGTTAGCCTTAAGATTATTCTTTTCAATGGACTAAATTGGTGAATCTCCAAAACACAGTAATGATCTTGAGAGCATGAACCCTTGATTTCCTTCTATCAGACAGCCCTAAACATCTTCTTTGACAATAAATAAAACTGAACTGTGGAAGTTTAGGAGTAAACAGACAGGACATCAATTCTGCCACTGCTCCTACAGGTCATTTACTGACAGAAAGTAAATAGATGGGCCATTGGTTTCTATCTCACTCTATCAGAAGTTAGATGTGTCAGAGTGTAAGCAATGTTGTTCTGCTTCACTTCTGCTTTTTGCTGTTGAATCCTACCCAAATCACTTCATTTACCCATGAAAAGTAGAAAAATCTGAAATTAATACCAGACACAGATTTGGATTACAAGGTGATTCACGAGTACATGGGAAGACTTTTAATTCCTGAGGTGCCTTAATGGACAAAATCATTTAAAATTTAAAAGATGTAACTGTTCAGTCCCTTTGACCTTCTGAAATTAGTCCTGCAGACTAATACTAATTACACATAACTATATACAACTGTCTATGTGTCTGATGTAATGACTTGAGATTTCTTTGCAAAATGAATAAAAAACCTAAAGTACCTTAATTTAGTTTTGCTTAATTTGGCAATAGGTAAATTATTAATAGTTAAATTATTTTTAATAATCTGCTAAACCCAGTCTGATTTAGGGTTGACTTTTTCTGGAAGTAGATTATTTGAAAGCAGTGCCTGATTTCAGTGCATTAATGATATGCAAAAAAATCATACATAGACAGCTTCTGGGTGTGTCTTTTGCCTGAAGTGAATATATATTTTAAACAACATATGTTTGAACTTGACTCTGATTTACAATAATCAAAGACTGAAAATTATACCATTAGAATCAAGCCATAACATCCAAAACAGTGAGCTGTATCTCACTACACAATCCCCTGTCCCCCACTACCAACTCATCCACAGGACTATGCCTGGTAGTGTTGTGGAGGAAACTAATCTCATCTACCAAAGAGAGAGCTTGAGAGTCTAGTTTTGCAAGAATTTTTCTCTGCAGCCATGTTCCCCTCTCCTCAACATCATTCCCCCAGGCTGACCTGTATTCAGGTTGTCATGGAAAGGACCTGTCTTTGCATAACCACAAGTAAAGTCTCTTCCTTGTGCAGCTACATGGAAAACTGGGTAAGGAAATTATTCCAACTCAGAATTAAAGAAAGTGTTTGTATGTGTGGGGGGGAGGGGATGTTATTATTTTTAAGGGATTTGGCTGATTCAGTCAAATCAGTCCCCTAATCCTGGTGAATCCACCATTATGCTAATACCAATGCCAAGAATGGTCACCAGAAGTTCCTTGCTACATGTGGAGATAACAGGGTAGATGAAGATGGGAGACCTCTTATTTTGATTTAAGCTTACTTTTAAGCTTATAAGATATAGTCCAGCCAAAGTTGTGAAGAAGTGACTTGTATGTGGTTATGTACAGATACAGTGCACACTCAACCTAAAACCAGTGATGAAGACACTCCAGGAACTGAGGGTCGCAAGAGCTTGCAGTGCTCATATAAGGTGCAGAACCAGTCCCTGAGACTCCTGAAGAGAGCAAATCTCCCTGTGGGAACAAAGACCTTCTGTTATGGACCCTGAAGTACACATATGTATATATGAGTGTATATATAAGCATTGTAGGATTCATAATATTGATTGTTTTGAGAAAAGAAGCTGCAAAGACAAATGAACTATTTTTCTGGATTGATTTACCTTGCTTAACTTAAACCAGCTTCATATATTATTAGCACTAAATATGTATTAGGTTTTTCTATGGACACAGTATTCCCTGCCTGCATGAGTGGTTTTCAAAATTACAAAACCAGAAGTTCCTGCCCTTTTCATCTTTTTTCCTGCTTTTGTTTCTCAGACTCTCTTTTGTTCCACAGTTCACATAAGCACCACATATATTATTGACTACTAGGATAAATTAAGTTCAAAACGCTTTGTTTCTAATTTTTCTTTTCCTTGGATGTTAAAACTGACAGCTTAATGATTCTCTTGCCACCTACTAGTGAATCACACCACCCTTACCGACACTCAAGATAAGAGAAGCTCACTTTTCCCAGAAAAATGAGGCCCTTTGCTGTGAACTCCGGGAACTATAATACAAAGCTCAGTTACTTTAAATCTATTTGAATTCTTGTAGATCCTTCAATAATTACTTAGAGCAACATAAAGATCCTTCTCTTGAATTTTTGTTTACTTTGCAAAATTAGCAAGTATAGCATATCTTACCTATACACAAACACAAAATATGCAAGTGTCCCTTTACCTTGGTGCTACAGTGTGAAACAATTGGATAGCTAGAACAAATGCTGGAACTTGAGAAAAGACGCTTTCCCACTGACTTCTATGGAAATGGGTACAGACCAATCATGGATAGCTTCAAAAATCCAAATTGGGCACTGTCGCACTGTCCTGCTGACTGTTTAGAACAGCTTAGTGTTTCACAGGCTTTGTTGATCTAATGTCACCCTAATGTTTTCCAAAGGAAGACTGGAAAGGAAACTGCGATACTGACATGCCAATTGTACCAGGACCGTTTTCATTCACTTTAAATAAAAAGTAACTTGTAAAGACATACTAAGTAATTTCTATCCTATATTTTGTTCCTTTGTTTGTTTGCTTCCTTGCTTGCTTTTATATGTAGAAAAAAAGTGCGTTCTTGCAGCATTTGTTTGCTTTCCCATGGTAATTTCCTTAAGGAACACCAATGGTCAGTGGAGCTCAAGCTGACAAAACATTGCAGAGCTCTGCACACCCTATGCATCTGAAACAGTTATGTTGACAGTGGCACGTGAATGTTTGTAGTTACTTAGGTCTGGTCAGTCTTTCAAACTCATGACGCCTGGCTGAAATGTATTTTTGCTTCTTTGATAAAAATCCCTGCACCATGAGATATACATGGAAACAGTAAAAACCGGGACGAAGTTTCAGCCTTACAAATCTTGATACTGGAGCTGTCAAACTTCTTGGGGCTCCAAGTTCACAGGGTCTTAGATGTCTGCCATCTTTCGGGTGCACTTATAAAGACGGGAAGCAAAGCAGTGTTCCTGAGCAACTTGATGGCGGCTGCTTCTGCAGAGTAGGGGGTGTGAAGCCTTCAGTAACTGATTCCGTGGCAGGGTCCGCGCTTACATATGGAAGTTGAACAATAGGTATTTACTTAAATTACATCGATTACCTCAGACATGTGGAATCTGTACGTCCTGCCCACTTCCCTGAACCTTTGGAGCCGGGATCCTGTGGGGAACATAATGGGCTTAATTACGGTGTCTGGACTAGCCATGTAGGACCCGGAAGGCAGGAGTTAACCTCACCTCACCTTTTACATGCCAGTGACCCCAGGCTTGGCTGGGAAGCCTAGAGCCTCTGGAGCAGCTTCTGGATTACCACGACACACGTTACCTGGTGTGATGGCAAAGGGAAACCCGGCGCGAGCGCGGCCACGGTGCTCGTGCCTTCTCACCTCGGCCCGGGCGTGGTGGGTGACGCTCAGGGCACACAGGGCACGCTCCCGCCCGCCCATGGAGAGGCCGAGGACAGCAGCAAAATCCCAGAGTAGCGCCCGCCGTGCTGCGGGGCGGGGGCCCGGGGGTGCTACCGCCAAGGCCTGGCAACAGTGGGGCACGATGCCGGCGCACCTCCGCCCTGGCCCGCCATCCCGCGCCCCAGCCCAGCGGGGCCCGGCCGCGGCTGTCACATGGCACGGGGAGGGGGCTGCGGCGGGGCGGGCCGTGCTTGGGGCTCCCCCGGCCGCGCGGAGGCGGGCTGAGGTGGCGGAAAGTTTGCGGAGTGGCTGGCGGCGGTGGCGGCGCTGCGGTCCCCTCCCGCTTTCTTTACTTTTTTCTACACACCCATCTCCCACCGCCTTCCCCCCTCAGCGGTCGCTCCGGGGCATGAGCGGCAGCCGCCACCCGCGCTGAGAAGCAGGAGGTCTTGCCGCGCTCGGCTCTGTCAGTGGGGCGAACGCCAGGGACGGGAGCGCGGGCAGCGGCTCCGAGCCCGCCATGCTCCGCCGGCCCCGCTCGGCGCTCGCCGTCCTCCCGGCGCTCCTGCTGCTGCTGCCGCTGCTGCTGGGCGGCCGCCCCGCCGCCGCCCGCTGCCCCGCGCCCTGCCGCTGCGCCGGGCACCTCGTCGCCTGCAGCCGCCTGGAGTTGAGCCGGCTGCCCGAGCGGCTGCCGCGGGGGGCGGTGCAGCTGTGAGTATCGGGGCGGCGGGCTCCCTGGCGGGCTGGGGGTCTGCGTCCGCTCGCCCGCCATCTTCTACCCCCGGAGCCGCGGCCGGGCGGGCTTTGGGGGCAGCGCGGGTGTGGTGGCGGGAGCGGGCAGCGCCGGGGCTGCGGCCGAGCTGTCAGCGGGTGCGGCGAGGTCGCCGGCGACCGCAGCGGGACAGCGTCCCTTGGGGCGGGCTGCGGCCCCGGACGGTGGTGGCGATAAGCGCCCGGCTGAAACGGCCCGGGAACGCTGCTCAGTGTCCGAGAGGGCGAGGAAAAAGTTCTCTTGACTTTCTTGGACAACGTGTAGTAGTCATCGCGTTAACGCTGGTCGGTGTGTTGGGAAAGCTCCTATCGGTTTTCTTCGTGCAGCTCTTCATTCCTGGGTAGTTCTGGCGCTGGCGATGCGCGGGCCCGCTCGGCCCGGCGCCGCGCAGTGCCCGAACCCAGAGCAGCGCGAACTCAAGGGCCAGCTGGGGAAAAGTTACTTTGAGTGACAAACTTTTATAGAAAAAGCATAAATGAGGTCAGCTACCTAAAAGCTTGAAAATGGCCCAGGGACTTTTCACATTTGTTTTTAATCGCTTGTCACTGAAACATCTTCTATATTAGTCGTATTAATTTTCTATTACATTTTCAAAGCAGATCGAGATAAGGGCTTTAAAGTAAACAGGAAGACTTTCAATTAGTTGTGGCTAATTCTGTTCAATTGCCTCGTCTGGAGGTCATGCTGCTTTACTCATGAAATGTGGATGGCTGTATTGACACCATATGGAACTGAACAGAGGCATGGCTCTGGGAGTTGAATATTACCAGGACTGGTGTACCAAAGTGTGAGGGGAAAGAAACTTTTTTTTTTTTCCCCCTTATGTGATTGAAACATACATACTGCATCTGCTTTACATTCAACAACTGGTTTTGCTTTCTGTTATGTTTCATTCTTCTTAGTTTTTTGAATTGTTTCAGTATACTGAACTGTTTCAGCCCACTTAAGTTTTCTGACAAAACCTAAGGATTTTGTTTTGATATGAGGTAAGCGTTATAGTTTAATTTCTTAGGTTAGCATACATCAATGCTGTTAAAATTCAGATGTGGTAAATAAAAACGGAAAAATCACAGAACTTTTCATTATTTTAGAATTGCTTTAAAAAGCATGTTTTGTTAGCAGTAATCCAAATTTGTTTTTTCCACTTATGTTCCCGAGAGACAATACAACACATTGCAGGGCTTTTTTTTGTTAGCACAAGGGACATTTTCCTAATTAGAATTCCCTTGGTAGTGTAAATTGCCCTTATGTAAGTTCACATTCCTTTAAAAGTGTGAGAAAATAAGTTCCGCTTGTATAAATAAGCTTTGGTCTGTTGTAAGAAACCCTGCTGTGATTACTCATTGGACAGCTGTGTCACTTGCTTTTAAACTCACAGAAGTACATCTTTGTAGGTGTCACCAAACCATGTGGTCTGGCCACTTTTGTGTAAATATTTCTTTTGTTTGTGACAAATGCCTTAGAAGTACCCAGCTCTTTCTTCCTTCCCCTCTTAATAAGAACAAGGAAGAGTGTGGCCTTGTCTGTTACCTCCAGCTACCCCAGTACTTGGACCTGGGATTGTGCAATTTGGTAATTAATGCGTTCAGCTTTACATAGGCAAAAAAGGTTTGACTAGTTTGGATTATTGTTGCAACAAACTGCACATTACAAATTGTAAAAGACTGTTTATGAATTTTATTGCTGTATGTCTACTGTGTTTTCCATGAAACCCTGTAGTGGGTATAGCCAAAGGCTAGTAGTTTAATTGCAGGCTTTCCAGTCCTCTTGAGGAAACAACAGCTTTTTTTACCACGTTCTTAACATACACAGGCGAGACCCCCAAGCAGGAGAGTGGAAGCTCTTCTGCCTGGGAAGGTCTAGGCCCATGTCAGGCTTTACACCTTCCTTTGCCCGTTTGTACTCACCCATAAGGAGAGTAGGTTTTCCCTGCTGCATACTTTCATGCCTTTTTTTGTTCCCATTCCCTGCTGAAATAAAATAAGAGTGATCTCAGAATGGACGAAGAAGGGAAAAAAATGAACATGTCTGATGTCCCCTTCTTCTTGGTGGCAGGTGTGAATCTACTGTATTGTATGGAAGTATCCTCACAAAGTGGAGTGTAAACAGGCCATAATTGCCAGCTTCACTGTGATTTTAGCTAAAAATGCCTTCTTCTATTACCTTGCTTTCATGAGAGGTAACAGTCTGCTGAAAACTGATAAACAGTTATAATGGCTTTGTGTACAGATAGTTTTGAAGTTGGATTTCCATTTAATTCCACAGTGTGTATCCTGATATTGCAAGAATGTAAGGTTGTTGGAGCTGATGGAAGAGGAAGAGTGTTGAGCACTGGCCAGCGTCCTCCATGTGTGCAAACTCCCACTGGCACTGCAGTACCCCTTGCCAGGTTCACTCAGGAATGCTACAACTGTCGGTGGGGCAGGAGGGAAAGTCTGAAAAATGGTTTTCACTTGTGTTTGTATTACGTCTTCAGTATTTACATTTTATAAATCCTCTAGTTCTCTACCAGAATTGCCAGAAAAAAAGCTGTATGGTTTTCACAGCTGTTTTTCAATATTTTCCAGACTAAAGCTTCAACATAGCAAGCTGATTTATGAGTCACTTTGGATCAGTGTCTTAAAACAGCTACAGCCTGGCTTTTTGTTTTTCAGCTCTGCTGATTTCTGCTGAATTAGCAGCTCTATAGGCCCCAGTGGGACTGATTAAGGAACTGTTGCTGGATTTGCATTTTAAAATTTGACTTGGGGCTCAGGTTTCTGAGTTCTCTAAGGAAGAAGATGATAATTGTGACTAAGTGTTGTAAATTAAGTTAGAGTCTAAAAGTTATATCTATAAAATGTGTGAAGAAGCACTTGCTTTCTCTCTCTGTGCATTAGGCTTCCTTTCACTTTTTAATCACACAAACATTGGTGTTCACAGTTAAGTTTCAGCTAATGCTGGGACTTGTGAGTTACAAAAAATGGTCATACAAATGTAATGGAACAAAGAAAATAGTTTCTTTCATAGAACAGATTATTTGGGGATAAAATCTATGGTATACTTTCTCAAGTGGAGGCAATTCTACTTAAATGTCCAATCACTTCTATTAGAAATGTGAGGTGAAGTAGAAGTATATATGCTTACTATTGCTATAGAGAATTTCTTAATATGTATCTGATTTCTGACTTTTTAGAGTATGTTCTATCTTTTATGACTTTTGAGATTCTAGTAGCAAAAGTAATTACAGAGGGAATTTTCTCCCCTCTTGTAATTTAGCTTTAACATACAAGGAAAGTTCAGAAGTGGAAAAGACATAGTAATAATGTTTGAACAATGTCAGTTCCATTTCTGTGAAGGAAAAATAGAATTTAGTTTTCCACCTTTTTTTATACATGTTTTAAGGTATGTTGAGAAATGCAAATTGGACTGAAACAAACTTGTAGCTTTGCAACTGGGATGATAGATTTTTATATTTAAAAAAATTGTACCAATCCAGTGCTTGTAAGTTTGAAACACTTCTACAGGTTTAGGCTTCACTTAGATTATTAGTGAAAGGCAAATATTTTAATTCTTGGTTCACTTCCAGCCACTCTGATTGAACTTAAAATGTAACTTGCAGGGCTTTTTTTACTGAATTTTCATGAAGTTTCCTATGCCAGTAGTACTGAAGTAATGCTTAATAAAATATGTATAATACGTATTTTATGTAACTATTGGTAGACAGGCATATATACTGTATGAAACAGGCAATTCAGTATTGTCTGGAGGGTTGGGCATTTTTTGTTGGTTTTTTGCTTTGGGATTTTTTTTTTCCATCTTGTGTTTGACAACCTGGTGTAAGTAAACCAGGCATAAGAAATTTTTATGTATGTATTTTTTAAAGTAGGTGCTACTTGGAAAATGTGAATGTATCTTTAGTGTTAAAAAACAAACACCAAAAAAAGTAGTTTGAAACCTAGTGTTAGTTACGCTCACGGTTGCCTTGATAGACTCCAGATGGATGTGAGCTTAAGCTATGAGTGAAAGTGTCTGGCTCCAGTGTGGTGATCATGCACAGCAGTGGTTGTAATTGCAGGATTTTTATAGTTTAAGGACTTTGCCAGATTTTTTTTTTAACATGTTTTAACTCCAGCAGAACAAATCTACTCACGTCTGTTACTGTCTGGTAGGTCCTTTAGGCAAACTTGCCTTAAATAAACCTTTTGCAGAGTTTTTAGGTGAAATGAAGAAATGCAGGTTTTTAGCAGTAGTGTTGAAAGCTCTTTGTTGAAATAATTACTGATTCCTAAGTCTTGTCTGAAGCGTGAACAAAAGTAACATGTTAGGCACTAACAGCCATAACTTAACTGAATTTTGGCTGTTTATTTGCATAGTTCTTAAAATACCTAGAGACTAAAGCCAAATATTGAATTAAGTTTAAGGGTAAAAACTGTCTCTGCTCTGCCTTTAAGGACCAAGTTAGATTTCTGTCTAGATTTTTGTATCAGATAGTTTTTCAGTATTTACACTTAAGAATGTAGTGTGAGATTTTCAAATCTGTGCAGCTAATGCATTCAGATGTTAAACAAAGGGATTTTTCTCCAGTGTATGGCCTGGAGAATGTTTGCACTAGATTTTTAAGCAGTGAAAGATGCAGTCCTCTAACTTTAGTGTGGTTAACCTAATATTCAGGAGAACTCAAAATCATAATCGTGGAGCTAAAATTAGTGGGCTTTTGAAAACATTGATGCTGCATTAGTTTTCCATTGTTAAGAGGAAAATCTGTAGGGGTTTAGACACCTGAAAGTCAAGGCATATGCATTAGGTGCTGGAGTCCAGAGCTGAGTCTCTGAAAACATCCCCTCTGTGGCCACCTGAAGGTGGTGGAATGTGTTCCCCTTCCCTCTCCCCTAGCCCCTTCTTTTGTTCTGGAAAATGCCATTCACACCTGCAGCTCTGCCCTGTGCAGTCCTGGCTTGGGAAGCACAGCCCACCTTTTCCCTGCCTGTGGCTCTGAACCAGGCTCTCATGCCACAGCTCAGCAACTCACTGGGCCTGGTCCAGTTGGCTGGCTCAGAGCACACCTTACAGCTGAGTGCTGGTGGTACCCCTCATGATACACATACGTGCCTGGGATTATTTTTTATGCTTAATTGTCATTGTTACGGGGGTATTTTTTAATTGCCAACTGTAGGAGAGGACAGAATTGGTGATGAAACTGTCCTGGCAACACTGAATGAGTCAGTTGGGAGAATCTAAAACAGTTTTACTATTTACATGTTCTGCTAAGGAAACATAGGTGCCTGGCTGGGTTGCAGAATTCCACCTGCATCTGAGGATGTGGAGTTACGGATGCAGGGAGACTGGAGTTCTCTGGGTCTGTGGGTTTTCAGGGCTTAGTCACAGGGCAGAATGTCTAGCACAGATCCTGAACTCGGCTTCATTTAAGCCAGTTCTGGTCTGTGTGCAGTAGGGATATGCTGTTCATCAGCTTTCTTCACTTCGGGAACTGTGGATGGAGAGTAGACACGTCCATGGCAGTCAGACCTGTGTTTGGTGTGCTCAGCACAGGTGACTCTACTGAGTCCTCTTACCCAGAAAAAGTGAGGAATGGTGTAGTTTCCTCATAGATTCAACTTGGAATGACACTTCATGCTTGTGTGGCTTGGTGGGGACCCCAGGTGTGGTGGATGACTCTTAAGTGCTGAATTAGCATAGGGAAAAATATCATGGAGTGTGAGCAATTTTTTTTTCAAAAGGGTGCTTTTTAAAGCACTCTTTACCTGATACTACAGCTGCTCACTGCTGAGGTGTGCTGATTCATTTCTTTATGTGTCTGCGTTACAAACACTCACTGGAGTGAATTTAAGAACTGACTAAAATAATGTCATTTTTGTTAGCTGGCTTGGATAAATGCAGTGTTTTAACTTGGAACAAATGCTTGCAGATGGCTGGATTGGTACTGGTGAGGTAGTGATAATCCAGTAGGGGAACAAAAAAGTGTATGTTTTGGTGGATGAGTGACTGAGAGCCCTCGACAGAGCTAGTTATGGTTACAAGATGAGTTGTGAGTCTGTACCACTTGTGCAGAGGTTTAGAGACGTGCAGGTTTGAGTTCCTGCAGTTAGCTTTTCTGTCCTTTACTGTACAGTCACTCTTATTTGTGTTATGTTTCCAGTACTTCTGAGGCTACAGAAAAAATTTCTTAGGACTCTTGTATGGTGTCAAGTGTTTAGGATGCATGAGACTGTACAAAGATGCATGACCTGTAAGGAAAAAATATTTCTTGGGGTCAAGAAGAAGAGTTTCTAGTACCTGACTTGTTTCGTAGCTGGTGCTGCAAAGGCGTTAACAATTGCTTATAAGCTGCATCAGTATATACTGGGATCTTCAGCATGGCACAAGCTACTTCTTCAAGGGTAATTAAGTGTGGTATTGATATCACCAGTATATAGACATCTTAAAACTCAGAATTAGCCCTTGCTATGTCTGTTTTCTTCTGCTATTTCTTAAGATCACTATTAAATTTGGTTATGTGGGAATGGTGTCCAGAATTTTGTGGAAGCATGCAGATACAGTTGCGATTTATTTGTGGTCCTCATGGTGTATTTGTAAGCTCTGCATTGCTTTTGAGATGTGGGTGAAAAGAGTGAAATATTATCATTAACCCAAGGAATGAGACTACAATGACTATTGTTTTTTGAATTTTCCTTGTTGAAGTAACCAAGAGGTTGTTACAGCCATGTTTTTTTGTTGTGAGGAGATGTGGGAGAGGGGTTGTTGGTGTATCTGAGTCAAAATCTTAAGATGTTTTCCATGGGTTCTATGCACATTCAAGTGAACAGTTCTATATTGTTCAGAGATACTAGGAGTTCCTTTGACACTGCTAGCAGTGATCAAGGTATTTACATTTGTATTTGTATATTTATACCTTGTGTAAGCAAATAAGTTTGTTATAATTTTGCTAATAAAAGGAATCTTTTTATGTACTTGGAGACAAGTGAGAACATAATTTGGATTGAAATTGCACTGCTTTACCTGATACCGTATGGCAAAACTGACAGGTTGTTTATTTTTGTAACCTCATAGGGACTTAAGTCACAACAAATTATCTTCAATCAAGACCAGTATCTTGGATCACCTTCATAGTCTTCAGGAAGTGTAAGTTAATTTGTCTTAATTAAAAAACATACCAAAACATAAACCCCAACCAAAAATACCCAACCTGTGTTTGTGTATGCTAATTGTATAGTTATTTCTCTAGGGATGGTTGCTTGAACAACAAAGATACTTGCTGTTCTGATATTTCACATTAAGTGAAACTGGAATTATTTTTTAATTTTGAGGTGACACAGTTCAGCAGTTTAGCAAGTCTAATGTACATGCTTCTGATTAACATCAAAGTTAACTCTCTCTTTTGTAATATTAATAGGAAGTTGAACAACAATGAACTGGAGATCATTCCGGATCTGGGACCAGTCTCAGCAAATATAACTCTTCTGTCTTTGTAAGTAAATCTTACTCTTGTCCCTGGTTAGTGGAACTGACTCTACAATGTTCATGGAAATATGTACATTACAGAGATTAAAGCAAAATAATTGGAAATAGAGCAGCTTGTGGTTAGGAAGTTGATTATGTCATATTATTTAGTAGTTCTTTATAATGTGTATAATTGAGCTTAATCCTTGTAGTTTTTGTGCTTCCCAAATACAAAGACTGCATTAGAATTAATTTATGTTGTGGTAGTACCCAGAAGCCTCAGTCCTGTTGTACTAGGCACTGTACAAGCATCTGTAAATATTACACAAACTTGTACAGTGCTGTCTTTAAAACAAGACTTATACTCTGTCGTTGTGCATCTTGGATGAGATCCTGATGTGTTAAATCATGGCAGAACTCCATTAATTTCACTGGATGATATAGGGAAATCCCCTTGAGATGCAGCTTCAGAACAAGTATCTAGGTTAGAAGATACTGTGCCAATGTCTTGAAAATTTTTTTTTGGAGCCCATTTTAACATGTGGCACTTTTTTTTTTACTGCAGTTAATACATAAAATTGTGACACGTGATTGTGTCCATGTTCATTGCATTTCATGAAAGAAATGAGTCAGTTACTTGGTGTTCATTTGTAATGTGACTATAAGGTGGTAAAAGGCATATAGAGCCCATAAACAAAAAATTGATTTTAAAGGAAATCTTATTTGTGATATTGTAACGATAAATTAATTGGATTCCTTTTCTGTGCAGTAGCATTGGCATTACTCATGATTTAGTTTCAATAAAGTGTTGAAGGAAGATGTAGAAAAGTAGTCACTATCATACTGTTAGTTAGGAAAAAAGACCTGATTTTCATGTGTGGGATTTGTGTTTTATCAATGGGAATCTAAAGTGTCTAAAGCTAACAATATGTATCCCTCTGGCCAGGTCCTGTCCTTGAATACAAATTGCAAGTTACCTTTCTTGAAGAATCCTGAAGGGTTAAAACAATACAATAAACTTTGGAGAGCTGTTCAGTTAATTAAATTGATCACTATTCAATTGCTTACATCTGGTGATTTATAGGGGTTTGTTTTTACTCTAGGCCTAGGTCAGCCAAGTCAGCTGGTGCAGCCGCTGTGTCTGGGCTGCTCTGTTTGAATAAGAACTAAGTGACATTTGATACTGATGTGGTTTCTTACAGATCAGAATCAGAAAAGAGTGAAAGAAAAAGCAGATGGTGTCTGACAAATAACTGTTGAATTTAAGCACATATTTTATTTTGCAGTAGCATTGGCGTTACTTTTACACTGGCATAGCATTCAAGCATGTAATTGATCTAAACATTTTATTTATTTTTTATATATGTGTGTATATATATATATATATATATATATATATATTTACCACCTTGCTAAGGTCCTTTTTACTACAAGGCTAGAAATGTTAGCATAATAAAGTGGTTTATATAGTCTTGATTTATTTCTGAATTCTTAGCATTTCTCCTTCTTATGGAAACTCAACAATTGTTGCTTAGAGGAAGCTAAAATCATTCTTTTGCAGCTGTGCAAAAATTTTGGTATTCCTTTGAGAGAATAAGTAATTATCAGTCACTGTTGAATTGTTTGTTTCGTATCCTTATGTGCATGGCTTGGGACATTTACTCAGGCAGTCAAACATGGAAAAATCTTTGTTAGATCTGTGCTAGATCTGTATATGCTAACACTTGAAAGAAAAATAAGTATTTCCTAAAAGTTTTTGTCACACTACTAATGCAGTTAAAGTTGCTCTGGTTGGGTGTTAGCTGGTTTTCATTCTAATTTTGTGTGTGGATAAGGAGATTACTGAACGTAACTGTGCTACAGCTGAGATTTAATACCTATTCTACAACTACAGCAGAGATTCCTGGAGTTTAATATGGCAGAAATAATTACTTTATTGTTAACTACTTCAGTAGTTAAGATAATTGTTTGTTCTATATCAAAACAGATGAACATAGAACATAAAATTAGAGTTGTATTGTATTGTCCAAAAATAAATCATCTTGTCTCCTTTGCACAGCTTTTCTTTAAACCTAGAGTAGAATAATAGAATTGTTTAAGTTGAAAAAGACCTTTAAGATTATCAGGTCCAGCCATTAATTCAGCACTGTCAAGGCCACCACTAAACCATGTCTGTTAAAGCCACATATGCACATCTTGTAACTACCTCCAGAGATGGTGGCTTAATCCCTTTCCCTTTGCAGCCCGTTACAATGCTTCACAGCCTTTACCATGATGAAATTTTTCCTAATACCAGTCTAATCATTCCATGACACAACTTCAGGCCATTTTCTTTTGTCCTATTGTTACTTCAGAGAAGAGACTTGGCTGAGATCCTGATGGGTTAAATCATGACAGAATTCCATTAACTCCCACCTCCTTCCAGGTAGTTTAGAGAGCAGTAAGGTCTTCCCTGAGCCTCCTGTTCTTACTGGTTGGATATTATTTATGTAAAGATATTAAACTTAATTTCATAGAAAACAGTAAATAAAGAGAAATAAACATACAGCTGTTTGGCATAAAAACATATAGGTGTTGTGGTAGCATGAATGGACAGATACTCAATCTAATGCTAGGGTTTCTTTTAGAAATCCTAGCATTTGGTTTTTCTGTGGTGGATGTTATTTGAAGGGATTGAATTGAACTGATTTAATATATCTTAAGTCATGTGAAGAGAACACATATGGAACAATTAAAGTTTTAGAGTCACTCTTCAGAGAAACATGTGATGACTTTCTCCAGGATTTTAAACTTTTATAAGAAAGGGGGTTGTGAAGCCCTTCCAAAGCAAACCACTGTTTCCATGTTGAGTCTTTGTTCTGGCTTTCAAGTGATAGCAGAAAAGAGAGTGATAGTTTTCTAGATTTGATTACACTTCTTATGAGATACATATATGTTGGTTCATTACAGACAGTTGAAAAGCCAGATTTTTTTTTTTTTTTTCTCCAAGGAATCTTCCAGGAATGCTGTATTTTCTTGCCAGTATCTTCATTGTTGAAGAAGCTCTATTACACGTTTTTTTCTTTGATTTGTGAAGAATACTCACTGAGTTGGGGAGCCTTGGCATTTTACATGTTCTGCAAGAATTTTTTTGCCCTGCAGAGGAAATTACACTGCTGATATGTCTCCATAATAGTGCAGGTATCTCCACACAGCCATGTATGTCTGAATTCTTTGAAGGATATAGACAAGCATGAGTGGATTATCATGTTAGTCCAGTTTCCATTTTTGGAGCTACCTCATTTCTAGATATCCAGTTGATATTTTATCTAAATGAGTTATTTACATACTAATGAATTATTCAGGATAAACATACCAAAACAGGAGATGATCCCAGTCTCATGGTCCCGGTCTGTCTGTAACATGAAACAGCAATGCTAATATTTTGTTTTTAGCAATGCCAGTTGAGGGTTGAGCATCTTGGGAATGAAAAGTATCAGGCAGGCACACCCCCTCACCACCACCCTGGGAGATGTGTCAGTGTGAAGGAGGGAGTATACAAGGATATTCAGGCACACTCTCGATACATGGCTGGAGATATATCTGTGATTTTATTCATGTGATGAGTATATCTTGTTAGAGCTTGTGAGCAGAGCTTGTGAGCCTCCTGGGAATCTGGATACTACTGTAAGCTACATGGGTGGTAGTTTGGGGTATATCTGGTCAGGAGGTGTAGGTCAAGTCTCTGAAAATTAAATTGCAGGGTGTTCTTTTTGCACAGCCACCAAGCCCTTTTATATAATCTTCCATAAGAGAAAGCATGAAGGACGAGGGAAGTTTGGGTATTTGCTAGAGATTGTTGGCATAATAGCTCTAGCCAGGAGGTCACGTCCCCCACGTGCTGTCAACATAAGCTTTTGAGGAGAGTATTGGATTTAACTACTGCTTACAGGTATATAAATGTGCAGGTATATAATGTGCAGACAGCACACATGCGAATGTAAGTATATTTATCTATCCCTGGAAGGAAAATATGTTAGAAGTTTTCTAGTTTGCATTCCTGAAGTAAATGTAAAAACAGTTAAATTAATGGAGAATTGCTTTAAATTCTTATAGTAGAGAATTATTCTTTTCATGGAGAAAAAACAGTTTACTTTTTACTATTCCAAGATAGATAGATTGCTTTTGTATCGGGTACAAAAATGGGCACTAATGCCCATTCCAGGAGAACAAGTGAAAGTTCTGAGTATTGTTTCCATTCTAATGACATTGCTTATCCAAGATGTACCAGTTCTGTCCTATTTATCCTAAAAATCTGCCTGAACCAGCAATCTTGACACATGAGAAGAAAACTAATACTGCCTTTCAGGTCTATTGCAGTTGTAGTTTTGGACCTAGGGGTAAAATCCAGAAACAGATTGAAACCAAATAGTGTAAGTACAATAGCCTTGTCTAGAAGTCCTGTTTGGTGTTTTAACTACCAACTGCTTTTTACATAGGGATTTTGCTTTAAAATTTTTCTGAAAATATTAACTACTTCTAATGTTACTAGTACTTTGTAAGGAAGAGACTGATTTGCAAATTCAACAATGTTATGTAAGGTTTTGTTTTAGGATATACAGTTTAAGTAAGAAACCCATGCAACTTTTACTCGCAGAATTAAAAAAAAATATAGTTATAGACACAGTCCAACATCATCAGTACACTGTATCCTTGAGTACTGTGAAAAATGGGAGATGGCAGTGACTGTGAAGAGACAGAACAGCTTTGACTATTGAAGTATCCTGTCTCTCCAACTAGAATTTATTGTTCTTATCAAACCATACATGCAAAACTAGTTCTAAAGCCCCCATGTTTCTCATTGCCCACATCCAGGATATGTTCTGTAGTAATGCACTTGTAGTCAGTAGGTACTAGAAGAGCTGTTCATGCACAAGTCTTTAGTGCATATAGTGAAATTCTAACATTAGACCAGTTTTCAAGAATGGCATGTTAAATAGACTTGTAATTTTACATTTTATTGGAGATATTTTATTTAAAGGCGCTAGAGCATATGGCGTAGGTGATGCAAGTTGTTACGTTGTAAGGACTGATCATATTAGTCTAGAACACAAATACTTGATTGTAGTAAAGCCAGAGAGGAAAATGAAAAAGTCGTGGTGTGGAACTTAAAGGGTGCATGAATGATTCACAGGTCAGGAATGTTTTTCAAGTCTTACATTAATGTGTGTTTTATATTAGGTTCCTGCTTCACTTTTTTTTTTTCTTAGAATGTGAAATCTTCTGCTTATGAGAGACATAACGAAAATGTGACATGGTAGAGGTTTTTTCTCTGCTGTGCTGGGGGAATCCTCCAACTCTGTCTGTACAGGAAGCCTTTAAGGCAGGGGCCATTCACTTTTGAGTTCGGAGATACTTAAAAGTGCTGCCAAAATTGAGGCAGTTTTTTGAAATGTGGCCATGTGTTTGTTAGACGATGAACAGAATCCACAAGCCACTTCTCTGAAGGTTTTCTACAGCCTTTAGCTTGTAATGTCTTTCTGTCAATATGTGCTGAATTTAAATTTACTGACTTTGAGGATTTATCTTGTATCCTGGATGTTTAAAATTGTAAATGAACAAAAAGTACTTAAAGAAAAGGTCAGGAGATAAATACAACACAAAAGAACTGTAAAGTAGCCAGTCCTCGGTGACTGCATAGGTCACAAGTTTTCATAGTAAGAAAAAACTATTTCAGCTTTAAATTTAGCTTTCTGATCAGCCATTACAAAATCAGCCTGATTACTTATCTTACTTTATGCACAAACATAGTTACTGAAGAAAAGTGACAATCCCTTCTACTATTGAGAAGGGATTTTTTTTTTTTTTTTAGTATTGTGCGTCCCTTTCTGTTTAAAATGTGGAAAAGTGTATTTATGTATGTTATTTGATAATAGGCATCCTGGATCAGACTTCAGATAGTCATATTGAGAAACAAAATTCAGTTGAAGCAAACACTCAAAGTAAATAATGCATTTGTCCCAGCTGACAGTTTGGAAATAAGAGTGATAGTTTGCACTTTGTGGCAGTTACTTAAAGCTCTGTGAAAGGCCTGCAGTAAAGACAGAAGGATAGGTATGAGAAGTTTGCCTGTGTCATCTCACAGTGGTCTGGGAGTGAAAGCTGTGTGTAAAATCCAGAGAACACTGTCTCGGTATGCAGTTAGAAAGCTGCAGTCACAAGAAAGATGTTTAGATGAAACTCCTGAAAATGAAAGCTTACATTCACTAGGAGTGAATGCCTTTCCCTTCTATGCTTGCCAGAGAAAGTGGTATTGTTTGTTTATAAAGCTAGCATACTAAACTGGAGTCTGGATCCCAGTACGAAGAAAACATTGGTCAAATATTTTACATCCTTGTCATCTCTTCAGCTACCACTTTATTATGGGAAGGATTAAGATTTGGACGCTGCCTGGAAGAGAATGTTTTGAAGAAGGATTGAAAGAAGGGATAGAGGAATGCCAGACTGGGCTTCAGGCATAAGGCTACTTGGAGAATGTCCCAAAACTGAGAGTGGTGGTAAACCATGTGTGACTTGGTCTGAAGTTGTTAGCAAAAAACTTGAACAAGGAAGTTACTGGAATTAGCTCTTGCAGTCTTTGACATTTGGTGTGGAGACTTAAGAGGAAGTAAATGAAAGAATTTGTAAAGAAACCTGACTTAGTCAGACTTACAGACATGGAAACTCAATTTTTATGACAGCAGTTTGGGCTGAATGATGGGAAAGAGAAGTACATAGAAACCCAGAGTTTGTTGTAGCAAAAATTGTGTGAGTGAGAGCCTAGATTAATGCTTTTGCAATGAGAATGGAAAAGAATGCAAATTTTATGAGCTATTTGCAGTGGATAAATCTGTCATGATTTTCTGATCAGAGTGGTAAAGGAAAAGGTGAATTAAAAAGAATCGTAATGGACAACAAAAATAGAGAGCACTGTTCTGATATGAGAGAATGGAAGAGTGGTAGGAATTTTACGGAGGAGTGGGGCATATGATATAGAAAATGAGAGAAGTGAAAATGAAAATGAGAGGTCAGGCATAAGTGTTTGGATTATATTTTAGAGAATTGGTGGTGGTGATTGCAATAGAGCATTAAAATCACTTGTGCCTTGAGTGAAAGAGAAGTGGATGGGGGAACATTGCTCACCTTGAATGATTGAAGTTAGGGGTGCATCTAGAGGGGTGTGCAGTCTAAACTGCCTAAACTTTGGTCTGCACCCTCTAAAAGGGGGGGTTACTCTGTAACGATAAAGAATAGGTGTTTTTATTTAGGAGCTCTATACATTAGATTAGAAAGATGATTTATAATAAGGGAACTATGCTAATTTTATCTAAGTCATACTTAAAATTTTCCAAGATTTTAGCATTAACTGTCACACAGCTCACTAAGTCTGCAATGGGCTATTCCTGTTGTCAGCTTTTGCCAAAATAGTTATGCTTGCATTGCTTTTGTTTGCAGTTGTTAAAATAAAGGGATGAACTTACACATTCACTTGCCTATCACATGCTAAGTAACTTGTGATTATTTTGGAAAAGCCAGAAAACTGAATTGGAAACAGACAGCAGGGTATTAAGAAGAGAGTTTGGAAGGAAAACTTAATTAGTTGCATATTGGTACTATGACTGGAATCAGAAGAGAATTGTTATGGAAGTATCATGTTTTTGAAAGTTTGGATTTGTCTCTTTCTTTTTGATCTGATCACAGAGTTGTTTCAGTCTGCATCTTTCCCCTTTCACAGTTTATGTTTGATTTGGGAATCAATAAACCTTTGGTTTCAAGTTTTGGACAGGGTATCAGTATCCTACAGAGTTCTGAGTTTTCATTTTGTGTTATGCCTGTGTAATATAAAAAACACAAAATATAAAACCAGAGTCTTTCTGATATCTGGCTTGAAAGAGGAATGAGAGGCATGGATCATGGAATGAAGGAGACCTTCAAAAGAAGGAACTGCTTGCTGCAAGGAAGGCAAGAAGCTCATATGTGAGAGAGACATCAGACTTGTAAACCTACCAGTAGAACTGGAAGTGAGACGGAATCTGGGCTCTATTTCTGCTTACTTTGTCTTGGAGAAAAAAGAGTTTCACTTGCAATACTTCTATGACTAACACTTGCAAATATTAAAAAAAACAAAACCAGACTTTCTTAATTCAGTCCAGTTGGGTGTCTTAATGGTGAGAAGAGCATGTAGTCCCATTCATATCAGAAGCTGCTTTTTTGTAAGGGTAGTATTCTGCTTAAAACTAAAATTTCAGTATTTTAAATAATGTGATTGTTCATTACAATGTTGCCCAGTACTCAAATGAGTAGAAATTGAAGAAAAAGAGAACATTTTTGCTCTTCTTGAAGTAGTAGTCACTGAGGCTCTTCTCAGAGATAAGAGTTCCTTAAAATTGTCCAGTCTTATCATAAAAACCACAAGGTATGTATCTTCCAGCATTTCCAGTCCTTTGCATTTAACATAATTTGTTTTTTCTTTTTGCTTAAGTTTTCTTCCACACAGTGTGGAAGAACATCATTACATCATTGCTCCCAAAGGAGTTTGGGAGGGGAGAAGGGGGACTGTAAGAAAGAATATGCCAGCTATATGAATATGATGTCAGCTAGTGAATGATGGGAAGAACAGGTGAAAAACCCAAAAAAATTTGAAAGGAGGCTGTGAGTTGTAGTGTCACGCAGTGGAGACCACCCAGAAGGTGCTCAGATATGGGCAGTCATGTTAGTTTTGTAAGGACTCTGATACAGCTGCCTCCAAAAGCTCTAGTCTGGTCAGACTACGCATCTGTGAATTTCCGTGTCTCAGCCTTATCACTGGTCAGAAAGATGCATCCAGTCCTAGCAGAAGGCTTTTTTTTCCCCCCTCTTTACTCTTGTTTTCCAGCAGGAGATTCCACTATGGTTTAATTTCCTTTTTGTGATTCAGATTATTCTGCTTCTCAGGGTTTAGTTGAGGGAGAGCAGGTACTGTGTTAGTCCAGTTATACACATATGTTAAGACAGTTACTTTATATCTAACAATTATGCAGAGCAGGCTGCATGGACTCTTCTCCAAAGCTGTCTTTCTATACAATTTGTTTTTTACTAGGTTGCTCCACCTCCAGCCTCCTACACATACCTCCTTGTCTGGATAGTAGGGTGAGATCCAAAGTTTTTTAAAGTGCTGCAGATCATGATACAGCTGGAAGAAAAAGTTATACTGGAAGTGCAGGAGTGGTTTTTCTGTGCTGAGATTTCAAAGAGAAACTAAAGACAGGACTTCAGGTCCTAATCTGTTTCTGCCTTGGATTTTCCATGTTACAATGTGCATGATGAGTTACAACACATCAGGACCATGCAGCTTATGTGGATATTTTTCTAAGGTAGAAAACATTTCATACTGATAATCTTTATCAAGAGACAGTATGACTGTCTCATAGCTCTAAAAACTGGGGGGATGGCGGGGGGGGAAGTTTAACATTTAGGAGCTTTTATATCTGAAAGGTGTTAAGTAGATGCTCAACAAAATGGATACAGAAGTTTCTGACCTGCTTTTTATTTCCCCAGAGTGAAGAAAGTACAAGTGATTATGTCAGATACATGGCAGCTGGTTATATAGAACAAATCTTAAGATCAGGATTAAGAGGGCTGTTACACGATTTCTGGCCTATTGGTACGTTTCAAGTCCTGAATGTTGAGAAGGAAAGCTAAGGTTTCTCTTACCCATAGAGAAAAACTGGTATTCTCTCTTAAGCTGGTATTTGCACAGGCTTATGTAGAAGTAATTAAAGCAGGCTGTATGCACTCATGGTTGTTGGTTTGTGAGGTTTTTTGCTGTAAGTCAGGGTGTAGGCAATCAGATTGCAAAAAGCACGTTTAAATTCATGTAGATCTTTTTGGTGGGTTTATCTGCATTCCTTGGTGCTCCTGCTGCTATTGCTGCAACTGAAGAAGTTGTAAGGAAGCTGTAGCATGTTGCTGGTCCTTCCACATAAAGAAATTGTTATCAAATTGCTGCAGGTTCGTTTCTGGGCAAACTTGATGTGCTGGTTTTCTTGTTGCAGGGAATCTCTGTTTCTCTCATCTCGCCTTGAAGGCCTGTGAAATTAAACCAGTGAAGTGTATGCAGCGCCTTTTGTCTGAACACAGCAATAGTACCATCACACAGGAGATTTTTCTTTGGGTTTTCTTATCCCCACCCTCCTCTCAGTGAAAAAACTTTTACGGCATTGTGTCCACGTTTGTGCTCTTTGCTTCTGTCCTGATATTAGGTAGGCTTGTGTTTTCAGATGTGTCCTTGACTAATTTTGATGATGATTTGGTAGTTTGGAGGTGGGTGATACACTATTCTTTTCAATTTGCTTAAGCAATGATTATGAAGAAAAATCAAATCAGAGTTAAACTTTCTCATTGTAACTGAAGTTGGGTCTTAAACTAGAACTATTTGGATATCTTCAGTGCTGAATAATCTTTCAGATGTGAATTATTATACTTACATTCTTTTGAAGAGAAACTGGACTAGGGTGTTGGAGCAATAGGGAGTGAACTGTTCAGCTATTTTGCAACTGAGTAACTTCTACAAATATGATTAAGCTGGAAGGTGCAGTGAGGGAGGGCTGGTTTGATTCTGATTGTGAGATGGACTAGGACTGTGATGTGTAGTGCAGTTGCAGTGAGCAAAAGGAGTTGCTCGTCTCTCCTCAATATGGCCTTACCATCTCAAAAAAAGAAAAATTTTCCTGAAGCAAAAAAGTTGCAGGTTTTTTTTTTGGTTTTTTTTTTTTTTTTGGTTTTTTTTTTGTTTGTTTTTTTTTTGTTGTTGTAACTTGGTCTGTGTCCGGTAATGGTGTAAGTGCTACTCTGAAGATGGTGTAAGGGTTTTATTCGGTTCCATTAGGTCCAACTAAAGTTTGTAATACAGGGGCTATTATCCTGCCAGTTGTGAGGAATTTCTGTTTTATGGAGCAATGCTGACACAAAGACAGTACTGTGCAAGCCGTCTTATAACTGAACACTTTCACACTGCAATTTAGGAGGTGGCCAGTTCAGGAAATTGCTGGCTTCTGCTGGAGCACACTTTTACTGCAAGGAAAATTTTATTCGTCACTCAAGTAATTGGCAGTTTTAATACCTTGTTAGTAATTACCTTGTAAACAAACTAATGCATAAAGGCTCTATGACCTGTTATGTTCTCTAACTCACATTCTTATTTGGCTGGTGGAACTGACACACGGTGGTGGTATTTGTTGTTGTTTTTTATTAAAGTAATTTGTTTCCATTTATTATAAATACTTTCAGCTAAGAGTTAAATAATGCAGTGTACGTATACCAGACGGCCTAAGGAATGAAACATGATACAAGCTGAGCATTGGAGGGGCTGCAGGATCATTTACCCATTCCCATATGTGGTCAGAAAGCCCATTAATCTCACTTCTGGTTCAGTTTGTGAGTTAGGACTTCTTTGTCTTGAGCAGTAGTTCCCCCACACCCCTTGAATACATGAGAGTTGTCCATGCTACCTTTGTGGCTTACTGTTTGATCCAGAGCAAGTATTTACTGTAAAGGTAAACACCTTCCAGAATTAATATTCTTGTTGATAGTTTTACTAAAATTGCTTTTGCCTGCAATCTCTAGGATCTGGGAAAAGCTCCTAAATCTTTGTCATTATCAAGCAAGGTATAGAATGTACCACAGCTAGAATGACTTGAACTTACACAGTTACAAGAATTATTCCAGGTTACATTTGTTTAATTGGTTGTGATCTGCTTTCCCCTGTGTAGTGGTAGCCCTGAACAGTAATGCTGCTGATGTGCAGTGTATGAATCTGTACATTATGCATCTCAGGTGGAAAAACTGGTAGGTTGCTTGGTATGAACATGAAATAGGATCACTGGAAAACGTTCATGTGTGAAAGTGAAAGAGAACAGACTACAATACCCACATCTTCAGATTGTTGCATATTTTTTGTTGTGGAATTGGGTGTGATGCTGAGCTGAAGTTTGGCCAGACGTGAAGTCCAAAACTCCTGTAATGACCTCTAATATGCAGAATTTTTGTTCTTTGCTAACTCATTAGAAAAATCTGTAGATTGGAATACTAGGTGTAATTCCACAATTACAGAATGTTTTTCAGGGGGCTGCATTGTCACCCATCCTTTATAGTCTAGCTCTTTGTTTTTTTCTGGAAATTCAGTTGGTCTTCCATGCCAAGGAAGATTTCAAAAAATCCCAAGCACTGTGTTTAGCTACTATGAGATTAGTTTGCTGAAAATAGAAAACAGCTCTAACCTTGTTTCATTACAATACTGTGGTATACTGTTCCATGCAAGTGCCAGATATTTCTACTGTTCAGAAATAGGTGATTATAGAGTTTTGCATCTCTTTTTAAAAGCCATGAATTGCTGTAATTTGATAATACTGCATTTTCTGTCACAGTTTCCTGGAATTATATTTTAAGAAATATTAATGAAAAGCTATTTAGACTATTCCAATTTATGATTTTGGATTAATATTATGCATAGAGAACATACTTTACTGCTTTTCTGTAATTCAAAATTATTTTTGAGTAGGGGAATTAAGAGCTAATATTTGCCAGAGTTGTGTAGTTAAGATGTGTTTACTCTGGAAATGACAGTCTTTGCCTATTGCCCTTAAACTTCAGGACCAGTAACAAGATTGCCAACATTTTGTCTGAACATCTGAAGCCGTTTCAGAGTCTAGAAACTTTGGACTTGAGCAACAACAACATATCGGAGCTAAAAATTTCATCATTTCCATCATTACAACTCAAGTATCTGTAAGTAAAATTCTTATCTTTCAGGTTACTTTCAAAAATCTTGTTGGATAATTTAGATTGGCAGCTGTTTCTTGAGTTCTAAATCTTCTTTTAATTGGAATTACATTAATATTCCTACCTGTCCAGTTTAACATAAGCTACTAACTTGAATATATGAGTTGTTACAATGAGGTGTTTTAATTCATTAAAAAAAAACTAAGGCCATTATCTTGAGATGAAGCAAATAGATGTGTCTCTTGAGAGAAATAATTATCTGATAAAATGAATTTAAGTTCCCTATGGATAGGCTAGTTTGTCTTTCTATGGAGTTTGATAGACTTCTTGTGAATACACTTTAATTCTTATTCAGGAATATTGGAATGCCAGATATACTGACTGATAAAAAAGTAGCAGGATTGCCACTTATTATCTTCTTCCATTATCACACTCTGGCAGAGTAGAGTAAAATAGTGCTGGTGAAATACTATTTGACTATAGAAAAAGCTGTCAAGAGCTTTAATTAATAAGAAAAAATTCCATTTATAAATGACTAAGCACCACAAGAGCTTTGTGTTTCACTACTTGGTGTTAAGAATTTATTAAATAACTGTAAATTTAACCTTCTAGACATTGTTTCAACAGGTATATTAACAGTAACCGAATAACCTCTATGGAGCCTGGTACCTTTGACAATTTGTCTACCACACTTCAAGTATTGAAACTGAACAGGAACAAAATTTCAGCAATTCCTCAAAAGATGTTTAAACTGTCCCATCTGCAGCACCTGTAAGTGTAACCTACAATTGACTAATTGTTTTCAGGTTTTCCAAAGCACTGGCAGTGCTTGAACTTTAGCCTTTAATTTAACCAGAGGCAGAGTGAGACAGACAGAGGAAACATATTACTGCAACCCTTACTAACTGCAGCTCTGTACTGAACAAAACCAGTCTTATATGTTGGTGAGATGTGAACAGTCTTTGTGTTTAAAATTGTGTTTGCCTATTAAAAGTTAAAAAAAAAAGACTGGAAAAAGGTAGAAGCAATATTTCTGTAAAAAAGCATCAGGAAAATAGAAAGTAAACTTACACAGTTCACTGCAGCAGTCATTTACTTTTTGCTTTCACAGCAGAATGAAGGAAATTCATTTGCTTTCAGATGGCATGACAATAAGCAATATGCTTGAACAAATAGACCTTCAGCTTTACTGATACAGTGCTGTCCATAAATGTTTTACCAAATAAACAATAAAGTTATATGAAAGAGACTGTGGGGATTGTTTTAATTGGAAAACTTAAAAAGTGCAGAAAATGGACAAGATTTGACTTTGTCAAATCCAGAATAATTACTTTCCATGTCAGATAGTCAGGAGTTAAAAATTACCAAGTCTCTTAGGTTAGCCTTGAAAGTGATAGGTTATAAGAACGCTGAAATATTAGGGTGCTTGACAACTCTGGAAAGAGTGACTGTATTTCTTCTGTATACAAGTGCTGGAACAGTTTTACTCAGGCCTCAGTGGAAGAGTATGAGAACAGTCTTGCAAAGCTCAGGATTTGTTAATGATCTTGGTAGACTTTCAGATCTTCAGATTCACCTTAAATTTTGGATGTTGGTTATATCCTTGCCTAAAAATGTTCCCTTTGTTCATAGTTGTTATGCTGTCTGAGTTATGTTTGCCTTATCTGCAAGGAAGGCCAAAAATTTGTGTTATCACCTGAAAGTATTCAAAGAAGAATGAGGAAGAGCTAAAGCCTGTTCTTACTGAATGTTCTTCACTTTTTATTCATATTTAAACCCAGGATAAGAAGCAGCGTTCTCCCTCAGGTCTCTTGTCAGGTAGATTTTGTGTCAGACTGCCATGGAGATAAGCTGAATTCTTACAAGGTTGTGACTCTGAAAAATAATGATGGTATAACTATGGATAGAGGATTACTTAGACCTTTACTTTGCATGAGGAATTAAGTTTTGGAAGGAGAGATTCTTCCTAGTTTGGTAGACCTAAGACTTCCTTGAGGGGGCAGATGATCATTCCTTTCACTACCTTTTGGTAGTATTGTCTGATCTTGTCACTGAGTCTTGCCCTCCAGCTGGTTACACCTTACATCTCCCTCACAGGATACACTGCTCCCAGTTTCTGACCTGCACAGGGTGAGTGTAGTGGCAGAAGAGCAAGTGCCAAGACCACTTGGGAAAGAGGGAAGGCACTATGTGTAACTGGTTGTGGAGAAGGAAGAGAGATGTAATGAGTATTTGACTACAGATAAAGAGATCTCCCAGGATGTTCAATTTTGTCTAGTAGTCTCAACTAAAATTTAACTTTTTTTTGACTGTTTATTAATTACAATTACCAACCAGCCTTAACAGCTCTACTGCTGGATAAACATTCTCAGTTTTGAATTTGGGAGCAGGATTAACCATGGCATTCTAGGTCTACAGGGATTCTTTAAGTCTGAAAATCAAGGAAATACCAAGTACTTGTTCTCAGTATTAGAAAAGCAGAGCAGTATTAACATGGTTAAACATAATGTGTTACAATAAAATATTTTATTTTTATTACTTTTTGTCTTTGTTTCATGTGCAAGAAAAGTGTTTAAATAAAGCTGGTTCCAGAGAGGGAAGAAAGGTTGTTGGCATGTAGGTAAAATTATTGTGCTGTAACTGTACATTCTATTGATGCAGGGAGCTGAATCGCAACAAAATCAAAAAAATAGATGGGCTCACTTTCCAAGGACTTCCTGCTTTGAAATCATTAAAACTGCAGAGAAATGGGGTTACGAGGCTTATGGATGGTGCTTTCTGGGGTTTGACCAACATGGAAGTCTTGTAAGTATCAAGCTTTTGCTGGTAGGCTTTGCTGATAACAGATTAAGTAGATTTGCACAAAATTAATAGAATCGCGTGATAAAATTTAAAGGTGTTTATGAATTGAATTGTTTTGTTGTGGTCTGAAAAGGAGCAAGTGGTTAGTAGTGAATGTGTAAAGCAGCACATTTTGAATGCATGCATGCAACTCAAGATTTAAGTAGAGGCTCCGGCTATCTAGCCAGTGTCATAAGGTCAGAGGTGGACCTGTGGCATAGCATGCATGCTGCTGAGTTTCTGAACCTTATGTCTTTTTCTCTTTGTGGGTGTTTGTAGGCAGCTGGACCATAACAACTTAACAGAGGTAACCAAAGGCTGGCTTTATGGCTTACTGATGCTGCAGCAACTCCACCTCAGCCAAAATGCCATCAGCAGGATCAGTCCTGATGCCTGGGAATTTTGCCAAAAACTCAGTGAACTGTGAGTATCTTTATTCTCTTCCAGTTTCAAAAGCCAGGTACATGCTAAAGCATGAGCTTCTTAGCACCAATCTGTGAATTTTTCATAGCAAAGTTTACAAGATGACTACAACTTTGCTGTATAAGACAGTTGAAAGAAGTTGAAACTTATTGCTGAAAGAAGTTTTAAGTTAACTGAGATCACTCAATTTCACTGTAGCCACTGTACTAAAGCCATAACGCAGTAATTTTCAAATGAGAGAAATTAATTCTGCAGTAATTTGTGAATTGTTCGAAACAATGAAAAATTCTGTGTGGTGTAGTGGGTTCTGTGATAATCATCAGGGGAAAACTGGTGCTTCCCTCCTGAAAATTCATGTGGGTTGAACTATGTTAAATAAGCACTGCAGCATGAACATTAAAATGCCTTTTCCCCCCCTTAAATTTGCAGAGATTTGACATTCAATCAATTAGCAAGGTTAGATGATTCAAGCTTCATTGGTTTAAGTGTGCTGGTTGGACTGTACATTGGAAACAACAAAGTAAATTACATTGCTGATTGTGCCTTCAAGGGACTTTCCAGTCTACAGATTTTGTAAGTTGACAAACTCAATTTGTAAGGTCTAAAACCTTGAGAAAAATCCTGTGTTTATAGGTTATTTCCTTTCTTCATGAAAGAGACAAGAACATTTTGTTAACTTCCCCTGATCAGTGTATGATTTTCTTACAGTAAGATTTCTTTTCAGAATAGTTGGGAAAGGGAGGAATTCCTCTTTTGTTAAGGGTGTGCACAATGGATGGTAACTGTGATACAAACTTCCAGTAGCATTGTTTGTGGGAGAGGCATATCTCTTGAATGCAGCAAGTAGAGCACTGCTACCCACAATTTTAGGGATCTGGATCATGGTTGAGTCTTAACTGAATAATTTTCTCTCACATCAGAAATAAGGAGACAGAAATTGTTGTCAAGACTGGACAATTGCTTTAAGTATTAGAGCATGTTTTGAAATAACATTACTTAAAGGAAGGGAAAGAACTAATCTAAATACATTCCTCTTCATTAAAACTTTCCCATTGCATACCACTGACCCATCTGTCAGCCAGATGAGCAAAACTACTGCTTTTGCTCTAGGCTTTATTTTCAGGGGTTTGCTCACATAGTCACACTTAGGGCATCTAGGAAAGATGCAAATTAGAGGAGTGTACACCATGTTTTTTAAGAATATAGAGAGTTAGTGATCGTAAAGAGTGGAAGTTAGAGAATGATGGGCTGTTAAGGTATTAAGTATTAGTCATTTTCTCCTAGATTTTTCTTTCTCCTCCAGCCCAACCCTGTAGATTGTTTGCAGACACACTGTTCTGTACACAAATCTCTGTATTCTTTTTATGCTTCATAAGCATAAAAAGAATAAGATAATTAAGGATATAAATAAAAAGCATAAGATAATTAAGCAAGTGTTTGGGGATGTTAAAATGACTCTCTGGGTGTTAGTAGTAAGGACTTAAAAAGATGTGAGGGTGTTCCATTCCAAAGGGACAACAGTTGGTCCTTTCCCTTCCTGCAGTGCATGTTTTCTTAAAGAGTACTGTGTCTGAATACATTTGGAGGGGTGTGTGGGTTGGTTTGCTCACAGTTCTAAAAATTGTTGAGTTTATGATCTTTGAAATTATCAGTGGGAAAAATACTAATAGTCTTCAAAAAAAAAAAATTGAAATGATAAAATTGATCAGGAAAAGCTTCTCTTAAAAAACCCACAAAAAACAATTGAACAAAAATCCAACCTAACAGAAAGATATATTAGATTTTTTTTAAGTAAAACAGCTTTTATGGTTTGATTTCCTCTCCCCTCTTAAACAGGGATCTGAAAAACAATGAAATATCATGGACTATTGAAGATATGAATGGTGCTTTCTCTGGCCTAGATAAACTTAAGAAGCTGTGAGTATTGCTACAATATTTGTATCTCATCATTTCTTAAAAAATAGCTTATTATGTGTCTTTCAAGGGACAAGCCCAACACTTAAGAATATTAAATTTTCCATAGCAGAGATGATTTTTTTCTCCCTTATCACTTTGTTCTCTATAATATCTTCCTTTTTAATGAATGAAATTCAAGATTCTCGAAGTCAAACTAATTGAAATATTTTAAGTATTATTAATATTTATGGGCATATTCATCAAAGAATGAGGTTTTTCCATGATAAAAAATAATAAGTTTGTCATATGATAAAGGCATAGTGGTAAGCTTAGTCTTCAGTCAGGCAGAGCAAAATCCAGTGGAAGTGGCTCCATTGCATTGAAATTTTCAAATGCTGATTTATGAAATTAAAATATATTTATAATTACACATTTAGAATAATCCATGTCACTTAACTGCACACCTTAAATATCTTCTAAAAATATTGTAAAATGTAGTACAAGGGGAATAAATTCGTATCTTTTAGATGTGATAAGTTTTGCTGCATTGGAAATGGATGAGTGATGAATACTAGTCACAGTTCAAAAATAAATGCCAAAAATGCAATTATTCTGCTCAAAAATACTCCTATTTAACTGCATTTCTTCTGCATCATGTGCTTAATTTTTTCAGGATACTCCAAGGAAACAGGATTAGATCCATTACAAAGAAAGCATTTTCTGGTTTGGATGCACTTGAACACTTGTAAGTAGTAGAAATTCACATTTAACCAAAATAGGAAAAAAAAAATAATTTTTATACTAACTGAATTTAAAGTAGGACTAACAAGCTTTACTTATGACTTGGGATGAAATACACTCACCATGTTTGCTACTGTGATCTTCAGAGGATTTTTCAGTGTTGAAGTTACACTGAGTGTGAATTTTGGAATTAATGCAGAAATTCTTACACATTAAGCATGCTATGAAACTCCTTATTTGCATCTCTTTTAATTTTGAGCTTGTCCTTTATATATCACTAAAATAGCAAATTATTACTTAAATCCATTTAGTTTAATAAATCTTTTATTTTCTTCTAATTCTAGTTTTCTTTTTTTCTTCCTAGAGATCTAAGTAACAATGCAATTATGTCAGTTCAAGGAAATGCATTTTCACAAATGAAGAAACTCAAAGAATTGTAAGTTTCTATCAAAAGACATAATCTCTATTAAGTATATAGATATTATTTATACGTATAAATGTATAAATAAAAGCCTTGTATGATGTCACCTGATGCAGTGATTAATCCCTGCTGTAATCTCTCTGAAATGCCATAAAAAGCTTATGCCAGTGTTTTGGTTTTTTTTTTTCTTTTCTTTTATTTTATATGATGGGTGTATCTAAGTGAGAGAATGTAGGATAGGAGGCTGCATTAATTTTCTGCTACAGTTGTTGTCTCTAAAGTCCTTGTTTTAAATTGGGTGATCTCTAACAGATAAGGGGGACTTCAATGTGACGTGCTCTAAGACCAGTTGTGCTATCACTGAGCTAAGGCTTGCTGGACCAGTGAAATGCAGTGCTGTAATTCTTTTGTAAAGACCTGGTTGTCACTGCTTGTAATTGGGTCCTTCTCTCCTGTAGCAGCAGAGAGACAGATCTTCAGAGAAGTTGTGAAGCGGTCACTGCGAAAAATGTATTTTAGTGAGGATGAGTTTGTCCTCTCACCCTTTTTTTCTGTTGATCAATGCAGAACAACACTGGCTCACAGGTTGGGTGCAGAGGGTTATACTGAAAGGGGTGGCATCAAATTAGCAGCCTGTCACTGGTGGGGTTCAGCAGAGCTCCATCCTTAGCCCTGTGCTCTTCATAGATGACTGGGACTCAGGACAGGAAGGGATACTGAGCAAGTTCTCAGATGGTGCAAAACTGGGAGGAGCTGTTGACTCCCTCAAAGGGAGGGAGGCCCTGCAGAGACACCTCAACAAATGAGAGGGCTGGGCAATCAGCAACTGTATGAAGTCCAACAAGAGGAAGTGCTGGATTCTACACCTGGGGTAGGGCAGCCCTGGGTGTATGGACAGAACGAGAAATGAGATGCTGGAAAGCAGAGCTGTGGAAAGGGACCTGGTGTCCTGGTCAGTGGCAAGCTGGACATGAGTCACCAGTGCCCTGGCAGCCAGGAGGGCCAAGAGTGTCCTGGGGTGCATCAGGCACAGCATCACCAGCTGGGCAAGGGAGGAGATTTGAACTGAGCAATATTGCAGTCTTTCTCTTGCAGTAGGTGTGTTTAACCTAAAGCGTTAGTTTTGTTATGAAATTGTGCTCATACAGATCTGCATTACAAACACAAGAACACAAACAGGCTTTTTAATTGCTTTTTCTTAGGCACTTCAACACATCAAGTCTCTTGTGTGACTGCCAGTTGAAATGGCTACCACAGTGGATGTCAGAGAACAACTTCCAGAGCTTTGTAAATGCCAGTTGTGCCCATCCTCAGCTGCTAAAAGGGAGAAGTATTTTTGCTGTCAGCCTGGATGGATTTGTCTGTGGTGAGTGTAGCGTCTATTTCTCATTTCATAAAGCAAATATTCTGTGTGCTTGGGATTTTTTTGTGGTTCCTTGATAGGTTGTAATTTCTATTACAAAATTGAGAGGATGTGATACTAGCATTTTCTTCTGTTCCCAAACTGTGATGTAGATACTTAAAGCTTGAGGCTTTGTACAAGACAAAGAGTGATGATATTTTGATTTTTATACCAAGTACAGCTTGCTTACATAGAACATATCATAGCATGCAAGTGAAAGCTCAATATTTTGTGAGGGTAAATGTGTGTGCCTCGAGATTTAAAAGATATTATTTAGATAACTATCGTTTTTAAGTGAGACATATTTTGGCAAAATTAAGATGCAGTTTTTGGGTTTCGTTATTTGTAAATTTTTTTCATACTCATTAGTCTTGAGGTTATTCCAGGGTTGATAAAATTTCAAGGTAAAAAAACCATCCTGGCCTCAGCTCTAACATTTTTTATGTGTGCTTGTTGCGTGCTTTAAAAATTATTTGGAGTATGTAAATCACTGCCTTTTAAACTATGTTTAAAAAATACCTGATTACCACAGTTAACGATACTGGTATTTTTTATTTCAGTTTGCCAGATAGTAAATGCTAGCAAAATATTTTTACTTTAGGACCTGAGAATTTGAGGTGATAGCATCTGCTTTAAAAGTGAAATTTTTCTATGTGTGTTTAGTAGCATTCATGAACACCTGTGTTATGTTCTCTATTTAAAGCAAAGTGAAGCTAAGCATTCAGAGTAAGGACATGTTTGATTACTCTGATATATAGAGTGGAAACTTTGAAAATATCAGGAAATTTAAAAGCCAACTAACTGCATTTCATGTATTTTTGTTGAATAAGTTTTATTTTTCTTACTAAAAATATTCAAGGATTGTATTCTTTGGAGACAAAAAGGTAAGTCTTCTCAATAATGCAATCGCACAGCAAATATAACTGATTAATTTTTACTGTTGCTACCCTTTTTCAGTGGGAAAGCAAGTCCAGAATGTAAAATAGTATACCAAAATGTTGGTTTTTTCTTTCCTGTTAGCAGTCAGATGATTAATAAATAATCAGCAGATTCTAGCTACTGCTGAGAAGCAGAGGGTTGACATAATGCAGGGAATGACAGATTTCTCAATGTCTAGAGGAATATATATGAGGTAGGCATACTAATTTATGCAAAGTGCATTTTGTCAAAAAATTAAGCTGGGGATTTAAATATATGTCTTCCATTTGTTAACTTGGGGGAATTGTGATCTTTTTTTTGGCTGCTGAATGCTGTTTTTAAGTAATTAATTTTAAACCACTTAAGATGCATTAACAAAAAGAAAAGTACTGAATCAGGTTTTGCACTTGATACTTAATGCAATTGCCGTGCAGAAATAACTAAAATCTCCTAATAAAATCATTGAGTGTTTCAGTTATATCTATAAAGTGTGTTTTCACTAGATGTGCAGGTGTTCACACCTTGCCTTAAAAGTTTACAAGGGCTGCTTTTGCTTTTATAGAATTTTAAAGTGGAGTGTGTTGACTCCTGTCTGAAATTAAAAGGTTTGTATATATGTGGATGTCTTTGTGATACATTCATTCAAATATGCTCTTGTATTGTTCTGACAAAACAAAATGCTAGTCTAGTGCTACCTTGTGTGTTCTGTATTCTGTACTGTATGCTTATTGGAGTGACCTTTGTATCAGCGCTTCCTGTCAGATAATTAAGATTGAAGTATGTTCTGCTGCCCTTTCACAAGGCTAATTTAAGTACTTAGAGTGTTTTACTTAGTTATTCCTGTGCAAAGTCAGTGAATGTATTAACTCAATTTGCAAATAGTAAGACATGGGTATGAAGCATGAAAAGAAATGGCCTGGGATGTTCTTAAAGCCCATGCTTAGAGTCCCAGATCCACGTTGCCGTGTCACTGGAGCGCAGCATCATACCTGCAGGAGTTTTGCAGACAGTTCAAGGTTAGGTTCTCTGCTTTGTAGCAGAGTGGAGATTCTTCAAGGAAATAGCACTTTGACCCCATAGTTGTTCCCAGTCATTTGAGATGTAATAAGACAAAGGTGCTAATAGACAGCAGGATCTGTAGGGAGGAATTTTTGGGGCACTGGGCTTTCCCTGCAGTTCCTTTGTCCAGAGATTGTACACGTGTTAAAAGTTGGGAGTATGCTAAGGCTTTTGGTTTTGGGAGACCAGGCATTTACTTGCCTGCTCCTTTTACGCATGCAGTGTACACACAATTGAATAAATAATTCAGAAGGCAGCTAATTCTGTAAACTCATAACATGGCACTTGAAGGTAGCATTCCTGTAGTAAAGGGACCTCCAGGAATTCTTGAAATTCTTGTGTTGTGCCCTGCTTAACGAACCTTCCATCCCCTTTGGCCCAAACAGACACATATCACTGGAACACTGACTTATGTACCTGATTTTTTTGTGGGTTTGGGTGAAATGCTCAATTGTAACTTGCAGTTTCTGATAGCAGAAGAACTATGCTTTCAATAAAGAAAAACTCCCAGCAGCCTGAGGTGTTGTAAAGATGAGAGGTAGGCTTCATGATTGATGTTCAGAATAGTTCTTATGGATGTCAGGGGGTAGTTCTTCTATCTTTAGTGCTGCTATTGAAGAAGCTATGCACACAGTCTGCTTTTAAATGTGCTTTCTCTTCAAAAAGAGATGGCTTGGCACAATAAACTCATAAATACAGCATCTTTAAATGCCCTAAGGCTAACAAAATTTAAAACAAAAGCATTGTGGATCCATTTAATAAATACTTATCTGACTCTACTCTCAAACCTATAAAACAAGGCTTACTAACTCTCTGGAAAGAGTCCTCAGGCATCACATATATTTTTTTCTTTTCCTCTGTGCAGATGATTTTCCTAAACCACAGATCACTGTCCAGCCAGAAACCCAGTCAGCAATTAAAGGCTCCAATTTGAGTTTTGTGTGTTCGGCAGCCAGCAGCAGTGATTCCCCAATGACTTTTGCATGGAAGAAAGACAATGAATTACTGCAAGATGCTGAAATGGAGAATTACGCACACCTCCGGGCCCAGGGTGGAGAAGTGATGGAGTACACCACCATCCTTCGACTGCGCAATGTGGAATTCAGTAATGAAGGGAAATACCAGTGTGTTATTTCAAATCATTTTGGTTCATCCTACTCTGTCAAAGCCAAACTTACCGTAAACAGTAAGTATGTTATGTTTTGCTTGTGGACTTAGAATGATTTTAATCAAGATAGGGATTCATAGATTTTCTATTCTCATCATCTGCATCTTTTAGAAGATCTGTAATATGAGATTATTTCTTAAAAATTTATCCATTTCCAAGGTCACTGTTCACTTTTACCTCTGGTCCCAGTGTGCTGAAGCATAGTATAGGAAAAAACAAATAACATACCCAATTCATAGTAAATCTGGCAAAATCAATGTTGTAAGATGGAAAAATGTTAACTTTTTCTCACAGGAGGTAAGTGTATGTTCTGTTTCAAGATGCTATGCAAAGGTCACATAGGAGGCTGTTAACAAAAATGAGATTTTGATCTAGGTGGTCTCACATACTTCACAGTTCCCTCCCTTTCTACTGGCTACTGATCAATTTAGATTGTATATTTCTCTAGTGTTTTTAGGCCCATGAAGGGTGTCTAAGAAAGTGCTGTAGAAAACAGTAAAAGTATGTTTCATGTATTGATTTTGATATCATCTACTTTCCTTTAGTGCTGCCTTCATTTACAAAAATCCCCATGGACTTAACCATTCGAGCTGGGGCAATGGCACGTTTGGAATGTGCTGCAGTTGGGCATCCTATCCCACAGATTGCTTGGCAGAAGGATGGTGGAACAGATTTTCCTGCAGCACGCAAGAGGCGCATGCATGTCATGCCTGAAGATGATGTATTCTTTATTGTTGATGTAAAGATTGAGGACACAGGTGTTTACAGCTGTACAGCTCAAAACACTGCTGGAAGCATTTCAGCTAATGCAACATTAACAGTACTAGGTAAGATATTGGTAAACCTTAACAGCACAATCAATATTAGGATTCAAAATAATAAAAGCTAGTTGTGTTTCTCAGTGTATACACATCTGGTACACATGGGATGGAGGGAAGAAGGGGCTTCTGTTTGCATTTAGAGACAGATTTGTGTAACTTTTGATTTCTTGACATTTTGTTAATCACTTTTATTGTAGCTCTCTGCAATCTTAAGCATGTATGATTTAGCATTTTTACCTTGTAAGGTAATCAAGCATGTAAATTGGATCAATTGACAAGTAAATTTTAAGGTTTAAGTACAAATTCTTGAGTTTCTTCTTAGAATGAGAGTAAGCTTTATTAGGCCTTACTGATGCGTATAATTTAGCTTTTCCTCTTGAGCTGTGAAGGAAAGGGACACTTCTTACTCTTAGGAGATCATTTAGAGTGTGCTTGTGCTTGTGCTTTCTTTTCAGAAACACCATCATTTTTGCGGCCTTTGCTGGATCGAACTGTAACAAAAGGTGAAACTGCAGTCTTGCAGTGCATTGCAGGTGGTAGCCCTCCACCCCGACTGAACTGGACTAAGGATGACAGCCCTCTTATGGTAACAGAAAGACACTTCTTTGCTGCAGGCAATCAGTTACTAATTATTGTGGATACAGATGTAGAAGATGCTGGGAAATACACTTGTGAAATGTCTAATACGCTTGGAACGGAACGAGGCAACATCCGTCTTAATGTAATTCCTACTCCCACCTGTGACTCTCCTCAAAACATTGCCCCATCACTCGATGATGATGGATGGGCCACAGTTGGCATTGTGATCATAGCTGTGGTTTGCTGTGTGGTGGGCACTTCCTTGGTGTGGGTGGTCATCATCTACCACACCAGAAGGAGAAATGAAGATTGCAGCATCACAAATACAGGTGTGTAAACTGAAGGTTTACCTTGGAAAGGAAAACAAATGTTTGTGGTTGCCTTGCAGTGACTTTATTGTAGGAACATTAGTGTGCTTTGACTCAGAGGCAGAAAGGTGAATTACTTGTTACTTCCAGTGCTTTGCTGACAAGTTTAAAAATGTTTCTACAAACTGAAGTATGTTGATGGCTTTTGTATGTGTTTTGCTCCCCCACAGATGAAACAAATTTGCCTGCTGACATTCCGAGTTACTTGTCATCTCAGGGGACACTGGCTGAAAGGCAGGATGGATATGGCCCATCTGAAAATGGAAGTCACCATCAGTTCCTCTCATCTTCTGTAGGAGGGTATTTCCTGCAGCAGAGGGACAGTAATGGTAGGTAGAAAATGCTAAGCAGATTTTTCATGTGATTTGAGGAGCTGTAGTTTGGCTATTGTCTTTCTAACTCATAGAAAGAACACTAAAAAAGCATGTTTACAGAATTTAATAGAGGATGTGAAATTTATTGCTTGAGATTTTTTCAATGCAATTTTTGCAACTGGTTCTGTTAATCCAGATGATGTTATGGTGTTTATTTAAATCAGGAAGTTTTTCTCTAGTCTCAAGGGTAAATTCAAACTGATGAGGACATGTGCAAAACAAGAGTCCAAAAGAAATTATCACAACATGTCTTCCTCTCTTACAGCCTGAAAAGGGTGCTTTTAGTGGAGTGTAGGCATGTGTGGTAATACCAGTGGAACTTCAGTATAACTGTTTAAACTTGCTAGTTAAAAAAAATTGTTACGGTCAGAGTCAATACATGATTTAAAGTGACTGCAAGTTAAAAGCTGCAGTCCTTGACATTTATACCTGTGGCCCCTAAGAATCCTGTACATAGCTGCACTAGGGAGGAAAAGTTACCTTTCTGGGAAAGGGCTTGGGGTTGAGATACAGTCAGGAGCTGGGACAGGTGGGAATGGAATGATGGCGAGATAGTTTTGCATTTATGGGGTAGTGAGATGAACAGCCTATTTGTGGATCAAGAACCAAAGACTGTGTCTAAAACTTTCAGGAACCATTGAACTAAAAATCTTTATAGCTATTTAGGCAGCCAGTGACTCCCTCAGATTCTTTCAACCAGGACTTTGACATTGACATTCTGCTTTGAAAGGAGGCTGTGAGGCATATAATGAATTTGTCTTCTGTGCTTTGGAAGAAGGAAGTCCTCGGTTCTGATCCTGTGATTGGTTTTGTTTTGTTTTGTTATTCAGGGATTGTACAGTCAAGTGACACATTCTCTGTCAAGCTAATTAATTGAACAGTTGCTGGAATTAGAATTCTCATCCAAAAGTTGGGTTAAACCTAAGCAAACTCTAAACTATACTGTGAAATGTAGTTGAACACATGGGGTTCTTACAACTTACTCAATAAACTCTATGGTGGAGATTCAGAAAAGGCTGTGTGCTGACACATCAATTTTATTTTTAAGGCATTTGCCATCTAGATAACAGCAGTGAAACAGACTTGGAGGGTGTTGCAGATCCATTCCTATGCCACTATCTGGGGACTTCAGGGACTTTGTATTTAAAAGGCAGCACTTACAGTTCTGACGCATTTGAAGCATACAGTACAAGTAAGTTGGTGGTGGAAGTTTTAGTCCTAACTCAATCTTTGTTAAGATGAATCTATAAAATGAATTTTTCATTTCCTTTAGGTTGCAGCTCTGACCAGAGAACAGCAGGTTTGGGCCCTTATGAGTCTGGATATTTAAAGAAAAAAGAATGCTGTCAGTACTCACCTTCACAGGAAGATCCATTTGACCAGTGTGTTGGCATTATTGGAACACAGGCTACAAGTAGCAGATTGATGAACTCTATTTATACTCAAAATGAAGGAACTGGAATGAAAAGCAGAAGTCTCAATTCAGACACATTGGATTTAAACAAGAGTTTGGAACCCTCATCCATTACGAGTAAAAGCACTTTCATGGGTATGTTCTAGCTATTGTTTTTTATTCAAGCTGCCATTGTCTTTGCTGTCTGGTTTCCTACCTAAAACACCAAACAAAACTAATTTCTCAGCTTTTTCTTTCCCAAATGTTTGATGCTGAGGAACAGAAAAGTGACTATAGTAAAACTGTGTAATGGGGATGTCTGGATTACCAGATCTTAATAGCTCACACTTATGGAAAAATCTCATCGGTGATGTGATTCTTATCTTCCGTCTTAATATAGCTGGCAGATTTCTCTAAGTGTTAGCATACATAACTTAAAAGCACCTTAAGAAACTTCAGGCATACCAGAAGTTTTGCCTGACAGGCAAAAGGTGTGTAAAGAGGGCTCAGTGCACGTAGAGAGAATTGAATTTTTATGCGTATATATTGTATAACACAGTCAGCCAGAACTATTTACCCTTCAAAATAAGGCAGTATGTAAAAATGCCCTCCCTTATGCCTCCTTTGTCATTCTCTCATGATGTGCATGATAAAAGAATTCTTGACGTTTAGTTTAGGGTTTACAATTTTAATTCAGATTGCAGGGAGAGGTAGGGGAAGGAGAAAAGCATTGCTTTATCCTTGAAGCTCATTAAATTTTAGATGTTGGTTTGGTTGCTTGGTTTAAAATGCATACAAAACCACATACTGCTTTCATCTTTGTGATATCTTAGCGCCAAAAACAGTTCTGGTACCGTGGATTGTCTCCCAGCTGGTGTGTCAGCACTGGCTGATCAAGATCTGGTCTGCTGGCTCTGAAGGGGACCTGGGGGAATGTGCATCACTGGGCTCTTTGTTCTCAGGGGGTGGGGAGGGAGGCACAAGCTCTGAAGTTTTCCCCCTTCAAAAGCCAGATGTTTGAACTGTAAAATGTTGCAGATGCCAGGACATCTGGCAGAGACCCTGGGACTGCACACGGCCGGCCTCCTGGCTGCCTGCCACTCTTACTGTGGTGGGACTGCACAGATATGGCTTCAGCATGTCTCCTGCAGAAAGCTGGACAACTGTATGTTTGTATATCCAGGAGTTAATGCCACCTCAAGAGTGCATAGTCCTCTGTCTGCCCTAAAAATGTATGCAGAGTTACATCTTTGATCAGTTCTCTGAGCAAACTACCCTACTTACGTTGCATTGTCATTGCCTTGATGCCTCATAGTCATTAGCACTCTCCCTTCAAAGAACCTATGGCTAGATCTTGGACGTGGTGGCTGTGGAAGAAGTTGTGATAGATTTCTTGTCTTTAATTGTGAATTTACTTATTCAACACTGTTGTCAAATTCAAGCCCCCTTTTGCCTGTGTAATCATGGTGAAGCTGACAGCTGGCATTAGCATCACAGTTGATGCTCGAGCTAGAAAGATTGTAACTTGGATTTTTGTTTTTAAGACTGTTCATTTGTACCTTTGGTGCTGTGAGGAACATCCTTTCATACTGCATTAGGTCAAAAGTGCTCTACAAATGATTGATGGAAATAAGGCCTTTGTCCAATTCCTTTTTTAGTAACTTCTCAGATCACAGTTGAAACCCTTGGTTCTAACAACTAAGCAAAATCAGAAGTGTTGCATTTTGGGTTCAAAATTTATTTTAAAATGTAGTGTTAAATTATTAATAAAAGCCTGAGTTCTTCGAAGTCAGCCTGTGGCACATTGTCCTCTGAAAATAAGTCCTTACAGACACTATGAGTTAGGATGGCTGTATCATTGCTCAGTGAAAAAAGACGGCCCTTCTTGTAGAGGTGTTGGTACTAACAGCTTCCCAGTGATGAAGAGTGACACACACTGATTGTTTACTGACTAGTAAATCCAGATAATTATTAATTACATTTCAGCTGAAATATGTAGTTCTCTTTGGGTTGCTACTGTTCTCTTTGCCCACAGCTGACTGGATGATCAGTGCTGAATGGAGCATGTGACTGTCTGCATCTTTATTATTAATGGGAGATGCTAGCCAGAAAAAGATTGTGTTAGCATTCAGATTGCACTCTGGGACAATGTTGTATAACCTGATAGAGGTTGTGGGGTTTCATTTTTTAAAAAAAATTCTATTTTATTTTTTCTGAACTCCATGGCAGATTGCATGTGCCATTCATTTATTGAAGAACAAAACAGGGAGTGACTTTTGCATTAGAAAGTGTCTTGTGATGTGTTTGCAGTTTGGTCTGTGTTCCCACCTCCCCCCTCACCACCCTCCCCAAAGAAAAATGGGTATGGAAGTAGTCATGAAAAAAAAATAAATGAATTTGTAGGTGGCTGTACAACTACTTGTAAATATTTTTCATGTCTTTGGTGGCAGAATCTTGCCTTATGCTTGTGATCACATGGATGTTTTCTTTAAAATGGTGGAACAACATTTAAGTAAAATCTCACTTCGGTGAACTTCCTGTCAATCTTGCATTTCAATGTCACTTATGTACACTAGGGTGAGACACAAAGCTTTTAGCATCAATATTTCTGTGCTCACTGTTTCACTCTTTTACTGTCTTTCAGGAACATTTGGAAAGCCTTTATGGAGGCCTCAGCTGGACTCTCTTTCAAGCTGTAGACAGCCAGCAAATTGCCAACCAAAAATCTCCCATAATAATCATCATGTCTCGCTGGACTTTGATGCAGAGGCAGATGAAGAGGGAAGAGAAAGGACAGTTTCTAGAGGAGAAAATAGCTTTTATACTTGCAGACAGTCCTTTGAAAACTTTAGGACTTCTACTTTCCAATCCTCTGATTCGGATACGTAGCTCCTTTTGGACTTAATGATTTCTGGAACCAAAGAAATAATTTGACATACTACTACCTCAGTATGGAACTTTATTTAAAAATGGAATAAGGAGAAGAAGGGAAGAAAGAAACCACAACCACATGATGCTCTGAAATGAGAAGAATTTTTTTTTTTCCTACAAAGCATAATTTCCAAGATGATGTACATTGGTTATACAGGGAAAAAGCCTTATAAAAATACTATATTTGTAATTATTTTATAGCCTTTTTTTAAATGCAAATAATATGTTTTGGAAATTAATGGTGTAAATAATACAGTGTATGTATTTCTATGTCAGACTTAATTTTCTTGAAATGAATAGTAAGCATTCTAATTTTGTACTGTTACTTGTACCTTTTTACAAATGGAAACTCCATGCTGTTTGCAGGTACCATGCATCTTATTTGCACATTACTTTAATAAAATATGCTGCCATGTGGTCTCTGACCCACATTAGTGTATGAAGAATGTAAAGTGTGAATTATGTTTGTAGACAATGTTACAGATGTAGGTGCTTTCTGATGCATGTTTGTACCTTCATTTGACTTAAACTTGTGCCTTTAGATTTACTGTGTAAAATATGCTCATCTTCAAAGAGTGGGTGTGGTCCTGCCACAGCTGCTGGTAAGGTGGGTTGCAGCTATTTGAACCAAAGCAAGGCTGCAAATCCTCCAGTTTGTGAATTCCCCCTGTCAGATGTGCACGCACATGCTCTCAGTTTTCCTGCCTGTGAGGCTGTGGTACCAGCAGTTTCCCTTTGCCTTTGTTAGTCTGCCTGCATCTGGTGGAGGGATATACACAGTGGATGAACAAATTCGTATTGAGCTATTTAGTAAAAGAAGAAAAAAAAAGGCACTGGATATCTGCCTGGTAACTTAGCTTTTCTCTGAGTGGCTTAGTGTCAAGTGTTTGCCAAATATGCAGTACATGCCTGAGTCTTTGCTTTCCCATACCCTTTCTCCTTCTTTTTGCTTCTGCAACCACTCCCTGCTCAACATGAGGAGGTAATCCAAGAACAAGATAACTTTTTTTTGTTTAAGTCCTTGCTTCTGTTCCTTACTTGGCTGCCCTTCTCTGGTTACAGATGAGATCTGTGCTTTATTTAATTGCTCTGTTAAGTTGAGCAGTTGTAGACTTTTGCTGGATTATACTTGTAGTAATGAACCTACTATCTTTACCTATACAAGATGAAGATAGAGTTAATCATATCTTTACCTATACAAGAGGAAGAGGATTGTGGATTGCTTACTATAAAGCAGTAGTTAAAACTGAGTGAAAACAGTCTTTATTTTGTGTTTCCATGTACAGATGCCTATTGTTTTAAAAAGCTGTGAATCATGTTGTCATCACTGCACTAAAACAGCGAGACTTCAAAATGGTTAATTCTACAGGACATTGGCTTTTTAAATTTGCCTGCTTTGAAGGTGTAAACTTACATGGTTGCCAAATAGCTTCTTTTAAACTAAATTAAAAGCAGCTGTTAGAGTAGGCCATCACAGGCACCAGGGCTAAAGAAAGAGCTAAGATTTTGTTGCCTGGTGTAGCTGAACTAAGGGCTTTTAGTTGTCTGCAGCCAGAAACCTGGTACCCAGATTGCAATGCAATTTCCCTTTAATTTAGGCACCAGTATTAGAGACAGGAAGTTAATCCATCCTTAGTCACTGGTGGTCTAAGCGTACAGAATGGATTTTGCGTGCTGTAGTTGATCATATTGCCAGATTTTTTGACTTATTGTTAATTTGTCTTCATTGCTGCCAGATGTGCTGATGTGGTGAAAGACATTGGTATGGGTATTTGATTATAATTAAGTGCATTTGAAAGAGATTAATTCTTCCTCAGTTAAGCACAAACCTGTAGGTTAATAGGGCAAGAAATCTAACATTTGATTCACTCGATATCTCTCCTTTTTCTCCCTCAAACCCCACTCTCCAGTGGCCTTGTTTTTAGGGAGAGGAGAGCTGGGGCCTGTGATAGCTCCTGTTTGTAACCAGACATTGCTTTCTGACATATTAAAAAATACCCAAGTTAAAAACAGTAACTCCAGATTTAGTGTTTATCCTTAACAACTCCGTGTTAAAGGTCCATCATGAAAAACAAGCTTTAAGTTCTGTAGTGGGTGAAGGTTGAGAACAGTGACAATGTCATTTCTTTTTCATCTCCTTTGCAAAGGTACTAATCTTCCAAAGGCTTGGATGTCTGTACCTAAATAAATGTTCAGGGTCAATGACTGAACATTTAACTGCTTTTTATCGAGTTGCATTTAGCAATCTTGACATAGGAATTACTTACAATTTTATTTGATGCTTTAAATGCCCAAAAATGGAAATGAAAGCTCCCAAGTCCTTTTTTCTGCTAACTTGAGTTTTTATGTTTTATAAGCGGATTGTGCTATACAGTGGGTATCTGTAAAGTGCAAGATATACTGTAAAGTTTCAATATTTTAGGAGTTCTTTTTAAACCAGTGATGTTACCAAGAAGGTGGCTTGGAAGTTTGCTTGGTTTTTTTTTTCTTCCCCTCCCCTCTTAAGATGCAGATGTTAGTGAGCTGGTAGTTGGGTATTTACTCAGCTGAAAAGTAAATTGTAAGTTGATGTGATGGGGAAATAAATTGCAGCCAACCCTGAATAAAGCTTACACTGCATCTCAAGAGTTCGAATGAGAAGCAAGTGTCGTGTTGCTGAATGACAAAACAGACATTTTGTAGTTTTATGACCTGCAGCAGCTGGAATTTTGCCATGGGATCACTTAAAACTTGTAGAATGTTCTTTAAGAGCAGTATCCACTTAATGCTTTACACAACAAAATGTTTTGCCTGTTGAATTCACACAAGCAGTTGCTGAGGTATAGTTTCTGCAAGCCTTAAATAGTTTGGATAGAGTTAATCATTTACCACTTTCTCTGACACAAGCATTTCCTAAATGAATAACCTAAATGGTGTGTCTGAGATGACACTAGGGATACCTGCATTGAAGGGTGTTATAATTTCAAACACAACCTTATGGAGTACTGCTGTATTTCAGCAGCAAGTGCTTTAATTTAGAATTCATAACTTAAGGGGATCTTGAAAAATGACAAAGAGTTAGGTGCAAAGCTTTCTCCAACTGAGGGCTCATTAGTGTCACCAAACATTTCCTATTTCAGTCTTGGAGAACTCTTGCAGACTTAAGTATTGTTCCTTGAGCCGCTTCAAAGAAGCTTAAAACTAAGAGTTAGCCTTTCACTGCAAACATTTGTGTTCTGCCAGCCTTACAAACCAGGACTATAATTGGCTGTTGTGTTTCTTCTTGAATATAAACATAAGGAGAAATTCTGTTAGCTACCTGCAAGATTTCTCTTTGGGGATATGACACATCTCAGAGAATTACACTTTCTCAATGAAGTCTTGGTTTTGCTCACTTTGCGTATTGCTTTGTCATAGAGGATGTGTCTTGATTAGTTGGATGTTAGTTTACAGTCTTGTGAAATTATTTCATTAAAAAAACAGAGAGGGGAACCTCAGCCTCTTTAGTGAAGGGAAAAGACAATGTACAACAAGATGCAGTTTATCTACATACCATTTTACTTTGATTAAGAAGTTTCCAGATGCCTTCTGTTTTTATGTGTCAGGGAACTGTTACAGGAAGGAATAAAAGCAACAATTTGACTTACTAATGTGTGGCGAAAGGTGCTTTTCCTGGTTGTTGTGCTCAAGTATTAAGGGGTCAGTGGTTCCCCTGAAATAAATATATGCACACCCAACTTCTTACCAAAAGGCACAGGTGGCCTCTCCTGTTTCCCATGCTGCTCTTTTTCTCACAGCTCAGTACTGCTCCCATGTCCTCAGAAGTCCCTCTCTGGTAACCCACACTCCTCAGTTTCCAGTTTCTCTGCTTGCCCTGACACTGTGGTGGCAGGCTGGGGCAGATGGACTCAGTTTACAGAGCACGGTGCAATTGCAGGCAGTAAGCAGCAGTTGTGTGCTGGTAGAGAGGAGGGCGAAGTGACTGGAGAGAGACAGGCTAGCCACAGCTTTAGAAAGAACTTGGTATGAGTCTGCAGAAAATGCATAATTCAGGAGAGGGGATTAAATATTTATAGGACAATGTTATAAGCATAATAAAGAGCATTTTTGTACTTTACAAGCTTTACAATGCTTTTTGTATATTTAATTCCACTCACCCTCTATGCTTTCAAGTGCCAAAAGCAGCAGTGCACCAAAGAGCACATCATCTGGAGATTTACCTCTTACTGCATCTAAAATGTCCTTTTCTGGTAGACTAGAAACAAGATTTGTTTTTTTGTGTTTGGGTTCAAGACTGAGTATTGCTGGTGCAGTGCATAGTTTCCCAGAGTCATGTGGGGTCCACTGTGTCAGACTCAAGAATGCCATGGGACAGCAGGACCTGAAGAAGTCAGTAGCAGTTCTAAATTCACTGCTTGTAAAATAAATCTAGGCCTTATTACTTCAGAATTTTTTTCCCACACAACAGAAAGCAGAACCATAAATTACTCTAGATTAGGGACTACTGAATAGCACTTCTGCATGATCCCTGGACCTCAGCCATCAGCCAGGGCAATGGTGTTGTTGCCATTCAGTTGGGCTGTTGACCAGCAATTTCAGTGCAGGAATTCGCAGTCTGAATACCTGTATGTACACTGTTCTGAAATTAATGGTGGCCAGTTTTAAGGTGTGTGAATTTCAAATGTGGCATTGGAAATTAGGATCTAACTTACTTGACAGGGGTGGTAAGATCCTCTGGATATAAATCAGGCTTTGGGATTTTGTAGGCCTCTGTTTTGAAAGGCTGATATGCAACACTGTCCAAAGATACTGTCATTTGCCATAGCAATATGGGACCTACTTATTTTGAGCACTTCCTTTGTAGATGTGCATTGACAAGCTATGACTTATGATTTGGGTCTGCTGCTGGATTATCAAAATTCAGGTATTGATTATAACAGGCATGTGAAATAACATCTTTTTGGACAGTGAAGCTTCAGATTCTTTTATCAAAATGACACAAAGCCACATGACTTCCTATCCAGTTAAAGAAGCAACCTTTGGTACTACTCCTGGTGTTCAGCCTACGTATTATAGAAATCACTGAAAAACTACTGTCATGGGGGAATAGACATTGATGTCATTCGGTTGCTTGCAAAATGTTTGCAAAATACTTGCATTTTGTTTTACTGTGACATGGAGAATTTGGGGCTCCATTCAGCCTGTGTTCCTCAACAAATGGTGGACTACTTTCATCCTGATTTTCATAGATGTGCCAGCACAGACATATCTAGTTCTGTGCTGGGCTGGCATGCTACATGTTAGGGGAGTAGTCAGAGCTACTGTAAGGCAGAGCCACAGAGCATGAAGGGAATTCAGGGGATGAGGGCTATAGTTCTCTATGGAGGGATTTTGAATAGTTCCTTTGTTCCAAGGGAATAACTTGTGCAGGTTTTAACATTTACTCCTCATAATTCTGTAAGCTTATCAAGGTGTTAAAGCTGACACTTTATTAGGCTTTGAATGGGGAAGGTGTGCATTTTCTGCAGGACAAAGTACGATGGAGTTTTTGGAACTGCTTTTCAATCTCTGAGTCTAGATTCTTAGAAGTAAGCAGAAAGACTTAGTCCTTCCTTTGGCATAAGGAGAACCCCCACGATGTGCCTTACTGCATGCAGAAGAATTTTGCAGTCTATTGATTAACCAGAGAGCTCACACAAAAAATATTTGATTCAGTGGTACCACATTATAATTTTTAACACATCTCCAAGTGAGTCTTTTGTTCTATGTTTTTTTATAGCTGTGGCTGACTAGCAGAGGAATGAAGAAGCTGCTGTTTGAGTAAGTGGTAGAAAACATTTATAATTAAGCCAACTCATAACTGAAACTAGCCACTCTCCTGGCTTAAAATAAACTGTATTTTTACTGCTACCTGCTGTGGGTCTGTACACCAGCAGCATTAAGAAAGCATCAGTGCTACAGCAGCCAGCTGCCCATAGCTTGGCCTCTGCCACAGAGTGGTTGGATTCTTTATTAGTGTAAAGTTCTTTCTCTATTAACCTTCCCTCAGGAAAGGGGAAACATGGCCTCCATTATAATTAGCTTACACAGCCTTCCATGTAAGCTAAAGAATGGAAAGTGTCAGGGGTGCTTGCAGCAGCCTCATGGGTATTTGCTGTTAGCAGGGAAAAGTTAATCTACTCTCAGATTTTGGCAAGGGCACAAAAACCCATGTGTAAAAATGTTCTTAGAATGAATTAAATTTCACATAAATGTGACCACACAGTAGGTAAAGTAGTAAAATGGTGGTGATGATGGAAAATATGACTAATCAGAAAGCTGCATTAACTTAATGAATAAAATTATCCTTTAATATAAACTGAGGTTCTTAAGTGCCTTATTTTAAAAATGTGTTTGTTTATTGTTCTGTAGCTTATAACAACTGTGTTATTTCAACTACCAGCACACTTTAGCAGTTTGGTCTGAAACAGCATTTACAAAGCATGGGGGTTCTCTTGAAAAGAAAAAAGAGAAGTTGAAACAAAAAAGCAACTCAGTGACATTGAATCACTGAACTAAGTGGTTTAAATCAAAACATGAAAAAAATGTGAAAAAATAGAAATGTTCTGACTTTTCACTTGGAAATTACTCGTCTCAAAATTATTTTTATTTTTGTTTTTGAATTCTCCCTTTTCCATTCAGAACTGGAATATAAAGTGCAGACCCCCTTGGGTTATCAGGGCAACACAGACCAGGCACACAGCTGGAGTGTGCAGAGCTGTGGCTTGTTCTTTCCCTGCTGCACATCCCTCTTCCCAAATCTATTTGATCTTAGTTTGGCAGGTCCTTGTAGGTTGATTCTCCTTCCTACCAGAGCATGTTTCTCTCCTTGATTTTTTTCTTGAAAGTACTGATTCAACAAGTTTCTACAATCATAAAGAGTCAGGCTTGATATTTTTCTGTGTGATTAGGAATGTTCTGCTCCCTGTGTGCTTTGAGAGCTGTAGAAGGCTGGTCCCAAGGTGGATTCTGAGCAAGCCCCGCGTGGCCTCTCAGCATTGCTGCATGTGCTGTTGGCAGGGAAGCCACAGTGGCAGCCTTGCTCTCCTTGGCTCCTACCCTGGGCATGCCTGTGTCCAGCAGATCTCAAACAGCACCTCAGATTCAGGAGCTGTGCAAGCAATGCCCAAATCATCTCATCCACTGAAGTGCAAATAAAGGGCTGCATCAGATGTTATCTCTCAGACAAGGCAGCTGAGGGAACATCTTTGAGCCTGTAATGTCTGGTCACTGATCAGGTGCAGAGATTAGGGAGGGGGAACTGTGAAAGGCATTCCTACCTCTTTCCTCCACCCAAAGCTTTCCAGCTATTCAGTAGTGTTGGACCTCTTTTCTCCTCACAAAACATTCTTAAATGGAAAAGTATGAATTTGCTCTTATAGTTCACAGCAATTACAAAGTAACTATTGTTAACTATAAGTTGGGTGGGATTTTTTCTTTTTTTTTATTAATTTTTTAATGAGGTCTTTCACAAAGGAGTTTAAAGCTTATGTGGGCTTCCTGCTCAAGCTTCATATATTTGTCAGGAAAGGAAAAAAAGGGTCTGCTTTTTTGAGGCCCAGGTGTTTTATATGGCTAAGACATGCCTGAAAAGGCTGTAGTTATTTTCCTGTCTGAAAAGTACTGCATTTATTTGGGTTTTTTCCCCTTCCGTTTCGTAGCAATGAGCACATAGCCTTTCAAACGTGCTATTTATTTCTGTGTTTTCTGTTTGTGAATCCCCTATGACCATTAATTTATTTGGAACACTGGAATCAAAAGTGGACGTTAGTTTCCTCCTCTCCTCAAATATTCTTACAGACGTTGCTGTAAATCAATTGCAGGGCTGACATAGCATTTGGCTGCCTGACAAATGTGCCATAATAACGCAGCTCAGTAAAATGTGGAATTTCTGAGGTAGTTCTTGCAACTTTTTTGAAGCAGTTGTAAATTCTCATCCATGTCAGCACAGGTGGAAAGGTAGTCACAAATAATATGTGCACATGTGTGCATAGAGGGTGGGGTGCAGAGGTTGCCTGTACTTATTCTTTCTAGAGAGTCCTCTCGGTGGTTCACCACTTCCATTATTTAATGCAGCTCCTTGAAGCAAATTAGAAAAATAAATACTCTCATTAAACTCAAAATGATCTTGCTAACAAAGTAGGAGAGAGAATGTGTGCCTGCAAATTCAATCAGTGGGGCTGTGGCAGCTGAAGGTCAGAACTGGACCTGGTAAACCATGACAAACTTCACAGCAGCCCCTCAGGTAACAAAAAAAGACATTTCAGGTCCCCACCATGAGTTTTTTCTTCTGAGAGGGCTGAGCCAAGCTGCTCTTGGTCTTCAAGAGAATTCAGCCATGAGCTGGTAGTTCACAGCACTGGGCAGGGACGGGAATGTGTTGTCCCAAGACCTTTTTCTTTCCTGTCTCCTTGTGTGGTCAGTTCTGAGAGGTGAGATGTTTGGATGTTTTTATTTTTTTACAGCTAATCCTACTGAGTGTTCCATGCAGACAAGGCAGCCCCCATTCAGCTTTCCTGGCCAATCATTCTGCCTCCCTGGTGAGAACTTGCTTTTCATCTGAGCACGTGCTGAGCCTGGCCATCCTTTCCCCAAAACTGAGAATTTTCTGTTTACTTTGAATTCATGAGTATAAGACTACTCAGGAGTTGTTACACAATAGCTGAGGGCAAAACATTTGGAGGAATCTTAGAATTTGATGAGCTGCTTCTGTTGAACTAACTGGGAGGAAAGCTAGGCGGAAATTCTGGGAGCACTGATTTTAGAAATACTGCCTCTTCTTGCTGTGAATGGTAAGAAGTAGATTTGATTAAGAACTAAATAATAATCTCACCTTAAAAACTTCTTTCTTAGCTATTATTTCAGTCATCACTACAGAAATATGTTTTAGAACAGAATTCCAACTTACACTACATAGTAATATTTGTAGAGCATGGAAATGATGATGCACATCAATCTGCACACAAAACTAGTGTTAAAAGAATATTTATTCTCAAAGCTAGAGACTTTAAAATCATGTGTTTTAAAAGGTAAAAATGAGTATTTGGCCTTGTCAAAGTCTGTGAAGTCTGTCTTAGCTACTTGGAAACAAGCAATTTTCTAAATCCATTAATGTAGTAGGTATAAGGTGTTCCCACTTCTTACATTTTAAATACAGATCACTACAAAATGCAACACAATATTCAACAGGCAAGGAATATTAGAATTCTACATTTGTAGAATAATTCAGATAGCTTACTTGGAAGACTAACCACTGAGTATTCTATTTTTTTTCTGGTTTATGGTTAGTAGTGTTTATACCAGCATTTCCCCTAAAAAGAGCATGTTTAAACCCAGGTACTCTCATTCATCAAAGTATTTGATTTTATGGAAAATTTATAATTCTATTCTCAACAGACTTCAAAATCAGCCTACTTTTAAAAATTGTTATTGCCCTGCATGTTGCAAATTAGGATACTTCTAGATAATTTAAAACCAGTTGATCTGAAATATGACCCAAAATAATGTAATTGCCCAGCCTACTTTTAAAAATTGTTATTGCCCTGCATGTTGCAAATTAGGATACTTCTAGATAATTTAAAACCAGTTGATCTGACCCAAAATAATGTAATTGCCTTTAAGTGATAAAGTGGTGGCTCCTTGTTTCTGCTTCCTGGTCCTTCTTTTGTGTCAGTGATGAGAAGCCATACAAGACTGGTTCCCAGCTGGTGACACTCCTGCCTTGGACCTCAAGCTTTCACAGAGAAAGCAAGGGCTAAAATAAGGATATGGTGTTGTGAGGAGCTTGTATGGTTTTATCAGGAGCTTAGGGTGGAAAGATTCAATAGATGTGGAGGGGAGAAAATGCAGGAAAAGAGAGTGACTAGGGAGATCTGTGGGATGGATGGATATAAGGAGTGGACCATAGAGATATGCACAGACTGGGAGGAATAGGGGATGATCAGCTACCTAACAACTCCGAGGAAGTCCAAACAAATCAGCAGAAATGTTCTGACTGGCTCATCCCTGCAGCCGTGTCTGCAGGCTGGTGGTTGGGTTGGGAGGAAGGAGAAGAGAAAATTGAAGAGTTGCCAAAAAAAGGATCTGTTCTTCACAGTATGAGCTATTCTGAACAAATTTAAATGTCTGACCTGCCAGAGATCATAACAAAAATGCTTTCACTGCCTTGTATTAGAATCACTCAAGCCACACACCTGAAAGACAATTCACATCTTCAGGAGCACCACGAAAAGCCCTTTCTGTACAGTCTTCAAAGGAAGTTTTATCTCATACAAGCAGATACAGGTGGTAGTTAGGGCTTGGGTTCTTTCTGATTCCTTTTAGCTGATGGAAAGCTGGGCCTATAGCCTCTGGTAACTGTCTTGGTTTCCTCTGAGCTCAGGGGATATGTGATAAGCATCTCAGGAGATGCTTCTCCCCATGTCTTGGAAACCCATCTGAGAAGGAGCTGCACTGCTGTTCAAGGCTGCCCACAATTCTGCTGACAACCTCAGAAAACAGATCAAATTGAAAGCTTAACTTCTGGTCAGATAAGCAGAGTAAATCCTGTGCTATAACAATCTTTGTTACTCACTAGAAATGAGAAAAAAGAGTACAGTTCAGCTGTCTTCAGAAAGCCCCAAATGATTTTATAGAAGCTGCAAACAAAAAAACCACAGGATACTTAATTTTAATTTGCTGCATCTGATGATGAAGCTGAGCTCATTAACATGATACCATTTTCTGCAGATTTTAAATGTTTATAATAGGAATGGAGTTGGGTCTATTTTGACAATACTATGACAAGCAAATTTCTGCAGAAAGTGTTCCTTTGTAAAAGCCATCTGTGTTTCCTCCTTCAATCCACTTTGAAATGTGTGCTAAAAATTGCTTTCTCACAAATGTAGAAGTCTCTTTCTGATTTTCAGCCCAAATTTACCCAGGACAGATATTTGCTCTTTGGAATAATGACTTTCTGTTGCTGAAAGTGGATGGAACAGTATCCAATATGTAGTTTCCAATGTTTTCATAAAGACCAAGCATATTCCTTCTCTGCCTTTCTGGTCTAGAGAAGCCAAATTTCTGTACTTTCCTTTGAATATCTTGTGTCTTTTCCTTAACATTTTAGGCATCTCTTTCCTCTAAATTTATAAATCAAATAAAGAATCACTGTAAATCAACAATAGCAATCATCTGAAAAATTAGCTTTATTCAAAACTTTGAGTTAAATGTTGATTAATGTAGCTCCAGGAAGGAAGAAATCAATTTCTGTTGAGCAGAATCACAAGAAGGTTCTATCTTGTTTTGAAACAGGATGAGTTACACTGGGTGTAAGTTAGCCTTGTTTGAAGTCAATGGTAATATTCTGATTTATATTAGGATTTTATTAGTGTTCTAGCAGTTAAGAATAGAATGACTGGAGGGGCTGCTTACAGTGATAGGTAGCACTGGGTTTGAATCTTTCTGTTAAAAATATCTAATCTCTCAATAATGTAGGAAGCAATTAATTGGCATTTAAAACTATTGGAAATAAATCAATTTGATCAAAATTCAAAATGTGCCACTTCTCAGAAACGTGAATTTTAATGAAAAGCAAGAACATATTCTGACACTTTAGCTTGTCTGATCTCCATTCTAATTGTACTGAATGTTAGTTGTTTAAAGCACTTGAATAATTTTAACTACACTATACCTATTTATCATTTTAGGTTTAAACCTGAAATTAAATAAACAGAAAGCAGTAAAGAAAAAAAAGCAAAGTCTCAGCTTTCCTGAGCAAGTAACTGAGCAAATGAAGTCATATTCAAACTGCTCACATGTTCAACATTGTTGCAGCTCCCATCAAAGCTTAGTGGTTTGGGGTTTTTTCCTTATCTCTGTTTTGCTTTCAACTGAGATGCACCATGAAAGAAATATGGCCTTTCCTCTGAGTTTGTAATTGTTTGAATTATAAGCTTCCTGTGGGAATGGCTACCCTGCTGCTATGCTTAGGCATTTATGAAATGTCTCTGTTTCTGTCTGTGTCCTGACATGGGGCAAAGGCCAAGCGGGAAAAGCAGGTTATTCTTTAAAAGGGTCATTCCTTTGGGAAGGAGGGAGAGCCTCACAGCTGCCTGTGGAGCATTCCTCAGTTCCAACTTATTTCACCCCTCAAGACCAGCTTTGGACACCAAATGCTTCTTTTTTCCCTGTGATTCTTCACACTGCTCAAGATTTCACAAATCAGGCAGGTGACTTTGTTCTGCAGCTGCAGAATGAATCTGCATGAGCTCAAAATGTGCTTACTTCTAACTTTGGCTCTTTGACTTTTGCTTTTGTGTATTTGCTAAAGGCTTTGAGTGTACCATACTCACCCATGCCAGGCAGAGACTGGCTGAGCCCATGGCCTGGACAGCCCTTTGAAAGTGCGTGTGTTTCTCTAATGACAGGAAAATGTTCTTGTGGCAGAGGCCTTGGGAAACGTCTTGGTTAGCAAGAATCACTCCTGGGCTTTTGCTTTGTGCTGCTCTTCTCACACATGATGGAGAGGCTACTTCATCACTAACACCCATTCAGAAATGCATTTGTGTATGAGGTTCTAACAGCTAGGATTTCATTATTAAGCTGTGTGGAACTTTAAAGTCTTTGTTTAAGCACACAAATGTGAAATGTGAAAACAGGCACAATTTTTATCACACATTCCCCAAAGACCTAATATATTCAGTCTTATTCTGAATCCTGAGAGGTGAGGCCGTAGAACATGAAGCAGTATTGTATTTAATTTACTGTTTTATTATTAAATCATCCACCAGGTAGATATTTACTTTGTAAGTTTGAATGGGAGAATTATATTTTGGTGCTGTAAAACTCTTATAACTTTATACTACCAGCAAGATAAATAAATAAAAGATATTGTGTGTCTTAAGATACAGAATAGAAAAAGAGATTAACAATTTTTTCCAACAAAAATATTGTTCCATATTAATACAATCCTGAAAAAAATTGTTGACCTTGTGAAATAGCTGTAGACTGAAACAAAATTGTTTTGTTTTGTTTTCTTTTTTCTAAGTTTGGATCTTTCAATTTTAGATTCCTCTAGAGAAATTTCCAAAAGGGAGTTCCAAAGCAGTATCCTCAAGTATTCAGAAATGTCCAAATGTCTTTACCAGTTTGTTTGATGAAGCAGAAATGTCTGATATTATGATACATCAAAAGCCTGTCTTTCTTATATTGGAAATATTCACTTTTTGTATCCATAAACTTGCACAGCAAAATGAGATTTCCTGATTGGGGACCCTGGACAAAGATGGAAATATCTTTATTGTCTTAACATCCCTATTTCCCTGTTCAGGTATTTTTTTTTTTTTTTTTTTTTTTTTGTAATACAGTCCTTACAATATTTCAGGACATTATATGTTGAAAAAAAGAGGAAGGAAGGAAGGAAGGAAGGAAGGAAGGAAGGAAGGAAGGAAGGAAGGAAGGAAGGAAGGAAGTCCAGAAAGAAGGATTTTGTAGAGGTGCCAAATAGAGCCTGGAGGTGACCCACCTATTTGTAACAGTTTCTGCCTGGGCTTTGTAGCAGAACTTGTCCTGAGCAGTGTGCACACAAGCCACGCTGTGTCATTTGATCTAGAGCCAGGTGCTGGACCCTTGAGGGGATGGCTCTTATGACTCTGTGATGCAAAACAAGTACTGGCATCTTGAAAGTGCATTTTAGGTCTTTGGCTGCATGAATTCTGAACCTGATCCCCTTTAGGAGCTATAACATCATCAGTCTCTATGTGCTGGCAAGGAAGAAAGAGGAATACCTTTAAGGACCTATCAATTTGGGGTTATTTGGGGTGTTTCTGTGTGTTTCTACTTATTCAAGGGGCTTCTGAAGAAAGTATATGATTACACATTATTTTTAATAAAGCTGTGGTTATGAACTTTGTTTCCGTAGTGAAAGCATGTGAAATGAGAAAAGGGAAGGAGAGGGCTGTGAGAGATCTTTAGGGGAAAAAGAAGGGAGGCTATCTCAGCTTTGGCTCCTCCCAATGCTTCGTGGACCCCCAGCACTGACACAGAAAAGGTCAAGACGATGTGAAAGCACTGCTCAGCAATAGCTAAATCATTGATGTGTTACCAACACTGTTCTAGTCACAAATCCAAAACATGTTGCTCCATTCCAACTACTATAAAGAAAATTAGTTGTGTCCCAGTGAAAACCTGTACAGGAAGAAGAGGCACAGACCCTAACTGGGGAATATTTACCTGATAGAATTATTTTTTTGCTTATTTTTAAATGCATTTTCTGTTTTATTCCATTACATTTGTAGTTACTTCCAAGACATGCAATATGGTTTCTTGTCCTTGCTAAAATCAACTACCTTTAGACAGGTCAGCATTTTACCTAGGAACTTCTAAGGAAAAAATAATTATATTAAAATATAAAAAATATTTTTGCACATAAACCCTATTTGGTGATTTTACATAACCAGTGGAATATGAATTGGGAAAGCAAGCTCTTTTAAAAATTAACAAGAACTTTTCAGAAAAAGAAATTTGCAGAAAAGGTCATAGTTTCAAAATCTGGAAAACAGCCATAAAGTCATCTAATCAGCATTCCTTGGGGAACGCTTATTCAGGGCAAAATAAATCAGATTAACTGAAATAATTGCCTTCCAGAAATAATTTGATCAGTTCTCCATTTAACTTGACATTAATTTGACCAAAAAGAGGAAAACAAAGTAATGTCTGGGCTGGAATCTTCTGTTTATTGTTCCTTCCTTGTTAAAAGGCTCACAGATAATTTTTATTGGTAGCAATTTGGTGCTAGTAGATAACCAACAATTTATTACTAGATTCATGCCATATTGCTCCTTCAACTTGCAAAAACCCATTTCTTTCATCGATAAAACACTTTTTCATTTATCACCTCTTGAGAGCACTTAAGCAACTGTGATTCAATTAAACCAATGTTCAATGTCTGTGCCTGTGTTTCACACTTGGCTGATAAAAGAAAAAGATGGGCATATTATACCTATTGATGGACCATATCTTATTTATGGTTTTAACCTATAAGTCTTTAACAGTCACGTGAATTTTGCATGTGTGTGTGTGGAGAGTGCTGAGCTGATAAACGAAATCTACAAGTGCAACCCACAAAGAGAAAGAAGAAACATGTTTTAATGTTTTATCTGTTTATGAAGTAAATCTATAGCTTTTTGGTTTTGTCTGTTCCAGAGAGCACTTTTTCCTTCTTACATGCACAGCAGGAATGCCACAAGCACTAGTAGTGCAACCTTTCCTAAACTGAAAGAGCCACCAATGCAATTTTAAGGGACTTTCAAAAGTATTCAGTCTCACATCCATTCTGTTTGCTTCCTAAACTCCTGTGATAGGCTTTCTGGCAATGATGTAATTTCAGCTTCTAATGTTAATGAATCAGAGAAAAGAAAATAGTCTTTAAAAAATATGCAGGTGAGGAAACTGAATCAGACAACTGTAAACTGGTTTGTCCAAGGTCATGAAGAAAGAGCCAACAAACTTATTTTACATATAAATATACACACACATATATATAGAGGGAGGATAGATAGATAGATAGATAGATAGATAGATAGATAGATAGATAGATAGATAGATAGATATAGGTCCAAGCTGGGTTTGAATCCAGAGGAGAGCACAAAACTTCAGAGGCATCTAGTTTAGCTGAGGGAATGAAGAACACACAAATGGATAAACCCCAGTCTTTTAAAATGTAAAAGAAAGAAAAAATAACACGATTGCACTGTTTTTAGTCTCTATTTAATCTGCCATATTGCTCTCACAGGGAAGCTTTGAAATAAAGAGAGAATCTCAGAATACAAAATGGAAGGATAGATAGTGAAAGGTAGTTGAAGTTCTTACCCTGATCTCTATTCCACAGGCTCACCTGAATAATGCCTTTTGAAGCTGTTACATTGCAGGGATTTAGAAGAATAAGGCAAAATGTTGTTTGTGTTTTTATTAATTTGCTTGTGCAAAATGCAGCTTTCAGGGACATTGTCTCACAAGTACAGCTGCCAAGATATTGCCTTGGAATCGAGACACAAAATCTTACTGACATGAACAAATTTGCATGAGGATCCTGTACTTAATAAATGCTTTACAGACCACAGAAAAAGCTGGGTGAATTTTAACTGCAAAAAACATTCTTGTAAAGAGAGGTTTAAATGAACATGAAAACAGTAAGTTGGAATTTGCAGAATATTTTTGTTTAAAATTTTCTTTGGCCTAGAATGTTTTTTAACAAACTTTTTTTTTTTTTTTTTTTTTGGTCAGGAGCTCTGATGTTTATATTTTTTCCACTTTTAGAAATACCTTTTCTGTAAATATAGAAAAGCATTTTGTAAGATTTATATCAGGTTTGTTGTTAAGGAAGAAATTTCCTTTTTCCCAACAATTTCATCGTGTCCAGCAAGTAGTGATGATGATGATGATGACACAGCAAGAATGGCTGAGCTGTCAAGTGAAGGTGGGAACCAGCAGATACCCAGGAAAGGTGCAGTATTCCCCCAGAGACTTCTGAGAGGAGTTTTAATGAAAGAGATGTGAGAACTAAAGATTAATACATATTTAATTTTTATTTTATTATTATTTGCTCGAAGTTTTCATCACTGAAAAGGTATAAGGATGAGGGTTTTCTTTATTTTGTTTTGTTGTAACTGACTCAAATGCTCTTCTATGTTGTTGCTGCTCCTGGTGTTGTTCCCAGTTTATTTAATCCAGCTGTTTGGGTAGGCATTCTCTTTTATTTTGTGTTGAGCTGCTGATTTCTGACTGTGGCTTCTACCTCTAATTTTCTACACAATGAACAAAATAGAAGAAAAACAAACAATAGCAAAATATGTCATGATAGTTTTCATATTTTCCATGGTTTTTGTTGATCATATGCACATCATTTGTCATGCTGCCAAGAGCATCTGAGCTTCAGTCAACTACCTTTGGGACTGTAATTCCTTTATGATCTATTCTCCTATTTATTTTGTTCTGAATGGTTTAGCAGTGCAACTTGGAAAAGAACAGGCAAAGCTTTGGACTAAGTTTCTGTTGAATTAACATACCATTGGCTACGAGCATAATGCATTTTGGGCTGGCAATTGCCCTTGAGAATACAAATCAAATGAATTTATTTTCTTTTTCAACTCCTATCTACTTGCAGCAGCAGACATTCTTATCACAAGTTAATGCTATGCTAGCAACATATTAGAATTGGAGAAGGGTAATGGATACAAGCAGTTCATTCATCTGTGTATCTTGCTATTTATCCTACATATGTTAATAGAACATGTCTGCTACACAAAATTCATTGCATTTGGTTTTTTCTCCTTAGTTCTTGCATGCAGAAATAAAACTTAATTTTCCTTTCCTTTCCTTTCCTTTCCTTTCCTTTCCTTTCCTTTTCATAAAACAAGGAAAGAGGAATATGATTTGCATTATTAATAAGGAAAAAATATGACCAAGAGGTAGGTTGGGCAAATTGAAATAAATCACTGGGTAAATAGATTATTAAACTTAAGTATCTAATGTACATAAGAGCCCAGTATAACTCTTTCTGGCTGTGTTTCAGAAAGTGCCTTTGCAGTCAGACAGCAATGGTAGTTTTCAAAATGTTTCTAGTATAGGTATCTGTGTTGAAGAATCTATATCTAATGGTATTTCAGTCTCCTTTTTCAGACTGCTATGAGAAACAGATATTCCTAGGAAACACCTCCTCTCACCCTGATTAACAGTCTTAAAATATCATAATAAATGTAAGATTAGTAATGCCATTTGCTCTCCAATAAAAATAATCTAGCTGAGTAACCCAGATGTACCTGCCTTCTGCATCAGTTTGTTGAGATGCATGCCACTTACAATTTTATAGAATTTGAAATCTTACACTGTTTTTTGATATTAAGATAAAGTTGTGTGCCAAAGCATGGTATGCCTCATGATAGTAGATAGCATCCTTTCATTATGAAAATGGTATATGTTGTGTATTCAGGATCCTTAATAATTCTGCAGTGAATTAGAATCAAATATTGATCAGTATTCTCATACAGATATGAGATTTAATCATATGCTTGAGTACAATCATCAAATATTTATGCATGTGGATTGATAAAGATTAAGAATTAAGTTAGCATGATATGCACAATGACTTAAAAGAAAAAATACAATTTTCTTATGAAGTAAAAATTAATAATGTACCCCTGTGGATATATCTTAGATAGAGACTTGCATTTGTGACCCAGCTGCTCAAAAATATCAAGGGGTTGGCCATATTGCTCCTGACCAAGTCAGCAGCTGAATTAAAATTCACTTACTTTAAATAATTATATGAAAAATCTTGAACTGCAAATCCCTGTGTCTATCTAGCTGCGGAATCCTAGTTAAAGGAGCAGTTGAGGTAGAGAAATCATAAAACTGTACAATATGAACCCAGCTTTGCTGGGGAGTGAGACTAGAGCAGAGAGTCAGCACAGCCAATCTCTGCCATCTGCTCCTGCAGTTTCTTGACCAGGTTGCAGGGCAGGCAGTATCCTCCCTTTTGTGCTATTAAAAGTGCCATGTGCTGTCTTCTGCACCAAGGTATTGACACAGTCCAAACTTCACAATTCTGAATGGAAATTCATCAGAGCAGACTTGGACTGAGACATAGGACTTTATCCTACAAGAGTTGTCCACTGAAGCGTTAAACTCACTAAATGTAAACTCAGAGTAGGCAGTAACTAAGCTATAAGAACCTGTCCTAAATGGGCTAAAATGTGTACTGGGAGACAGGAATGTCTGTTTTTCCTCATGCTGTTAGATCCCACTAAAGGAACTCTTCTGAACCAAGTCTCTAAGGTAGCTCATTTAAAGTTAACATGGATATTTCTGCAAGGCTTTGCACTCACACACGTAGCCACGCCTTCAGTGGACTTGTCCAAACTACAGCAGAGGATGTTTTTATACATGTGAAATTACTGCACCAGAAATATACTCCATGGAGAAAAGACAGGCAAAAAGACAAGAAAATAATTTAACTAAATATTTTGCTCTTTTCACCCTGACTTCTACCAAAAGTAAAAAGCTTGATGATGTTAATTTTAAAATTAATTAATCAGTATTTCTATGTACATTCAGTATATCTGTGTATATTATTTCAAAATATAATCTTATAAATTTCTTTCAAAAAAAGCCATCATTTAAATATTTATAAATGTTTTGGTAAAATATGAGAAACTGATTTTATTTTTTTTTTCCAGACATATATCAGGGACCAAATATTACTTAATTATCAGGTTTTTATTACTAAAAATTACAGCCTCAAAACAAAGGTTTCCATATCATGGAAAATATAATTTTGGGGAATATGTACTTAGTGAATATGTGCTGTGATATGCACAAGAAATGCATACTTAAAAGAAATATTATTTAAGCAAATCTGTCTTATATTTATAATTAAAATTATATATTAGTATATATTAAGAATTGATAATATATTTAATCATCAAAAGGAAGGTGATTTAGGAAATCTATTTATTGAGCAGATTCTGTTCCTTTTTTTTCTCTTTTTTACTTTTCATCGTCTTTTCAAAACAACAAGTACCAATACCTTTTGTAAAGATCAATGGAGGAGGTGTGAAGAGATGAAGAACCTAGGTGTGCTCATCACTGGCTGAATGTTATTTTAAGAGAGAAAAGAAAATAGAGAACCTTGGTTACACAAAGACAGGTTCAAGGGATGACAATTCCATTAACAGTGTAGAGAACAGAACTGAATGAATGAATCACACTCATAAAGGATCAGAGACTGAGGGTGAGGACTCAGCCAGCATCTGAAATGAGAGGTCTACATCAAGCAAATGGAAATACCTCTGCTGCAAGTACTTTATAGCCATCCTCCATTCTTTCATTATTTTCTTTGTTACTTTATTGCACTGGGAATTGTTCCTTGCTGTGAAAACCACAGCATCTTTCCTTAAAGAAATACAACTGGTTCTGTGATTTGGGTTTTTTAATTTCATAGCACATTATAAGACTATATTTTATTTTTAATTTACAAAATGGAGCAAGATTTTCAACCTGGGGACACAGAATCTCCTGTAATGGAATCTCGGTATTTCTTAGAGTCAAAAAATCAAAAATATTTCAAATCTCTGGTGCAAAAGAAAAAGGTTTTTAAAATCTAAATATATGTAGAATAGTTTCAGGGAGAAAAAAATCAAAATCAACTAGACCACAATTGAATTAACTACTCTCCAAAACTACCCTCCAAACTCCATTAGCTGCTGATGTCCCTTGATGCAACATGCTTTTGCGACAGCAATGCTTTCCCATTGTTGTGTCATTCCTCTTGATGCTAACAGCCATCTGACTTTGCGGGATAGGATTTCCAGTTGGTAAAATGTAATCAGTCTTTTTGACTTTGAATTGTCTCTTTAAAAAAAGATGAGCCAAGCGAATTATTTGTATTCTGAAGGTACTTTCACCTTGTCCTCCTCTTTTCAAAGGTGTATTCAACATTGGGCAAACAAACAAAGCAAAATTGATGATGCACTGTTAGAAAGTAACTCTTCCAATGCTGTGCAGTGGTACAAGTTCATGGGGAATAATAATTTCAATTCTCTCTATTTTTAAGTGGGGGACATCCTCAAAAAATGAATATTTTTGGTTTTGTTGCCCATTAAAACAAAGGAAAAGGTAAAGAAGTAGTTAATGAATCACAAGGAGCAAAATCCAACGTGCTGTAATTTCACTGGAGTTTCAGGCCAGCATGCACTTTTTTTGTCAAAGACACCAAAGGTGAGGCTAGAATCCAATGTCTAATGTCGGATTCTCTTCCATGTATAAAAACAAATTCCGTTTTTTCAGTTGAACATTTCTTAAGGCCTCATGCAACACCCAGAAATACAGAACACTTCCTATGTATTCATTTTATGTCTCCCATTTTATGTTACATCCTTTTTGCCCAATATTTAATAATATTACTTATTTTTATATCAGTTTAATTTTTTATTATGAAAAGTTTGAAATTTATTTTCAGTTTCTCAACTGTCAAAACCAGAGCACTTTCAACTCAATAAATGCAGCTATTTGTGTGTGTGTGTGTGTGTGTGTGTGTGTATACACACAGTGGAACCAGTTGAACCAGTCTGTATACACTCAATCCACTTGGGCGTTTGAATTAAGCCAGTGAAAGAAAGCAGCTGGGAAGCCTGGTGGCAGCCAAGTCTTGAAATGTTAACAGAAGCAGCTAAAGAAACTCTGGCCAAGTCAGCAACACCACTATCCCAACTGCATCCCTAGCACTGAGTGCTGCCAGCAAAGTAGATTACAGGGTTTGGTTTACGAGTTCTTTGTTTGCCAGGCAGGCTTTGTGTGTGGCCATGTATGTAACAATTAGTCCTTGGTGAAGGAAGGATGGGTACCAATGCTGGTGTGCAAGGAGGGAGTGAACAGGTGTTCAAAAGTGTGTTTCTCTTCCCTCAGACATCACTGTTTGCAATCCATGAGCCGAAAATGACATTACAGGTCTGGTCTGCTCAGTGTGGTCAGAGATCAATTGTATGCAGTGGTCATTGAGCTCTGTAATTAATGTGGCTAAACTAAAATGTCCAGCTGCTGGGTCCCCATTTTGCCCTCAGATGAATGTGTGTGGTTCCTTGCTTCAGTGGGAACAGGGTGTGCATAGCTGGGGATGGGATCTGGCTCTGTGTGTACACACTGGGGTTTCTGTACATACAGCAGTTTTGAGGAGAAAGAGAAATGTAGTTTCCTGAATTATAATATTCATTAGCTTCCCATTTTCTTTCTGTACCAAATGTTACTATTTGCTGTCAGAGTTGTGGACTTTGATGTGCAGCAGTCTTCTTTGGCAAAGCATGAAGGTAATTTTGTGACCCTATTTCAACCAAAGCAAAGCTTTTGTCCTAATCTCTAGCTGAACCACAGCCTGAGCTGTTTGGAAGTGTTAGAGGAGAGGGGAGGGGAGGGGAGGAGAGGAGAGGAGAGGAGAGGAGAGGAGAGGAGAGGTAAAAACCCAAATGTTCTGTTTGTGTCTGAAATGTGAAACAGCAATGCCAAAATATCCCAGGAAGTCTATTCTTGCTGTACTACTTACCCAGCCAAAACCAAGTACTTCTGGAAATCCTTCAAGAAATCTTATTAGAGTTATTTCCAGTCCTGCTTCCAGACCAGAGAGGCTTGGATAAGACATTCAAAAGTTTGAATGTTTATCAGGAACTTCTTCCTTTTGCCTCTCCTATCTAAACAAGAGTCCAGATTCATCATCAGCTTTTCATGGATATGTCACTTCCTTCTGCAGACATCTCTGACTTGTTCTCCCCCCCATACAGGTCAGAAAGTTGAAACAACTGAATTTTGCTTTTATAATCATAAAGCAAAAACCCTAAGACAGGCAAGTTATTAAGCATCATCCTATAACTGAGCAAGAGTTGATGGTGATGTTATCCTTCCTCCTGTGTTCCCATTTGTGCACTGAAATATTTTGAACACCAGTAGGTATCCACTTTGACTCAATCATTACAGTTTATTCATGGTTAGTAACATGACTAACCATTTGCCTCTGATTGCAGATGTGGTGTTGCATTTCTCTCTGAAGCTGCCTCTGTGTATCTATGTGAAGCTGAGCTTGTAGTTCAGGCAGCAGCTGTGACTGTTATTTTTACTCCTTTTTTTCAGAGCAGAGCTAAGAATATGAATTACTTGTTCTCTTTAAACTTAGTGATCATCTTTCCTGATTTCATTTTTCTCATAAGCATCCCCATTTGATTGGAATCTGGGACAGAGGTGGTTTATTTCATATTCTAACTAGACAGGTTTTTTTCTTATTCCTTATTATCCCAAAGAATTAAGTGCTGGAAACAACTGGGGGAAGAAAAAAGTCAGTTTGACTAAGAATCAAAAAAGAACACTAGAATATTTCATAGCTGTTCTGCTTCCTAAAAAAAAATAGTCCTTTGATACATATATATATACAGTTTTTAATTTTTTAAAATTATGCCATCCATAACTAAGCCTCATTATTCTTATAGTTTAACAAATCTTTCATTCTTGCTTGGTAGATCCTCTCCAGTCAAGATAAAACTTTTAAAATATGAGCTCTTACAAAAGCCTCAAAAGTGTAACCATCGATAACCTTACTTTAAATTATTCAAATCCAATTTGTAATTCTGTTGGTTTGAAATTAGTTGTATTGCATGACTCATAGGTTACATGTTCAAAAATGGACCAGTGTGGTCAACTACCTCAACCTGTGACACAAGACATCAAGCTAGCCCAACTTAGGTGTTACTGGAGCTAGATCATGACCTTTGGAACAACCTTTTATTGTTTTTTTCCTCACATAGGTCTAAGCAGGCCAAGATCACCTCATAACTTCAAAAGGTAAAGTGTCTGGATTTTTTTGCTATGAGTCATATTTTCTTATAATCTAATTATTCACACAAATCTTCTCTGAACTCCTTCCAAATATCAATCCTTGTACTGCAAGCAAAGGAATTTACTTGAATATTCTTGTAAAGTTTACTTTGGGAGAAATACATAAATGTTATTTACTCTTTATACTTGCTGAGTAACCCCTTTTTACTAAATTCAAGGGTCTAGTTAGCCTTTCAAAACACAGATTTTCATGTAAAGTTCAGATCAGTTTGGAGTAGGACCATTCCAATTAATCTTTCAGGTGTTAACATCTCCTCTTCTGTTGGTATAATTTACATTCTTTCTTCTTCAGTCTCCCTCTCTCTCTCTCTTTCTGCTTGTTCAAATCAAAACATATACTGTTTGCAAGCTTAAAGCTTATCAGGCAATCAGGACTGCCCTTTGTCAATAACATTTACTCTTTATTATTTACCAGACTCTAGTTCTTCCTGGTAACTGCAAACTTTGTTAATGATACTGTTATCTTCCAGGTCATTGATAAACACTCATTAAAATATATTATGAAAGCATTGCCTATGGGACCACACTAAAAGCACACCTGCTTGATGATAATTTCTCTGACGTCTGTCAATTAGTTAATGGATAAAATATATAGTGTTCACTGTGTTAAATTTGTAGCATTTTAGACTTTTAATCAAACCGTCTTTGATATGCAGTCAAAGTTTCAACTGAGCTTTGGTCACTTATACTGATATTACTTCCTTTGTCAACTCAACTTTTAATCTCATTAATAAAATATAATATTTCCTTGAGAGAACCTGTTTAGTAGAAGACTAGTTTAAATGACCTTCATAATGTTTTATTACTTATTGATGTAATGTATCTATTCTACTATTTTGTTTAGGGTCAAGGTCAGCCTGATAGAATATCTTCAGACAGTTCATCTGTCTAGTTTATCCCATTTGAATACTGGTGCAGCATTAAATTTTTTGCAGTTTCTGATATTATTCCAGTGTTTCTAGAATTATTGAAAATAGCAATAATAGCTTAAAGACCCTTTCAGTCACCTGGTAGGATAACTTTTGTAGTGCTTAAGTCATAGTTCATGAATATATGAATGCTCTTGAAGACCTTGCCCAAAGACTTGAGCTGCTGAGGCACAAACTACGATTAGTGTAGGTGTTATTAACAAAGAAAAATATTGTGGTTTTTTATCTTTTTCACTTTATCTTTCTGATATTTTTGTTCTATTCTCCTACCCTAACATGAAAAACCTTCAATATTATGATATATTTGAAAAGAAAAATATCTGTGGTTAAGATACTTAGCTTGGATGGCTCAGAAGAGGAGATATAACTAATCCTCCTTAGGTACTGGTTGTAGCATTATATATAATCTCAGCTACAGGTCTCTCAGTGTATGCTTGCCTAAATAATTTTGAATGTGTTAGATAACACTGACTGAAACCAGACATCCTTTAGCAGATCTCCCCTGACAAAATGGTGCCTTGCCCATATAGATCTCAGGTTCAAAAATATTTTATTACTGGCAAAGAAGATCCTGAGGAATATTCACTGTGAAACTGGGAAGAAGATTGTGAGGGTAGTCTGGCCATACTTTCACACTGCAGCTGAAACAAAACTGGTCAAGCCTTGACTAAATGGTTCCTATCACCCACTCTTGTTTTCTCTTGTTGAATTTCTTCTGTTGGTTCTGTGGGCTATTTCTGATTCTCTCCTGGCTTCTGTGGAGGTCAATTCAACAGAAAGAGGCACGACAAAAGTTTAAGATATGGAAAAGCAGAACAAATGAAGGCTTTTCTATTTGGAAATAAGCTGCTATATGTGGTTTAGATGCTAAAAAAAAATAATACAACCGACAAAATAAGAACACATTAGTAGGTTTTGAATACATGCTTTACATTTCTAGTTGAACCTGAACCATCATTTATTGATTGACTTAGACTAAAGATGCTCCAAGTTGTGACCTAAACATATGTATTTAACCTTTTTCTGGTCATTAGCTTTAAGTAGAATAACCGATGCTTTTTTATTGCCAGTTACAGTGAAAGAAATATGGTTTAATCTAGTAAGAATTCTAAATTGCAACAATTTAACCATCTGATAACATCAATATGAAATGCAGCTATGAAAATATTAATAAATCTAATATCTGAAGATGAGAATTTCTTTTTGTCATTAGCACAGTTAAAACATGGATTAATTATAGAGCTAGATATGCTTCTAATAAAGAAATGTGCAGTTTAACAAAAAATTGAACTCAACTAGAATAATGTTTCAGAAAAGCCACAAATAAAGTATTTGTTAAAAAGACTTAAAGGAAGCAATATATAGGACATTGTTTGCATATTGCTGTGCCAAAACAAACATGACCACATAAATGCAAGACTAATTTGGAGAAGCAGTTTCTACACTGTAATTCTAATGGTGAAACCTGTGATTGTGGCTGCAATCCTGCAATCCCCAGCAGTTGTACTGGGTTTATTCAAGCCAGTAGTTGAGTTAGACATTGCCACATTCTGACTGTTGCTAAATTCTTCTGATTCACCACACACAATGTGCCTAAGATCAGTGTTTTCTACTTTCTTCACAAGTCCATTGCTACCACTTGTTTAGTTCTGGATTTGATAACAACCACCAACTAATTTCTAAAAACCATGTATACAGTTTTATATTGTTTATCATAGTTTTGTCATCTCTAGATGGGTTTTTTTTCTGCTTTGATTCTTTCTCAAGGTTTCCTCTCACCACAGGCATCCTCTAATGACCTTTACAATCCCATATTTCTGGTTCCTATAAGTTAAGATTCTGGTCTATATTTTTTCACCATGACCACTAAGAGTGGCCATTATACAACTAATAATAATGTTGCTATCCTTATCTTCCTTGCTTTGTCTTTTCTCTCCTTTCTTCCTCAGTAGAAAAAAAAAAATCCATCAAAACTCACTTTTGGCAAGGTAATGCTATCAAACCCTGGCTTAATTTGCATTTTCTGTATATAACATGGTTTGGTTGACAGTTTATTTGGTTCCTAAAAAATTATCTGTAGAATTTTCCTTTTTACAATACTCAGTAACCTCTAAAATTCAATAAATTAAAATTTTATACTTGAAATAAAAACTCATGCCACTGGAGTCCTGCATTTGTAGACATTTAGAAACAACGCCATAACAAAATTTTCAAATACAAGTCATAAAGAGGGGACTGATGATGTAAACTCTGTACTAGGTCACTGCTGTGAGAGAAAACTCAACAGGTGAAAATAGTTGAAAATGTTACTAGCTACAGAGAAATAAAACACAGTCTCTCCACCTGTCTATACATATAATGGATGCAAGGGGAAAACATTGATGGGTTGCTCAGATTGACCAGGCAGAGTCCATGTCGTCTACACTTCAACACAGACTGAGAAAGAAATAGAAAGAAAAAATGATCTTTGTATAAAGAGTAAAAAAATTGTTAGTCAAGTCTGCCTGTTTGACAGGAGTTGCAAAGCTGTCAGTGACAAGTGAGGATTTTTTAAAATGATTGAAAGAGATATCAAAAAGTTATTAACTATTTTGGGCTTGCTGATTCAGTTTCTTGAGAGCTTGAGGGGAAAGGAAAAGGTGTATTATTTTTCTAATATTTGTGAGGCAATTTCCCAAGAGATGGAATTTCCATCATAATATCAAAAAAGTGAAATAAAAAAAAAAAAGAGTACACAAACCACCCACTTATTTTCTTTCACTGACTCCACAGTTTTACATTTAGGAAGGATTCAATTCAAGTAAGTTGGAAAGCTAGAAATGCACTTGATGAGCTTTAAAATTAAGGCAATATGGCAAAGAAAATGGCCAATGCCCAATTTACAGATGTTATGGAAATTACACATACGTGCCACCATAACAGGGTTCAGCTCTAAGTTTCTGCTGAATTAATCAGCCAAGAAGAGATTCTTGTATAACATCTTTTTTATTAGTAAAAATGCAGCTTTGTTCAAAGAAAGCCCTGGGCAATTCTACCATTATGAGCTGAATTCCCTGCCTGTCATGTGACACTTCAGACCAGTTGTAACACTGTGCTTTGGGATCTTCTGTCACTGGGTCCTTCCATTGTCTCCAGATGAGCCATTTCTTTTGTACAAGGCTGCACTTCTGTTAATGAATGCAGCTTTCTTATTTTCTGGCTTGAGCTGCCTCTGGCTGCTACTTTTCCTTTCCTAGGTGAAAATTACACCCAGCAGTCCAAAGCTTTAGCAAATTTAGCTACTACTGCTAAGGAAGTTGTGGCAAACAAGTTCTAAGGGAGAAGTACACCAAATCATACAACACAGAAGATGAGTAGGAAAATTTAAAACAGTCCCAAACATAAGTAATAATTATTTAAATATTATTAAACAATATTATTTAATATGGAAAATAGCCTTGTGCTGCAAAATTCAAATCCATGTTTGCAGCCCAAATTCTGGCAGTTATTTTTGGGAATAATTTTTTCTGTGGCCCTTGTTTTCTGTGTACATTTTTTCCTTAAGGCAGTTATTTTTGGGAGTAATTTTTTCTGTGGCCCTTGTTTTCTGTATACTTTTTTTCCTTAAGGCTCATAAAAGAGCATTGAGTACCCTTCTTGAGAAAGTTGTGATTTTTGTGACAAACTAGCATGCTTTTCTTTGTATCAATAGTAATTAAGTGAGCCAGCATGTAGCTTAAAACATTGCCTGATCATTTTTTCTCTCTGTGTCTTTACATCTCTCATCCCCACAGCACAGGTGGGTTGTTACAACTTGCTGAAACTTACTGAACTTACTGCAATCAGGTAGATGTGATGGATTTTATTAAAAAAGAAAAACCAATACACAAACATATACCGGAGAAAAAGCTTGGCTGTGTGTGATGCAAGGTAATTTATCCGTGTAATGTAATTTCCAAGTGAAGGCTTACAGTCAGTTTGCTCAAGGACAGGTAAATTACTTTAAGAAGCTGAAGTCTCTAGAAGACTTTTCCTCACATTTTTCACTCCCTGCTGACTAAATTTTTAAGTCCACTTCCTCATTTTGATGTTGAGTGCAAAGTATAGTGGGTGGCACCAAAAATAGCCATCCAGAAAGAAGTTTTAAAATATGAGCAATTAGTTTCTCAAATAGCATATCATACAGTAGGTGGGTGGGAGACAGATTATGGATTTAGCTTAACAGTCCCATGACTTTGCTTCAGAGGGTTAGGGAAAAACAAACTAGGTATTTTTATGACTGATAGTCTAAGCTTTACTAGGTTTTTCTTATGGTAGACTTAGAATTAAATCTATTTTCATACCTTCAGATAAACAAGGATTTAGTAGATCCGTGCTGTATTCAGGCAACAAGAATATGTTTCAAATAAGGAATGATTTTGCATAATTGAATTTCAAGTAACAAAGATTCAACTGCATTTTATAAGTTTACAGTAAAACAAAAAGGGACTTTCAGCCCACTTAAATGTGTGGTAAAGGTAGGTGTGCTTTTGTTTTGTGTCTAAACCCCCTCTACTAATGCAAACATAATTATTGCATTAATAATATGTGCAAATCCTTTTTTGATACTTACGTGACTATTTGAAACTTGAAATAAGTCTGAAAATAAAAAATTCTAATGTCAAAAAAACAGTTCAACAAATATTAGTGGAATAAATATACATACAAAGTACAATTTTCAGTACAGTACAACATGGCACAGTGCTATACATACCTCATGCATATTATACGCAGATTTTAATTTGGAAAGACTTTCAAAATAAGAAGGATTAAGACAAAGAAACAACAAATGCTTTCTTTCCCTTCAGCTCTTAAACATTACTTAGTTCAGAATATCCATCACTGTACAGAATGACACAGGAACCATCTCCTTGGCTCTTTTTACTCTACTATAACTCATCTTTGTCAGGGATTGTCACCCCATAACAACTTAGAGTTTTCCCTTGGCTTCATTCTCACAAACAGTAGCTGAGGAGTATGATTTACTGCACCTGCAGAGGCAGCATCAGAGGAAGAGATCTCTTTCAGGGCAGTGCTCTGATGAGTGTGACATGCTGATTTCCCAGCACACCTGCCAGCATGAAGGACTCTCTCTCGGTCTGTTCAGCAAAACCTGGTTTGCTCCAGTCGCTGCAGCGCAGCAAAAGTTGCTTACAAGTCCTGAGATGGCACTGCTATTGTGGGAGCCTTCAATATGTGCTGAGTGTGCCTTTATGGATCCTGACCCTGGCTTTTTAGAGGTGTAGAATTTTGTGTGTTTCTAGTGCATTACTGGTGAGCTCATGTACTAGACGTGACATTTAACTTCAGTTTTTGTCACAGCCAGCTCTGACTGACCCTGACCCCTTTACTGGGCTCTACCTTCACCTACCCCATGGCCCAGGACCTGCTCTGCCCATACCCCACCTGGCCTCTGCACATCTCCAGGGCTTGGTCTGCCCTGGCACCCACCAGCACTTAAAAGCAAAATAGTGGAAGATGCTGTGCTGTAGAGAAGTAAAGTTAGAAACTGTTTGGTAGAATACTTGATTTGGAAAGTGCTCAAGAGAGAAGATGCTTAGTAGAAAATATGATTGAAAATAGTCACCAAACCAGTGGGATTTATCTTCCTCTCTGACAAGTGGGAGAAATATGCTCATAGTTTTTTGCATTTTCTCTCCCCTTGCTCATGCATATTGAAGTCTCTTTGGGTGTCATTCTTACTGCCATTATGGCTCTGATGTCAAACCAATGGCCAACAGCACTTTTACTCTGTCAGCAGTTGCATGTAAATTCTATCAGAGTCCATGAACTTATGCGTGTCTGTTGTGCCTAAGTATTCCTCAACCTCATCCTCTTCCACCAAGAGAACTCCTTGCTCAAGACTATCCTGCTGGTCTCTGGAACCTGGGATTCCTGAAGGACAGTCTTGCTAGTAAAGACTGAAGCAAAGAAGGCTTTAAGTACTACAGCCATATTCTGTGTAATTGGGTTCTCTGATTCAGCAATGTGCCCCCATTTTCCACGTCACCTTTTTTTTGTCACCCACTTACTTACAGATGCCTTTCTTGTTGTCTTTGACATCCATAAGCTGGTTCAATTCCAACTGAGCTTCAGCTTTCTTAACTTCAACCCTAGGTGACTGAACAATGTCTGTATTCTTCCCAGGTTACCCAACATTGATTTTACCCTCTGTGTGCTTCCTTTGTGTGTTTGGGCTTGGTTGGATGTTTGTGTCTGACTTTCACCATTTCAACTGATAATCTTATTGAAGGACTCGGCCAGTATGAAAGGGAACTGTCCTATCACAACAGAAAAATTTGTCTGTTAAAGAAATTGTGTAGCATCTTTATTGGGACCACAAGTTGTTAGAGAAATTTAGGTATTTATTTATTCCAAATAAATATATATTTTAGTTACAAGGAATAGAATTTAAAACAAGTTATAACATTTTCAGAACAAAAAGCTAAACAGGACAAAGTTAAAACTTCCCACTGTCTTCCCAATGGGAACACCTGTCTGAAGCATGAAAAACATGGAAGAGAAGAAGTCAAAGCGTGTAAGTTTTAGTCAAGTTGAGAACTTCATCTAGAAGAACATATTTAGTTCATTGTCCTCTTTAGGATGAAACTCACTTTTCAATTGATGCCCAAGGCTTTTATCATACTGATTTAAGTTGCAGAATTTACCTTGTTACTTTTGCAGTCTGACATGGGCTCCAGTTTTTCTCCTTTACTGTTTGTCTTGTGCTTTATTTTTTGATGAATTTTTTCTGCTCAGTTGTTAGAGTGGAGTACCAGTGTCTAGGGACTTCTGCAGCCTGAGGACAACATCCTTCTGGTGGAGTCTAATATCTCACAATTTTTAATATAATATCTAGATATCTAGAATATCTGTGAATATGACCCAACCTATCTCAAAAGACTTTAGCAGGGAAAGTTATTTCTTAAAATTCTTTCAATAATAAACCTAAACCATTATGCAGACACCAATTTCAGAGTGTCTTCAGTAACTAGATATTGCCCTTTCCAAGAAAAGTATCTTGATTTATCATTTTTCATATATTATCTCATGTTAGTATTTTCAATTTTTCTGATCTTGACTTATTGTCTGGGCAAAAAAGAAAACTTCTAAAGATTTTCAATGTCTTACAGCAATGTCACAATTACACAAATTACAACGAACCATCTTGTTTATTTGCATGATATCATAATCTTGACTAACTAGTAGCAAATTTGGAGTGATAACAATATAGTTAATTCTTGATTGCACTAGCCATGAATTTTGGACTTTGCCCACATTACAGGAAGTAAAACTGTAGGCCCATTGTTTCTCATCCCACATGTAAAATGACTGTTTACATCATTCCAAGAGTTGAGCATTACAAGGTGCTTGAATTATTGCTCATTACAAACTTCTGGAAAGTAGAAAGATGCCTTTAGAAGAGTTCAACATTTACTCCTGCTTAGCTATCTTAAAAAAAAAATCTTTTTTTTTAAAAGGCTGCACCATAAATTTAAACCAAGAAAAATGTTGTTGGGTTTTTTTTAAAAATAGTTTTCTCTTTTTTTCTTTTTTCCTTTCTTTTTCTTTCAATTATAAGTATGGGAAATCAAAGCAAAAAAAAGAAGGCAGGAGCATTCTGACCTTGGAACACCAGCCTATTCCTAGCAAGAAATGGTATCACCTTCCAAGTGAGGAAGCAGCAAGAATTATCCCGAATTCTCTTGAGGCATGTAGTTCTGCCTTTGGACTTAATCAGAATGTGGAGTGAGTAGAGTTACTGCTGCTACTGTAGTAACGGATGGGTTCTTGGCTGAGCATTCATAATTCACAAAAAACTTATTTAAGAAAAAAAAATCAATAACAAATAATTGGATCAATCATGCATGGGCACTTATTCTGGGTGGGGTTTTTTCTAATAATCAAAACCTGTGAGTTCAGCAGGTTTATGTTTAATTTCCCCCTCAAAAGCGAATTGTAGTTGGACTTTTAAATATTCTTCTTAATATCTAGTTGAATTTCTGTGTCTGCCTAACTAGCTTATAACTTTCAGCTGTCAAGAATATGGTAATAGACATGAGAAGATCATGCAAAGGCCTTTAAAAATATTTTTGATAAGTCATTCTTGTCTGTTTTATAAAAGTGAAATTATAATTGTGAATGATATTTATTGCATGCTTCATAAACTATATGCACTTTGGAAGTGATTTTACCCCTCAGGTCCCACATAGTTCTATAGCATATGTATTCAGCTGGTTAGATTTCTAAACAATGTTAGTCATTGTAAAATTTTCACTGATGTTGGTACCTTACCCTGAGGTTTTGTTCTCTGTGTAAAAATGTTGCAAAGCCTTAAATGCAGGGGGCCTGTCAAGGCAATTAAAATATTTTCACTACCTTGATAACTTGCATACCTGATAGGAGGAAATCAGACACTTCAAAGAACCAGAAAGCCTCCACCCAAAAGAAGGCTTGTTTGGACTTAGCCAGTAAGAACTGTCAAGCACACATCTGTGTCTTCACTCAGAATTCAGAACACAAAGGCTTTTTCTTATTTTTTTCAGATGGAAGGTCTGTCCTAAAATACAAGGAACCACCCACCATTAACACTGAAGGCTACTGTTACTCCATGCTGGACATCTGAAGTCAGCTCTCTTTCAGATAAATGTCCCCCCTTTATTCCCTGGCAATGCCCCTATTACCAAGCCATAAGCTAGTCCAGACAGGGAAGCACTTCACTGCTCTCAGCAAAGTGTGGTTGGGGAGCCAATGACTATAGTTCTGGGCCAGCATGGATAAAGCAACGGGACACAGTGAAATATGACTCTACTCCTCCCAGTATGCTACTTAAGAGTACTGAGCTGGCAGGTGACAAATCTAGCTTCTCATCTATGGAATCAGTATATTTTATCCTGTCCTGGCAAAGAACCAAGATCCTTCCTTTCGGAAAGCTGGGGGTAGTCTGCTGCTCATTCCTTCTTCTTAACTCAATAGCTCTCAAGTTCCTCTGTTCCCAGCAGCAGGTGTTTAACTGGTGGAAGAAGAATACAACTTAGCAGAATACTAATAGCATCTCTGCTGTGGTGGAAATTTTAAGTCAGAATCTCCCCAAGGTAGTGAAGGTGTTCAAAAAGTCGTTGCCAATAAACCATGTTAATGCTCATTAAGCTATTGCATAAAATAAGTAGAGAGAGAAGAATTTTTGCTGCTTAACTTTCTGGGAAGAAGCCCCTAAGGACTTACTTCAAGAGGGGATGCTGCACTGTAAGTCCCAAGCTGCATCCTGTGTAGCTAAGACCAAGGATAAGACTGACAAACACATACTGATGCATATCTACACAGCTTTCCTTGGTATTTTCTTCTTGGTGGATGCTTTCTTTGCTCTTGTTTCTGTCCAAACCAGTCTGACATGCTTCTTTCTCTCCTGCACAAAACCATCTGGATAGAATGATGCCCTGGTATGGTTATTCTGTGTGGTATAACCATAGTCCTTTAGGAACTACAGGAATGTGGTCATGGGAAACTGCTGAAATCTGTTGAAAACCACCTGTTCACCCAACTTTTCTATTTGGCGTGTTTGGGTTTTCTTTCTCAAAATCTGGAAGGACTGAGAAGAAACTGTGTGAGAAAATCCTAGGGTTTATCACTTTTGTGACTTCCATAGGGCAGATCCTGAGTCAAGAATAGCAATAAACTGAGGTTGTGGGTTGTATTTAGTCCTAAGTGGAAAATTCTCATGGTAAGCCAAAACTCAAAGTGTTTATAGGGCAAAGATATACTCTGTATCATTAGATAAGTGATGATTTTCAGGCACTAGCAAAATTCTGTGAGTGTTCTTAAAATATTTAAGATGTTTAAATGAATATGCCTTGTCAGTCATATAGCCTACCATGTAATTGCCAGGATCATTAGAGCTTTCCTGGAGAAATGTGATCCACAGAGTCACAGAGTAGATCTAAATGTGATAGAAGATGTCATAATGAGATAGACCTAGTGAAGTATCTTACTGAGCAAACAACAAGCTAAAGTCTGTTTTCATGAGAAATGTAGGTGGCAGCCATGAAGGGGAAATGTAGGGCTTTCAAGGTCAAGGCAGTCCATAATACAGTGAGCTGAGCTCTTTACTCAATTGTCTTTTGTTTCAACCTCAAATATGGAAGCAGAGTGAAGCCAAAGTTAAGTAACAAGGTCATTCTGAGACTCGAACATTTGATGGCTTGACAATCATTAGATATAAAAATGCACTGGTAAAAAGAATCCTTTAAAAAAGCAATGTCACAAATGTGTGCAATGGAATGTGTTTGCATAGTAAAGAATTTACCAGGTGGAACTTCCACTAAACTGAAGAACAAAAACAAAGAGCTGTTAAATGTTTTGACATAGTGGGCTAATTTGGGTTGAACAGCCCATATATCCATCATGTTTGTGGGTATAATATATCTGCAGAATACACTGTCTATAATAATGTAAAGACTTGGTTACAAAAGATTGCTTCTTATGTTCTTAGAGAAGCAAGAAAATAAAAAAGTTACATTCATTTCTAAATTTGTGAACAGAAAATTTGACTGCATTTTGGAGGCAGAGTAACAAAAACATTATTTTAAAATTAATAATATTTTTAATGTTGGCATTTTTGCCCTAATAAAATAAGCATTTCAAATTTCAGTTCATGATTAAAAATTGGCAGACTGCACAAAGCAGACTGAGTGGCTCCACTTCAAACAATATAATGAAAAAAATATTTAAATAATATCATGTTTAAGAACTATATTTGGCATAAACTCTGCCCTTGTAGAGATTGGCTATGTACCCTGTGGCCTTTCCCAAAGTTCTTGAACTTGATTCTGGTAATCAGACCAAAAGTCATGAGACACTATAGGAATGGAGAAAATAACAAAAGTCCAAACTGGTGCCATTCCTGCATCTTGGAGGATGATCTGAGTACTCATATGGGCTATTTCTTCCTTCCTGGATATTAGCATGTCTAACACAGGAAAGATTATTTCAAAACAGCAATTTGATCCTGCCATGCACAGTGAATAATCCCACTGTAGTCACAACATATGCTCTCTCCTGTCCAAGACTGTGTGGAAAGAGGCAAATTCAGGAAATGACACCCACCCCCACATACTTCATACACACCCCTCAGCTTGACCTGATCTTTCCAATGTTCCAAGAGGGCAGCAGGAATACAAAATTCTTATGTAAATGTCACAAGTAAGTAGTACAGCTCAGAAGCTCAGGTCTCATGGATTGCAAACCAATATGAATATTTTTACTGTGGTTTTGTTGAAGCACCTACCTGTTACATACCCCTGAAGCAAGGATGACATTTGCAAATATGTTCCTGCTATTCTGAGAAGAAGTGGAAAGGAGTGTCAGAAGCCAAGGCGTAGTTTAGTCACTGCTACACTCCTAAAATCACCGAATGATTTGGGCTATAGGCACCTTTAATGGTGATCTAACACCTCTACCATGGGCAGGGACAGCTGCTGCAAGACCAGGTTGCGCAAAGCTCCATCCAGCCTGGTCTTGAACATTTCCAGGGGTGAGACATCCACAGATTCTTTTAACAACCTCTTCCAATAGCTTACCACCCTCACAGTGAAGAATTTCCCCCCAGTGTCTAATCTGAATCTACATGCATTTAAATCCATTATTCCTTATCACTTCAAGCCTTGGTAAAAGAAATCTCTCACTGTATTACTTGTAGGCACTCTTTAGGTACTGTAAGGCTGCTCTGAGGTTTCCCTGGAGCTTTCTCTTTTCTAAGCTGAACAACCCCAACTCTGTCAGCTTTTCTTCATAGGAGAGGTGTCCCAGCCTTCTGACCATCTTTGTGATCTTCTTCAGGACCATCTCCAGGCACCTGGAGAGCTGGACGCAGCACTCCAGGTGGGGTGTCACCAGAGCAGAGCAGAGGTAGATAATCCCTTTCCTCTTCCAGCTGGTCACACTTCTTTTGATGTATCAGGACATAGTTTGCTTTCTGGACTGTGAGTGCACATTATTGGATCATGGCTATTTTGCCATCCACCATGCCCATGTCCTTCTTTACAGGGCTCTAAACGAGTTCATCTTCCAGTCTATTGATATTGAGAGAATTTCCCTGACCCAGGTGTAGAATCTTGTGCTTGGCCTTGTTGTTCTCCAGGAGGTTCAAATGGACCCACTACCCAAAGTCATCTGGATCCTTCTGGATGTCATCCCTTCCTTCTAATGAATGAACTGTACCATACAGTTTGGTGTCATTTGCATATTCAGAAGTATTCTACTGTTGGTTTACAGATACAAGACACGAATCATTATTAAAGCAGCAAACCATTTGCAAAAAGAGAAATATATTATTAAAGTCCACATGAATTGCAATAGTTATCACATTATTCTGAATTAGCTTTTCTTGTGACATGCTGAAACTATGCTACCAAGGAAAGAATTAAAAAAAAATTCAAACTGACATCAACAAAGAGCACACACCCAACATTTTACAGGTGTTAAAGGAGAGTACACATACAGTACAATACTGAGATTGTTAGGAGGCAAGTTAAAAGGATTGATTAAGGACCCCTAATCCAGTTTACAGCTGGTGATTACCTTCATTTTCATCCCACTTTCATAGCTCATATAACATACTAAAAATCTACAGCCTGGGAATGTAGCAAACTTATAGAATGAAACAAAGTCTTATCCTGCTCTTTCTTTTCCAGTCTGTAAGAGAGAGTGCTTACTGCACAAGTACTTGTCTAGTGCTTTTGTTCTTATTCGGAACATATGCAGTCCTGTGCACTGAAATAATTCATGCTCTATGACAGGTTTGAATGTAATTATATAACACACTGTAAGACATATACCTGAAGAAAAAGAAATTAGGGTTGTATGCATTTTGGTATTTTGTAACATCTGTGCTTGGATGCAATAATATATTATTTTAAAGCTCTTCAGACAGTTTGTGTTTAATAATCATATGCCAAAATGTCTCTTCTGTTACTCTGAGTTTCTACTGACTTAAAGGTTTGGCTTTGAAGCCATATTACTGATACTGAGTCAGGTCCTGCAACACAGTGCCCTAGATCCATCCACACATGCTGAAATAGCCAGTCAACATCTATATCTAGGCCATGAAATTTCAAGGATTTGGATGGAAATACCGTACTTGTGCAACTATGCTCAAAATTGCCAAGTCCAGATGAAGTATTTCAGTGCTGGCTGTCCATTTTGGTATGCAAGCTTCACTGCAGAGGATTGGAAGATGCAGAAGGGCTCAAGGAGCTTCACATATGCAACTTGTGTGAGGCATGGTGAAATTAATTGTTTACTGAGATCATTTCTATAAACTAGCCAGTGCTTGACCCATAACTGGACTTCTTTACATTCCTGGACTCCTTTACAAAGTTGAGACTAACGTCCCATAGACAGAAATGGTCCATATTCAAAAAATTGGACAAGTCACATATATGGGGAGATTTTTACTATTCAGAAAGATCTCAGTTTCTCAGAGTGACTGAAAACTCAGGAAATAAGCAAGGAGGTAGCCAAGTCTCTGGAGCAGAAACAGAGAGAAATTGTTGAACCTACAGAGATATTTAAATTTATTTACTGGCCTCTGGGGATTTTCTCAGTGTGGATAGGATTCATTTGCCAATCCATAGGGGTGTAGCATCATTTCAGATGCACCATGGTATCCTGTCCATCTTCTGTCTGATTTTGTAGAAGAAGGCTCCTGTATAGATACTATATGATACATTCTGGGCACAGACAACTGTCACATCTTTGCACATTTTAAATTATACTAGATCACCGTGTTTAAGCAAGTGAATTCCAGCCAGTGTAATATTTTACTTGTTTTTTTGCATTCAATCAAAATTTTGGCATCACTGCTTTTTAATTTTAAGGGACTAACTCAGGATGCTTGAACCTCTGGCACAAATTTTTAATTTGTTACGGAAATCTTTGAAATTGTTTTCATTGTGCTGACAGATTTTCTGCTTACTAACCTGGTTGGATACAGATTCAAAAAAAAAATCAGCATCTCCTTGTGTTGCAGAAGGCTAAATATTCTTTCCCACTGAGTTGTCCCATCATTGTCTTTACAGCTACCAGGGTTCACTCAAGAATGCATTTAAAGGAAACAGCACACACAGAGAAAAAGCAGCTGACCTGCTGCTTGATACTGCTTTCACAAATGAATGGTGAGTGTCTCTGGAAAAGGGAAAAAATGCTGATAGCAGTGCTGTTAAAAAAACAAAGGAGAAAGAAAAAACTTGATTGTCCCTTGGACCACTCACTGACATTTTTCTGTGATATGTGAACTTGCATAGAAAAATCTGCTAATTTGCAGCTTTCTTAAAAAAAAAATGCAGCATGTGAGTACTTTGATTTACTAGCCTAATTTGTGGCCACAGCAACTGCTACTATCAGCTGTATTTATGGTAACTCTAATACATCACCCAGAAACTTATAAATGTCAGCACTGCAGCTCCCTGTAAAAGAAGTTTTTACTGATGGAAGACCACAGACTAATTACACAACCCAGTTTTTGCTGTTATTCGTGTAAGATAGAGTTGCAAGCCTCCCAGTGACTGAGACCAGTGAATTAGCATAGCTAATAAATGTACTTGGAAATTTGTGTGTGGAAATCTCATGTTTTTTCCCAGCACTTTTGAAATTTCTCACCAGTATTTTTCTCCATCTACTAAGAGGCATTAGTGACAAGGTTTAAAAAGTGCTTTAATGATGTTTACAGTTCAACTGATCTGTTGTAATATCCCTTTTTGAAGCTATTCAAATAAACATTATAAATATGCTTGCTATTAACATATGGTGCTGATACAAGAAGACTTAATTCACTGTGTTATTTATGCAGCAAAACGTCCTAATGGTTCCCAGACTAAGATGAAAAGCTGTTGCGGCACCATCCATGTATTAGATAATGTCTTGGCACTTTCCCTATTATACTGTTATAAATAAATGTAGCAATTAAACCAGGGTGCTGTCTGGTGCTTTAAGAGGCATTTTTGTTTTTTCCCGGTTTCCAGACCAGATCCACCCCCTGCTGGCAGGAGGCTTCTTTACACAGGTCCGATGAAGAAATAAAGTCAATAAAAAGCACAGGGATTAATTTAAAGCTTTTGAAGCTAATTGATGAGTTTTAATCAGGCTGGCAGATCCTTGTAGAGTTGCACTGGTGACACAAAATATGAGCAGTATCGAGGGACCTACCCTGCCATTAGATAAATAAATTAGCATGGCTTAGGTAGGCCTTATTTCAGAGAAAAAGAAAGAAAAAAAATCATTCTTTTTTCTCATATTGTTTTTATCTGCAGAACATTTCCATTATTTCTCTCTGTTTGCCCTCCTTTTTTACCTCTCTGTGTGAGATATCTCATCTCTCTCTATTCTTGCTTTTCAGAAAAGCAGAAATAAACAGGTTGAAACCAGCTGTGAAAATGAATTTTCATTATATCTTGCAGCTATCCAACATAAATATTAAACATGTGAAACAAGAAAAATTTCCATCATGGTGTTATGCTAAAGATATGGCAAATGAACAGGTAACTCTGTGTGATAAGTTCAGGTATCAAATGGCCCCTGCAACTGCCTGTGTGAGTACTTGGACCCTGTGGTAAGTCTGAGGTAAACTGCAATGAAAGACATTCCTGAAATGAGCTAATATGCAGAGACATTTACCCAAAAACATAAAAGCAGTTTCATATACTTTATTCCATTCAGGCTGATGCTACCATTTCCTGATTTACATGAGCAGCTCCTAAAGGGAATATTTCATGGTCTGCTTCCCAAGACCCAAGGAACAGCTTGTGTTCCCCTAGCTACTTCCCTGAAGTGCATGATCCCATCCTGAGGGCCTTTGTGTCCTGGCCATCATGCTGATGGGGAGAAGTGGACCCACTGGAGGCATGGGATAGATTTTACTGAGTGAGGATCCCAGCCAGGAGAGTTTTAGGCCCACAGCTGAAGATCTGGGAATCAGGTGCTGATGATCAGATGGTCCTCCATGGTGGAAAGGACATGTGTTGCCAAGAGGAAGGTATGAGCATTAGGGCAATAAAGCAAGGGAAAGCAGATATCAGTCTGACCAAAACCATGCCCTGTGCTTCTGCATTAGCAGTGAAATATGCAATCTGAATTAGCATTAAGCCAAAAGAGACAGAGAGGAAGGTCAGGTGATGTCCTCCAGCTTATGAATGGACATAAGCTGGAGGACATCTCCTGACCTTCCTTGAGGTTAGGGTTAGGGTCAGGGTCAGGGTCAGGGTCAGGGTTAGGGTTAGGGTTAGGGTTGGGTTTGGGGTTAGGTTTTGGGTTAGGGTTAGGGTTTGGGTTGAGAGGATATATGACCCTCAATAAAACTCATCACTGAATTTTTTTTTGTAGGGCTGAACAATCTATCAATTTTTCACCAGATATTTATTAAACAATGCAAAGAAATACCTGCTTTTAAAAAGAAAAATAATAGTGTTTTTGGCAGTCACATTTTATTAAAATGCCTGCCATTTCTTGGTTCTGTTCTAAAGTAAAACATGTGAAAAAAAAAACGTAACAAGATATTCTGAAAGATACCAGAAGAAAACCATTCTTTTCTTATGGCATTTCTAAATAATGATATTACTTAAAAACTAAAGCATTAACTTCTATGTTCTTTGTAGAACATTTAGGAGAATTTAAAAATGCAGAGGAAAAAGAAAGCTGCAAAGTCATGAAAAGGAATATGACAATTATATGCTAATGTGCTTGTCCTTATTATTTATTGATGATATTTGTAAGGCTGTGTGTTTGTCTCCAGTTGGATAGAGAAAAACACAGACCCAGAAACACAATACATGAGTCTTAGGTGCCTATGAGTGAATATCTAGTTTTGAATTAGTTATTTCCAGTCAACAGAGTGAACACTAGTCAACAGAAAGGGACAGAGAGTGAGAATGAATGAGTAAGAGAACTCAAATGGAGCAATGGGAGAGACTAAACAAGTAGCTTAAATTGGACATCCATCTTATAAGTGTCTAAACACAGGCGGATGAATTCACCTGTCCTAATGTGAGTTTTACCACCATGATCACTGCATACACTTAATGTAATTAAAACGGTTTTCCTTGGCTGAAAATTTTTATTATTATTGCAGAAAGTGCACTGCTGCAAATGAATAACTGATTCCAAGAACTTCTCAACTACCAGTAAAATTATCCTCAGACGGAAGATGTTCTGTGCTAATGCCTGTATATGTTTCCATAAGAGCTTGAAAAATTAGTTTGGCTACAGTTTTACATTGAAAAGTAGATATTTTGATATTTAGAGAATTATTACTTCATATAATTATTTCATATTATTATCTATGTCTGTCTTTGGAACCAGAGTAAGATCATACACAGCCATTATCTCCTTTTGAAATTTCCTTCTTACTTATTTTTAGACATGCAACCAATCTAACAACCTTACAAGCAGCAGCAAGGACTAAAAGATCTCCCCTTCTTTCACCATTGATTTAAATGAAAACAATGTTGATTGACAGTATTCAGCTTGTCATTTCCTCAGCCCTTCCTGTTTTGCCCTCTAAGGAGATAAGAAGGACAAAAATTATTTGTTTCTCTCTTACATAGGTGCTAAGGTATGTAGACATTTTTTTTTATGATGCAAATTCAGACCACTATTTGCATAAGTTATATTAGATGACTGAAATTATTTATGTCATCTAAAAAATGGTGTCCAGAAGGCCTGAGAGAACAGCTGGATCTTGCTTCTTCTGCTGTGACATGTGAATTTTCATTTTCCCAAAATAAGCTGCACTTCATTGCTATGCCTTTAACATCTTTAAGCAGCAGAAATCAAGCTGCTTCCCTCTGTCGTGTGCATCCTACATATTTAAAACCTCTTTATTACCAAAAATCACAGGTATACATCAATATACAGAGATGCTTGTTTTTCTCTCTTTTTTCTTAGACTTTTATTCCAGCACCCCAAAACACAGTCCTTCATTTGCATCCAACCTACATCTAGATCATCTTTTTTTCCCATACAAATCTTCACAACTCAAGCACCATCTGTTAGAGAGAACTGGAATAGGTTTTTCTGGATTCACGTGGAATCCAGGTATGGAGCAATCTGTCTCTGGAATAAGATCCAGATTAAAATTTTTACCTTGAAATGTCAAGGCTTGTTTATTATAGTGTATCTCCATGTAATCCCAACATATAAATGTGCTTAACTCATACCTGGGGGTTCAACTCAACTAACCTTAATCATCACAAAGCAATACCTAATTTAGGACAGTTGTGTCAAATGTGTTCTGCAGTGAGTAGAAGACTGGTACCTTCATAACAAGATTTCTGTTGTCCCAAAAGGGGTATCTGGTATAGGTGGGATGAACTGTACTACAGCTATGCCTCTTTTCAGTGACTATAAAGAGAACCCCAACAAAGATAAGGTAGACAGTGAGATTTCAGATAGATCGATGGAAACAAATCATGACAGGGAAGTGGTGTAAATCAGTAGGTTGCTATAAGGAGCCATGTTTGAAACTAAAGATTAAATGAATCTATCCTTCACCCATTTCAAAAATACAGACATACTGAGAAAATTTCATTAATCTTGCATAGCATGACACAAAGAAAACAGAGTCTGCATCACTTATTTTACCATGTACTTGCTGTATTTCCTGCAAGCACACTACATAAAATTGCATTTGTACTTGCTTTTAGTGTAAAATCCTCTCAAATGCAAAGTTTAATTTGGTTTTAGTTCTACTTTCAGAAAAATCTTTGTCTTAATTAAGGACCTGGAGCAAAGCTGCGTTTAAACGTCTCATAAATCCCCTGTAGTGCTGGGGTGATGCTTTGCTCATCATGCAGGTGTTCTGGCCCCCACATTTCATGCAGAAACAATTTTCCATCACATAAGTTCTGTGTCCACTTCCTCTTCCTTCTCCTCTTCTCCCCCTTCCCAGCATGTAACTTTTCATTGAAGAGGTAGGTGGGCAAGTAGGCAAATACATGGTCAATGTTTTATTGAAGAGCAGATGATCAAAATAGCCTTTGATTAATTCCCTCTTACCTGTTCCTGTAAACAGGGCACACAGAAATTTATGTGATATTATTCATATTATTTAACATTTTAGAATGCATTATTTGCTGAGGGCTTTTCTCCCTGCAGCTTGCCTGCAGATTTGAGATTTGGCTTTCTACCAAAATAATATTGCCTTTGTCCTTAGGCAAGAGCATAAAAATTGAAGTTAAACTTATATCAATTCTCTTTTGACCTTTTGGGCTCTGTGCTACTAGTTAAGTGCTATACTGTGTCTCAGAGTTACAGTTCTGGGGTAGTAGAATGATTTGGCATCCAGAAATGGAATCCAATGGGAAAACCTTTGCTGGAGATTAGAGAAAGAGAGAGCACTAGCAAGTACAGTGAAGTCTTTATTATAAAGATGTAAATCTGCCTTTCTGGGTTGTGAAGTTTGTGCCTCTCCTGAGTATTGATTCTGGCTTCTCCACTTGGCTCTTCCAGCTCTGCTCTTGGTTTTTTGCCAGAGAACTCTCCAAAGACACTAGGAAGAGATTTGTACATCACTGAAGGTAAAACTGGAAAGGAAGTTTCCCAACCTGACTATTCTAGATAACTGGGAAGAGTATGTGTACTGCATCATGCCTTCATGAACTAGAAAGTAAGCCATCCCAATGCTACATGTGTGCCTGTGTGCATGGCCACAGCAGTTTGGACAAGGTTCAGCAAGTGACAAGAGCTCCACTGATATGGCCTTTGTGGAAGAGGGTAGTGAATCCATGTTCCTTTGACAGCTGGTCTCATGCCCAAGTTTTCATAGAGAGATTTGAGACAGTTCTGTCCATACTCCTTGTAGCAGCAAGTTTCAAATAGCAGATACTCTTTTTAGCTTCTCCCTGCCAGGTGAGGGAGATGGGTGACCCCAAGGCACAGGGACAATGGCAGTCACTGTGCTTGCTCTATGGACCATCAGCTGGTTGGATTCACTCTGAGACTTGATGCTGTGCTACCATAATGCTAAAATAAGTGGCTTGAGCCCCAGCATGGTGTCCTCTCACTGTCCCTATTCATACTTAAGCACATTTGGTCCTCTTGAAGAACAAGAGCCGTGTGCAGTTTGCTGAGCAGTGATTGTGACTTCCCTGCTTCTCCTTTTGCACAACACTTATGGAGCCAGGCCTCAGTATGCTCACCATTTGACCACTTGAAATTAGTTTTGCCTCTAAATTCCAAAAGAATTTCTGTTGCCATTCACATTTATGCAGGTAGAACTTTGCTTGCCTTGATGTTTGCAAAATGTGCTGTACAATTGGGATGCAAACAGAGGTATAAATGATTTCTTGAAAATTTCCCCTGTTGCTAATCCAGTCCTAACAGCTGCCAGCTAATTTTTGTCAGATATAACACTTTAGTATGTCAGATAAAAGACTCTCTGTAATTGCTGCGTGTAAATACCAATGGTGAACAAGAAATACTTCATATCATTAACAGAGTTGTAAGTATACAAGATAAAGTAAGTAAGATATAATTTTCATCTGAGTAGGATCTGTAAGTAGGAAGCACCTCCTGGAGGAGGTATTTGGTGCATTTTAAATTACATTGGTCACAATAATTTTCTTAACTGTTTAGTCATGATATGACCTACATAGTTATAGACTGCATAAAAATAAAGAAGAAATTAGACTGTCACTCAGAAGACAAAGACTTTTTTATCCTTATGGAACTTCTGTGCAATGTCAAATGAAACATTGAATCAAGATCCCCGATTTTTCAGGTTGTCTCTGAACTTAAAAAGTAATGATAACTTGACATTGGTTTTGAACCAGTTCCAGCACTCCCCCAAAGAGCAGAAGCGGGGCTGCAATATCCTGAGCAAACATGAGGGTTTCAGTTACTGCTTGGGTTAGATTTCTATTGCTGCACCTGTGAAACGGAGTATGCAGACACACCTTTCTGTGGATGAGATCACTCCAACACTTTCAGTTTGGCATGAAGAGAGTGTAAGGAGCACCATTCCAGCCACATTAAAAATAAACCTTTGGATCTGCTAACCTTCTGTGCTCACCTGCGTGTGAATTCATTCATTACCACCAGACTTAAAAGAAAGTGGGGCAGGAGGTAACTTGAAGGGGAAGAGAGCACAGCACTGAAATTGAAGTTTTTCTTTTCAAAGAAACTTGTTAATAAAATAAAACTGACTTCAAAACAAAAATTGAAACTAAGTTCAGTATAAGAACATAAAAAAGTAAAACTGGAAAGTATTTCCTTAGCATATTTTCTCTAACACTTATTAAAGATATAAACTAAATCCAAGATAAACAAATCCCAGGTGTGGAAATGTGGTTAACATATGACTGAGTTTATATTTAAAATGTAGAATAAAACAGTCAATGTTCACCAATTTGCCTTCATTCTAGACAGGCATTTAAAAAAAGCAGATAGATCCTTACAATTCTCCTTCAAGAGAACCCAGTGTATGGCTGGAGAGCTGTGAACAACCTGGTTATGAAAAAAGACAAACAGAAAGACCTAAATGTTCATAGCTTTTTGTGTCTGCAAATATGTGTGAGCTACAGTATGCTCAGAATGGTGCCACATGCAGAGAGCTCTAAGGAGATTAGGGTAACATTTTCTTCTATATGGACTTTTCAAATCAGCAGACACAAAAGCATTGCCTGAAAACTGCTATTACATCTCCTGCCTAAAAGGCTGTGCATGGGTAACAAATAGCTATTTTCTTAAGGTGAGAAAAAAAGATGAGAAACATATGCTACCAATTCCTTAGGAGGATGGGTAATACTTTCTCTTATTGTGGAAGAAATAGAGAGGGTATGGGAAAGTTCATCTGAAGCTTTCCTGAAACCAAGTCTCCACTGAGCCATTTTGAGAGTGCTAGATCCAAAAAAAAAAAAAAAAAAAAAAAAAAGAAAAAAAAAATTGATCTCAAAATAAGGATTGTCACATCCAAACTGAGATATGTCCATCTTTAGCCTTCCGTACTTAGGCATTTGTGTCTGAGACACCAAATTTAGCAACATAATCTATAGCAAGAAATATTCTAATCTAGAGAACAATATGTCTTGTGATGCCCCTGTCTCTTTTGACTGGGAGAGGGGATGAAGGGAGAGGAGCCTGGAAGACTAGGTTCACAGATTGCGTGCCTCTATTAAATGAGAAGTTAAGAAGATCAAACTTTTTCTTAAAAAAATGATAATCTAGTTGTTAGAGCATTGACCTAGAAAAAGGCATCTAGAATAAGTAACTTACTCAGAAGTTTCAGCCCACCATCTTCTATTCCACTGCAGCCGTGAGTAGAGGGAAATTTAATGCTCATAGACAAAGAGAAATGCATATTGAAGAAGGAAGTCTAAATCTGTCATTCAGTATTTTGGTGCATTCATGTGTAAAGGGAGAAACCAGCACTCTTGCCTTTGCTCCTAGCAAATTCTGTCATTGCACGTAAAACACTCATTGGTTAAAAAAATGAAATAATCATGGTAAGAGACCAAGCCCCTATATATTCCATAGACACCAGCAATAACTTTAATTCTTCTATTCACTTTTTAAGATGTTTTCTAATAAGATGAAAATAATCAGACACCTTTTCTGAGGAGAAGACTAAAAGTGCAGACTCAAAACAGATGAATAAACCTTCTTGTATCCAGGTCTGTGTCTATGGACTCTTTTGAAATTGTGGATTTTTGGTGCATTCCCTAATTTAGCATTCTTTTTCTTGTTTGACTGTAGTTTTTTCAACCTGTCCAAATTCTTCCCATTCGATGTGGGATGAAAGAAAATATAAATGCCTTGAGCTATTAGATTTTAATTACGTTAGGTTTTTTCCTATTCAAATCTAAGAAATAGGAACATACAAGGCAAGCATTATGGCACCTAGCCATAAAAATATGTCTTCTCTATGGCTGCCAGCTCTGAGTTTTTGAGGTCATGAACTGCTGGGATTTTTTGTCTTGCATTGTGCATTGTGTGTATTTTAAAATGCACATCATTCCATTGGCATTCATCTTTCTCTAAAAGTTTTCTTAGTGCTTTCACTCATTTCCTTATCTGCTCTTTATATGATTTCTTTCTGTTTTTTTTTTTTTTTTCCCTTAATGTTGAACTGAATTCAGAAACTACTTTGGTGTATGCTTAAGGAAAGCTGAAGTCAACACCTGGAGGTAGTGAGTAGGATTGATCTGCCCAAAGGCAGACACCTGCATCTCGCAGTCTCCATCTTATTTCAAAGTGGACATCTGACATATGTCATATAAGTCATCTGCTGTAAGAGTCTATTTTTTCTCCTTTCACTAAAAAGACTCATAAATTACTTAATCAGGTAGTTTCATCTGTATTGCAACTTTCTTAAATTATACCACTAATCAAAATCACAAAACAACAAGAAAAGGCAGGACATGGGAAAAGTAAGTAACAAAATTGGAGATTATATAGAACTAAGAAATTATTTTCCACATAAACTACCTGCAAATAAAAGAGGTATGCAGAATACATCTGCATGTCCCATATTCCCAGACAATGTCTTCAAAGACTTCCATTGCTGATACTTTATTCCTGACATAGTAATCCCATGTCAATATCTAATTCTTGACGTTGTACTGATTCCCAAAAAAGGTCTTTGCTTTCATATAAAACATTCACTAATCCACTTTTCTATTACTCTAACCAGTTGAAAACTATGCAATTAGAACCCATGTGTTTCAAATGCCTTGTGCAAACTAATCAGGGTGCATAACATTTATTTCCCCATGGACAAAGCACTCACACTGTAAGTTTTAAACAATCAAATCAAGAGCACTGCCATTTTTGTCTCTACATTTGTACTAGCAAGAAGAGCACATATCTATAAATATGATGTTTTTCCAAACGACATATTTTCCTAATCTGAAGGCCCACCTCCTCTCAGGCCTGCCATAAATAACCTCGGCTCATTTTATAAATAATCCTTTGTATAGAGCAACCAAAGCAAAAAATTTGTTTCCAAGTAATTTACTTCAGAATCCTGATGGTTTTATTTTCATTTGACAATATTAAAACATCCTTATGCTGTGCCTTTTGGTGAATAGGATATTTATAATATTGCAAAGAGGCTGAATTAAGTTTTAAGCAGAAAAGGAGCAGAAGAAGGAGCCTTGTGTCCAATCATGAATGTAAACACTAGAGGTGTGCTTTCCCTCTCAGGCTTTTCTTAATGGGGCAGTGGCAGCTAGTGGAGCAGTAACAACCTGCTGGACAGCGATGACATCTTAGGCCACTACAGCTCTTTGTGCAGTGAACACAAGCTAAATCTTTACCCCTAAAACAAATACGTATTTTAGACCAAGGCAGCTAACAAGAATTTGAGAAGAGGGTGAAAAAATCATGGAGATGAGATGAAAAGGTGTTCTATCACTGCTTTCTCAATGCAGAGAAGAATTTCAGGTTGAGTATTAACTAAATGCTTGGTGTCTGGCAACAATTTTTATATTACTTCCCACACCTAGCACTTGCTCCCAGCCACATCATACTCTCTATAGTCCTAACCCCTGTTTCATGGAATGGAGAAGTCCTTGAACACGTGCTTTCTTTTGCTCAATCTTGTGCTAATCATAGTAAAAGCATATGCCAAGCATTCACTAAATAGTTTCTTGAAACTTTTCTTTGTTCAGTCAGAAAAGTATGAACCAACACTGAATGTGATTACTTATGCTCTAATATGTTTCAAATTATTTTATTTCCCTAACTTTGGATCATTACATTGTAATTGTCATCTATTTTTAACTAATTAAAAAAATTACTACACTTTTCCTCATAAACATGAATAATGCTAACTCATACTTTGACTACCTGAACTCTCTTTATATGCTCCAAAACCAGTGGCATATTATGGCTTGCTCTTTGTTAGAGAGCTCTGCAGATGTTGTTGTTTAGAAAGACTATATGGAGAATGCTAACTATATGGCTGGGTGGCCACTATTAGCCCACAGTCACCACCTAATAGCAAATACTTTTTTGCTCTGTCTACAATGTTAGCTAATTATGTAATTTTTATTGTTCAATACTGTCTTAAGCATTCTCCCTACATTTTACTTTTATATTCTGAAAATAACCATTATTGCTAAAAATCATTCAGATTTATTACTATATGCACTCGCACATACTGTACATTTAATCTTGTGTAAATATTTCCATTTTCAGTCATCTAAAATAGTCAAAAAAATGTTCTGACCCAAGGGTATAAAGCCATCATTTGATAATATTCTGGCTTTAATGGAAATATGACTTATGCAGTTTCCATGCCACTGCCTTCCAGCTCCCAACCTGATCAGGGCTTCTCCCTCCCTTCAGGTTATTTTGACACAGATGACTGTGGACTATGCAGTAAATGCAGTAATTGAAAAGTAACCTTTTTCTGCCCTCCAAAATAGAAAAAAGGTCTTTCTTTAACCTGGATCATTCAATGGATTTCATTGCTGCTTGATGTTGCACTGGTAAAACAGAATATTAAAGAGTTATTGAATGGAGCCTACTAGAGGCTGGAAAGAGGTATGAAATATATCAACTGGTCTCATTTATCTGAATGCCAGTATCATGGAACTATGATCTCAGTTTAAGTCCTGAGACAAGTGGAATTCCTGCTTGCAACAAAGTTTATTAACCTTTATAATTCTGATTTTCACTGTCATGTTTTGTCTTCCATTTAGACCAATCATGTCATTCCTAAAAGAGATAAATCAAGTCCTTAGAAAAGTAGCATGGGAGGTGAGAGCTCAAGTTTAATTTTTTGCTCTGTCACAAAAGTGCCACTCCTTTTGAGACAAGCTGAAATTGGTTCCTTAATTTTGAAATGGTCTCTTGGCAGTGGATGCGGTACATTTAGGGTGGTGTTACATTGATATACTGACAGGATGATGCTGAAAGGATAATTTCTTTAGTTTTCCTGCCTTGCTGGGTAAGCTTCTTGTGACTTTAGCTGCATAAGGGACTTATAGACTAAGACTTGTGTTAAAGAAACAGAAATAGCAACCTGGTGCAGAAGGTGGAATGGCATCACCACTTTTTCCAGCAATATCAAATGTATCTTTAAACTACGCCCTCAATTACCCATTGATAAAATGGGAGTAATATAGCTTCCCTTTCTGTATTGTTATTAGGATAAACCTGTTAAAATGCATTATGTGGTTATCAGTTACAGGGACCAGTAGACAGAATCTGAAATATGTTTTACTAATAAGACTGATAAAGAAATTAGATTAGGATACTATATTATTTTGTCCAGTGGGATTGTTTAAAAATTAATCTATTTCTCTTAATTATTTGGTTATTTAGCTTAATCTGTGAGGTTTTGAACTGAGGTTCATATTGCAATTTGTGTGGAGATGGACTTAGGTGAATTTGTAGCATTGGTGTCTCAGACAAGAAACTGACAGAAAGGATACATGAGCTGAATTTTGCTTCCTCTCATCCTGAGAACCTCTTCTTCTTCACCAACTTCTGTACCTCCCCTTGCCTTGTCCTGCCATCCAGGCTGAGAAGATGGAACTTTATGTTGTGCTTGTTTGCTCTTAATGAGTCAGATGGGCGACTGTATTACCGTGGTCATTTCTGCCTTTGAAAATATGATGCAGCGAAACAATGTACAAAATCAGACTCCATGGTGAAGACATTTTTACAATTTTACAATTTAACATGTTATTGCATCCTTTTATCTCTGATTATTTGGTTCACACTAAGAATTCACTGATTTTCTGCAAAGTAATTGTGCTAATGAAGGAGTTTCAAGATTTCAAGTTTCAAGTACATAAACTACTAAATGTCAATTTTTCCTTCTTATCCTTACAAGTGGATGCTTTCTCTCTACTCTTTCTTTCATCATACAGTTACATTAAAAATCCTTTTGGCCAAATGTCTTCTGTAGATACATCAGAGTCCTTGAGAGAAATGCCTGGAAAATTAGTTCCATGTACATTTTAGGAAATCTTGCTAGCAGCTGCATTTTTCCATTAGAAATAGTTTCAAAGGCTACATAAAAACCCAAAGCCAAATGAGGCAAAGTTTAAGTGAGAAAACATGTGTGCAATATTAAGCCAAGAAAAGGAACAGTTACTTTGAGAAATCCAGACCTTCCTTTGCAGTGCTTTTCAGAGAACATATTAGGAAGTATAGGTCAAATCTTCATTTGGTGTAAATGTGTGCAGCTCTGCTGAAATCAATGAAACTTCCTTTAAATAGCTGAACTCGGGATCTAGCCAACTTTCAGATTTCCAAATGTATATCAAAGAGCTGCAAATACCTTAAAAATGAACTGACTATATTTATTTCCTATTTTGCACTACTAGGAATGAAACGCTTAAATGTGTACTGAGAATTAGCTACTTTGAAAGTATTTAGATAGCACATACCAGAAAATAAAATAATAAAAACATTTACAAGATATTCAAAAAGAAAAAAAAAGTTTTATACTTGCATCTGCTGACCCTTCCATCCTACTCTACCTTGATTTTTGATGAATGTAACTCTCTTTTCTCTGCTTGTGTTGAATTTGCTTCTATCTGTCTGGAACTCTGCATCTGAAGAACTGAGATTGTGTTGATGTCATCAGAGACAGCACTTTAAATTGTTCAAAGAGATAAAGAAAAGTTGCACAAATTATAAGTGATTTCCTGAAACAAGGTTGAGAGAGAATGTAAATCAGGTTGTAATTTGGCCCCAAGACCACACAGATTTTTAAAGCATTGCCTCATTTTTCACACCTTCATTTCCAAGCACAAATAAAGTCTCTGTTTAAAAGTTTTTTCTTTCCTTGATTCATTTAGGTGAGCAAAGTCAAAATTATTAGTAGTCAGGATTCTCTCCTCAGTTCCAATCCAAGAGGTGGGATATAAACTCAACATGCTAAAACATACTTTAGTATCTCTCCCAGCAGCAGACAAAATACAGCAACCAAGTCCACTGTCTTTGAGTAGTGGCTCTACTTCTAAATTTTAAAATTTTATTGTTCAAACTTTATTGTCTCAATCAGACTCACCCTGGGACATTAATTAGAACAGATACAATATAGAATTTTACAAACCTATCTTAGAGATATCTAGTTTATTTCCCAACTTTCTGTCTCTACATTAAACAAATTAACAAGTTTTATAGTAGAAAAAAACCCACCAAACCCAAAGATTTGTAATTCATAATATGGTTAAAAAAAAAAAATCCGCCCTGAATTTTTCCTCAGTATTCTAACATCTCATACTTCTGTGTCTAGTTCTTTTTCTTTTTCTTGGCTGTTTTTCTAGTCTTTCTACAGCATTACTTTCCCCTGGAAAATGCTGGGGATTTCACATCATTCCATCTGCCAAAATAATCAGCAGCTAACCTAATGTGCACCTTTAAATGCCATCCTAAAACTAAGCTTTTAAATTAATCTTTGCAAAAACAATCTCCAAGTCCTTGGAAATTTGACTTTCCAACAAAATTTAATTGAAATTCAATTAAGAAGATTGAGGGGAGAAGGAAAAAAATCCAAATGTGCAAACTGCAATCATAGTATCGTGAAATCATTAAGGTTGGAAAAGACCTCTAAGATTACCAAGTCCAACCATATTTAGAAATTTCATCTCCCTGGCAGCCCACCAACAGGGCTGTGAATCCCTTGTGCCACTAGAAGCTTTCCTGGTGGGCGGTGCAGGAGCCTTAATGTCTGGGGAATTGGAGAGCAGGAGAATCTGGAAGCCAGAGTCAAAGGGGCTTTGGCTGTGTGCCTGGAAGGCTTCCCAGAAGATGGAAGTTTCTGGCAGGGTTGCCTTGGGTGGATACGCTGACAGAAAGCTGAGCAAATCTCCATCTGAAATCCACCTGGTGGTAATCAGAATTGATTTGCTGCAGTGCAACATCTTGAATATTTTCTGAGGGAAATAACTGAGATGCATCCCTGCCTTCTCCCCAGGATGTTGGCTCTGCAGTGCAGCATTTTGGCAGCTCTGTGGGGAGGTGTGTGTGCAAGTGCAGGTCTAGGAAGCCAGCAGAGCTCCTGCCGTGGCTGGCCCCAGTGCTGTGGGGCCATAGGCATGGGAAAGTTGAATCCTTTCATCTACTACTTCTTCCCTGCTGACTGACTTGGCAGGAGAGAGTCAGAAGGGAAGACAGATCCATCAGAAGTTTGTTCAGGGTCCCTCATCGTAATCAGGTCAGAAAGAAGAAGAAAAATAGGAGAGAAAACTAAAAAGGTAGATTGTAGCTCTGGAGGGTTCAGTTCAACATGACAGGATTCAGAGAAGGGAACAGAAAATTGATATTATAATTTGAAGTGAGGCTAGTCTTACACTTTTCGTGAGAAATTCTCACCATTGCCTGACCACAACAAAGTACCTTATATCTTTTACAGGATCTGTCACTTGAGGAAGTCCTCAGCACCTGGTAGTTGTAGAAGTCAGGGTGACACGGTGGCCTCCTGCCTGCCTGGGGACATTCCCTGGTGTTTCTGCTCTTTTTCTTGTGTTTCACCCCTAGAAGCTGAATTACAAGAAATACTGAATCAGCATGAATTAGTGATAGGGAGCTGTATGTAGGAAGAGAAGATAGAAAAGTGATGGGGGAATGGGAGAAGGAAGCCTCTCCTTTTTGCCTTCCTAACATGGCTGTTTAAGAAACAGCTGGTTTGCCTTCCTACCATGGCTGATTAAGAAATGAAGCTCCTGCAGGCACACTTACTTTTACCCCCTCAAGGTGGTTCTCAGATAAATAAATGAATAAAGGTATTGAATAACAAGCTAGAATGCTCAATGAAACCAGCAACAGAGGAAATGTGTCTGCCTTGATTTCCTTGAAAACAGGTGTGGCTTGAAAAATATATTATCAAAGCTGTGCAACATCTAAACTCATTAGATCATATGCTATATTGAAGTAAGTTTTCCAAAGCAATTCTTTCTTCACACAGTTTAGATTTCAGTTCCTTTCTGTTTTCTAGTAAATAAACACTTCCATAAAAAACTGCAACCTACTTTTGCAATCTCGGCAGTAGTTTGAAGGACTCCTAGGTCTGTTAAAATGATTTGTGGAAGTTTTTATGGCACAAAATTTCTGGAGAAGGGTCTGAGGTCTGGCCCAAAGGATTCTTGCTAGGAGAGATTTGGCCCACTGCATTACAATTAACACATTTAGATCTTCTTTACAGAGTTCTCCTGAAAACACCCTGGTCTGCTATGTTTTATATATCTCTATGGGTACATTAAAAGAGAATTATCAAATAATTTCATTATTTTCTATTAACTACATCACTGAAATTCATCTTTATTCATGCACCTGGAGGATTTTGAAGCCAGGAAGAACCAGAAGTCCTAATCATTTTTCCACAGTGTTACATTCTTCCCAGGGCAAGGCATTAAGTATCATAGTGAGAAGACTCTGAGGCTTTAATCAGATTATATAGTAAATTGATGTAAAACCCATCAAATCTAATTTAAGTTTCATCTCCTGTGACAGAAAGAACACAAAAACATACTCCGAACTATTTATTTCTAGAAGCTTGCATCTGATAAATTTCAGTGTAGTAAGGAAGCAGAGGCTTGTATTCTCGGTGAGTGAAAATTTGCTTGCATAATCAGGAAATGTGCTTATAAAAGCTAGAAATCAGCAGGTGATGCATTTCAGTACTTTTCCAATATCTCAGCCATTCTGGAACATACCAGCCAGAACCACAGTAGTTAATGAGGGACACCTCTCTTTTTGCAGAGTTCAGCGTTCATCATGGCATGCATTAAGATGTTGCTGGGAATGGCAGGGTTTAGCAGCCTGTCCTATGTGCTGACATAATTCTCTTATTGATTTCTGCCACGCTGCACTATCAAGAGCTAATTTCCCATTGCATTCCAAGGACAGAACAGCAGGCAGGGACACTGTAGCACAGAAAGGACATAAATGGAGAGAACATATTTAATTTACTGCACATTATGATACCCTGTGTGCCCTTTGAAGGGTCACTCCTCTGATGACATCCCAAAACTGAAAACAGCTGAATGATCCAAATAATCTGGAGTAGGTAGGAGAGACTTTATATGTGCTGTTAGGTGAAAAAAACATTGCTACTTGTAGCTCTGTTCAAAAATCTAACCTTCAGCTTAATCAACAAGGACATTCGAGTTGCAATTGTTATTTTGTTTGAAAAGAAAAGGAGGTAGTGACCCCCCTCAGATGGATGCTAGCCAGGGCTTTAAAATTTTTATTCACTCCCAATACAGTACGTTGTGATGTGCATACAGTACGTTCACAATACTGCAATTTAGGACAATGATGAAGTCACAGTGTTCAGGGAAGAAGTCAGTGTCTCCAGGAAAGGGACTGCTTGAATTCTGGCTCAGGCAAATATTCCAAAACTACTGCAATTTGAAAATTGGACTGGGGATGTGATAGAGCTTGTATCTGTTTATTTCTCATTGCACACAACAGCCAGACTGATGTAGGAAGTGGTGCTGTGATGAAGATATCCTGTCTAGTATCTCTCAGGGAAATGAAACACACTGGTTTGAAGCAGCTGCAGTTTGGGTGGTAGTTGTCAAACAGCACAGAAGTCACTCTCCCTGCTTCTGTCCCCTTCATCACTGTTTTGCTATCTTCCATTTAAAGAAAAATACCTTGGAGTTTTAACATCAATCCAGAACTTCCCAGCTCTTTAACCACTTTTCTAGATCACCTGGTATCAAGAACAAAACTCTTCTACAAAACTGGAAGATGTTCAAAATAGAGTTCTCTTTATGAAAGTGAATGAAGCCAGGGGATTTTTGTTTCAATTTTGCTGATGTAGATACTCTAGACTTCTTTAATATTAAAGCATACTAAGTAGCTATCTAGGGTGGCACTAAATAGCAGAATATCCAAAGTACACTTACACAGTGAACTTTTGAAAGTTTTTTGTTTTGTGTGAAAAGAAAATGAATTGATGAAGCAACTCTGAGAACATTTATAACTTACTTCAGTCTGTAAAGTCAAATCTGTAGAGTCTTGTGGAATCTGACATCAGGTATAATGAGGAGCAGAAACAGAAAAAATTCTTTACAAATGCATGAAATAAAAGTACAAAAAACCTGTGAGAGTTTGCCAACCTACCAAGCAGAATCAGAACAGATTGTGTGATACAACTGTGTTGCCAAAGAGAAAAATCATAAGAAAGGTGAACAAAAGAAAGGACAAGACTACAAAGCGAGGCAACATGTATGAAGCCAGAAGGTGTGAAAGAAAACACAAAGTATCTTCAGACTTTGGACAGAGCTGAAAAAACAAACAAAAAAACCAACCAAACAAACAAACTTGCAAAAGAAATGAAACTGCTTGGAAGAGTATCTGACAGATATATTGTTAGCTGGGATACAAACTGGAAAACAACTGAAATTTTGATTACTTGCTATATGGCCAGTGCAAATGTAACTACAGTTATAAGAGTGGCTGGTCTTATATTTAAAGGTATGCATGCTTCTCTCCGTTAACCACAAATCAATTCTAGAGGACCAGTTCAGGTGAAAATGTCTAAACTGGAGATATAATGAGGTAAGGAGTCCCTAATACAGGTGATATGTATTAATGTGAGGAGTCCAGAAAAAAAAAATAATAATTTAAAACAAAGAAATTAAGACATAGCAACAAAAACAAAAAGTTCCCTGGAAAATTAAATATTCCCTGCAAAGAATTACGTAATAAAAACATTAAGTGTTGTCAAAGAAAGTGAATGAAATGTCAAAAAAAAAAAAATCTAGTCCATTATTATGTGTGTAGATCAGTTTAATAAGATTGTTATTCTCCTCTCCAGGACTAGGCACATTTTCTTGAATATACTGGTGAAAAAAATTACAAGCCATTTTTGCCTTCTCACCATGAAGAAACTTTAACACAGAAAATGACATATAATCTCACAAGACTTGTATTTATTAGATATGACAACCATTCTATCATCATGACAGGGTTACAATTAGATTTACACTGGTTTAACTGTTCCAAACAAATGTGTGATTTGTGCATATTATATTAACATAAGACCCTGAAAGTCTTTTGGTATTATGTAAAAAGGTATTGGAATCTTCACAAGGATCCTTAGAAATGCAGAATACCTAATAAGCAAGGAATAGCAGTCCTCATCTGCACCGAACAATGAGATTTCAAAACACAGCCTAGATGTAATACTGAATCAGCAATTTCCCACTATCAAAATGGGGATGTCTTGTTAGCATTTCCCAGCTCCCATCCTTCCTAATCTTTCTTCCTTCCCCTGTTCTTCACTAATCTCTGATCTGCACTCCTTCCACTATTGTAGTGCCTGACCTGGCTTTCATCCAATTGGAAAACCAAACTAACAAAGAAAAAGAACAAGTTAATAAATTGATTTAGTTAAAAAAAAATGCCTGAAGAAAAATAATAGACATCCTAAGCTTCCTCTGGAAACAGACAGGAAGAAATGGCTGTGGAAAAACCACAGACCCAGACAACAGCACAGGAAAGTGCTGACTAGGGCATTAGAGTGACCAAAGACTGCAGACATCTCTCTTCAGACATCTACAAGACGAGGAACAGATAGAGCACTGACATGTACTATAAAGGATGGCATTCTTTTTTACCCTCTGGAAAGGGAAGATGTAAGGCTAGCCACAGATGCAATGAGAGAATAGATTTTATTGATCTAAACTGCTGGTGCTAACAGCCAGACTAAGTGATGTGTACAAATCTTTTCTTCCACACAAGTAGCCTCATCTTTTATATGTTTATTTTCACTTTAATGCTGTGACACCTTGTTTTGAAAATTTGTCTCAGCATTTTCCCAAGTGGCCTCAAAGTCATATCTGCTCTAATCTAAATAGAGCTAGGTCTAGAGCTGTGGTCCCAAACTACCCCTACAGCAACCTGGTTAGCATAAACCTTGGCACAGTTTTAGAGCAGGCCATTTTTGAGCACAACTTGGGGCTTAAGAACAGTGGGGGCCACTTGGATGTCTACAGCTTAGGGTAAGATATTGAGGCTGTATGGCAACAGCCCTGCCAAAGGGCTGTGATTAGGTCATGATAGTTCTCAGCTTGTTTGATCTACTAGCACAGACAGGCCACAATTTCTTCACACACTGTTCAGAGGTCTGGGTTTGTGCCTGTGTACCTGAAGCTGTCACATAAAGGACATATCAAGGCTTAACAGTGTCATTATTCCTGGCAGAAAAGAGTGGTGCATGGATTTCTTTGTAAAGTTGCCATACCTGTTTGGAAACAAAAATTTGGGTTGATGCACAGTGTGTGGTTGGCTGTTAATGACTTTGAGATGCAAGTTGAAGTGCAAAGAATTTGTGCACATATGTGTGGAAAGTGAGAGGAAATAGCAAAGGATTATAACTCAGAGTTTTGCAGAGCACACATAAAATCATCCTAAGCATGTCCTAACTGCTTTCCGTCTCTGGAACAGCATGTCCTGAAAAAAAAATCAACCCCCCTCTTGATTTCCATCCCTCTGTCAGCCTTAAGGCTCCAGTAATATTTGCTGTTGTTCAGCACAGTCCTCCTCTCTTTTCTCCACAGAAGTTTCTCTATGTCATCTGTCATTCTCTATGTACCTGCTTTTTTTTTTGCTTCTGGTAAGTTTTGACTCTTAATTAAATGAACTAATTTAAATATTTTGAAACTAATTTAGAAAATATTTTCTAAAAAACAGACGCGTGTGAAAATCCTGCTGTTTTTCAGTGATAGAAGAGACCATTCTCTTTTTAGAAACTCTACCAGTTTTACTGTTCTGCACTTTTAATGGATGACCCATGCCTCCTGGAAAGAACAGCTTCTTAAATTGAGACGGTAGTTTTCAGATTCTACTTATGTGTCTAGTTACATTTAATACTGTACCAATATGTCCATATTAATTATAAATGCTTCAAGACATGATTTTGATGGACATATGACTTATTGCAAAATCACATCTTAATATTTTCAGTTTGTGAATTAGATTATTTGGAGTGAATGGGTAATAATGAAAACCTGTTACTTTTTTATTTCACTTTTTTCAGTACACTGCATTGTACTTGGTTTGGGGTTGTTTTTGCTTTTTATTATTTACTTTACTAATGTCAGTATCCACAAGTGTCTGAAAGTCATTGTGTTCTGTTCTGTCAGTCCCTTTTATGTGCTATCAAGGGGTACAAGTATAAAGGGAACGTATACATTTAAAAGCTCAACACTGACATTTTAATGAGGCCAACATTTAGCAAAAGCAGTGCTGAAGCCACTCCTACCTTTAAGAGAAGCAGCTCTCCAAAGCTTTTCTCCAGCAGTGTACATTGCACAGTCATCTCACACTGCAGATGTGTATTCTGATCAGTTTAGGAGTTGCTGGTGGTACACTGGATTTATTTACAACATTTTAAGTAGAATTCAAACAAACTGCATACATTTTCCATTTGACAAACACATGAACTACTTAAGCTTACAGCTGGTTTGCAGCACAAAAGCTTGCCACCAAACTCTTATTCCAGCATAAGCAAACATATTCCCTTTCCAAATGCTAGATAGATGTGTACATGTTCAAAACCAAAAGCATTCAGTGTTTCTCATTAGCATTCTCATAACCTTGATGAACACATTACAAAATCAAATTGGACAAATATTATGAATCTTTATGTTTGTATTATAATTTTCTTTTAAATATATATTTATGAGATCATGGGTTTGGTTGCAAGACAACTGCTTTGAAATATCAAACCCTAGTATGAAATTTTCATTAGCACAACACAGCTTTCAATTAACACAAAAAAAAGAAGAGAAAAATCACAAAATTATCACACAAAAAGATTGGAGAATACCGTACCATCATTTCACAGCATTTCCAAAACACTTTGGTACTCATTTGTCAGCTGACTCTTAATGTACTACATTTTTGTATGCCTCTGTAAATAAGGTTTTGTAGACTTTTCAAGGAAGAGGTGAGATTAGTATTTCTTGGTGATTTTCTTCTTTTCAGGGTCATCCCTTCTTCCATTTCAACCCTTATTTTTCTCTTTAGAATTAAAAGGAAAAACAAAATTAAAGCTCTGCCCAGCCAAAATATTTTTCTAAGAAGAGCTGACTTATTCTGCCATTATTCTCAGATGTTGAACTGTAGAAAATTTTAGGATGTAAAACTGAACAGGCTGTGAATGTAGTTTCTTTAGTATTTGAATAGTTCCTATTGCATTATGAACTCTTCTGTAAAGAAATATAAACAATGACCTCTAAAATCCATCACAAGGGGCAAAGTGGCTGCATATATTTGCCTACAAATGTCTTACATAGATACATTGTTCCTCAAGGTAGTCAGTGTTATTAAAATGAAGAATAGCCTCTGATATCCAAAGTAAACAGCAGCATAATGACTCATGTAAAGCAACATAATGACTCATGCACTTAAGGGGTGCTCAAGGCTGGATCAGCTATTTGATTATCCATGAATGAGTGTCTTCACTTAAAAACTAATATTGATTGAAAACTTCTGATGAGACACCTATTCAGAACATAAACTCAGGTTTGCTAAGATACTGAGTCCATGTCTCATTTCTGTGTAATTTAATGCATTGCAATAATAAATAATTTTTTAAAAAGTCTATTTTTTTTAGTGTCAGGTAGGATTTCTTTTACTGAATTGTAAGAAAACTGTGGTATATTTCCAAGTCAGGATTTTTTTTGTGGAACCACCAACATCTTCTGTTGTGTCAACAATTACAAAATAAATGCAATAAATTACAAATGAAGTGTGACAAGTTCAATTATTTTCTTGTCTCTTAAACAAACTATTGCTTCTCCTTTGTTGTATACAGGTTTATCTCCAGTTCTGATGAGACACCTATTCAGAACATAAACTCAGGTTTGCTAAGATACTGAGTCCATGTCTCATTTCCGTGCAATTGCTTCTCCTTTGTTGTATACAGGTTTATCTCCAGAGAACATACAAAGAGTTGCATCAAGCACAAATAAGGCCCGAAGAGCCAAATTCTGTGAGCAGTCATTTCTATATTCTAATCCAAAATAGAACTTCTGTTAGACATTTTTCTTCCATCAGTATCTTTTTTCCATGCATGAAATGCACTATTACATTTTTTGGAAGGAGGAAATAAGCTCAGAGCTAACATTAAAAGGCTTGCACAAACAAATATGAACCTGGACACGCTGCCCTGAGGATCATATCCAATTCCTCTCTGCAAGGATGCTTTTACAATTCAAAGCATGCTATGTTTTTTTAAAAATGTAATTTGATGTTATATTGTCATGCTGTAAAACATTTGCAATGTATAATGATGTAAGAGGCCAGCTGGCTGCTAATGGTAACAGCATACTTTACCAGAACTGTCATCAGAAGGACTGTTGAAGGCAGATGGCCCTTTTTTCCCCAGCTTTACCCTGTTAGAGATCCTACCAAGGACAGGCAGCCTACAAACCTCAGAGTAATGAGAAGAACATTGCTTTATTGACTATAAAGCTTTTCTGCAAATAAGCTTGAAAGCATTATGTGCTGGAGAGCTCCAGTGGCACGTATGCTCATAACCAAAATAGAGGATTCTGAATTGAAGCTTTGTTAAATGATTCTAATGTCCTGGAAAACTTTTTTGAGAAATATTGGATTGGTATTCAAAACTGCTGTAATACAGAGAGCTACTTTCCTGTCTTTAATTAGAGAAAGGCACAGTGCCAATTATGGTTGTTAATTATTGTGCATCCTCTCATTTCATGCCCATACTGCAAGGAGTTAAAATACAAACATAAGGCGAAAAATGATCCAGACTCAACTGATCATACAGAGATTAATTTTGATGGAAGGGTTGTTGTTCTACAGTTTGATAGTGCAGATGCCCATTTTCCCTGGGTAACAAAGGTTCAGTTGGTTATGCTTCTTTTACTTTTAGGGCTATCAAAAAAATTATTGTCATGGTCTCAAATTCTTTTTGTCTTACAACAGCAAAAAAGTATAGAAAAAGCATACCATATTTTGTATGACTGACAAGTGATATTTAGCTTTCTGGTGATAGCAGTTTTATTATTTCAGTTTTTGGTGCTTTTTCAAATGTTTTTTTCTAGTGATTTGTCTGTTAAAGCCACAATGCTCCTGCTTAAACCATTATCTTCATAGCAAGTGGATTTTGTCTTCTCATACTTCAGTTACCTCCCTTTTAATGCAGGAGAAGAAAAAACAGGCAGTTTTCTAAATTCTATTCATCAACAGCTTCCTTTTAACAAAGATACTCACAATTACAGTTCTGTATTATTACTATTTTACATGTACATAAGAACTAAAATAATTAATTCATTTTTCTTGGAGTTATTCTGAGGTTCTTCTGTTTGTTTTGCCTAACTCGTGTGTATAGACAGAATTTAGGGTTTTATCGGCTATTTCCTCTAGGAGGAAAAATTTTTTAGTTGCTTCTTTGGGGCATCATCTTTATTTACCAACACTGATCATTTATGTTCCCTAGATCTCAAGAGGAAATTACAACAGAGGATAGCATATTTTATCACAATTCCTACTCTCTTTCTGTTGGTACTTAAACTCTACAGTTTTTGTCTTGTCTTTTATTATCACAGTCTTGCATTTTTGTAGCCCTTTTGTACCTTTGCTGCTACTGGAATTCTGGGTCTTCATTGTTTAAGAAGTGAGTACTTTGTCATTCTTTTTCTCAGACTGTCCTCTGCTTATTCATTTTAAAATACTGAGCATCTTCACAGATGCCTTCTTATAGATCAGTTATTTTGAGTTTTGACTAAAGATCCATAGTATTTGTTTAGCTGCTTTCACAGAGAAAGTTAATGATTCTTGCAAGGGAAGATATTTGTTTTACATTGTTTTGTTCAGTAAGGATTAACTCAGTGCAGAATATTATCTGGACATCAGTTATGCATTCTGTTTTCAACATACATAGTTAAGAGGAAGGATGTGCAGCCTGCAGTGCAGCACTCCATGGATCAGGGGAGTTTGTGAAAGTTGTCTGTAAATATTTTCACCAAAGATTGCAGATTCAGGATTTTCCTGTGACTTTCCCTTTGTTCTACCATCTTTCACAAAAAAAGATTTGAATCTGAAATTAAGTTTTTTTAGTTTCAAGACCATTGAAATATTTTATTTACTTTTTTCTTTTTTCTATTTCTTTCTTACACTTTTTAGTTCACTGAGCTGTGGATTTTAACAACTTGACCACACAATGGAGTTTTCAGATTTTCCAAGACACTGGGGAATCAAAGGCCAGTCAATTGCGTAGTGTTAGTTGAGGAAATAATAGTCAGAAGATTCTGTCTGCATTGATTTCATTGCTCGGTTCTCATGGACAGGTTCATGTTCTATTTGATTGCAGGCAGACTTGGGACAAGCTTAGTTTTTAATCCAATGTCCATATTGTGAATCAGAATTGCAGTGTTGTCCCTTTCCACACAGAAAATGTCTTGAGAAAGGATGACAGATCAAAAGTGACCCTAAGGCAATTGCTGGTGTTAAAAATGTCCCCTCTTAGACATGTACTCTCCAGAGACTCTGATCAATATTTTGAGATTGAGGTGGTGGATTAATTTCTTGGTGAGATTCCTCAAGCATGTAGTAGCAGTGAACATGAAAAACCTCAATGAAGACAGCTTCAGAAATACTAGAGCTTAGAGACTTTGGATCCTTTACATGGCTTTGCATTGCAAACCCTGTCTTTATTATTTATGAAAACATGTTAACTTAGAATACTTGGCAATCCTTGAATTTTCTTTTTTTTTTAACTTTGAAAATTTCTATTGTGAGCATTTCTTAACATTTTGGACATGGCACAGCATGTGGCTCTGCTCCTGCAGGACCTTGGCCTCTCTGACCTCTTATTATGACTTATGCACAGCCCACTTTTGGTTGCCTGGGAATTGTCTCCTTTGAACTAGCCAGCTAGACTTTTTTAAAAGCAGTGAAAGGAGCAGGTAATATTTCACCTGTATTGGAGATCCATTCTAAAATGAATGAATTTGTGTATGGACAGATTTCAACCCTCCCTCCTGACCATAAAGAGAGTTCAAGGAATTACATCAGGCAAGGCACCAAATTCTTACACAGCTAAAGAACATGAATCCCACCTTTCCTCCTCTGTGTTTTATAAGAATGTGGGTTTTACCCACCCCAGGTATTTAGATGTTTCTTAGTGTTGTTATGTGCTGCAGTTTTGATCTTTGCAGAGATCTCTTTACGGGTGCTGTGATTCAAACAATACTGATATTGATTTTTATATTCTGAACAAAATAACAACGCATATTTTACAATTTAGAATGTAACCTGTCCTCCTGAAAACATCATAGTATTTGTTTATTTCTTTAGCATCAAGCAAAGTTGCTTGCCGGGCAGTGTCAGGAAGAGGCTGTGATTCCAAAATCATCACTTATAACAGGTATGATAGGGATGGGGAAGGAGTTGCTCAAGGCAATGGCAGTTTCTGCACAATACAACCTCCCAAAATATGCATCAAGTAATGGGATGGCAATAATGATAGTCTGAAACCTACCTGCTTCCCCCAAATCCATTCTATGTAAATCAGCATACAGGACTAAAGTAAAATTTAATTAGATTTTTTAATTATTTTATTGCTGTCTTGAGACTGCAGAGCACCTTTAGACAACAATCATGTTCCCTTTGTACTATAGCTAGACATGCTACTTTGAGTGCTGCAAAATGAATTTAATAAAAAATGCAAGCTCCTAGCAGTACTTACTGCTCTGTTTTTGATATTCAATTTCCAAAGCCTCTTTTATGAAATGCCTGATATTTGTGGCAAATCAGGTGTTGTTTTCCCAAATAATTTTTTCTTTTCCACCACTTCATGGATGAGCAGAAGCAAGGACTGTTATTTTACTACTTAGAAAGGAATCTTAGATCATATTTGGAGGAAACAGTGTCTGCTGATGTTCTTATGAACTGACCTGTATTGGCTTAAGTCGGTATTTCTCAGCCATTGATACTCTGCAAGAGCAGCAGTATACAAAAAAAGGAGCTGCACCTGAGTCAGTGCACCTTTCAGCCTTGTGTATGCAGCTCAAAGGTTAACTGCTCGTCTGTGAACTGTGGCTGCTCAGAACTTGATGCCTGAATTGCTTCAAACTTACTCAGCATGAAAGAAGAACTCAGAAGAAGAGGAAAGGTTTTATTCTGGTTTAGCCTTTCACCCAGTATTTCAGATTTCAGGGTAGGAAGTGTGGTTAGGCCAGATGCCTGAAGAAATTATAATGAGTGTTAATTCTAATTCATTATATCAGTGATACAAGTGCCCCTCCATAAGTTCCTGTCACCAAGTCTGGAGTGTACTGGGTTAAAATTAACAGCTAAGGGTTCAGTTAGTTCTCAACAATCGAATTCAATTCAGTAACCAAGAAGAAAACTGCCCCAATAGTATCTAAATAAATAAATAAATAAAAAGGGTCAGTTTTCCTTAGGATTCATGAGCTGAATTTGTTCAGTGAAGAAAGGCCCAGTGATCCATTGGAGTCAGTGCAACAGAAGGAAGAGGCTGGCAAGAGAAAGGGACGCGAGCACAAGTGAAGGGATGATGAGCAAAGTTTGGCTAGACAAATTTTCACATGGGGTCAGCCACCTTGTGTAGCTACATCTACAGAATGTTTAATCCTGTTGGGAACTTTGGGTCCAAGATGTCGTAGGAATTCTTTAAACTGAAAATATTTTAATGTTTCATTTGAAAACACAGTCTCTGCTACTGATATTCTGACTGGCCAAGCCAGCTATGTCAAATATTTCCAGGGCAAGAGCACCTTCCTCACCCCTCAAATATTAGATGTCTCACTGCCAGTCATTTGTGAGTTAAACTGCTTTGTAACTTCGCAGAAACATATGTTTATGATATGTGTTTACAGAAAGAAACTCAATAATATTTTCATGCAACAATGTAAAAATAAAACACTTAAACACATCAAATGTCCTTGCAATTTTCTTAGGCTTTGTTTAAACAATTGTCATTTCTTTTTTTTTCCCCAATGAATAATGCAACATTTAATATTATGCAGAATATACAATGAACTAAAATATTTATCACACTGTACTTTCTTATTGGGCTTTTATTAAGTCTAATAACTGTACATTAAAGTAATTGCCTTATGCCTGCTAAGAAGCATTGGAAACCTGGAACAATAAAAGTTTAAGACATGTGAGTGTGGTTTGGGTTTTTTTTTTTCCAAAATATATACATTTGCCAAGGTCTCCATCCTAGCACAATAGCATCTTTTGGCTTAGAAAAAATTTAAGCTGGTCAAATCTGACTGTAAATTCATAAGAAACATATCTGATACATGGATTTCTTTTTTCTGGCAAAGCTTTTTCCTTCCATCTCTTTGTTAATAATGACTTCAAAATATGAGGTATATATCCTTTTTTTAGATTCTAATAAAAGACATTTTTAAAAAGAAATATTCAAATGTGACACATATATTGAGATTTACAGTTATGTAAATGACGTTAAGTTTAATTTCCCAGTTAAAGTTACAAGAGGGAAATTTTATAATTAGTTACTTGAAAATGAATAAATTCTATGCCAACTTCTATATATAACTCATTAGTCTTACTGTGACTGAGTCGAGTCCTTCAATGTTTTGAAAAGTTACATGTAGTCAATGAAAATATCTAAAATCTCAGCATGTGTTTTTTAGCATCATCTTTCCAGTGGGGGAAACTGTGTGCAGTGTAGAATTTAAAAAAATTCTAAATTTACACTATGATAGAATATTTGTGTATATAAAAGTGGATGTATAATATGCAGATATGCATTTGTAGCTTTTATATTTTCAAGGCCACTATTCTCTGATCAAGTTAAAAATTAAATAGTCAAATCCATGCTTTAGTTTGAACAGGGAAGTACTTGGACTGCCACATGGGTGCCTAACCAACCGAGAAAGAAGACTGGGAAAGTACTGTATCTTGCAAATATGAAATAAAATGTAGATGGAAACCCATATTTGAATCAAATATTTTTTAAATAAAATTCTTTTAAACACAGCTTTCTAATATTCCAAAAATGTGCTGAAGTTTTGTAATTTTTTTCAGAATATTTTTTTACACAGATTTTAAGCTATGTTGAAATACAGAGGCAATTTTGCACACATAAATTTTTAAAATTATTCTGTTCTGCTAAGTTCAGTAGTAGCATACATGAAGGGATATTTCACTATATTGTGGTGCCCGCCTTGTAGAAGAAACATGTGCAAGAAGCTTGTGAGTGAAATGTATTAGTAATTTTGATCCCAAAGTATTTGAAGTGTATCTGAGTAATTTCAGAGTAGCAACTGATTGTGATGCTCAATAGTATTTAAAATTATTGCTCATGTCTCATCTTCGTAGAGGAAAAAAGGACAATGAAGCTTAAAATAAAAAAACAAAAAATTAGGAACTCCTATTATTATTATTATTATTATTATTTTCACCCTAGTGGCTGATAGTATTAAAATAAAATTTCAATTATCAAAAGTAGCAAGATATTAAATAATAAGTTTCAGATGTAGTTTGTGTCCTACAAGCCAGTGGGTTTGAGCTGTAAGTAAAGGTTGAAGTGTATGTACTCCGCTGTTATTAATCATTATTCAAGAAAAAACAAATCATCTGTCAGGAGTATATTGTTTCTTAAAGGACTGATTTTTATTAACTTTTGAGTCCTATTAATTAGCTACATTATCCAGTGCTCAGTGAGAAGCTGTTACACTTTTTGTCAGGGCACTCCATGTTCTCCAGTCCAACCACGAGCCTTCTGTGCAGAATTTAGCTCTGAGACCACAAGCTGCAGCAGTGTGACGTGCAGCCCTGTGCACACCAATAATGCCACCTGGGACTGCTAATGAGGGATTTCACAGCTCAGAGGATGCTGCTCATTTGCATCATCTGTTGAGTGGATGACAAAGATGGGAGGAGACATTTTATTTCCAAAACTGAGTTATTTAGATTAGCTTTTTTATCTCAGCCCAGCTAAATTTTTCACAAGAGTTGATGCCATCTCTTGGGATGCTGTCAGTAGGGTTTGACATCAGAGGTGCTGTGAGGAGCCCTTGTTTGACAATGCATCACAGCCCCCAGCCATGTGCCCCTCAGCCTGGCTCACAGACTTGGTGGAGACCAAATGGAGATCTACAATGTGCAGACCAGATTTATCAGGGGAATAAGGGAAATAATGACAAGGCTGGCATTTAAAGTGATGTAAGAAGTCATGTCTGTGATTTAGTGTGATAGATGGCTTAAAGAGAGGGAATGGAGTCCAGAGGTAGAATCCATCAATTAGCAGTGGAAAACTTCTTTCCCTTCTAATATGTCAGGTCTACAACAACCAGCCAAATCTTTCAGTTGTTTTGTAGCCACAGGAAGCCAGCATCCTGAACATATGAAGCCTGAAGTACATTTTTCCACTTCTTATCTTTAATCAATACCACCGCACACACGTAACATGACAACCTGGAGCCTTCCACCACCTAGAACTGCACATTACTGTGTGAAACCACACACATATGTCATCATATCACCACACCAGACTTTTTCCTTGTTGTTGTTTCATTTGGCTACACAACATTAGTCCTTCAGCTTTTCCTTGGAAATAGGAAAAAAAAACCAAAAAACATAGACACTTCATCATACTGCTCACTGAAAAAGAGCAGCTCCATGAACTAAGCATGTATTCACTATTGTATTTAAGAGCCTCAGACAATGGGGCACGTAAAGGGTCCCTTGGGGTACTTAGTTTAATCTCTACCATAGGCAATGACACCATATAATCCTTTTAAAAAACTATTGCCTTTAACTAGCTAGGATTTTTTTCCTGCTCTCCCAGAAGACTACCTTAGAATTTAACTATTTTGATTGATAGAAGCTATCTCATTTCTAGCTAAAATTGGTTTCTATCTAGTTTACATCAATTTCTTGTGACAACATTGTTGTCTAGTTTAAATAGCTTTTTTTTTCCCCAACCTCAGTAAACATCTCAGATAATTTTATGTGACAAAAATAGGCAGTGATTTACTTTAAAATTATTTTTATATTAAATTATGAATGTGAGCCTTAAATTGAGCCTTTCAAAAGATTGGATTTAACAGAACATTACCTTCAATTAAACCTTACAATGCCTGAGCATCATGGGCAATTTTTCTTGAGTTCTGTCTTTGTTCCCCATATTCTTTTTTTTTCCACTTAAGAAATTAAGAAATCCTTTATTCTTTGCACCAGTTTAATATGCCTCCTTTTCTGCATATGAAAAAAAATCGAAGAAAATATTGCTTCCTCCCCACCCACAACCTGGTTCTTCTCATTGCATGTGAGGCATTAAGTTCCCCTTCTCCAGTTAAAAAACCTCTGTGACCCATTTTGTTTCCCCACCTGCTTCCTCATTCTCATAGTACAGAGCCTTAAGCATCAAAGAGTAAGAAAAGTCTGAACAAGGAACATGTTGAGCTCAATCAGCCTTCAGTTTTCACCTCAACCATCTAACAAGTCACCAACAATATTTTCAATAAAAATTATGGCTTACCCAATCAGTAAGCAATATTTTTCAAAGTTTTTGCAATTGAAATATGTAACATATTGAAAAGAATGCAGGTTTTCAAAATGATCTATACTATATGTATAAATAACCTTTGTATTTTTCTCTCATCAACTTTTCAAACCACTGTTTTATTCTGAATAATGTTATTATTATTAGTTTCTTGGGCTTACTTTCCAAAACTATGTAGAATTTCTTGTAAGTGATGACAAACATTTCTTTGTTATAAGAAACAATATAGAAGAGAGAAACAGAAATGAGGAAAAAAAATTGTAAAAAAGCAAAGATTACTATTTCTTTAACAATTAAGAGACTTTAATGAACTTGGAATTGAATGTGTTCTTAATTCCTTCAGTTGTTTAATGCCCTCTTCTGTACTGTGATGATCCTGTATTCTGACCAAGTAAAACAGAAGCTGTAGCTCAAATGTGAAAGAAATTATCTGAGTCAAAATGCACCCTTTGGTGGAACTCAGATGAAATTTCCACAGTTATTTGCTGTGACTCATTACTGGAATTTTTTTAGCACTCTTGGCCCAGGAGCCTCTTGCCTAAGTTAAATGTCAGAAAGATAGATGTCTAAGCTGGAGCTAGTCATGCTAGAATCCCTTTATATTCAGTGGAAAGAAATAGGCCCTGCCAGGGAATGACTGATCTGGCCATTTAAATATCTAACTTACAGTAGAGGTAACCTGTCTCCATTTGTGGTATCTTTGCATGCAGTCTGTCTGAGGTGGAGTAAGTATCACTTTTTGCAGGTGAGGATACGAAACAGAAAGACTGCTCCTAGAGTACAGCCTAAAGAAAAATATCACCCAGCTTCCAAAGCAGCTGTGAATTCCCCAGGTCCCTGGCAAGGCACAGCATGAGCTATATGTAGAGCTTTTACAAGCAGGCTGAGCTCAGTTGCCCACAGAGCCCATTTATCCTCACTCCATAAGTCACAACACTGATGCTTATGCAAACCAGGTCCTCTGAGCATCCTGTCTGCTTGTCATTCACAAGGGCAATGGGAATAGCTGTTGCTGAAAGGATGCTTACTCTTCAAAAAACACATTTTGGGATGCCATAAGCACCAATTATATCCATGGTTTCTCACTGACAATACATGAAGGATCAATTTGGAGAAGGCACCAGATAACTGCCTCAAGCAGAAAATGTACATTTTTGATACTCATATGGGAGCAGCAATATAAATCAATATTTTTACACAGTGATTTGTAGGCATGTGCAGTAGACTTGAGATTGATATGAATTAAATGTGTAAATACTGGAAGAAATTGTAGAACAAAGGATTCAAAAAAGTTCTGCATGTGTAACAAATAATATTCTTCCAAAGAAACTGATTTCATTACACTGTTCCTAGCAGTAGAATGGACTACATGAATTTCTTGTACTTCGGACAAGTCTTTGGAAATCAGTAATATGAAGATTAGTTCACTGTTGCCAAACAAAAGGTATCTAAAATCTAAGTACTTGACAGCAGCTGTCTCTTTTTCTCTTGTGTTGCACACACTAGTGATCCTGCCCAAGCTGTTGAACATTTGTCTTGACACTTGTGAGCACGTGAGAGTGCATCTGTAAAATCAACACACTTAAGGATGCTGTTCAATAAAATCACTATCCCTTTCCTCAGGGACACCCACTTAGTTTTGTTAGACCAATTTTCCTACACTGGAGGTCACTTTGCTTTACCCTTTTCATTTAGCCCTATTCACCTTATTGTTAAATTCAACCTGAAAGCTTCATAACAGGTTCTCCAGATGTCAGCTGCTGATAGCTATTATTTTATGGGTCACCTCTCTCACAAAAGCCTAGATTAACCCCATGTAATTTGTGGAACACTGTGAAAATGTTTTTCTGGATCATAATTAGCTGTGATTCCCCATGCACAGACAGGCATACTCTGCTACTCAGTGGCCTGAATTGACACCTAGAAATACTTCTTCATATATACTGAATATATGGCATCTGTTGGCTTACTTCATTCCAAACGTTGGGTGCTCAGGCAGACGCTGAGCTCCATGCCAGTGTCTAAATTTTACATTAACAGAGAGTGGAAGGAATGTTGCAGTGACAGAGGACTTAGGGCTTTTAGTTGTTGAGCTGAAGACATGTTTCTGAGCCTTCTGCATACATGCTGAAGGCCACATGCAGTCCAGCCAGGCAGGAGTGGGTACCTGCTGACCACTCAGACCCAGGAAAGAGAATAAGGCTCTACTTTAGATAATTTTGTACTTTTAATACATATATTTGCAAATATATATCATACACATAACTAGCATGGTACTGATATACAAAGGCCAATGGCTTGATCAAGGCTGAATAGACTTGTTGGTCTTCTAATTAGCTTGTGTGGGGAAAAAAAGTCTGTAGTGAAAAGAAGAAAGTGGGAATTAGGACTTACGGAGACCAAAACAGCTCCAGCTTCCTAAGCTCTCCTTAGGGAGTTTCCAGTTTTTCCCACATGGCTTAAACAATTCTGCTAGGCTAGAAAAGTTGATCAGAGAAGTTATTTATGCTGTTCTGAGTGCATTTTTATCTCTGCATGTTTTCTGCTTAAGCTTTGGGTTTGAGCAGTTGTATTTGGCCATAATTTCAATGCCAAAATTGATCTCATCCATGACACTAAGGTCAGTTTTGTTAAATCTGCACCAGTTTTCTTCCCAGAGAGGCACTGCAGGATTAGCTGCTCTAAATTTATGAGTCAGGCAGTTGAGTAGCTATAGTATAGACAGATGAACTATTTCCAGAACACCTCAGGACCATAACCAGTGATTAATGCCTTTAGCTGCATAAAAGTCATTCAGAGAATACATTAAACTCCCCAAATCAGAGCCTAAATCAATGGTATGAAGTTGGCAGGCTCCAGGAGTGGGTTTCTGAAAACTTCATGAAGTTCAGCAAGGCCAAGTCCCAGGTCCTGTACCGGGGTTGGGGCAGTCCCCAACATCAGCTGGGAGATCATCATGGCACAAACTGATTGAGAGCAAAGAAGATTTTAGAAGCACTGGAAGTTGGATGTGGCTTTCATCAACCTGATCTAGTGAAAGGTGTCCCTGCTTGTGTCAGGTGGAGTGATCTAGCTGACTTTTAAAGGTCTTTTCTAACTCAAACTACTCTGTGAACCTATGACATTAGGGGAAGTTCTGATTTAAGTAATAGCTAAAGTCTGATGATGACTTAGAATTTTTATTCTTCAATACTTGTCAATTGTAAATGTACTGAGGAAAACATACTGAAACACCAGGTTTTGGGTTTTTAGTTTGTTTTTTTTTTTAATATCACCCTTAATTGATTGTGGCTGTTACATTGGATTTAGAAAATTCTATGAATTTATGAAGTTATGAAGCAGTACACCAACCAATGAGGCAAAAAATAAAGAAATTAACATTTTACAGGGAAATTGAACACTAGAAATAATAGCACTTATCTGAGAAGCAGTCCATGAGATTAACATTTAGGCTCTTAAGCTTCTTAAGGTTTTCGGAACATAAATAACACTATGTGAACCAGATTTATTTGCTATACATGAGTTCTAAAATCTCTTTTATTGGGAAAAAAGGGGTAAAATTATTTTAATATGCCTTTTTGACTTTAAACAAATGCTTTACCATGTATTCAGCTTTTATAGTTCTCTTGGTTTCTGAATGTTAATATCACAGAACAATAAAATCAAAGAATTATTTGCATAGAAAGGAGCCCTTGAAGATCGTGTAATGGTCCCTGGCTATGGACAGAGACACCATTAACTAGATCAGATAGCTCAGAGCCTCATTCAGCTTGGCCTTGAACACCATGAGGGATACAACATCCACGACTTCTCTGGGCATCTTGTTCCAGTACTTCACAGTAAGGAATTTCTTCCTGACATCTAATTTAAACCCACCCTCTTTCAACTCAAACCTATTCCCACTTGTCCTATCACTTCATGCCCTTGTAAACAGTCTTGCCCCATCTTTCCTTTAAGGTCCTTTCAGGTACTGGAAAGCTGCAGTTAGGTCGCCCCAAAACCTTTTTTTTTTTCCATGCTGAACAATCTCAATTCTGTCAGCCTTTCCTCACGCAAAGGTGCTCCAGCCCTCTGACCAGCTTGGTGGCCCTCCTCTGGACTTGATCCAACAGGTCCATGTCTTTCCTGTGTTGACAACCCCAGAGCTGGATGCAGAACTGCAGATGCGGTCTCTCCAGAGTGGAGTAAAGGGGCAGAATCCCCTCCCTGGCCCTGCTGGCCGCGCTGCTTTGGATGCAGCCCAGGACACGTTTGGCTCCCTGTGCTGGGAGTGCCCATGGCTGGGTCATGTTCAGCCTCTCCCCCCCCAGCTCCCCTGAGTCCTTTCTCAGCAGGGCTGCTCTCCATCTGCTCATCCCCAGCCTGTGCTGATTCCAGGGTTTGCCCAACCCAGGTGCAGCACCTTGCACTTGGTCTTGTGAAACCCCCTGAGATTCCCATGGGCTCACTGCTCAGGCCTGTCCAGGTCCCTCTGGATGGCATCCTGTGCTTCAGGTGTGTCAGCTGCACCACTCAGCTCGGTGTCATCTGCACACGTGCTGAGGGGGCAGCAGATCCCTTCATCCCTGTCATTAATGAAAATATTAAATAACACTGCTCCCAGCACAGACCCTTGAGGGACACCACTCATCACTGATGCCCTTTGAATGTGACCATCCAACCAATTCCCAATCCAGCTAACAGTTCACCAGTCAAATCCATCACTCTCCAATTTGAACAGAAGGACGTTGTGGGAAAGTACTGCTTCCAGGCTCTTCTGTTGCTGTTCAGCAAGTTGTCTGGAGGCTTTTCTAATGCTTTCCTTTCCTTGAGTTTATTTTTGCACAGAGTCCACATAAGTGTTTCAGTACCCTGTGAACAGAGAGCAAAACAGCAGAAAGAATGCAGAGTAGAATCCCTTACCTGGACCAGGTCTTTCCTATTTAATTTACTGGGACATTTAACCATAGTATTTTAAGAGACCATGTTTTTAAAGAAAATGTAGTTCTGGAGGGCCAGTCTCTCACATAGGCTGATATTTATCTAGAGACATTTGGAAAATTTTCAGTAGAAAACTTTGCATTGGATAAAACAACTGTATGAAAATACGCTGTATTCTGATTTTGCTGAACTTTGGGTATAGAAGATTTAAAAAAACACACCACAGTCACCTGTCTTAACAGTTTTTGTGTTAAATGCTTCACAATTTAGAACGACTTTTCAATTCAATATTTTGGAATTTTTTTTATACTAACTGTGTCATATAATGGAGGGTACTAAAAAGCTAAAGTCAAAACAACATTTCACACTGCCAAAACTGACACAATAAAACCAGACTGGCCACCTAAAATAGATGGATTTGCGATTAACCTGTTAAGAGGATAACCATTCTCCTACCCTAGTCCTCCATCACAGTCAAAAAGGTGTCAAGTTAAGTGTTACTATACTCCGGTTCCTATTTGCCCTTGTGCTACAGGTTACAGAAGAAAAATACAAAAACTTTTCACAGTGTTCTTTATCTTATGTCATTATCCTTATGCTGCCTTAGGTCATTAAAATAAATGTTTTGTGCTTGGGTCCATTTATTCTATTGTCAGTGATGAATGTACCTGCTTGATTTAATTTTGTATGCATTTTATATTGCCCATTGTATGTTTTCAGGTTTATTAAATAAGTACTCCATCTTATTTCAAAAAGCTCTAAACATGACATATTTTTTATTTTTTTATTTTTAATGATCTTATTTTAAAAGCCATACTTTTTTTTTTTTTTGTTTAGCACAACATGGTAAATCCTAAGTAAAACTTGACTGTGTTGTTTTGCTAGTACTTGTGGATAGTTTCATATGCTTTCGACATAGAGAGGGAGGTCAAATGGTCCTATATGTCAAGAAACAAGGCCTTGGACTTATTCTTGCTCATTTTCTCACCTCTTTTTCATCCTTATCACAATGCAAATTTAAGAAGACTTCTACTCCCTTTCCTCATTTCTCTTCATGTTGCTTCAGCCAACTTTGTCCTAAACAAACCCTTATTTTTTCCCTGAAAACAATGTCTTCACCACCTTGTCGCACAATGAGATAAATCACTGATAAAGGGAGAGTTATGCTGACCCTTGAAGCTCTGCTGGGAAAGGTCAGGGCAGTGCTCTGCTGAAACCCCATGAAACTGCCTCTTTCATCTTTCTTTGTAGGAACAGAAGTGAACCAGACAGGTCTTTCTTCTTTAAGCAGCTCTAATTGGCACCTCACCTGGGAGACAGATACACGCACTTGGCCATATCTATTTTCTTCCTCTACTTACCTACCTATCCCTTCCTATGGCCCTAAATACAGCATCTCTTTTCTCTGGTGTGTGATATAAGGAAGATCTCATTTGCTTTCCTGACTCAGAACACAATCCTTGCATCAACAGTAGCACCGACAGTATTTAACCTCACCTCCAGGTCACTAACACTTCACCATCAAGTCAATATCCCAAGATTGCCTTTGGGATTGTAGGGAGTCTTCCCTCCATAACAGAAGGCAAAACTAGGAGGGGGTTTGAAAATCATGTGCTACAGCAGACCTATACACCAAGAACATGAATAACTTAGAGATGCTAAGTATATGTACAGGTGGGTGTACATACTGTGTAGATTTTACAGAAAATGAAATCAAGATTTTGCTAGACCACAGTTCTACCTCAGTGTGCAGGAAATTCCTCCTGATATTCACCTCAGGTGTCTCAAAACTATGGCCTTATGTGGAGATTGCACAGAGTTATACCTTTAAAAAACCCAGCAGAAATTACAGCAGCTTCTAGTCAGAATTAATATTAGCACAAAATAAATATTTTTGCAATTCCATTCCAAAAGGCTAATCCCCCTATTGCTTTGATATTTTTGAGCTTTTTTTTTAATCCCTCCAATTTTTGACAAGGATATGAAGACATTAGAAACAAGGTGCAACCTAATTAAAACAATATGCAATAGAATTCCCATAACAAAAGAACCTCAAATATTTTCTATCAGAATTTCTAAGTTGTAAGAAAATCCATTGAAAGCTGTATTAACCCCAAAGACCAGAGATTAAACAACAGTTTGCATGTGTCCTGGCAGTATGTTGTGGCAAAAACAAGATTGGTTTCAAGCTGTCTAAGCACAGCAATTGCAATAGCCAGGTGGTAAATGATATTTCTAGGAGATCCTTCTGAAGATCACACCAGGAACACATCAGATGCAGTTCCCATTAACAGAGATGGTGGGTCATCACCCAGATAAAGAGAAGGATGATTCTATTAAAACTTTTGCTTCCCATTTACTTTCAAACTCACATATCCTCATACTTCCTGGTCCTCTTCCTGGGGAGAAGCTCTCAGTTTAACAGAATGGTCTTGAAACCTCTAGGGAAAACTTGAATTCTTTGACTTTCCAACCTGTTTTTTCAGGCTAATTTTTAAAAATATTTGGATGACGTTCACAGTTTGCATCTTAAATCTTGTGTGCATACACAAAGTGAATTGAAATTCTGACATCTGTAGTTCACCCACCTGCTGAACCCACTAGTTTTATCAGAGAACTTGTTTAATAAGCTGAGAAAACAGGATCAAAATCATCCTTATAGCTTGGTTCTCTACTCCTCTCCATGGAAGACTTCTGATGAGGCTATAATTCTTCAAAATTCTTGCTTAAGGTAGCATTTCAGGTATTTAATAATAATTTGAAAACTTAGATTCCCATTGGCTCCACTTCAGATTTCTTCTATTATGCACAGAAATAGCTTAAACTCATTTGGCAGCTGTGCTACATGGTGCTGAGTTGCACAGGATAACTATACAACAACTTTAAGGGTACTTTACTATCCTGAATTTATCTAGGAAAATGACAACATTGCTGATATTTCTGATTGATGAGAGCATAAAGCTTTGACAGGTTCTTGCACTTATCTAAGCTTTCAAATATTTTGGGACAACTGCAAACCTGATCACTGTTATTATCAGCAAAAAATAAAAGCATGACAAGCGAATAGGATCCTGATATTTGCTGAGATGATAATGAGGTATCATTTCAATAAACCCCACCTTACTAATAATGAAATTTCATGCAACTGGAAAGGTGCTGGCAGTACTGAAAGATGTTTCAGTAACCCAAACTACTCTAAAACTGAAGAAAATAGTTTTTGTACCAAGCACAGGAGTGCTGACTTTAAGAAATAAGTTAACATTAAGAAGGCTTTAAGTTGTTTGGAGAGATCTACAGGCTTACACATCTGAGGGATACTTACCAAGTATCTGAAAGCTAACCCAAGCTATTTTTAAGCCGTACAGAATTGCTGAGAGTTGTGTGTACTTTATTGCAACTCCAGTCAGCAACTTGGATTAGACATCCATCCTATATAGTGTTGTTTGTGTCTGGATTACTCTTTGGATGAGGTGCTCAGACAGACTTGTACATTTGTCAGCTCTGCAGAGACAACTCAAGAAGAAGGAAAAAATAAAAACTACTAGTTCTGTGGTCAGAGTGCAAAGTCTGTAAAAACTATGTTTTGTCGGACATTTCTGTCAGTGTGCCATAACATGTCATCTCTCTTGAGGGGATATAAATCCTGGAAGCCCTCATAAGATGTCAAGGCCCAAAGAGTAACTCATTTTTTCTTTATCAGTAGAAATACCAAGTTATAACAAGTACCTGTGTTGTAGGCCAAAGGACAGATCTCTTTTTCAACAAGGCAAGAGTTTCCCATTTTTACACATCAGAACTCTGACTCAACACAAAATATTTCTACAACTAACACCATTCAGAGGTCTGTTCTTTGCAGATGCCCATTTCTGAAGATACTGACCGAAAGAGAGGAGGAGTCAGAGGTTTGTGTTTAACGCTTCTGTGTCTTCTACAGCCAATAGAGCTGGTGTAATCAGACTACTGTTCATCATTTGTGGGATTAATTCACACCATCATCTTCAAAATTTTCTCTGAGAACCCTTCCAAAAGTCTGACTCAATGAATTCATTTTGGGAATCAGGTGGTTCATACAAAAGATCTGAATGGTTTTGGAAGTAGCACTGCTACCAGCAAAGCCTGAATACCAGCCTGTGATTGTCTATAAACACCACCCACATGTTCAGGTGTAAGCAGATTTGTCTTTTCCCACACCTGACTCTTCATTTCAGATAAACAATATGAAAACAAAGCAAAATGAGACAATATGCACAAAAAGAGAATAATTCAGTGTCTGTGTGGAGACTTCTAAAATCCCAGTAATACAGATATAATCTTAATCAGTCCTCTATTTTTCTGAGAGTTGATTAATAAGCAATAATATTAGATCTGAGAAAAGGTCTGCACACATTTCTTTATTGCTTCATTTATTTTTGGTGATTTTTTTTTCCTTAATTCAAGGACTTAAATATTATTTTAATATAGTCCCTTGTGTTTAATTATTAAAAGGTTTAATAACAGAAAACTGCATCCACTCACACTAAAAGGATAACCTTCTTCATGTTCATACTTAGATTTACACACTTTGCAATAACACAATTCATTTCACATTTCTTAGGAAGTGAATTACAAAAATAATGTAAGAGAGAAAAATGCTACAGAAGTCTTTTCTTCCAGTAATTCAAAATATGATGTCTGTAGATGAAATTATACTGTCACAAACAACTGATATTTCTGTCTCTTATCAGTGACAGGAAGTAGTTATAAGAAAAGGAAACCAAGCAAACCTCTTCAGATTCCATTCTTTCACTCATATTATATAAAGGCATGAGTGTGAGTATGAAATGTTTTCATAACTTGTTCATCATCTGGCCTTTGGGGTTTGCTTTATTGACAAGGGCTGAGTGATACTTTTTTATTATTATTTTGTCCTACAGTTTTTCAAGTGATATTGCTGTCAGACAAAATCATTGTTTTTAATGGAACTTTTGAGAAAGAAATATTTCAGAAATATTATATTATTGAATACCAAAGAAAATAAAACATTGATACCACCAATTCTTAATTTTTGTTCACTTTCTTTTCTTTTTTTCTCTGTCAGTTCTGCTTCATATTCATATGAAATAGGGTAGGAAAAGCTAAGATAACATTCAGAAAAATCTTTGATGCAATTTATTATTTATTCTTTCAGTGGCACAGAGCATCATGAAATTTTCCTTTTACACTGTATCTACAGATGTCCTTGAATTTAGAAGTCCAACCTAATGAACATATTGCTAGTGGCTTGTATGGGGCTGTTTATTTGACCACGACACTCAAAATGTTTCTCTGGGGTGGATTTCTATGCCTCTAAATTATTACAGAGTTTCAAACATTACATACATGGATGTATGAAATTCACAACAAACCCAGTGTTAGTATCTGTTGATATAGATGGGAAGAGAATTTGCAAGTGTTCTTTCTTGATTGGCTTCTGCTCTGATTTAGAGGTATTCTTCAGGGTCTCAGATGGTAAAAAGAAGAAAATGCCACCACCTTAGATTTCTGTATTTTCTGATGTATAAGACATATTCATGTTGCATGTAGGATATGTCTACAGTGGAGTCCTTCTCCCAATCTGGAAGGTTTCTGGATTGAGACATGGCACTACAGCCAAATGGCTCCTAGGTCAAATCTGCCACATCTCTTATCAGTTTAAATACTGACAAAATGAGATAGCATCTGACAGCTCCCATCCAGGCACATACATCCTTAACCCTGCACAGCCTGCTAATTATTTAATTAAAACAAATCAAATTAATCTTAAGTGAAGATAAAAATATCTGTCTGGTAAGGATCAGAGTCCTTACCTGTCCCAGTCCCTGATTAAGGATATTTAGAGGCACCTCATACTGATTTATGACAAAAGCTTTGTTTTCTTTCATATCCACAGTGCTACAAAATATTAGTAATCTTCATGTGTTAGGAACAGAAATTCACATCGTGATTTAGTTTCCTATTCATGGGCATGTTTTGTAACGTCCCAGGTGTTTAAAACACTCTCATGGAAATAACAAATATTACAACTCAGTGAGAGTTTCCAGGACCTACTGGGCATTTTACTGTGGGTGGGCATTTGCAGAGAAGTTCATAGACAATTCATGAGTACATAAAATGATCTTATTTACTGGTATTTAACACACCTAACAAACAGCTGGACTGTAATCATAGGCTTATCGTTGATATTCTTAGCACTTGTAAGACAGACTCCTGATGAATCTCTGATGGCCAGGCATCAGGCACTCCTTAGTCAGGTGAGGAAGTGTCAGTCTCCACAGCATTTGGTCTGATCTTTTACCTTGCTGAATTGATATCTCCCAGCTGTATTGTTTCTCGCTCTCAGGTTTTCATAATTCTATACTATGTGCATGTATTTGTCTCTGGAGACTTTTATCTAGCAGCTACTTCTTAAGCTAATTATTTTATCTCTGTGATTTTATTTTAGTTAACATAGAATCACAAAATCATAGAATCATAAAATCATAGAATAGTATAGGTTGGAAGGGTTCTTTAAAGATTTTCTAGTCCAAATTTCCTGCCATGAGCCGGGACATCTTCAACTAGATCAAGTTGCTCAGAGCCCCATCCAGACTGATCTTGAATGTTTCTAGGGATGGGCCAACTTCAATTTCTTTGGGCTACCTGTTCCTGTCCCTCACCACCCTTTTACTTTAAAGCCATTACCCCTTGTCCTTTTGCCAGGATGAACCATCCCAGCTCTCAGTCTGTCTTCACAGGAGAGCTCTCCAGCCTTTGGTCACCTTTGTGTCCTTCCTGTGGGCTCGCTCCAGCAGGTCCATGTCCTTTAGGGCTGCAGGGCTGGATGTAGGGTTCCAGGTGGGGTCTCACCAGAGCAGGGCAGAGCAGAGGGGCAGAATCCCCGCCCTGGCCCTGCTGGCCACGCTGCTTTGGATGCAGCCCAGGACACAACTGCCTTTCTGGTCTGTGAGTGCACATTGTTGGGTCATGTCCATCTTCTCCTCCACCCCAAGTCCTTCTCAGCAGGGCTGCTCTCATCCTGAAGCCTGTGTTGATATTGAGGATTGTTCTGACTTAGGTGCAGCACATTGCTCTTGGCCCTGTTGAACTTCAAGTTCATGAGGTTCAAGTAGGCCCACTTCTCAAACTTGTCTGCCAAACACCCATTAAGGCCTTCAGCAGATTCAGAAAAGCCTTTTAACAATTTCAGAGCATGACTCTTGGATTTCAGATAAGTAGTAGCAAACTACCAAAGCCATTTTTTGTTGTTAACATAGCCAGAAATTCTGTACTTAATGCTGAAGGCAGGGAATGTGATAGGACAGTGTCACTTTGCTCAAACTGAGAGCAATATGGAGAACACTTTGCCATTTCATAAATTGTGCGAGATAGCCTATTTTTTAAGAATTATATATTTTTGTTGTTGTCTGACATTATGTAACATCTTGCCTTTTATTTTACAGTCCCTGTGGGTAAGGAAAAACTCCTGCTGCAGTCATGACTGAAGCAGATCTCTGACTTCCGACAACATGTTGGCAACTGGGATTTTTAATTCAGTCCTTGTCCAGGTAACTTCCCACTGTCTTGAACAGAAAAAACACTTAAAAATCATGGGCTTTGAGGAATAGTACAAGTTAGTAAATGTTTGTGAAGGAGTCATGTGGCTTTTAGAAATATCAATGATTTCCCCAAATGGAGGCTATTAGGTAGGTGTTACAAACAGAATGAAATTTTACCATGACCCTAAATTATGATTAGTTTTTAGGTTCCTCCTTGAGTTTGAGACTCCAGGTACTAAGAAATGTAATTAAATCCATCTTAATAGGTTTTGACATATCTGTTTGACTCCATACTATGGTCCATTTTCCAGAGAAGATTAGGGTAATAACATTTTTTTAAATATTAAGCTTTCAGATTACCAAATGTTCAGTCTAATAGTAGCATATAATTGAAATTCTCAAGGATCACCTCCTTTAATCACAGAGCACATTTGATTTTTATATTGTCTGAGTGTGTGGGCAGTTGGTGTGTCAGCATCCAAACAACAATCTCCTTTGCAATGACAGAGAAGTTGCCTTATCTTGGCACAGTAATGGACACAGTGACTAAGCACAAATGATGCAGTATATTTGACAGTGAGTGTTATTCAAGAGGACACAGTTCCTTAGAAGTGTTTGAAAAGTTTTTCTCATTATTTTTGCTCTGGCATTTTATGGGGCACTCTTTCCAAATACATTCCCACCTAAGCACGGGCTGTCACAACAAAATAAAAGAAAGAGGAGAAAAAAGAGAAAAAAAAGAAGGCATATCAAAGGATTAACGTCTACTCTAAGAAACACAACAAAAATAGTCCACAGTTTACTAATGCTTGTCTCTGCCTTGAGTGAAGTACAGAGATGTAAGATTTCTTACATTACTGTCTTAGTATCTATTTACTTTCTTAGTATCTGTTAATGTATTGAGTTTGTGTTGCAAGTTTGGTTTTTTTTGGGGGGGGGTGAGGAGGGGCTACAGGAGTGGCTTCTATGAGAAGCTGCCAGAAGCTTCCCTCTTGTCCTTTCTTAGTATCTGTTAATGTATTGAGTTTGTGTTGCAAGTTTGGTTTTTTTTGGGGGGGGGTGAGGAGGGGCTACAGGAGTGGCTTCTATGAGAAGCTGCCAGAAGCTTCCCTCTTGTCTGACAGACAATGCCAGGAGGCTCCTAGAACAACCCACCACTGGCCAAGTCCAAGCCAGTCAGCGACAATTGGTAACATCTCTTGGACAACATGTTTAAAAAGGGAAAAAAAACATAATTCCAAATTATTGTGCAGATGTAATTGTGGCCAGAAAAGAGTGGAGTGAGAACATCTCAAAGGAACAGCTCTGCAGACACAAAAGTCAGTGGAGAAGGAGGGGGAGGAGGTGCTCCAGGTGCCAGAGCTGATTCCCCTGCAGCCTGTGTGTTTGGTGCAGACCATGGTGAGGCAGCTGTGCCCTGAAGCCCATGGATGTCCATGGAGGTGAGACACCCACCTGCAGATCATAGCGAAGACCCACGCTGGAGCAGGTGAAACAAAAGAAGTCTGTGACCCCATGGGAAGCCTGCACTGGATCAGGCTCCTGGCAGGGACCTGTGGACCCTTGGAGGGAGAAGGCCACACCGCAGCAAGTTTATTGATAGGACTTGTGACCCTGTGGAGGACCCACACTGGAGCAGCCTGTTCCTGAAGGACTGTACCCCATGGAAGGAGACCCACACTGGAAAAGTTAATGGAGGACTGTTTCCTGTGGGAGGGACCCCATACAGGAGCAGGGGATGGACTCCTCTCCCTGAGGAAGTAGTGGCAGAAGCAACACGTGATGAACTGACTGTAGTCCTCAGTCCCAGTCTTCCTGTGCCAGAGAGGAGGTAGAGCTGGGGAGGAAGGATGGGTGGGAGAAAGATTGTTTAAGATTTGTTTTACTTCTCATTTTGTGGCTGTGATTTTGGTTGGTAATAAGTTCCCTAAGTTATGACTGTTGTGGTAATTGGTGAGTGATCTCTCCCTGCTCTTATGAGCCTTTCATTCTCTTTTTTTCTCGCCTGTTCAGTTGAGGAGGGGCTTTCATAGGTACCCAGCCTCCAGCCAGCATCACACCACCACAGTCTCATAAGAACATCATCATACAGACCATCCAAAAGTAGACAAAAATAAAGCAGGAAAAGACCTTGCAGCTTTACTGCAATTAGGTAAATCTGGCTCACATCCTGATCTCACTGCTGTGAAAATCTTCTTTTGACTTGGAGAGGAAAATATATCTATTCACAGTGAAGGTAGGGAAAACAGCCAGAGAGTGAGTTACTTGGATAAATATTTCAGTCTGTATTTTTGGAAGCTGGATGCTTGTAAATATCCTCACTTCAAGAGAGGTCTTCCAGCTACAACTCATACACACAGGAGAAAAATCCAATACCACACTAAGCTCATCCTTTTCAATCATATGGTGCATAGAGTGCAAGTGAAGCATGAATAGCAGTGTAGAATCTACCAAAGCATGACTGCTCTACAGAGCATGGGAGAAAACTAATCAGAGGACCAATGACTTCATCGCAGGATTCCTTGATCAGCCCTCCAGAGGGCAAAGGTTAAATTCCTGATCAGATGCTTATTTATCTTGGTAAATTTATTTATTATTTATCTCTTGGATAAATTTATTTAGGCACAAGAAATGTAATATTTTTCAATGGAATAAAGAGAATGTGTGATGTTGCATCACAAAAAAGAATAAGCTAGAAGTTACTAGAAGGTCCTGCTTAAGGCTTCTGAACAGCATATGCAAAGTTTAATTTTGCATGGCCAAAACTCAGGAAGGCCATGAGTGTATCTGGACATGAGGAAGGCCAGATTTATCTGTTAACAATCTACACTCTCTAAAGGGATTTTGTGGATCAATGGCACTAGGAAGCTCTTTAGACAAAATAATACATGGGTGTGGTCTATGCCCAACTTGATTCTGCACTTCTGCCAGTGCTGAACAGCTACCAGCTCTCTCTGATATGTGACATTCATGGATAAAGAGAAGAGTCCCAGACTCTTGCCTGGGGTGGGCTGATTTATCTGAGATAAGCTTTTTATGAGAGTCTAAATCTTGCTGATTTTCATGAAAATGGTAACAGCTTTTCAGATCAGTCCCTACCCCTCATCTTTACAATATATAGCATCTTTATGTTTCCTTCTTCCCTGAAAGAGTCATGATAGCATCAGTGACAGCAGCAATTGAACAGAAACTCAGAGGTCTCAATGAGGAGACAGAAAGCAAAATCTGAGTTCATGTTCATCCTCCACAACAGAAGTTCAACCTAAATTCAATCTGTGTTGAAGCATTGCACTAGTGTGTATCTCAGATGAGATATTCAAACTTGTCATTCTGCTTGGCTAGATTGCAAAGATTTTTCAGCAGCAGCTTTGGAAACGAAGGGCAGATGCCAAGGATATTAGGCAGCAGCTGAATGGTTTGAGAAACTTAATGCAAAGAAAGAAGGAAGACTGTGCATCCTCCAGGTGGTGTCTGAGGTGCTTGCTGACTCTTCTCATGGTCTTCAAAGAATCACTGTCAGGTTATAGAAGTTGCTTTTTCTTTTGTCCTTATCATTGGAGCCTAATGAGGAAGCTTGTGATTAAGGAAACTAGGGGGCAAGCAACACACTAGGTATTTCACTGAGGAAAGCAAGGTCATGTATAGGTAAAGATGAAACTGATGAGCTTAGAACTAAATGGGAGAACTACTTTTGTTTTCCAGCTGTTATTTTTTCTGGGTGGCCTCCAGAGCTTTGAAGGGCATTTTTCTCATAGACAAGCTATTTTCTGCTACAGATGGTGCTTTTAAGTCTTCTATGTCAAAAAATGTCAACAATTCTTAGAGAGGCAGCTGAGTCTTTATTTTTACACATTTCCATTCACCACTTTGAAATTTCAGGTAAAGCAACCTCCCACAGATCTTAATTTTGGCAGCTAGTTGATACAACAAACTTTAAACCTATTTAATTTATTTAGGATATTAATTTATTCATAGGGGGATGATTTTTACCTAGAAACAAGTTTATGCTTCTAAGATTACATAGACATATATAAAAATATATTTTCCTTAAAATTTTTCTGCTTTTTTTGCTATGACCCACCATTCCCTCCCAAATTTTTGTCCAAACCATTTCTAGTTGGCTCTGCCTATAATCTAATACTCTGAGCCAAAAAAACAAGAAACAACAATGATGAAAAACATGCTCAGCCAAAGTCTTTTAGACTGTGAAAGAATGAACATAAGAAATGACTTAGAAAGAATGTGGTGCCTGGAGAATTAAATTAGAAAGCCACTGAAAATATACTTTCTATACAAAAACATTTTGAGAAGAAATAAAATGGTCCATGTGAGGAAATCGTAATGATGAGAAGAAAAATTGATTATTTAGACAAAGCAAAAAAAATCAAAGTAAAATATATGGGTGTGAGGAATTTATTCATGAATAGACATATGTTCAGAGACTGTTTGTCCACACTGCGTTTGTGTAACTCTATTCTATTTGGCAAGATTTAGAGTTTAAATGAAGAACACATATGGCAGTTTCATCTCCAGCTCTGTGCAAGCATAGCCCAGAACAAAGATACCTCAGCTTTACTTGGGAGTTGTACTTGTGCATCAAATTGGGCCCAGATGACAACGCCTCAGATGAGAGCAGCATATTTCTGCTGGTTCTGAAATTTCATCACTTTGTACTATCTGTATCCAGGCATAAGGTCTGAGACCAGGTAATATTATTTGACATAGATTTGAATATATCTTCGTGGTCTATTAATGTCTGACAAATATTTTAAGTGTAATTTCTAGGTAGTAAATTTAATTTTATTAAGGGTGTGTGGAGTGTTAATAGAGTGTTTTCTTCAAATTGGTTTTGTGAAAATTGATCTTTTCATCAAGAATGCAGCTTGACTGTCCCCTGTGATGCTGAGATTATGCATGACACAGCAAACTGAAAAAGCAAACGGCCATACATTATCTGTTAAGTGAAGAGAAGCATCCCTCAGGATTTCCAAGAGGACATAATGCTGTGAGCCCTAGGGAGGACTTAGGAAGATCACCTTTTAACTTCTTGTTTGAGATCTCTGAGAGTACACTAACCTGCAGTGAGTGCTCTGCAGCTCTCAGACTCTGCAAAAGTACAATAATATGTGTGAATATGAAAAAGAACTCTGGATTGTGATCTTTTAATGCCTTCTCTGCTGTCAGGACCATTGTTATCACATCTCAGTGTCACGAGGTGAAAGAGAATAGTCCATTAGATTCCTAGAGAAAAAAAGCAGGGTAGGAAGAGAGTGGGGGAGCCCCACAAATGTCTTTATGGGGCCCCTTCTTTGCTATTGGAGGACAAGGATGTTGAAAATTAAATGATTTGCTAATATAATCATCTTTATGCAGAATCAGGAAAGAAATGTTAATTTTAGTATTTTAAATCTCCATTAGCATTCTGTGGGGATCATGATCTATCAGGGGTAGCAATTGTTAATTCAAGCCCTGACTGAGAAAGGAAGAAAGTCACAAATGTCAGCATCAATGAGCAATTTGCCTGAGGAAGAACACAGATGATGTTTCCTTTGGATGTGAAGGGAGTTGAGCATTGATGGGTGAGGCCTGACCTGTACAAAAGAAAGAAAGCTTGATACATTCAAAATGCTCTCAGAGTCCTTTTTTATATCAATTTCTATATCTGCACAAGGACTTCACTTTTCAGGAGCTGAACTGCATGCTTTAGTGTGCAAGACTTTGTGACAGAACACTCTTAAAGTGTGCTAGTGGAGCGAGTTAATACCTTCTTTGGAGAGTTTCACCTGCACTTTATCTGGTTTGTAGGTAGAATTTTATTGCAACCACTCTTGACATATTTTTGATCTTTTCTGCCACCCCAACTTTCTCTTCCATGACACATAGTCCTTTCCCAACTCACCTTTCCTGTTATTCATGCTACTACCTTAAGCCTTGTTCTGTAAAAGACATCACTGTTCTGAAAACCAACATAATACAGTTAAATGGATCTGAATTCAGACTTCCTGTGAAGCAAATAGAGCTCTTCAAACCAACAAACTCTTTCTTTTCTTATATTATCCTTTTCAAAAGACTTATTTAAAAGATTAGGCAATCTGGCTTTTAACCTATGGCATGGAAACTCTAGTTTTCAATCTGCAGTTTAAGCTACAACCATAAGTTTTGTTGATTTTGAATGAAGTAGCAGAAGCAGCCTGTAAACAGAGGGGTTAATAGAGCAATTTTCACGGAATATGGCATTTTACAACACTGTCATTTCCAAGAGCATATTTTTAATCACATGTTTATTCTGGATTAGAAACATAATTAAAAGGACAATCCCCCTTCCAGCTGGAAGATTATAACTAACAACTATTCAGTACACACATAGAAGGATGTGTTAAAGGCAGAATAAAATCAACTTTCATTTTGTTATCCTTTGATTAACATATTCCCCTTAGCTCTAATGTGCTTTTTTTTTGCATCTGTGTTTTATTTTAACAATGATTTCTGGTTTTCAGCTTGAAAAAGCTTTATACAATTTCTGATCAGTACAGAACAATTTTTCAGGAATATTTTAATTATGCTTACAACAGGCCAAGCTTATGAAAAAGTAATTGATTACCTGATTTTTTTATACCGAGAGGCTACGGAAATTTACTGTCATATTGATTAAGGACTTTGGCTTTCTGTAAAACACAGGTTCCTTTTATTTCCTGCCTCCAGCCAAAACAAGGTACGAGAAACCAGAGATAGTACCATTTGTGGATAGTATCCAACAAATTTATTTTAAAAAATCAAGTTATATGTTAATTTTGAGTCTTATTAAATTAAATGGCAAGAGGAAGGGAATCTCATGTATTTTGTCTCCCTCAAGGAAGCACAATTCAAAATTTGTACAGTTTGTGACCTGCACATGGAGTGGGCACGTTCATTTGTTTTGGTAATGTATTGTACTGAGGAATGCCAGCACCCACCCAAGTCACAAGAACTGGAAAGCACATACAGAATGGTACATGGGAAATCTGTGGCAGAGAAAAGACAAAAATAATAATTTCTGAGTAACTTTCAGAGCACTGCTAGCTAAGAGGTGGCTGATTGCCGTCTGAAGTGCACTCTGCTGCTGAGAGTGCAGCTCTCCATTTAAGAAGTCCTAATAATGGTTTCAGATTATTTTGAGCTGTTCTCTTCCCCACTATAGAAACTGCTTTCACACTATTGAATATCAAGGAAGCCTCTTTGACTCTGCTTTGACAGTTTAAGACAGAACAGATATTCAGGAAAAATTAATCCAAATTGAGCATGGGAACATTTCCTCTACTATGTTTAAGATCTGATTTCCCCTTACCTCATACTTCCCAGTCCTCTCTTTTTTAGCCTCAGAGAAGACAAAATAGAGACATGTTCATAGAACATTTTGGTCTTCCCCTACTGTAGTGAACATATATTATCCAATTATAACTCACAACAGAAAAAGTTTGGACTTTCAACAAGTGTAGTAAAAATTACAGAGGTTTATTTTTTATTTTTTTGCCATAACTCTTTTTGTAGAATTGGATGGGAAATAATGAATAAGATGTTTGCAAAATATTCGAAATACTTATATTTATCTCCTGGAGGATTTCAATAAATTCACATCACATACATGCAGATAGAAATTAAAACTCCTTTCTTTCTCGGGAAATAATTATGAGATCCAACCATTTCTAGACATGGATCTTCGTGAGAAAAACAACCACATGGTAATTTTGATGTACTGGACTCTACAGTTTGGAACTGAATACATGTAAGAGGGACATATATGAATCAAGAATTCTTCTCATTCTTTCAAAGGGCTGATGTGTTAATCTTGCTTGCATAAATAAAATTCTCTGATTAAAGTAAAACCCCAGGGATACCATGATGTATTGAATGGGAAAATGAAAGCTCTGCCTTCTAGTCAGAGTAATATAACTATTTATTAACCAAAAATGATATTTTCTTTTCCTTTTTCCTTTGCCAAAATAATGATTGTAGCCTTCTAGCAAGACGAATAATCAAATCATGACATAGCCATTTATTTCACAATATGGTGAATATTCTACATAAGAATATTCTGAAATGTAGTTAGAAAGCTTCCTTCCTCTTTTCTTTTGCTAAACTGAAGTGAAAACATCTGAGAAATAGTAGTGGTGTGTGTCTCTACAGATAATTTTATATCTTGATTGTTCTGACACAGAAGATGAGTAAAACGGGATTTTCCCCCACAGAGTTTTCACATTTATGAATGCATAATTAAAAGAAATATAAGAAATATGTCTATAGTTCTATGGATCATATTTAATGAAGAATTGATCCTGCTTTTAAGAAAGTCCTAAAACTAGAGTTTTTCCATTAAAAGCAAAACCTGTTGTCATTCCTTAAATGGTAAACAATAGAGGCTGTAATGGTTCATCCTTTCCTCGGCTTCATTATTGCCTTCCAGCTTCCAATCTAAAAGCTCTTAGCAACATAATTACCTCTTTGGCTTTTGCAAAATGTCATGGCTCCTGTTTAGCCAATGGACCACATCACATGAGTCTGCAGCTTCCCTTTTAAATGCAGTATTAATAGCTGAAATATCTGACAGGCTGACTTATAAGCTTGGCAACAAATTGGTCTCCCTTTTCACCTTTCCTGGAGTTGCTGTTATTTTGGGAAGCAAGACGGAGATTTGAAGCCGCCTATATCTGGATCCAGACATGCCTATTCAGAGTGACCTTAGAATCTAAGACATCCACACCCTTTTCCAGACACCTAAACACTATAATTGTCACTTTGTTACATTGTAATTAGTCTTAATAATTCATACCACCATTGGTATGCATGGTGGCCTCATATATAGAAGTACAGTTTGAAGGCAGAGGTTAAATGGCATTAAATAAACTGCCGTATCTGAATAAGAAATGAAAAAATTCCAACTACAGACCTCACATGGGGACCCCAGAGAAGAATGCCTATCTTTTCCAGCTCTGTCAAGTAGAATAAAAAGCAGAGTTTTACCAACAAAATTGTTATTCCCCCTATATTCAACATTTCATTCTTCTGGGTTGCTAGGGTATCTATCTGACTTTCACTCTTCCTCTTTCCCCCTAATATTATGAAATCTTTTCTGAGTCCCTCAGAAATTCATATTCCTTTGTGCAATTAGCAGCCATGCCAGCCTTTCAGTGTGGTAAGTCTGACATTATTCTGCTCTAACATCTGCTGCTCAGCTTTTCATCATGTCTGTATATGTATCTTAAAGTTCTTCATCTGTTCACAGGCAAATGTTTTTGGCTACCTTGAATAAAAAAAGAGCTGTCCTACAGGTAAGTTGTGTGAACTGTCACTTTCTCTTAGCAAATTGCTCTTTTCCAAGACCAGAACACTTTGTATGTGCAGAATCTGTATTTCATCCCTGAAAAAAGCCTTCCAACATGAATAAAATTATGAAAGTTTTGTTTCTCACCCTCTTTATAGAAGAGGAAAATGTGTTGATGAGGTACTTCAAACTCTCAGTGGGACTGGTTGCATGACAAAATGTGGTTATTTAGTGAGAACACATTGGGCAAAGAGGGAACAAAACCTACTCATCAGTATACTGATTTGATCCTCAATATGGCCAACCCTGTGATCACACAAAATGCCAAGATTAGAAGCAAAATGAAAATCATAACTAAAAATTCCTCAGTGCTTTATGATCTGTAAAAGTGAGCTAAAAATACATCTTTATGTTAATATTTGAGAAAATATAAGATTAATAAGGTTAAATCATCCAAAGAAAAGCCCATTTATTAATAGAATAAACTGAAATAACATGCACGCTCTAATAGAGGATTGTAGGATCAAAAACCCACATTCTTTGTGGAAAATAACCCCCTGATAAAGAATGTGACTGAAATTTGGAGTTTATAAAAATATTTGTAAAAGCGTCAGGTGGTTTACATGCTGTTCTGCATCCCACTCTGGGCTCCTGCAGCACAGAGAGGATGCGGACCTGTTGGAGTGAGTCCAGACAGGGCCACACAGATAATTAGAGGGAAGGAACTCCTCTCCAATGAGAAAAGACTGAGAGAGATGGGATTGTTGAGTCTGGAGAAGGGAAGGCTGGATGGAGAGGAACTTTTTACAAGAGCATGTAGTGACATGACAAAATTCAAGCTGAAAGAGAATGGGTTTAGATTAGATATTAGGAAGAAATTCTGTACTGTGAGAATGGGGAGGCACAGGAACAGGTTGCCCTGAGAATTTGTGGATGCCCCATTCCTGCAAGTATTCAAGGCCAGGCTAAATGGCATCTTGAGCAACCTGCTCTAGTGGAAGGTATCCTGCCCATGGCAGAGGGGTTGGAATGAGATGATCTTTAACATCCCTTCCAACCTAAATCATTCTATGATTCCATGGTTTATCAATGAGTTTCATTGTTTAGTGGGCTGACTTTGTCTAGGATCTGAAACACACAACTTAAAAGAGAAAAAACAGGGTTTCTAGGATCTGATCCATCTGAAAATATGGGAGAATATTGAGAGCCTCCACAGAGATCATTGCTTTTTTCCCTTTTAGTTTTATTCTTGTGAAAGGTAGAAGGATGTGTGTTTTTCTTTGCTTTCCTTGTTTGAGATTCTGAGTCTTACTTGGAGTTTGACCATCTGAATACTGATCAGGTTCAGAAATTACGAAATCTGGGATATTGAGGAGCTTGATGGTGGAGGAAGGAACATGGTTTATAATGCAAAGAAATTTTATACACAGTCCCATTTTTCAGTGATACCCTTTAGAATTTGAAATTGTATCAGTTATAAAAGGGTCTTGATAGTACAAGATTCAGAAGATGAGTCAAATTTTATAACAGCTTTAATTCTGAGATCCAGTCTAAAAAAATTGTTTTGAGCATTACTGTTAAAAGAACTCTAAAAAGATCTTCAGCCTTGTAGCTCCTACAGTTAAAAAAAAGTTTTAAAACTCTTCTTAAAATAAAAGTGAAAACTTTCTATGTAGATTTACCTTTTACCAATTTATGAAAACAGCTTTGTTTAAAAATTAATTAAAATCATATAAAAATGTATGAATTAATTTATTTTTATGTTTAGATGAATGAAGTACTTGTAGTGTTGTTTAACTGCAAAAAAAACCCAACAAAAACTCACCAACACACACATTAATATTGATCCTCATCAACGAAACTGCTTTTAAATTTTTTCCCAGGCTGCTTTCCCCACAGGTGCTAATTGGGTTCAATTTTGTAAAGCTTTTGTAAATGGAAAAGGAAAAAACATGTAATGTTGGCAGAGAGTCTCTTACACTTCGAAAATATACAAATTCATGATTACCATGAAGCCTCTGGGTGGGCATTTAGGAGGAAGCTGCTTATTTATGAATATATTGCCTCTGAGATGATATTTTTTTTGGCTCAAGGAGTTGATGGAAACCAAGCTTGCTGGTTTGATATTTATCCTGAAGCCCTAATAAGAAAACAGTAATTCAACATGACAAGTTCCATGTTTTCATATTTAACAGTGTCTATTCAGACAAGTAAGCCTTTTGGGCTCAGCAAGGTATTTTCTTATATGACTATACATTCATTCTCTAGTTCTTATTGTCTGATACACTTCAGTTATCTTTAAAACTGGAACCGTCCTCTTCTCTGTGTTTTGGACTTGGAATTTTTAACATCAGGAAGATAACAGATTGTCAGTCCATACTAAGGTTACCATTGGCTGTTATCAGAGGAAAATGTACTGACGCAGATCCAGCTTTAAGGTCTTGGTCAGCACATGGTACAAGCCAATTGGGCAAGATAGTGATACTGATGATCCTCTGCGTATTTCCGGGCAATTTAATGTCCTACACCTGTTCTTTAGTGCAGGCTGCCTCCCTGCATGAGGGAGCCAGGCTTGAGTCACTGAGGCATACCTCGCTTCAACTACATGTCTTTCCTTGGCATTACCATAACTCTGAAGAATTATTTGCTGGCTTTTGCATCTTGCTATGACATGACAACCTGTTCCTCACTGTACCCAGAGCCTGAGTCATGTCCACCAGATATTTAGCTGCCTAATGGAGACAAATTGCTGTCTTAGTAGTCTAGTGACCAAATTCTACTATGAATTGAGCCTTTGGGCAGTATGGAAAGGAGAGTAAAAAGTCATAGCAGATGCTGTTGGCTGAAATGGTCTCCCAAAGGCAAACCATTTCCTCACCTGAAAATTGTGCTCTTCATGTTATAATAGTTTGCATAAGATCCCAACCCATTTAAGTCTTATCACTCAGACATTTTTAAATGTCAGATGAAAGTAGAAGCCTGTGTATGACACTCAAGCAGTTTGTACTTGCATTTTTGTTTTTTTAAGTAACCAGAAAGATAATTTCATGTTGACAAGGTAGTTGTTGATTAAGCTGAGCCATGAAGTAACAGACCCAGAGAAGACGAGATGATAAAAAGTTTAAATCCCTAGCAGAAGGTCGGATAAAACCTTTTTATTGTCTGAGATATACTTGTGAGTTAACTAATTGTGAAGGGATAATAAATGATTTAATTATTTCCCATCTGTTAGTAATTCAATTAGATCCTGCTCAGTTTGCATAGCTGCAGCCTTTTGATTACTGTGCTCTGCATTCCCTACCAAGCCTGAAGTCCCCAGAGTTAAGCTATGTTATTACCCTCTGAGGTAAAGATGGGAAAGCAATTTAATAGCATTTTTTTCTCCCTTAAATCCTTCATGTCTGTATCATTAACATTGCATTTTCCAGCATCTTTTTAACATAATAAATGTTGCATTAATTTAGTTGGGGAAAACTCAAACCCAAACAAAACAACAATGGCTGAATTGGTTTTTAGAAAAAATATTTTAGAAAAAAAATTGTTGAGAACTTTGAGGTGTAGATTAAGTACATTTAAAAGATGTACTTAAAATGTACTTAAGACTAAGTACATTTAAAAATACTTATTCTTAGAGTAAGGATAGAAAACTAGAAAGCTAAAGATGGGGTGTGACTTGACAGGGAGTCGCTCATATGATAAATACCCAGGACATAGTCTTCTACATTTTAATGAGAATAATTCATGCTATTTCATGAGACAAAGAAAAAGACATTATTTTGCCTTTATTTCTAGGGCAACTGAGAGAAATAGACTTAGTTTAAAAGGAAAGATAAGGTGAAGAATATTTAGTTCACAAACTTGTCATTTGCTCCTTGTCATTTTATACTAGTGAAAGAGGAGGAGGAGGTTCTCCCTGCCCCTACCTCGGCTGATGTGTTCATTCAGCCCAGAGAGCAAAAGCAGGGGTAAACTATCAGTGAATTTAGGATGGTTAGGCACAACTCACAGTTAACAGTCTCTGTTCTGTGCTTGTTACAACAAGCTGGTGTTGGCTGAGGGAAGTTAATTTTCTTTGCAGAGGCTGGTGTAAGGCTGTGTGTTGGGTTTTTACTGACCAAAGGGTTGGTAATACAGAGATGATTTTGTTATTGCTGAGCAGAGCTTACACAGAGCCAAGGCCTTTCCTGCTTTTCTTACTGCCACACTGGGGAGGAGACTGGGGGGGCCTGGGGGGTTGGGAGGAGACACAGCCAGGACTGGTGACCCAAAGTGACCACAGGGAGATTCCACGTGCCATCACACTTAGTGTATGCACTGGGGGGAAGGAGGACGAAGAGGGGGATGTTTGGAGTGATGGCATTTGTCTTCCCCAGTAACCCTGATATGGGAGGGGGCCCTCTTCTCCTGGAGATGGCTGAGCAGCTGCCTGCCATTGCAAAACAGGGAATTAACCCCTGGTTTTGCTTTGCTTGTGTGTGCTCAGCTTTTGCTTTCCCTATTAAACTGTCTTTATCTGAACTCACAACTTTCTGGCTTTTACCTTCCTGATTCTCTCCCTGATCCAGTTGGTGGGGGAATAAGCAAGTGGCTGCGTGGGGCCTGGCTGCTGGCTGGGATTAAACCACAATATGTAGGAAATAGGATTTCTATTTCCCTACTTAACAGACCTCTGTGAATGGATGAGGACAGGTTTCTAGGAGGTTCAGATGATGCTTCCCTCCCTCCTTTCCATCCTCTTTGCATCTCTCACTCTCTCCCTGCCTTTTCCCTGCCTCTGTTCTTCCCAATGCAGCAGTCAGACCTCCTAGAGCAATTTCTCACAATTCAGCATTACTGACTCACATAGCTATTGTGCCCAAAACTCCTCTTCGCTCTGAACCCCAGTTCTAGACCAGAGGAATACTCAACTACCTAACTCTCACAAAAATCAGATCAGAAATAAGAAATCCCCTGAGGACTTTGCTGCATTCAACTGCAATAAGGAAAACTCTCTTCTAGGATAAAAGAAAAGCATGTCTTCTTTATGTCTCTCATACACGAATGGTCTGAAAATTAAGGAATTCTTCATGAGCATCCATGTCTCTAATGTTCTTGAGAGAAAAGAGATTTTAAAAGCATTTTGCCTATTTCCCCTGACACTCGCGTAAATAGTCAACAACTTTGTGCTTCACTTTGCTTTACACTGTCACTTTAAGATGTGTTGAAGAAGCTGCCTCCTCTTGCCCTTGATAAGATACACTAATTAATTGGGTGACCTAACTGCATTTATTACACAATCATATTAGCTCTTGGATTAAAGTATTTAAACCTAAGTAAATCAAACAGAGATTTTACCTTTCTTTCAAACCAACTGTCTTTTGATATTGTATTTGCCTTTGAAACCATGCAGCAAGTTCTCCTGGAAGGGCATAAGAGAAAAAAAAAAATCATTATAATCTTTTTCAACTGCATGACTGCTCTTCCCTCTGATATGAAGAGCCTCAGGTGACATGACTTAGGCCAATTGTTTCACTTATCAAAAATAGGTAACATAAGCCCTCAACAAATCTGTGTGCATGGTTGGTTTTGACCTCTTATTGAGCGCTTGTCAATTGTCACTTTGACTCACAGTCCTATATTAAGAGGTTTGAGAAATATTGCTTTGCTGGGGCAGATTTATATTGACACAGTTGGGTTTTTTCAACATTGTATCATCAAGTTTATGTTTTGCTGCCCTGATGATCTAACACATAAAAATATAGCACCAGCCAAAGTACAACAGCAAGGAGTGTATTCTTTTTTGTATGTGTGTTTTATGTCATTTTACTCATGCTGAACATCAAAAGTTTTAGACTTCATGTGGGGCCTGTAGACTTTAATGCTGAAAGACAATTTCTGTCTGTGTGGGCATCTGTAAATACATAACTATTCAAAAAGTAAGCACATACACATTTTCTGCTCTGGCAATCCCAATTAACACTGTGTAAAGTGGCATTACATCATCTGAAAATCCTTGTTGAAGGGTATTTCATTGCATAGAAGCTTCGGAGTAAATTGTAATTTGCAACTGTAAATATGTGCCAAAATTGTAATTTGTTCAATTTCATCTTTTTACCCCCAGGACAAAGAAAGAGAAGGAACATGTGCTGGGTCGGAGTGGCTGCTTAAAAGTGACAGGAGTGTGATAGAGGCCTTATTTCAGTAATATGCATTAGATATGAACCATCTCTGCTTTAACATGTGCTGAGATTGATCAGTCATGGGTCATGGAGCAGAGAATACCACCTCTCTTCTTGCCACCTCTCTCTATCACAGAAAGCAAAGTAAAGCTCAGATCCAGTGGAAAATAAAGACAAGACCATATAATGATAAATACTGATATCATTCCACATTTTCAAAGGAAAAAGTAAATGAAAATTACAAATGTACATCCAACATATAAACAGGATGAACATTTTTATGCGATAAGTTACTATGCCATTCTTGTTTATGATTTACTTTACTGTATCTTTGGCTATTATATTTCTCCTTTTTACTCACTCCAACCTTAGTTTTCCAGTTTTCCTTATCTGGAATCAACAAATCAACAAGTTCCACTATTAGAAAAAATGCATCCAGTGATTGTTGAAGAAATATTTACTGTGTTCTTGAAATGTACCAAGCCCTTCAACTATGTGCAGCCAGGAGAATATTTGAAATGCATGTTCAGCAAAAGCTTTTAACTGGAACTCTTTTTCAATTTTTTCAAAACATGACTGCTGGAGTCTGTTGGGATTTTCTTGCAGGACATGGGTTGGTCCTTCAGAGCTCACTGTTTATATTTCAGGTACTGCAAATCTGACATCATACCTACACAGAAAAACCACAAATCACACACACTGAATAAAATCTCTTTTTTTTTTAACAGTCTCATCAGTGCTTGTCCTGATTCCAAGAAATACCATTTCAGTGCCCTTGAAAGAAATAAAATATGAGCCACCAACTTGTTTAACAGTGGTCAGAGGGCAGCTCTGTGACAGCTGCTTTGCTTGTCTCCCTCCACAGCAGGATGTGCCAGCCCCAGGAGCACCTGGGTAGGTACCTGGACCTCCTGGAAAGAGGTCTTGAAATGGGCAGCTCAGTCACATCAGGAACACACTGCTGAGATCTAAACTGTATGATACCCTCATGGATTTTTTGATTGTTGAGTTTATTGTGTTTTATCTTATTTTATTTTGTTATTATTTACTTTTTGAAATATAAAGGGTTCTTACCATTTTCAAGCTACATGTTTGAAAAGCAAGATAACACCTCAGAGAAAGACTGAGCAATCATAAATTATTCCTGTGAAATACGTCTTACATTCATTGTTCAGCATTTTTCAGGAAATGAATATTCCTGTAAACTCTTAGTATCTCATCTAAAACAAACAAAAACAAAAAAAAAAAAAAAAACCAAACAAAAAACCAGAATGGCTTGACAAGACTGCTGTGATTTCTGCCAAGCTCAGCTAGTATTAAACTTACTATTAAGAAATATAAGCTGCAAATTCCTCTGCTTATGAACTTGAGATTGTGCTCTGGTCCAGTCAAAATAGACTTTGTTTACACTGATTTAGTGGCCTTATGAGATTGCCTGGTTGCTTGCCTGAGTTCCCTCAGCAGGTGAAATTACTTGCTGAGCTGCACAAAATCATGCTGGGGAATAGCTGTGCCATGTCTTGCTAGTATTTATTTAATGTTGTGTTACTGCTTGAAAATGAAAAGCATTTATTTTTAAAACATAGTCCATGTGATTAAGACCTATAAAAGCAAAAGAAAAGGCTGAGTAACAAATGAAACTATAACTTACATGCTGGTTTTGATGTCATTGTTTCTACTGCTTCAACAGCCGTTGCCATTGTGGTTTTGCAAGCCACAAACAGTATAATAGTTTTATATTCCTCCCTTTCTCTTGTTATAGGTCCCTCTCTAACCACTGACATGCTGTCTCATTAAAACCTGTGTACCCTGAACTGCTTTCAGATTACAAAGGCAGGAGATTGCTGGAAAGTCACGTATTAGTCACAACACCTATATCTGGAGGTCCTTAGGAGCCATACATCTCCCTGGGATGGGTCTAAAGACTGGTATAGAGACCTGCCTTCCTGACCTCTGCCTATCCTAGAGGCCTGAAGCTTGTTTGTGCTAAAATAGCAAATTCAAGCCCAGCATGTGTAATATGCTTGCTCTGAAGGGCTTACATTAAAACTCAGAGTTTCATTCAGGTGATTAATGTAGATGTTAAGTAATATTGGTCCTAGTATCAACACTCTTTCCCAGACAAAAAAAAAAAAAACAGCCTCCAACCAGACATAATATTGGTCCTAGTATCAACACTCTTTCCCAGATGAAAAAAAACCAGCCTCCAACCAGACGTTGTACTGCAGATAACAACCATCTGAGCCTGGCAGTTCAGCCAGTTTTTAATGAACTGTATTCAGTACATGTTACTGTAATCCTACACATGAGGATGTCCCAAGACACTGCATAAAATTTTTCTCAAGTTGAAACAAACACCATCCAGTCCTCTTTCCTCCTACACCAAGCAAATCATTGTAGGAAGTTGCCAAGTCAGAGATGACTTTCTGTCCATAAATTCATGTTGACTACTTGCAAATACCTTCATGTCCTCTATGTGTTTGGAAACTGGTCCCAGGATTATTTGCTCTATCACCTCTCTAGACCCTGAAAAACAGCTGACCAGTCTGTAGTTCCCTGGATCCTCCTCCCTGCCATTTTTGAAGGACATTTGCTTTTCCTCCAGTCCACAGCATCTTCTCCTGTCAGTGTTCTCCCTAAGCTCTATTTTTTAAGCTTTTTTTCTGAAAAGTTAAGAGTAAAGTACCAATGTCATCACTGAACTTCGGTTCTATTCCTTCCTTCCTTCCTTCCTTCCTTCCTTCCTTCCTTCCTTCCTACCAGTTTTTGCTAAGTCATTCCTTAGCTGTTCAGACCAACCTGTTGAGCAGACTCAGCAGGAGAGATGATGACAGAAGGTGCAGGGTGGCTTAATGCAATGATAAAGTTACAGCTATAACCTTGCTTTTGTATTCCCATTCCGTAATATTCTGTTATACATCACAAAGGGTCCTGATCTTCCAGGTCCTGTCCCAGAGTTGCTCTCTGTCATTTCAGGACCTTTTGGGGAAACAAGCTGTATTGGTATGTACACATGTACATGCACATATACCTGAAGTGTTTTTCTTCTCTTTAGACTAAGCACTTTAAATTGTAACATGAATGCTGGGAGAAGTTCTGCAAGTCTCATTTTGCAAGTGAACTACTCAGTCTATAATATGCCTCTGTCTATATAAATAATATTGACAGACAGTGGAAAATATGCTGAAAATTACTAGCTGCATTATTCAAGGGCAGTGTTCTAGATGGTTGAATTTTAAGCTGTTGCACCCCAAACCAAAACCTCAAGCTTTTTAAACTGCAGATCTCTAGCCATGGCACAATTCCATGAAAAGATGCAAACATGAAACTCACAATAAACCCTGAATAATATGCAGCTTAAGCCTCACACAGAGAGTGCATCCTAGTTTACTTGCCAAAATAAACAACGCAGGAGAGTGACAGATATGCCAGTATTCCATGATTTTGAGGACAAGTGCAAATACTATTGACATAACTAAAAGGCTGTTATCTTCAACCTGCAGCCTTGGGTACTGTCAGTTATCACCACCTGCTGTCTAAATATTAAAGTTCTTAAGGATGGAATATTTGAAGAGCATATCTGGGACAGGAAGGAAAACAGTAACAACAATGGTGGCAATAATAGTACAAACATCATAAATGACGGGAAAAAACATATTCATGTGGAAGCTGAAACTTTGTCATGTATAAGAACCTCTCATCTCATAAAGAGATCAAATTGCAAGGGGCTGAAGGTTTTCAGTTAATCTGCCTTAGGGTGGATTGTCTATTTATGTGCTAAGAAGAATACCTTTATTTATTCTATATGATTTTTCCAATGTATTTTAGAAGATGCATATTTTTAAAAGTGTTTCTAATCTTTAAAATCAAAATCAAGGAATCAAAAATCAAAAGCAAAGGAAGTAAAAGAAGCAAAGATCAAGGATTTGTTATCCCTAATAGAAGAGATATATCCTGTTTTTTGTAAAACTCTATGAAATCAGGTGTTAGAATTTAAGTTCTTTATAATTGCAGCATTGCAAGGGCATTGACAAAGCTGAGTGGTTGCTGATGGTTTCCTTTCTTTCCTTTTCAGATTTCTCTGCACCCAATCATACTCACAATACTAGAGGCTTTTGTCATTGCAGGAGCTGGCAGAATTTAGTGACTACCCAAAGAAATGCTTTCTGAAGATCTCTTCTCAGAACAACGTTCTTAGCAAATCAATGCAACAAATAAAATTGCTTTGTTCCTCACCTATCCAAAAGCTTTTTTGCAGTTAGTATGGCTGTCTCTTTCATTTTAAATCTGACAATATTGCTATTAAGATGCAGAATAGACTTTTCAAGGACTGTGGGTTTCTTCTTAATTTCAATGACCAAGAGAATTGCATTGTTTATTTACTATGTGCCTGGGGGCTAAGAAGGCTACATACAAGTTTATCACTCATATTTTCACTGCATATTTTTGCTTCAAATTCAGTGATCCATTTAGCTGCAGTAGAAGGTCACTGTTACTAATTTACTCTCATTCATTGGTCTCAGTGACAGAATTTAATTATTTCAGCCTAGTTCATAGTGGGAGAGCAGCTGCAGTGCTTAAAACACTGTAATGAAAACCAGTAAACCCTCACCTTGTCTCAGCAAAAGACCAGGAAAACAGCAGTTAAACTTATGGTCTGTCATCTCAACTCCAAAAAAAGCCGTGTGCTTTACCTTAATAAATTGGAGAATTCATCTGTCTTACAGCTGTGTGATTGTTCTTTGAGTTAGAGCTGTCACTCACTAATATCAATGGAAGCCTCCCTAAAATTTGAGGAAGATGTTGTATTGAGTAGTCTAAGTATGGAGAAGAAGGGATACTTTGAAAGAGGATCCACAGTCTTTTAGACAAGGCTTGCAATGCTTTTAGAGGCAAATGTGGTCTCAGTGTAGAAAGGGTAGCACTTTGAAGCCAGTGAGAACTGCAGGGATAATAAACTGGATATAACATTACCAGAGGGAGGGATCTGGCCTATTGATTCATTCTAGGACAACTAATAAAATTACATGAAATCTAAAGGAGCAGCTAACTCTTCTTGCACATAAACATGTGAATAGCTTGCTGCATGGCCTGGTTGCACTGGATAAGAAAAAACAAGCAAACAAGAAAAAAAAAAAAAAAAATCCCTCCAGAAAACAGGACAGACACAAAGCATTCCTGACTAAAGGGACCAGCTTGTCAGCCTGGCCAAACTCAGCACATCAGCTCAGGTTCAAATTCAATTATATAGTCATCCACCTTAATAAAATTTTGTTTTACAGACTTCTGTGTGTTTTGGCAGAAAAACAAAAGATAAAAGCTGTATACTAGAACACTTCTGCATGAATTCTTTGTCCAAAGACAGAGCTCCCTGTGAAAATTCCTTTTCCCTTTCTGTTTCCAGAAAAACCTCACTTAAGGTTCCTAAATAACATTAAACATGTTAAAACAGAATGCCTGTCCTTAATTTTTTTGTTCTTATTGAAGATCTAGATGCAAAACCCATTGCAGAAAAGAGATATTATTGAAGATCCTTATTGAAAGGATACATTGCAAGTGAAATTGTATGATAAGGAAGCTGTTCATCACAACAAAGCTGCTAGAATGTGGCTTCAGGCATTTCCAAGACTACTTTTAGAAAAGTCTAAAAGTCTGAAAACTAGAAAAGGAATTCTAAAGTAAGAAAATGAAATATTTGAGAATATATTTGTAATAGTATTAATACATTTACTGTCTTTCATAAGTGAATAGAATTTCTAAGTTTCCAGTGCCTCAGGAACTGTTCTTTTATACCACTGTAAAAATTCTGTTTATAATTTGTTGTCAGGATATTTGGCAACTTATTAAAATTCATAGAGTATCTACCCTTTCACTCATGGGAAAAACTGTTCTATTTTATCCTAGATAAATAGATAGATGTTTGTTATGTCAAAACAATACATATTTGTTTTGACATAACAAATAATTCACCTGCTTTTACATAAAAATATTAAATATTCTATAAACCATAATTACAGACTGGACTATGTAGGTTCTCACTATTCACAATACATACTAATAGACTAATATTTGCAGTATGGTCTTTGATTAACTGCAATTGTCTTCGGGACTAGTTATCATCAGTTGCCCATGAATGAGTTTAAACTGTCGATATTGCCATTCATACAACAGAAAAGGCTTTTTCTCTTCATCACTTGCTTACTGTTTCTGGAAAAACCCACACTGGTATGACTATGACTTCAAGCTGTGACTATTGTAGATCGAATTTTACAAACTGTAATTTCCAAATTTATTTTTTTAATGCAAAACATTTGTGTCATTGGAATAGAGATTTAAACAGTTCTGGTTATCTTCAAAGGGGTGCATGTATGGAGTATAGATATTTGTGGAAGAGGCACATAATTTCACAGTCTCTGAAAAGAGTGAACAATTTCATGACTGCCACTGAATAAGGTTAATCTGTTAATCTGTTATTAGAATTCTGATTAATTAAATGGAAAATTATCACTTTTTATTGTGTACCATCAGATTAATTTGGAACATCTTTGGGGAGAGGCACTTTCTTTAAATCAAGGTTATTTCAAAATTTCCTTAAAATGATTGCCTTTCTCACTTTCTCATCAGAGTTCCCCCCCACCTCCCCCCAAATGGACTATTATTCATGGATTAAAACTAAATTTCTGGTGTTTTATCTCACTTAACCAAGGCCTGAATCCAGCATATATGACACCAAAAAGTCACAGGTGATCCAGATACCTGTCTGATTTGGGAGTGTCCAAGTACTGTGTTTAGTAAGAAGTATCAAGACAAATCACACCTTTTTCTGTGATAAGATAGATATTTACTTTAAAAGTGTAATGAAAAATACACGGCTTTGTTTCATTCAACAATCTTGTAAGTTGAAGAAGAGAAGGCTGAGAGAGCTATTTTATGGTAACCTGATTACAGCACTGGTTAAGAAAAATAATCACTTTCTACTGAATAGCGAACTAGAAAGGTTGAAACACTAGGCAAAGCTCCACTCATTTTAAGGGAACAATAAGTATTTTGATTGCTAGGGAATTAGCAATATGGCATTTATCCTTTAACCATCTTTAGACCACATTTTATATGTACAGTTTATAGTCATGAGGTTCACCCAAATGAAACAGGATAAAAAAGGGTACTCTGGATACTTTTGTCTTCACTTGTCTGAAATAAAATAAAAACTCTCATCAGCATATCATATTCTGGCCTTGCATCCAGCTCTGTTCTTTCTTTCCCCATATGGATAATGTCTGGCCAGGAAGGAAATGACTACATTTTCAACTACAGAATGAAATCTGGGCTAATGGAAACTTGGTTGAATTACTTCCTGCAAGTTAATGACTAAAGAGAGCTTTTCAGGGGGATGGCCAGTAAAAGACATAACAACCTAAAATACCAGCAACATGGATCCTCAGAAAGCTGTCTTCTGTTTCTGTGCAGTCTGGGAACTGAGAGTTAACATTGTTTGAAAAATAGAGATATAATGTTTGAAAAATAAAACAGGTTTTACCTTTATTCACCTGGTATGGTCAGTTCATCAGTGAAGGGTCTGAGAAGCCCTACTGAGCCAATATGTTTGTTAGAGAGTATTCAGGGAAATAGTTGAAATGCTGAGAAAACAGCATTTGAGGGGTCACAGTGTCCTTTCTCAGATGCCACTGAAAATTGTCACCTTCCAATATGGATACTTTCATACTTTCGTTCTCACTGTTCAGTTCAAGTTTTCTGTACACAATGAAGAAATTTCCTGTTTTACTTTGATTTTTCTGAAAGAAGAGATGGATTTGTGACTTTTTTGGATATAGAAAAAAAGTAGGTGTTTCTCAGGTAGCTACATGAAAAAAGAAATAATAATCAGGTTCAAAAGTTCAGCCAGTCCAGACAATTTCAATTCATTCAATGTATCTAATTTGAATTTGCATAAAAATGTGCCATTATGCCTTGGGATTTATATTTGCAATTTATTAATATATTATTTAAAATTTCCTTTTATTTCAGAAGAAACTAATCTTGGTGTGACCTCTTCCTCTTGAACAGCTCAAGATCATCTTAATGGGTCTGGATTAGCCACTTGGAATGGCAGTTGTTTTAACCAGTTAGAGTACAATATCACAATCTGTTTCTAAGAGAAAATTCAGTATGTATTCAGGAAAGTTAATTATATTTCCTTTTTTGACATCTTTCTCTTGTCCAATCCCCCTTTTTCCCACAGGACTGTGCAAACTTCGAATTAGGTCTCCAAATAGTGTTAGTACATTGTTTGGTCTCACTCTGTAGGGATTAGCTGAGGTGACAGAAATTGTAATAAAATTTTATACCATTAAAACTGGCTTGAAGAGCAGATGTAAAGGTCCTGCTGATTGTCACACATTTAAGCATTCATTCATAAGGATGCCCACTACTGTGCATATGTGGGACATGATTTTTTGCTATGCTAAAAGCGAATCTTCATTCTATTGGATTGCTGCATTTCCCACTGCTACTCAAAATGCTATTCTGAATACTCCTGCCAGGGAGCACTCTCTCTGTGGAAAATGCAAATTTTCAGTCCTAGTCAAGAGGTCTGACTTGTACTCTATCCCTGTTTCTTTGGCAATTTGCAGCCAATGTTTTCTTTATTGCCACAAATTAACGAGGGAAAGATTGCAGCGCTAATTTTTATGTCACTGTGATGTTATGAAAGAGGCATAAATAAATAAATGGCAAGAGAAAGGAGGAAGAAAACAAACCAGACACTCTGCAAAGATAAATGTAATATCCCCTTCACCCTCAAGAAATGAAATTATTCTGACAGGGTCAGAGATTCTGCTTGGCAAACCATCTTAAATTAATTACCTACCTGACATTTTAAAGGAAGGTTTCGGATCGTAAATTTAACCCAGACAAAGCATTCTTTTTAATCTTGTCAGTATGCAAACTACTTTGCACTGCAGTCTGTGAATTATTTATCAGAAAAGCGACCCCAAAAGGGTGGAAGGAAAATCAGGAGTATTTGATCTTGGGTTCTGCAGGCTGATGTATTTCTCTACCCTAGATCCCTACCTGTTACAGTTGCATAAATTCTTTCTGTTTGATGTTGCTGATATATAGATCTCACACTGTGCTTCTCTGAAGCCTAAATATTTTTTCTCCATTTAAATTACTTTTAAAACAGTGTCCCAGTGAATAAATGTATCTATTTTCCAGGGAGAAACAAAACTTAAATAAAGGGGACAAACTCACCTGTCTTTCTGTTTTATGTCTTTTCATTAGCAACAGCATGCAGTATTGATGGCTGTTGGGGTTTTTTTCCTGCACTTGGGTGAAAGTACAGTCTGTAATAGTAACTAATCTACAAAGGCTGATTTTTTACTTGTAAACTGCAGAAAATATTAATCCTGTAACAAGCTGTGTGACAGTAATGATGAAGGCTGCTCACCTGGGGTAAAAAACCTTGGAAGATGTGAATCCAGAATTCAGTTTTGATACAGGTTTTTTGATTTAGCTGGTTGTTTTTGTTTTTTTTTATTTAGTAGGGGGTTTTTTTGTTTTTTGGGTTTTTTGTGTTTTTGTGGTTTTTTTTTTTTTTTGCGTCAAGACAATTTTAGTCTCCTGGTTATTAAATTAAGCCTAGACAACTTCAAATTTCCATCTCTTGGTCTTTTTATGTTACATAAATATTCAATTAATTTATTCAACAGTATTTCATTTAGGTTTTAGTATTACTGCTGAATGAAATGACCTCTAAGTGCAATGTAAAAGACAATTGTAACTGAGTGACCAAAACAAATCAGAACATAGCCTGATACCTGGTCTTGTCTTATGTTGGACCTTCTTTCTTAGTCACTCTGGATTTCTGCATGATTCTGTGAAGACCTTGACCAACTTAGCATCTGATATTTAGAAGAAAGTCAGATTTGGAAAACCAGCCGGGAAGAAAATCCCATTAACCAATTGTAAGAACTCAGAGACATAATACTACTATTCCACGTTTTTCACTTTGAGAATGTTTGCTCCCTGGGTGTGCTTTGTTAATTTTTGATGATTCATGTTTCAAAGGAGTTCCAATATTTTCTGTTTAATCCCTATGTAAGATGAACTTTGGCTGAGCTAAATGGAAAGTTCAGTAGAAAGCCTATCAGTTTGAAGGGAGAAATTATAACTCCCTTCTGCTTCTGCCATGTAGTATGAAAAATTATTTATTGGACCTATGGAATTTTCTGCATTTTCATGAGAGCTGAAATACAGCTGATGAAAATTTTTTACCCTTCTTTGATTTACTATGCTGCCTAATGCTTTGTTTTACAGTTTTTAAAATTCTTTAGTATGGAGGACTTTTTTCCCTAACAGCAGTCTTTCTTCTTCCTTGGTGTCAATGCTTGAATCTTGCAAGAGCAAGACGCAAGACGCTTCATAATAAAAATCTGTCTAAACAAAATGTGGACATGCTTTCATTTCACTCTGCATTCCTAATGAAATAAGTCAGTTCTGACAGATAATTCCGTGTTCAATAAATATTTGTCAGATTTCTGCTTAGGCTTTTAAGTATCCCAAGCAATTCAAACTTGATTTCAGTTTCCTCTGATAATAGAAAAGAGCTTAAACATCTTTTGTTGGTGAAAGATGAACTATGTAGGGCATAAAGTCAGGGATTTGACACCAGTTAATTGCAGGTCTCCCCATTTTAATACTGTATACACTTTTCATCAATTTTTACCATAAAACTCCCAAGAAATATTTAAAGTATTGTGTGCATCCACCACAATGTATTTATCTCTTCATAAATTCCCCTTTATAGATTTGTGTATCCATATAAAATACACAATTAAGAAACTGAGGACTTTTGTTTACTGAATATCCCAAGTCCCTCTTTAAAGACATGTACGTATAAGCTCTAGTGTCCATGGATACATTTTAATTAGGGATTTTGGCTATTGTTTGACTACGATAATTTCCCCTGTGATTTCTTCTCAGCTGATTTCACTTTTCTTCTCCTCTCTGCCCCAGCACAAAGCTTCTGGAGCATCAGTGCTGGGGCTATGATCAGAGAGCACCCTAACAACAGCTGCATTTCAATGTCTTTCTTCTGTTTGAAGGCTTTTTCATATTTCCCAGCTGATTTGTGAGGGTGGTTAAGAATCATAGAAGTGCAAAGAATTACCTTTATCTAAATTTAAATATTATTTTATGCTAAATCCTAGAGCTATTATTTTAAGAAAAATAAAATAGACAATCCTTGATTTTTATGTGTTTGCCCATAGGAATTAAACTTTGATGTTCCCTCTCATGACTGCTTTTAGATATTCTGACAATAGAATTACTGCAGGATTTTTTTGAGCTGTTAAAATACATATTTTTTAAAGTCATAATGAGTAGACCATACATTCTTCATTTCCTGGGTAGCTGAGGCTGAACATTAGTAGAGGAGTAATAAAATTCTTCTATCAAGATATGCACTAGTGGTCTTGCCTGTGCTTCCAAGTCCAAACCATTCTGAATGAAATTCACCCCTCCACAGCACCAGCTAAACCTGACTTGTGCTCTGCTTGCTGGAGCATCAGCCTTTCCTGGTTGCTGTGCACAAAAATGGATTTCAGCCACTGTGTGTTCAGACCTTTAGCATTTCAATTCTATTTCATTGACTGTGTGTCTTTTTTTATTTCCCTGAGAGCATTATTATGAGATTCCACTATCCTGGTCTGTACTGAAATATCATTTGTATGGGTATGGTTTGGTTTTACTTAACCTTGAATTTTCATTGATCATCTCTGTACTTTGTTCTTTCATGATGACTTTTCTTTACCCTTCACCAAGACCTGATACATGTAATGAGATATATGTAGTGCAAAGCAGCTGTTGGGAATTGCTCTGGAGCAGCAAAACAGAGCCTCTAGCCAAACTTTCCTCTCTGCTGGAGGGTGGTGGTACTTCATGTTGCAGGTGGAGATGGCATGGAAAAGGACACAGTCCATAATTAGCATTCTATACATTGTTAACATCCCTGGCTCCCTTATGGCAAAGTGTGGACACTTACTTTGCTTAATGTTTTAGCCAGAGACTGAGAATGTTCTTGAAATGTGGCACAGCTCAAATGAGTGATGCACATGGGGAAAGCTCTTCTTTTTCCCAGTAGGCTGGTACGTAAGCCTGAGGCACCACATACAGTTTTAAAGTATATTAGGGTCCATAAGGCAGTTGGTATAGTGTTTAAAGCCTGTAGTTTGGGGTGAGGGTGTTTTTGTCAGCTTTCTTTTGCTATGTACTTTCCATCAGATAACTATTCCATTTGTTTTGCCTGTATGCTATCAATTTTATGGTGAGAATGCCCTTCAAAACACAGCATCCCTAACAATCCAGTATACTACCTTTCACCTTGGATAAGGCTTTTATTTGTTTTTAATAAATTCCACCTCATTTCTAACACATTAAACCTCATTATGGTGTAATTTCCCTTGGTATGAAAAGACCTCATTAATTGTTCCATTCAAAACCGATTATCTCTCAGGATAGATGTTATAAGGGAAGTGTAATGGATAAGGGTTTTTTTTCCGCATTCTGCTTGAGCATTACTTTTTCTCGAGTGATTAGTTTTGCTGCACCTGTGTTTACTTAAGAAACTGAAGCTAACATAATTAGTAACAGGTGGCTGAGGTCTTACTGATAATCTGCCTGCTTTTTAGATGTATGTCTATACCAAGTATTCAATTCCCACATTCTGGCTCTTTCCCACATTTAACAGGCTGTAATGAGAAGTGATCTTGTATGGTATGGTGCTCAGATTTACGTGGTTCTAGGAGAAGTTGTATTGTAAAAGTTTTAACTGACTGTATGACACACATTTTACTCTTTAGTAATAAAATACCTTCACCTCTTCCTGTTGTATAGGAGTTTTCATGGTAATTGTGTTCTGTAGCCTGTTTTTCTAAGGATATGTTTACATTCTTAGTTTACTTGGTATTTTCACATGTGTTATTTCCTGATTCTGTTCTCAGGAATTTTCAGTGGACTTAGCCTCAACAGCTGTTCACAAAATTTTTCAGATCCTTTTTTGCTGACTCTGGTAATGTTTAAGAGACAGGTGTTAAGCTTTTAATATTGCTGCTTTTGGGAGGTCTTGAGAATTATGACTGAGATCTTTTAAAGTTATGTACAAAAGATGTTTACCTAAAATGTGGCATCTGCCCATCTGAGCTTCTTAGCTATCCTGCTATGAATGCAGTGAGAACAAGAAGTCATTCAGCTGTGCAGGATGGGCTGGATATGGTTTATTGACATTTATGACTGCAGGTAGGAGATTGCTACAGCTATTTGAACACTCAGGCAGGGTGGTCCTGTGTCAAGAGCAGGATGGAAAGCCAAGATTATGAAACCATCCATGCAGCTACTCCCATGCCAAGTGGTTTTGACATATGCTGAGGATATACACAGCTATAATTCAAGAGCCCCACTGTGCCCAGATCATTCCAGCAGCTTGAGATGTAGCTTTCCACATCCCCAGATATAAGAAAGGAGGTTTGTATCTTTTATTGAAACAATTTCATTTTCTGTAAATACACACTTACTAGGCCACAGTGAAGATGACATTGCATTTTAATGATTGACTTATTCTCCTGAGATGTTTGAGGATGCCGATTTGGGGACACTGGCATTGAATCAGATGGTGATTGGAATTAATTTTTCTGAACAACAGGTAAATGCCTTAAAAAATGTTTCAGAATCTTTAAAATACTTCAAAGATTTGGGGGTGGATTTTTAGAATATGAAAAAAAAAAAGAAGAAATCCTTGCTGCTGCTATGCAGAGCAGAGGATAGTTCACATTTGCTAAGGCAACCTTACACTGGGATCAGTCAGAAGGACCTTTGCTAAGAAGCACCCAGTTTTACAGTTCTCTCCACTCATTTAGCGTTGTCTGCAGCCCTCCTGACATAAAAACCAACTGTTAGTTAAGAAGTCTTCTCAAAAAAATCTAATTTTTAAAGGATTGTGATTCCTGGGAAAAAAACAACAAACCAAACAGTAGCCAATAATCTCTTATCTTGCAACCCTAGGAAATACTTTAATATTAATATAATAATATTATATTTATAATATAATAATATATAATAAGTATGATTTATAATAAATATTATTTTCTGTCTTTATTCAGGTTTCCATTAAGTTTAACATTATTTTCCAACCATGTAATTTGAGTACAGAATTCAAGATTTTTTGCTCTACACCATATAGGAAATACAAACTACTTATAGAAACTACATACTTGTGCTCTCCCCTCAGTACCCAAATCCTGTGCAAGAGAGAAAACCTGTAGAGAGGTGGGCATCTTGGGGTTTGCTTTATGTCCTAATTCCCACATTGTCCTAATAGATTTTTATTCTTATACAACCATCATTTTTAGCAATGGTCCACTTTAAAAATAAATTAATGTGAAATTTTAAAGGAATAGCTCATTGTGGAGAAGTTGGTAGTGGCATGCAATTAACATCTTTCTAGTTATAGGGTGAGATAAAGCAGTCTGAAGAACTATGCAGGAAAATTGCATCAAGTAAAATGGAACTGATCTAGAGAGAGATAATAACAGCATACTTCTATTCCTTGATGTAAAATATTATTAAGAAATATTATGGTGAATTGTCTTTCACAGTTCAGAGAAAATATACTTAAGATGCCTATTTAAATTAAGAATCAAATTATCATTCTGCAGTTCATTGTGAAGTAGTCAAAATATTAGTAGATCACTCATTTAATCTGAATGATTCAGAATAGGAAGAAAAAATCCACACTGCAGAGGAATGTTAAAATAATCATTATTTAAATTTTTTCATGGAAACACAAAAACCAAGATCCTCAGGAGCAGAACCTGTCAGACATTGTCATGCCTGGCCAGGAGCAATGAGTAGGGGAGGCAACAATAACAGGATCTGACAGACCCTGCTCTATTGAGGGGTCCTCCACGGGCTGCAGTGTGATTATTTTCTCCATTGTGGTCCTCCATGGGCTGCAGGGGAACAACTCTCTCACATCTGCCATGCAGAGTTTTTACCCTTTCCTAAATGTGCTGTCCCAGAGACAGCACCAGCACTGCTGATGAGCTCAGCCTCGAGCAGCAGCAGCGCCTCAGCTGAACTGGTTCTGTGCAGCACAGACAGCCCCTGGGCTCTGCTCACAGAGACCTCCTGTGCAACCCCTCTGCTGCTGCCAACTGTGCAGCACAGACAGCCCCTGGGCTCTGCTCACAGAGACCTCCTGTGCAACCCCTCTGCTGCTGCCAACTCCTGTGCAACCCCTCTGCTGCTGCCAACTCCTGGACATGGACACTCGGCACAAGCTAACAGGGGGACCTGAGATTCCCATAACAAATAGCATTCCTGAAGAATCAAGAAGCCTTTTTTCTCAGGAACAGTGACAGTTCTCTATTTTCTCTACAGGCTGAAACACAGGACTGCATCAGTTGATCTCTCATATTTAAAGACACCTGTTTTTATTAGTGATGCTGAACTATCTGCTGCCTCTGTATGGTTCCTAGGTCAGGTTACAAACTTTTCCAATGCAGTGGTCCAGATCCTCTTTTACTCAAATTAATTTATTCCCACACAACCCAAATACAGAATAGAGATCCCATGCTCCGATCCAAAGCTATATTTCTCTCTTACTTACTTTTTCTCTTCCAAGGGAGGGAAAAAAATATTCTTTTTTTCTTTAACTAATTTCTTTTCTTTCAGTCTGAACATTAATAACTGAAACGTGGAAGTATGTGTGGGTAGTTATGAGTTATATGAATGCTCATAAACTGAAGGAGTTTCTCTAAAATTTCTTAACATCTGAATTGTGACCATTTGTATCATTTGGTGATGCTATCAGAAATTCTACTATATAACAATCCATGTGCATTTTTCTGGGGGTGCTACTGAATTGTGGGTTTAAGAGCATATGTATAGAGCTTTTCCTGAGTGATTTTGGTGCTATTTTCCTGCATTAGTCTGGTTTTTTTCACCATCATTACTATTTTTATTATTGCTGTTGTTGTTATTGTTATTGTTTTTACTTTTATTTTTATTATTTTTTGCCAGATGCTAACAGAATTATACTACTAAGCAGTAAACCTTGTAAGTCAAGAATTTGCTCCTAATCAGAAAACTGAAATTATTACAGAAACTTCCTAAATTTAGTTGGGAAACTGAAGTAATCCTCTTGATAAACAGTTTGTAGAAGACAATCAGAAGCTTGCAAAGAGAGGTTCTCTCCACACCAAGGTTCATGCATCTTTTTTCTCCTCTGGGAATTCCCCACTAGCTAACTAGAGCTGGTGCAATAAACAGAAATTGGTTTAATGGGCTTTGGAAAACACAACTTTAAAAGAAGATGTTGGACTGTATAGATTTTTAGCATTGTCATAATAAGCAGGTGAGACAAAAAACCTTGAATTAAATATGGAGAAGTAATCCTGAGAGGATGAACAGGAGACGAGCTCCATGCCTTCCAACAGTGGAAGCTGTTCTTCTCTCAGCTGAAGAAGTTCGGGTATTCCCTCTTGCCTCTTTTTCTGTTTACTTATTTATTCTACTCCAGAATTTTATTTCCTTTTCTGTGAGGAGGCACAGCTCTTTCTGGCAGTGGGGAGCATGTTGACCTCCTCAGACAAGGTTGCTATAATGTGGTAGATACACGTTGGACTGACACAGAACACCAAAGGCTCCCAATTTCTGCATAAATTTCTAATAATTCTTAATGATACCAGTTCTTTTACTGCTTAATTGCTGCTCCAGCAGTTATTTTAAAAAGAAAACCACTGCAGGCATATTTTGTGAGGGACCCTTCCTATTCCTCTGTGTTGAGCTTTCTCTGCAAACCCCTTTCAGGTCAGACTCCTCTCCAATGGTTTTGGGCTCACAGTGGGACTCAAGGAGGAGCTGCCCACCTTGCTGCACAGGCCAAGTGGATTTGGCTCAGAAACAGAGCTGCAGGTGCCTTGAGAAAGGGTTGTATGGACTGTCTTTTGCGGTGGGATTGTGTTGGGGATACTTTGCATGTGGGTTTTAATTTTGAACTCTAATTCCACCTATGTCTGTTTCTAACGTTCTCTGTGACTTTCGGGGGTTAGCCCTTAGGCAGATCTGAAAATCCTAGCTGCTGTGCTGAACCCCTTCTTTCAATGTCTTTGCTTCCAATGTAATATTCTCTTGGAATGGCAGTTCACTTTCCAGTGCTTTATTTTTATATTAACTACCAGGAGAAAATAAAATGTGAATTATCCAGCAGAAAAAAAATACATGTATGATAGAACTGAGGAAAAAAGCCTCTGAGGATCTATTTCAAACTTTTGCTGCAATCTAAAAGGGTATAAGATGCAATTAGCTATTGCAGAGAGAAAGTTGATGTGGTTTCTAACAGAGATACTTGCTTTAGGTTTGCAACACATTCAGAGAACAACCTTGTGAATCCCCTGGGCTCACCTTCATCATTTTACTCACAGAGCCTGTGGCTGCAATTACATCTGAGCAATGTGTTACACTGTGGGGAAAGAGAGGGCACAAGCAGCAGGTGACAAAAGCAACCATAAATGAATCTAGATATTTTCATTAAGTTTTGGTTGTAGCTGGGAAAAAGGAGGAGGAAAAAATTATATCTTGTAAGAGACATAAGCATAGCATTCAGTGCCTGGCAAGGCAGAGCAAAAAATGTTATGAGATTTGCTGAGAGCAAGGAAACTCAGGGTAAGGCCAGTGAAGGAACTGTGAGGAAGCTTTTTGGAACACTGGTTAATGTCATGGGCAAGAGACAGACATTTTATTTCCATAGTGTCTCCCAGTGAGCTGCCAGCTTTGTCCCAGGCTATCTTCATGATGCTGTTTGTGCTGGAACTCGGAATGGAATTTAGTCATGTTAGAAAACAGTGTACTTTTAATTACATACCAAGTTAAAGAAGTTGTTTTATTTTGTTCCAGCAAAATCACAGCTTAATGTTAAAACAAATCCATCAGCTTTATTTTTTTTTTCCTCCTCTTTCTCCAGTTCACCTGCTGGGATATTCAGATCCTTCACTGAAGTAAATGTGAGTGACTTGTCCTTGCATTTCATGAAGTTATGCATTCTGTCCAAGCTGTGCTCAAGATAACTATTCCATAAATGAGTTCACTTTCATTAATATTATCTATAGCATCCACACATGATGATGAGCTGCAAAGATAAGTCAGAGTGGCAGACACCTCCTACAGACTCCAATGGCTTTTCCCATGAGGTCCCTTTATCCTGCTGACGTCTCGATCTGTTTCTCCCCAAGGGTCATGAAATCAATTTGTTGCCAGGAACCTTGTCAGCCTCGTTCTATTGCTTGACTTTCAAATTTACTATGACAACTTTCTTAGATGAGATGGTATGACCATAACTGCTTCTGATTCTGGGATCTAGTCAAGCACAAACAGATGATGCTTTGAAGAGCAAAGTACCTCTACTCAATTAGTGAGCTTTTGTGTTCAGAATCAATTGACACAGAGCAGTTGAGTGAAGACCTTCATACCAAGGCAAAGGGGTGAAATCTCATCCTTTTTGCTTGGAACATGTGCAGAAATCCTGACAGCATGGTTTATTATGCAAGGAAACCAATGGAGTTCCCTTTGCCACAAAAAGCTGTGTGGTTTGATGAAGCCTCTGGGATCAGAGTTTTAAGGATATACAGGACTGCAACAGATCTTGCAGCCCATGGGAAACAAAATGTGCTATTTCTCCAAGAGATGATTGAGAGACCAATTTCAAAGCAAAATTTTTTTCATGTGTTTGGCTACTCAAGAACTAAAAAGAGCATCAAATGTTCCAATCCAAATACTGCTCTGGTTGATTCTTCTAGATAGACAGCTGGTACCATTCAGTCCACTGAACCAATGTAACCTCTAACTACTGATCATTACATACTTCTTATACACTGAACTTCTGAATTTTCTTTCCACCTTTTTAGAACTTGCCTTCTAGTAAGGAAAAAAAAAATAACTCAGAAGCCTACTCAAGGATTGTCTGCTCTCCAAATGCTGTCTGGATCTTTCAGAAACTCAAAAGCTTTCAAAATGCTGTGATGCACCTGTCCTCTGGGTGTGATGAACTGGGATAGTTATATACTGAGAAAGCATAGATACCCAATAACAGTAAATGTGAGAAATTTATTCTTATATCCAATGCTGTATTTTTGGATTGTTAATTTTTCAGTGTTTTATAGGGGGGAAAAAAGTGCATCTCATGCAGGTTGGTTTCAGAAGAGAAAAAGGTTTTTGTTTTCTGATGTGTTTCATAAACAAAGAAAATGCTGTTATATACACCTGTAAATATGTATATATATGTGCATATATATATTTGTGTTTATATATGCTCTGAGTTTTTTTACTTTCTTGATCTCATAAGTTTAAAGTAAAAAAAAGGCAGAAACAGAAAAATATAACAATAAAGACGTTATGGGGTTAGAAAGGTCTATTAAAAAACAAAGAAAAAAGAAAAACATTTTGGTTTTTGGTTGCAACAGCAAAAAAAATACAGAAAATATGCACCCATTGTGATAAGACCTGTCATGGCCTTTAAATTTACTTTGCATCTTCCTGCATTCACATGTGAACTTTTGTTTTGAAAGGAACAAATTAGAATCTCCTGAAAAGTGTTCACATAACAGTTTGTAATTTATGTGGGTGTTGACTAAGAGCACCTTTTGAGCAACAAAAATAAATGGTTTTTTGTTTGTTTTTTTTTGTGGGGTTTTTTTTTTTGGTTGCTTGTTTGTTTGTTTGTTGGGTTTTTTTATATGGAACTGTATTTTTTAATTCAAACACAGAGAGAATGGAAGACAACACTCAGATTCACCTAATTGGAAGTCTGCGCATTCAATTATTTAGTAGCCCTGAACTGTCAAACTGTAGGGAGGTGAGAGTAGGTCAGAAATGGAAGATAAGGAAGAAGCTGCAGATGAATGTTAGCACAAATGTGAAATAGGAATCTTATTTACTTTGGGATCAGCTGACTGATTTGCTGTCTTAACTATATGTTCTTTTTAGCTTACAAAAACATTTTCTCCTCATAACCAGACCTTTTGTGGCAGGGGCCCTTTCAGTTTCCTTTATCAGCTCACAGAGACATACACTTCTTGGAGAATCTTTTATCCCCAGTGCCCCAGACACTGCTCTGTGCACACCCAAAGCTGTGTGAACTTCAGCTTCAGCAAGCTGGAGAAGAAGGAATGCCATCTCTCAGAATCTACAGACGCAGATCATAGGAGGTGTTGATTCAGACAAAGATGCCACTGAGATCAGGAATACATCTAGGCATGAGTGGATAAGGACTTGCATGCAGACCAAATCCCCACTGGGATTTCTGCATGTCTAGGGGCATTTATTTATGTGGTATCAAAGAATAGGACCATTTGTTATTAGAGTAATTTTGTATGTGTCACATATTAGTGATATCTGGTCGACCTGGACATCCAACACTGGAGAGACCACTTTATATCCTTTTCTCATGTCTTTATATATCAATTCTTTATTCTTCATAAGGGAGACCATGACACCTCACCTCCTTTATATTACTTCTATTCTTCTACAGCTAGAATATCACATAAACTAACAGTAAATTATCATCTGCAGGACAATAATATGTTTTTTAAAGTTTCTTGGCACTCTTTAGTCTGTTGCGGTCCCAAACAGGGATTCAAGAAAGTGTTCTACATGCATAAATACCATAAATAAAAGTGTGGCTAACAGCATCACAAAACAGAAATTGTTGAGTGACCACCCGCTACGACAATATTGTTTAAGCAGGATTCTTAACCTAAAAGAGATGTTAATCACACAAGATTTTGGAACAGACTAAGCTTACCTTGTAGTGAGACTGCCACAAGGGAAGTGATGCCAGTACACAGATATGCTCACTGAGTGTATTTCCAGTCCCTTTTGATTATGCTGTGCTGTTCTCCTATGCACCTGGGCTGCCAAAGGAACAGTCTTATTACACGTGAGCATTGCCCAGACACAAAGGCTTGAGTGGGAGGAGAGAAAGGTGTGGATTACTTCAGGATATGAAGATATACAGGTACTGAACTAATCTATAGGATGGCACTTGTGACTTGAAACAGAAAAAAAAAAGCTGAAACCTTGTGTGATGAACAGGAACATCAAAAAGTAGGAGGAGAGCTCATGTCCTGCTGGATTTATGTGCACAACTCCCACTGATGTAAATGGCAGTCTGAGAACAGAATAAAATTCATGGGGAAAAAAAGAATCAGAAAGAGATAATTGCTAAGCAAATACCTATAAAATTAATTTAAATGCATGTCCTACTATGATTAACCTAAGGCTTGATTTAAAGTTCACTGATGTCTCTTTTACAGTTCACTGGGAGTCTCTTTACTGACATTTGTGGACTTTCAAACCAGGCACTAGAAAAGATGCTCATTTCTTCTGAGAAAGCAACATTTTATTCTGAGTAAAAAACTATACTTTCCTGTAATTTTCTTGAAATGTAAAATCAGAAGCAAACTTTGACAAGGCATTTATTAGCCCATCATTTAATCTGTGATACACAGTGTTTATGTCTATGGTGGAAAAACACAGTAAGAGAGCGATCTTGAATGCCAGTGTAAAAGCATGACCTTTCTATAGATGAATTTGTACACCAGTGCCGCAAAATTCTGCCACATGAAGATCTCATATTATATATGCTGACTTTAATCCATTTTCAGAAACACAGAAATGTCTTAAAGAAGTTGCTTTTTAATTCTCTCTGGACCCTCTCAGAACTAAAATTTAATAATTTCAAATTGTGTCATATTTGGACTATGTTTTTTTTAAATTTTACTTCTCTTCTTAAAAAAGCATCTGACTTGGTATTTCTTACTGCATATTTTTATTGCGATTTTTTTTTTATTGAGAGATGTGTGGGTGAGTCGCATTCCTTTATTCTCAGTTGCACTTTTGTAGTAAAATTCTTCTGACTTCCTTACGCAATTAAGTAGCCCCAGTGGGACTTCCTTTTACAGGTTACAACAGGTTTTTTTGTGTGAATGTGCAGCCTCACTGTTTGACAGTGACTTCAAAAAGTCTCTTTAGAGTATCTCTTTCTTCCTTCTGTTACAAGGAAATGCTTCATTCTGTAAATTAACAAGATGTGCTAGAGCAGATGACAGGAAAGGAGCTTTTAAACTGAGAAATATACTGCTGTTTTCTCTCTTATACTTGACAAGATATTGAATATATCCATGAACTTGCAATTTCCATCAGCACTTGAGAATAGTATGAAAATGATCTTTCATTACTATTCTGTGAATGGACATCTGCATCACTTAAAGCAAATAACAAAAAGCCCAATCATACACATCCCTCTGCATCAAAAGCAGCCTGGCCAGCAAGTCAAAGAAGAAGATTCTGACCCCCTACTCTGTCCCAGGAATTCATTGTGCCAGAGTTACCTTCTAATATTTTTATATAGGTTGAGACAGACTCTTCTACAGCTAGGATATCACATAAACCAACAGTAAATTATCATCTACATAGCTATATACAGTACCCATAGAGTAGTATACTCAAGTTTGTGTACATTTTAATTTTATTTCACTTTTACTGAATCATGGTGTCACATTTAGCTGAAAGATGCTGTTCCTCAAATATGCATGAAAAAGAAAAACAAGACAAAAGCTAGCTTGATTTCCAAATAACTTATCCATCAGTATTTTGTCTGAGCTGCATTTCCTCTGAGTTTTTTTAGGCAATGTCTTTTATTACTCACATATAGCCCTGATACGAGGCTTGAACCACCCTCCGTTGAGTGAAGAGTTCCATTGGAGCAGTCCAAGGAGCTTTTCTTCTCAGGAAAAATGGAGGACATTCTAATAAATTTTCAACATCTTTTAATTAAATGAAGAGAGTGCCAAAGAGATAGAACTGTTGGAGTGAAAAATGTGTAGAGTCCTCTTACTGCCTTGTCCTGATTTCCTGGTCCATCAGATTAAGAGAGTGGTGAAGTGTGAGTACATGGTGGCCTCTGTATTCTGCTACACCAGGCACTTCGTCTCAGGCCACAGGGAAAGACAACGGCTCTTTGTACTTTTTGTTGGCTGACTACACAAAAAGGATAGACAGATGGTGATCTGGAGCTTTCCCAGGCCATATTGTTATAGAAAGGGTGAAAAACAGTATGAGCATAATGATGTAACCCATGGCATGTTCTGTAGGAGCCCAGGATCTCCCTCTGATGGTCCTGGATAACCCGAGCCCCAGCCAGGGGGCTTTGAAGCCCTGGCAGGGGGGTTGGAGACCCTGGCATGCAGCCAAAGACCCCTGCAGCTTTGAGTTCGACCCATAGAACAAATTACCACCTTTGTATGAAAAATAAAAGGTCACAAAAGTTTAAATAGCATAATAGCAGTAGTTACAGGGTGAAAAGATAAATTTTGGGGATTTTACTATTGGGGTCTAAGAGGCAAGATGGAGGGATTTGGGCAGTGTCCTGTTCTTCTTCCTTCTTCTTCCTAGCCTCCATCTTCTTGGTGATGATGGCACTTTGGGATTGGTGTAAAGTAGAAAGTCACTGTCTAACATAGATGGTAGGTATTGGAACATAATTGTAAATATCAAATATGTAGTTTATAGTATAAAAGATATCACTGGCCCCGTGGGCGGGGAGTGTGCCCTCAGACAGACCTGCTGAACAGACCTTGGCATGCCAGACAGAAAATGTTTTAGATAAAAAATATTAAACAACCTTGAGAACTACAGCCGAAGACTTCTGACTACTTCTTTGACAGTTGGGTTGGGGAAAAGAGACTTTTAATGCATCTTGGGGTCATCTTGACCAGAGGAGATCCCGAGAATTTTCCTTAGATTTGAAGAATGGGACAATTTTCATTTCTGATATAGACATAAACTCAAGAATTGGAAAAAAGCTGTCAGATCTCTATACACAATAATTAGCTTTTTATAGTTAATATTCAGAGAGCATTAAATAAATCTTTGAAGCTAGAACAAAGAAATTATGATTCTTAACTTACAATCAATCCGTCACTACAGAGATAATAAACAGCAGGACATTCCTTTTTCCAGATTTACAACTTTATATTCTAGAAATAATACAGCTGTTTAGATTTCTCACTCTGTGGCAGGCAGCCTTGAGCTGTAATGCTTAAGTCCTTACCACTTGTTGAGATCACCTCATATTTTTGTTTTAGGGCTGCTTTTCAGGTGGAGGGTTTCTATGCAGCCACACAGATGCAGCATCTGCCAAATGTTCAGGTGTTCTTTGTCCAACATTTTTCCACTGTAAGAGGAACTTTGGGTGTTTTAGAATCAGAGTGACTGAGGCTGGCAGACATTCTGGAGATGGGTCAGACCTTCTGACCCTTCTTCTCAGAGAGGAGTCAGCTGAAGCAAGCTGCCCAGGACTGTTTGGGCTTCAAACATTTCCACATCTGGAGATGCCAGAACTTCTCTGGGCTGACTGCTATAGTGAGCGACCAACCTCACAGTAAAGGTGTTGCCTTGCAGAATGTCTGCATGGACTGAAATTCTGAAAATATAAGTGATAGGATCTTTCTCCAAGAAGAATAATTTCTGCAGTAAAAATAAAAATATATATTTTCTGGGAATGCAAGATGGGCACAGAAAGATTAAGGGTCCAGCAAGTAGGATATGAAAGAGAATAAGATTGATTTCTTCTTCTCTAGCTTCTGACTTTTGCAAGAATTTTAAATTCCAGCCCTTCATTCCTTAGTCCTAAAAAAAGTTCATTTTTATTTTCTGGATTATATGTTTTTCTTTCACACAGACAATATGAGTTGAGTTCTCCTACATTCATCCAAACAGAACAGCAGGCACCAAGTTCCATTCTTTATAGCACAGAAACCTGGTAAAGAGGGAGGAATCTTGTTCCAGAATGGAGCAAAGTGTAAACATTTAGCTTTTTTTTGTAAAAGGAAAAAAGATCACTATCTACATATTGAATTAAAATAAAGTAATGGTTTAATTTTAACTGGAACTCTCTAATATTTTTCTAAATTGTACTAATTTCTGGTAAATTTCCTCTGATTTTTTTCCAGGTATAAGTGTTTGACATAATAACATGAACTTATAAATAAATTTGATCTGATTCAAAGTGAACTTGGTGAAATACATTTATTTCTTTGTTAAAAACCTCAAAAATTCCTAGAATAACAGGTTTTTTTTAATAAATCTTGCTAGGAATAATGTGATAGAGGATAGAGGACGAATATGGCCACATAATTTAATGCATTTATTTATTACAGCACACATAAAATAAAATGAAAGAATATGGTTTGTGCACTATGGGAAGACAGAAGTGCTTTTCTTCTCTACTGACTGGAACTCTGGAAATTCTTTATTAAGACCTGAACTAAACTCTTTTGCTATATGAGATTGCTTCCTCCACTTATAAAATGCTTTTGAAAATTACGTGTTTCATATCAGAATAGTTCCCTGGAAGTTATTAAGAATAAATAATTGGACAAGGGAATATCAAATGTCTCAGCAAATCTCACTACTCTAAAAATGCTTACCTTGTCTAGTTAACTGGATTAATATTCTGAGAATATAATAGTGCAAATGAGAAAACTTGAGTGCAGAAATGGCACTGCTGTATTCAAGTGTTCAATAATGATACTGGGACTTCTGCTGGGAGTCTGGAATGTTTCAAACTCACAGAGGTGTTGCTGTAATACTTATGCTTTTAAGGTGACTTTTTAATTCAATCAATATGATTCAGATCCACATTGAACATAGCTGTGAAGATGGAATCTCATCTTGAAAAGCAAAGGAAATAATATGCACTGCACACCCTCAGCCCACGATTGCCTCAGGCACTCCAAGAAAAATGCAAACTGCCTCTCTTCCCCAAATCCAGCCTTAAAATTCAGGTTGAGAAAAGCAAATGAAGAGCTGGTAAATAGGAAGGTTATTTTATGTATGTGTATGGCCTGCCTTAAAATTCAGGGAAGAAGACAGGATTAAGATCTAGGAACTAGGACTATTTATTTACTTATTTTTGTGTGTCTGTTCTCAGGGTGAATGGAACACACATTAGTGTCAGATGTCTCACACTGCAGTTGTAAAGACAGTTTTCCCCCAGCATTTGAAACACAGAACAAATTTATATGCCTGCAGTATCTCTATTCTCATTTTTCAAGTTCTGAATTCCTTTTTCTTTAAAAAGGGCATCCTCCATAGGAGATGAACGACCTTGGAATGCCAGCTCAGTTGGACCCGAGTGAAACTAGGCTTTTATTCCTTAACATAGAACGAAGGGAGTTGAAATACAGAAGAAAAACAAGGTTTTGAAATGTGTCTTGCATTTATGAGGAAGCTATAGAAACTGTGTCAAGAAAAGGATCTTTAGTCTCACATGCAGGGTGAGTAAATCTGTCTTTTGTTCCTTGAGAATAAGTAACTCTAGGAGTCCTGGAAGAAAAACAAAGCGAGGTGCTCTGTGTTCAGTAAGGGTACTGACCCTCAAGTCAATGTGCAAGAGCCCTGTCAGGTGTATTTTGGCCTCTAGTGCCACTGAGTCATTCCTGCTTGGATGCTAGGAGCTGTTTTCTGCAGAGGGAAGCTGACTCACCCAGCACAGCCCAGCAGCCCAGCAACCTGACCATAATGTTCCAGGAGATCGTAACTCAAGGGAGGGCGCCGTAGGTTTGATCACTGATTCATTCTTTTGTGTTACACGACCAGGTTTTTTCATGTCAGTCTCCATGGTGATGAGTTTGACCGTCACCCCTGGGGACAGCACAGAGTGGTGCAGAGAGCTCACCTGGGCAGATTTACAGCGCTGCTGTGCATCACAGGACCTGCCACAGTGAGCTACTGACACACCCAACTGCTGAAAGGCGCTTCCCATTGAGGCATAGAAAACACATTTTCTCATCTGGCAGGCAATCCAAACTGCTAATTTCTGGCAAAAATGTTTCCTTTTTGGCTAAACAGCTAGGGAATACAAGTTTTGCTTTTTTTGCCAAGGCTGTGACAAAGGAGGTGATCTAGAACATACCTAAAACTCAACCCAAAATTTGCTGTTCTGTTACTAAGTCAAATGCCACAATCTCTGCCTTTGCTTTTCCCTCATTATCCAAATTATATAGTAAATCAAAGAGAGAGAGGTCAACTAAGTTAGATTAAATTGCAAAGCAGATGTGAGAAGTGAAAAACTGAATGTCAATTTGACTGTCAGAACTGATACTATTTCATATACTGGGGGAGCTCAATATTCTGGAAGAGTACATGGCAGTGAAACATCAGAAAATTATTTATTTAATTAAATAAATGTCCTTGTAGACAGTTTAAAATCACAGCCATTTTCATTCTATTTTGGGTAGGATGCTGTGTTTTCTTCTGTTAATCAGGATTTTCTGTAAACTGAGATTCTCAGAGAAGAGCAGAATATTTTTTACCTTTTTCTAGTGCAGTTGAAAAGCACAGACAAATTGCCATCATCTTTCTACAAAACTGAGCAATTGTGCATATTTTGCTTAGGAAGAGAAGCTTTTATAGCAGTTCAGGGACAGAATTGTTAGGTGACCATGGAGATCTCAGTAAGCTTATTTTCCCCATCAAATCATTAGGGTAATCTGCTGTTACTAAGTTCCTCTATTAATAATAGAAATATAGATGTATCTTTGTATTATTCATGATAAGTATATTTAATGCATTTATGATATTACATGAGCATGTTTAAACACAAAACCTTAGTGACAATACAAACCAGTGTAAATGTGAATAACAGCCCTGAAAATCAACACTTGATACTGATATGTGACAGATTTCTGACCCTAGGAACTCCTCCATTTCCTGAACACTTTGGATTGTAAGCAGGGACTCTGCTAGCTATGGAGATTTTAGCTGCATGTTATCTGTTTAGATTCTAGAGGTGGATGTGTGTGGCTAAACATTCCTGGATTTTACAAATCTTAAAAATATATTCAGAAACTAGTATAGAGATTCCTACTCTGTTGAATTCCCAGAAATGCTAATGGTTTCACAGAATGCAATAAAGCTTTGCAGAATGTGCTATTTGTTGTGTTTGGGAAGTTTTTGAGTGTGATTTACACACCTGGTATTTACCCCTGATATGAAGATGGATTACGGATTTAGCATACATATTTTCTTCACATAAATACTTTCAATAACTTCTTGTATAAGAACTATCATAGCCTAGTAAAGTTTAATACCGTGTCTTGCATGTGTTCAATATAGATAGAAAATACAGGCTTTTAGGCCTTGAGCTGAAGATGTGCTCAGTGAGTTGACTTGCATAGAGTTACTGAAACCACTAATACTGGGAGCTGTGACCATAGGCAGATGTGAACTATTTTAAACAAGTGTGCAGATTTGAAAAATTACTTTTATTATGATGGAATTTGAGCAAGCATGTGTCACTGAACACATCAGACATAAATTAAGTTGCTTTTCAGCAATCACAGATTTTCTGTTTTATCTGACACTGGAAATGCATTTATACGATACAATCTTCCATCATATGGTACAGAATTAGTTTGATTTGATGTTGCACTATTTAACTTCTGGAGTGTGTGGAAATGTGATGTCTGTATTTGTCATGACACATGACTTTTAAAATGTGGAAAATATACACACACTTATTTTGTGGAAATTTAGGCATGCAGCTTTTCTCTGGCCTTCTGGATGGTATTTGGCTCTGGATTAAATTATCTAGATAGAGGTGTCCATCTGTGCTAGGTGTCTAAACTCCCACTACAGTCTGAGGAGACAGGGAACTCAGTTCATCCACCCACACTCAGCTGCCTGGTGTCATCTGCATAGGTTGAGGATTTGCCCATCTGTCCTCCAACAAAAGCACAGATCTCCCACAGATCTGCCACCCCCATGCATCAGCAATGTGCGAGGCTCTCTCAGACATCACCAGGCAGCCCCTTTTATGTGCCACCTGACTTCCTAACCCTACATCTCCACTGACTGCAGTGGGAGATCAAGGAACCATCTCCCCCAAGTAAACCTGTATTCAGACACCCTTCTTCAGACATCTTCATCTTGAAATGAAGTGTACTTTCAGCATTTCAGTCTTCCAGGACAATGTAAATGAAATGCATGGAAAAGCAAATATTCATATTCAGTCCTGTTGTAACATATCTCAACATTTTAAAGGAATATAGCATATATAGCATGTTTTCTGCTATATTCACTGCTATTTATGAAAATTACTCTGAAAAGATTTCTCTTACTAAACTTCTGTAATTTATACATCACATGATCTTAAACAGCTCACATTTCTTCTAAAATGGTATCAAAAGAGTTGAAAGCCAGAAAGAATAATATTTTTCTTATTTTCTGTCATTATTTTACTATGTCTAGGACTGTACTTCAAAACAGATTGAATAAAAGAAACATAAGTTCTGTTAGTAGAGTACATCTTATACGCAACATTTTTGTATTTCTTTATATCAGCAACATATAACTACAATTAAAAGGATTAATAAAGTTCCTGGATCACAAAGAATAAATAAGATTTGCACTTTACAGTCTTTTAAAATGGTGGAAAAATGGTGTTGAATACTCTCTTAAACTCCAAGGTCTGCTGTTGCAGAACAGAAGTATCCAACTGCATGAGAATTGAAAGCCAGCTCTCCTGAAAAGGGATAAATATCATAGTTAAATTTGTAATATACCATACATATTTACCACAGAGATTAAATCAACTGTAAATCAGACTCCTACTAGAGACAAAGTAATGTATCAGGTAGATGGATAACTTCAATCAATACAGGGGATGTGTTTTACTAAATAGAAGAACTCCCCAGCATGAATGCAACACTTTAGCATGTAGCACCTATGGCTCCTGTGGGCTCCCAAAGAAAACTTCCACTGGTGTTAACAAGAGCTTTCTATAAGGATCATTTCATAGAAGGTAACTCCTCTGAGTATACTTAAATGCTAAATTCTTACCACTCTTTTATTTCTCTAGAGACACCAAGTGAAACTTAGCCTAACGCTCTGTATTTGAGAATGGACCAGAAAGTCATCAAATAAGTATTTGTTTTCTTAGTAAATAGCATGGATAAACTGACAATACCCTAAGTACTTTGTAATTGTCCTGTAATGTCTTTCTACATGCTCCTGAAGCTTCTGGTCCTATCCTCATCCAAAACACTGGGCTGCCTCAGGGTCTGCTCTTACCTGGTACAGATGTACTGTCTTGGACCTGCCTGCCATGAAAGCAGCTTGGTTGGGAGGAGGAGGAGGCAGGAGAATCATGAGTCTCGCCCTCCATCTGTGTGCCCTCTGCCCTTGAATCAGGAAATGCATTAAGACTTGTCTCACAGTTATCCAGTAAAGCACAACAGTCAGAACTCCAAAGACAGGGTCTTGGATGTTTGTAGCCTTCAAGGGAACAGAAGGAAAGGGAAACCAAAGTGTCCACTCTGATATCAGGTCCTGTCCTGAGCTTCTTGCAGGCATGTTGTATCCAGCCTTGTGCTTGGTCTGTCTTGCTTGGCTGGCTGGACCTCAGACCTGCTGTGTCACTGCCAGTGGCTCTATTCCTGGGCTACATCAGCCCCACTTTTCTCTGAATCTTTAGGGAAGCAGAGACATGTTGGGGAGGCATTCCCTTGCTTGCCTTGCTGTTGTCACAGCTCGTGGCTCCCTGTCATGTGCAGGGGAGATCAGCTTCCCTGACATGAAGATCACAAGCTGTATTGTTACTTATCTTGATCATGGGAAGCACTCTTGCTTATCAGATGCTCAGAAAATGGATGTTTGATCAATATTATAGACATAACAGGGCATTGGCCAATGGATTTAAAATGTTCTCTCATTACTGGCAGCACTTGATTATTGGTTTTCACAATCTTTACCTGCAGATTTAGTTAGGCAATGCAAGATTAAATAGCTCTAAGTGATGATCACCTCTCCAGAAGATATGCTGTGCAATGTCAAAAGAATATCTATTAAGAATTTCAGAAAAAACAATCTTTAACTGCTGGCTCTGAAGTTGTCAGCATCATTGCCAAGGAGGGCAAAGAACTTCCTAGCGTTTAAATTACCACCGAACTAAAAGACTGCTAGAGTGTTAACTGTAGTACCACACTGCCAGCAAGGTGAGGGAGGTGATGCTGCTCTTCTTCTCAGCACTAGTAAGGCACATCTGTAGTGCTCAGAGCAGTGCTGGACTCCTCAGTCAGTACAGGAGAGGTATGGACAGAGTGGAGATAGTTCAGCAGTGAGGCTGGACTGTTGAATATGATTGGAACATCTGTCATTTCAGGAGAGGTTGTGAAAGCTGAAACCGCAGCCTGGAGAAGTTTCATGAGGTACCTTATCAATTTATATAAATATCTGATATGGGAATTAAACACCTTCCTCCCTCCGACTCTTCTTTGTTGGTGACCAGGAAAAGAACAAAGGATGATGGATGCTACCTGAAACTGAGGAAATTCATTAAAACAAATGAAAAATCTTTTTTACCATGAGACTAGTAATTGCACAGAAGCAGATTGCCCACATAGGTTGTGGAGTTTCCATTCTTGGAGATATCCAAACTCCAAATGGACACAGCCTGAGTAACCTCTCCTAGTGGCTCTGAGATGCAGGGTTTATAAGAGTATTGTTTTTTTGTAGCCATCTCTCCTTTTACTACAGAGCACTCAGAGTTTCACTTCTATGTATGTGGCCTTCAATAGCAAATTGATATTTCCAGGCCTTTCTTCTGAAGAAAGTCCTCTGCTGTGACTCTTACTCAGCCTGAAACCATTTGTGTTCCAATATTCCTCACTGCTTTACACAGACATAATAGTCCTTCAAACTATTTTCATTAAAATTATTTTACCACAGAAATGTCTTTTTTTTTTTTTCCTCTCTTTTATTTCCCCACAACTTAATGACATCAGACTGGACACTTTGGTTTCTCATTCTTTCTGTTCCCCCCCAATGCTACTAAACATCCAAGCCCAGTCTTGGAATTTCTGACTGGTGTGCTCTGCTGGGTAACTATAAGGCCAAGTAATGAAAGTTTCATCTGGCGCATTCCTTCCTGAGCTATAAAACACTATCTGTGTGTTCTCTAAGAACAAGAACAACAGTCACAGGAAAATAGAGTCAGAATGAGTATCAGAAAGGTTTCTGCTACTTGGAATAAAAAGTCCTTGTCTGAAGATAGGTCACAAAGTTTTCTCATATTCAGTACTACCACTTATGGTGCTGCTAAGCATTGGCATGCAGGCATTTTCTTTCCAGTATTTTTATAGTTTTGTCTTTCAAACCTAGAAAGAAAATCAAAGGACATTTCCAAGGTGGTAGCAATGCTGACAGTTAAACCCCTAATTTTTTGTAACTTTGTCAGGCAACAACATCTAGTACAACAATCCTACAAAGTACAAAGCAATTTCTGATTGTTGTTATGTGTTCTGGAAAAAGTGGCCCTGTTCAGTACAGGTTAAAATGAAAATCATTCACTTTTCATGATTCAGGAAATAAGAAATTAAACCAGATACTGAGAGCTGATTCTTTTTCACCAATAATACCCCTGCAAAATGAGATAGGGACTGCTTTGTTTGTGTTCCCATTTTAATAGCTGATAGTAAGAATGAAGATGGACTTGCTAACTTCTTTAGGAAAAGCTGTTGTCCTCACTGAATTCATGTCATAAACACAAATATAAAAGAAATGAAACCAAATTGTCCTGCAAGTTATCTCATTCTTACACTGAGGCCCAAACTGTGGAGGGAATTGTATCTCCAGGCAATATGTATGCAAGCAGAATGCAATGGATGAGAGCAGACCCTGGTTTCTCACATCCCACAGCACTGGCATTTTGGATAGCATCTGCTGCACAACCATTCTGAGCTGGGATTGAGTGAGGGTGGAACAAGGTTCATCTGAATATATCTGCATCCTCTCCCAGCTTTTCCCCACAAAGCTTCTCTTTTCTCAGCATCCTTAGCAAGAAGTAGTTTAAATGTGCTGGGATTACCAAGGCAAGTTGAGTTTGCCAGTTCATGCAATGATACATACCAGTCTCAGAGGGAAAAATGATTCATATTTTGCTCTGGATTACAGATTTGAGCAAGAAACATGTCTGCATTGGTCTCACCCTTGGCCTTATATGCATTTTACACTTGTAAGGCATTTTATACTTTTAGGAGTTTGGGGAAAGGGAATGTAAATAAAAAAAATGAAATTTAATAAATTGCCTGGAGAATTTGGTAAAATGTGTTGCATTCTGGTTGCATTACAAATTTTCTTTGAAAATATATTATTTGATTATGCAAAAAGTTTGGTGAAAATCTTTAAGGTATCTCAAAATAACTCTTGTCAATTATACTCCTGGACATATGTTTGCAACACTGAGATGTGGACAAAAAAAAGTCTGCAAAATACTTTGAATAACATCCTGTGGGATTGCAAAGCCCTGCTTGGCTGGAAAACTAGATACAATTTTAATAGTGTTCCCATGGCTACCATCGTGCTGTGTTTGCTAATAAATCTGAGGAATGTGAAAAAAAAATAGGAAAGGGTCATATACCTCTGCATATAACTAGGAAAGGGAATTGTACTGATTTGCATACTCAGCTTTATTCATTGCCACTGGTTCTGCAGTGTTCTCTTTTCCCTGCTGTTCTTCCCAGTTCAGTTGAAATGCTACATCATTTGCTCACTGCAACATGACCCCACAAGAAGCAGTGGTTCAGATTGTTCTTCTACCCTGTGCAAAGTGAAATACATCCTTCCATTGCTCCCGTTAATCGAGGAAATAACCAAGCTGCCTATTACTCTCATGAATAGCAAAAAAAACCCTGAAATAGACCTTTCCTTTATCACTGTACACTTTCAGAAAAACTAGGGATTGCAATTGTATTCCAGTTTGCATTTTATTGTCTTATTTTTATTTATCAAGTTCCGTCAATAGGCTTGACTTTTTACATGGCAGAGGAAAGAACCCTGCTGTCCTAGGGAAATCAAATGTGTATAAATACTAAGCATGTACTAATTTAGCTGCTATTTTACAGACCCCTTTTCTTGCAATGAGAAGCAACTTGTAAAGGCTCAGGCCTGACATCCTCCTGTGTTTTTCTTGAAAGCACAGATGTATACCAGGGGCACATTGCAGGGATAAGGATATGCAGCCATCCTAACCATTTAAGAGAGGTCAAGTTTCACAAAGAAAAGAACATGCGGAGAACAAAATATACAATCAGTTTTATTACATTGTACATAGATTAGGAGATGTTGACCTGGAATCAGCATGGACAGTAGCATGATATCAACAGTTCTAAAAACAATATGGTATGAAAAGCAGGGGAAAGTGGATGCAATGGACAAAATGAAAATTGGCAGCCACAGAAATGCTGCAGCAGCAATCAAGATGAAGGTGCAGGGTGAAAGGACATTGTGGGAGTTTAAGTAAGAATTAACTGTACTGAGAAACCCAGACGGTTTTGTTACGGAACACAAGAAAAGATGAAAGAGATCTCACCCATGTGTCCTGCTTAAAACCTAGAGGGGAATAAGGGCTAGAAAAAATCCTGAATTTTTAAAGCCCCATATGATAATGGGGAAAGTAAATGAAGGTGAAGAATGAATGCAGAGAGAAGGAGATCTTACTTTTCAATGTGGAGTTAGAGCAACACCAGAAAAGCTGTTACGTAAGCATGTATATGCATGCATAAGTTGACATGAACTCAAGTAAAAAAACTTGAAGATAGAGAGTCTGATTTTTTTTGAATAATATCATCCAGGATCAGGAATAATAATACAGAAGGGAAAGAGAAATAAAATTAATGTAAGTGGAGCCCCATGAAGCCTTAGTGTTAAGTAGTAGGGAGAGGAAGAGAAGGCAATTTTAAGATACAATTGAAGGACATTTAGAGAGGAGCTACAAAACTGAAGTGCCATGCAGGATTAAGGTAGAGAAAATGGTAGATTTTGCTGAATGTAGCCAATAGACTGAGATGGATGAGAGTGGAAAGGAGGTCTATAGAGGGAAGAGGTCACAGCTGACCTTGGTAAGGGGTGTTTCAGTGGAGTGGAAATAGTAGAGAGCAGCTTAGGGGGAGTTGAGGGGCAGGAGAATGCAGAGAGAGCCAGAGTATGCGAGGCAGGTAGTATGTGAAGGGTCTGTGACAGCCAGGGGAAAGAAGCAGCTACCAAAAGACAAGGGGCATCACATCAGGGACCAAACCAAACTATGACATATTAAAAGAGAAAATCAAAGAAGAAGGCAAAGGAAGAGAAAGAGAAAGAAGAAAAAAAGACAAAAAAAAAAAAGAGGCTAGCTTGAATGAAAACTTATAGGTGACTGTAACTGAAGAGAAACTGGAAGGGTAGAAGTGAGTGGGAGAAGAAAAAGGGTAACAGATGAAAAAGATTCCCATGCCAGGGATGCTGGCAGAGGACAAACAAAATATCATGTGTGTGTAGGCAGGGAGACTAGAGCTGAAGAGGAGGAATATAATATATGAGCTCAGCAGAGGCTGAATGATATCTGGTCAAAGTATAATCCTTCATGCTTGTTGTGCAATTCCAAGATGTGACAGAGTTTAACATAGCAGAAAAAGATGAAGTTTAAAATATTTGGCTTTAATTTGTGAGAAAAAAGTCTGCCCTTGAAGAAAATGCTGATTTAAGGGCCATTACAATTCAGCTAGGTATTCTTGTAAAGAGCAGAGTACAAACAGACAAAGGCATCTGGAGAGATGAAAGTGGCATATGGAGAACTCATCGAGAAACGCTTGCCTTTATCACAAAGCTTTTCTAGTTTCAGTGTTTCCTGTTTCACACCCAGATGAAAATAAAATGTTACTGAGCTTATTTCTAATAAAAAAACCATAAAAACTAAACTCAGAAATAAACTTTATTAATTTTCTATCCACATGGCAGATTCAGGTTCAAATCTGTGTTTGTGCATATCCACACAATTTTTGTGTACATTTGATTGGAATTGATTTGAGTAATCCAAAAGGAAAAAAAAAAATCAAGGCATATATCATCTACGAGAAGATTGTACACAAAACCATCTTTTTCAAAATTTTTGGCAGTTTTTGAAGAAGTTTAAAATTTGACCTGCAAATAAAATGGCTGGCTAGCTGTCAGACTAGCTACCTTCTGCAGCTGGAACATCAAGCTTTGTTATTTCCTCTATCCCCAAAACATACTGAAGACACAATCTGCAATTCCTTGTGCTCCAGTACTGCTCTTAGAACAGAAATGTATTTACTGACTTCACAGAAAGAGTGTGAAGTCCTAACTAGTTACTGAGAGAAGCTGAAATGGAAAGTGATGTACTTGACTGGTTAAACTGGGTGTTAGTCTTCTTAAGTTTTTATATGTTTTTTTATGATTGAATAACTACATGCAAGTTTCATGCTTTTACAGAAGTTCTTGTCAAAGCATTCTTTTTACGTAATGATCCAGGTTTTACAGTCTTGCCTTGAAATTAGTTTAACAAAGCTTTTCTACAAAGGCATGGAAATCAGACTGTCCTTATAGACCAAGCAATACACTCCTGGTTTTCCAAGCCTGTCCAGCAGTCAGAACATCCCCCTACCAATTGGAAACTGTAATTAGAGTAATGGTAAACTGCATAGACTTACTGTCAAGTAATTTGTCATTTCAAAATTATAACAAAATCAGCAACTTATCTTCAGTTAGTATTTCCTACTTCTTTGTAAAATCTTCTTCTATTAATTATAACATTGATTATGTTGCCACAAATTTCCCTAAAGATTATATCTGCAAGTTTTAAATTGCTGAAATAAGAAAACACAGAGGATAACTAGAACAATGCAAGGAATACACATCTTGTCTGCTGCCTGTTAGCTGGAAGCACATCTATTGACAATATGACTTATGAACTACCCTTTCAGCAGGTTTAATATTTTAGTAAATCAGAAATTCAGAACCAATTAGACCCTTTCAGCTATTAAGCAAATGTCTCAGAATTTTTACTGTCCCTTAAATAAAGATTACTTTTGCATCCATATTGGCACCATGAGGTGCTGAGCAAGACAGGAATGGGAGTGATTGAGTCATGTTTCTCCATGTAAACACTTTCACACTAAACAGTGGAAGTGTTGAAAGGAAGGTTCCTCTGCTCCCTCCCTCATAAATACATCCCTGGTTGAATGTTATTTCATTTTACAGTGTAAGCATGTTTTATAAAACAGTTTAAATTTGGAATTTGAGCTGGTACTGTTCAGATCCACACATGAATGATGAGGAGTTCAGCTTCTCTCATCTCTGCTCTGAAAAGAAAAACGTTGTACTCATTGTATTGAAGAGTGCAAAAGTCTTGCATGAGCAAAACCTTGCAAGCTGCAGAGACCTTGCGATCATGCTAGACTGCTGTTCTCACAAACCCATCAACAGCACAGAAATGAGTAGCATCTAAAGGTAAAGGGGAAGTTTCCAAATGGGAAATAAACCAGATACTGAACTGTCCCTTGCAGAGCAGTAGAGACCTCTCCTTTGTGTTAAACATCCAAACGATATAAACAGACCAGCCATTCCCTTGACACTTTAAGGAGTGCATAATTAACCTCTCACTCCTGAGATCCCAAACAAAGTAGCAGTCAATTAACTGTTAGGTGTGCCTGCTGCAGCAGGAATGATCTATCTGAGCTACAATTGGAAAGAGTTAATTTGGAGATGAAGACAAGATGGGAAACAGCAGTAAATTGGAGAATGCCTTAAGATGGACTCAAATAACAAAAACAGAGCAATTCTCCTGTGGATATGCTCACAAACCCCCTCTTAAGAAAATTACATGCACAATACATCAAATAGAAACAAACCTGAAGTTCATATTTTTCAGTGACAAGATAAACATTATTTAAAGATTGGAATACTGCATTTTTAGGCACTGATATTTACTTGTAGTTCAAGAAGTGGAATGTGGATTTGAAAGTAACAAGTACCTGATTAAACAGGCAATTAATTATCTTTTGTTTAAAACTATTATGAAAAAATATGCTTAACTATTGAGGTGGAAAAGGCATGATAACATGTATTTAGAGATTGAAGCAAAGATAAAAAACCAGTGACATTAAATGATACTAAATTTAAATATAAATGTACTGTGTCAGAAACTAATAGCGTATTATTTACAAGTTATTAAGATCCCAATCAATACATCAAGATACAGATTTGTAATTAAATATAAGGTTGTATAGATAATATTCTTGAGCTTTGATAAAGGTGCTTAAAGATAAGAAATTGATAAGACAATATCCCTTGAGCTTTGATAAAGGTGCTTAAATGTAAGAAACTGATATATGTGTTTATGAATCATATAGTGCAATATTGGTGTGCAACTACATGGCCTTAATAAAATTTAAAAAGATTTCATTAACTTAGGGAACAAATAGTGATCAGGATTTCAAAAAGTAAAGATATTTGACACAAAAAAAAAGCCCCAAACCTTAAATGATGATGAAAACTTCCAATGGAATAGCAGACAAGAAGTGCCATGTGAGAAGAAATAGATAACATGTCTGTTTGGAGCTGGGAGAATGGAGAGCTGATTTAAAGCCTAGGAGATCCATTCAAGGATCCCACAATTCCCTCAGCACTTATTTATATGTTTACTTCCATGTGAAGAAAGAATTATGAAAATCCAGACACACTGTCAATCACTGAGGTACCTCACTGGAAATTCTATTTCTAACAATTCCCCATCAATAATAATTTCCAGAGATATGTCAACCATCCATGTTTAAATCAATTTTAACACATTTTATTGACACTATATAACATTAATTAATCAGAATATAGGCTGTACATACAAAATCTGTTATGATTATGGAGTTATATTTAGTAAGCAATCTTGTACCCTTAGCAAAAAATGAAATCTTTGCTAAGATAAGTTCTTTAGAAAACTACCACACTGCTGGCAGCAGTTCTTATTACCCAAACTGTTATCTGAAGCATTTTTATATCTTAGTTTTAATTATTAAGTATACTCTGCAGTTACATTAATATTAGCAAAAAAATTCCAGAGTTTTCTGATACACTAAATTTTATCCCAAAGATCTTTATACTATGAAGCCAGAGGTTTCAGTTGTCTCTTCTAAGACTCCAGGGTACAAGACAGCTGTACTAATGTTACCAAAAATGTGATTCAGGGTGTTGTTTAACATCATCTGAAATTATCACTTGAGAGTAAAATCCTTATGATTAGGATATAATTTTTTTTCTTTATTTCCCTGAACACAAAACATCATTAATCTTTTTATTATTGCCATGTAGTTGTTGGCATATAGCACTGAATTTTGTTTAAAGACAACTTTTAATTTTCCTCATCCCCTACCAATTTTTCCCTATAATTTCAGCTTCTTCTATCAAAATTTATTTTTCAGACAGACTAGCTTATATTGATTATTCTTTCCTCCTTCTAAAATATAATTTTTTCTATTTGTTTACTTGCTTAGATGGGGGGACATTACCCCCTTTTTGACTATAAAATCTTAAGTTTCTGTATTCACTTTAATAAAAATTTCTAGTTCTTACTCCTGCTTTTTTTTAAATCTGCCTTGGCCAACTTCACTTACAATTTCCCTCAATTTTGAAATTTTCCTTCTTAAATTGATTGGACAGATACCAAACAATCAATGAAGAATAAAAGTTGCTTAATTGACGTATTTGTGCAGGGCTGAATGTGATACTTATCAGATGCTGCAGTTCAAAGTTATAGCTTCACCTAGTATATTACTTTTGCTAAAATGCCACAGTTTTGAAAACCATCTCAAAACATCAGACACCCAGCTTAATTTTCAGTGATGTTTATGGGTTTCAATGGTTCTTAACAAGAACACGCAATAAAACCTTTAAAGGAAATAAAATCACAGGAATAAAGAATGGTGACCAGAAAATTGATCACTTTATATGCGTAAATTAGAAGTAACTTTTTGTTGGAAAAGAATTCAATGCCCTTCTTGTGTCTAATGAAATATTACTAGACTTCTAATAACGTAACCCTGCTTCTTTCACATGCATCTTACCGTTCTTCTGTCTCTAGTTATGAACAAATGTGGTGATTTTGCATCAAATGTCTCATAAAATTTGTGATAGGAGATATTTTGTCACTCTGCCATTCTGTAACACAGACACCAGAGAAGACACCACTTGCTTCTCCCAGAAAGGAATGTTTCTCTCTTACCAGAGAAGATAAGATACTTCTCATACCAAGTACCAAATGATGTAATTGATGCATGTAATTGATCTCACTGAACATAAATCAAACTCAAATTAACAACTGACTCAGATGTTATTTTGTTGTTTGTTTCTTTCATCGTTTTCAAGTGAAAGCTATTGTTTTGTGGAAAGCAGATCATTTATCAGGACTTACTCCTAGTGATGAACTGATTGGACAGATTGACGGTTCTGTTGCCAACAGCCACAATTTTGTGGGCATAAAAGGTAGAGAAAAGTAGATCAGCTTGCTAAAATTATGCTTGCTGTAATAAGCTTCTGGCCATGGTGCAGGTTCTAACAGTTCTAGAGCTCATTTAGTTATGTTGTAATCACCATTTGAGCTCAGTGGGAAACTTCCACTGATGTTCAGACCTCCCAGTGTTCCATATTGTTTCTGTGGACTGGCTGCACTCAGACTTGATTCATCTACTGCCCCCCTTAGCAAGAACCTTTCAGTCCTTGTCAAGTAGGTGGATACAGATATCCCACAATGTAGTCTAAATTTTCATGTGGACAGACCCAAACTCACTTTTAGAGCACCCTCATGCTCTGATAGCCTCTGTCTAGATCTCCTAATTTACAAATTAGGACTGGAGTTAGAGCTGGTGGGCAAAAGAAAAATCTTTGTCAATACCTATAATTTCAATGAAAAAAGAGAAGACATCTGACAGATTGGTTGAGCTAAAAAAGATCAGTGAAATCAGGTATTTTAAGGAGAGTTCATGGACTTAAATTATGGTCTGATTCTTTACAAGAGTTAAAACAGAAAAGAACACAATTATGAAATTTGACCAGCAGACTGATCATTTTGTATTTAGTAAGTCTGTATGAATGCAATTTTAGGCATGAGACACAAAATTAAACCCCTCATTTAAATGGAATTTAATGCACAGTTATGAAATATGCAAAGAGTATTACTACAATTTAATAAACTCTGTTCCTCTGTACCTATTATAAAGTAAGCCATATACTCAGGAGAGTAAGAAAACACCAGTGGAGAAAACCTACTTGAAAAATGTGTATTCCAGATCAGAGACAGTTTACAAATTAAAACAAAACAGAGAAATTAAGTAAAGGATGATGCATAAGTTAAGAGTGCCTGGAGGCAGCCTTAGCTTTAATTCCAACAAATCATGCAGGTTTAATATAGTTATTCACTCCAGTGTTCAATAAAAAATGAGGTTACTGTAAGAATACCAAATATATCCTTAAAGAAACACACTCAATAAGTCATATGAAGCAATAAGTCATATGAACTTTACACAGCAGTATAGAGGGCAAATATATTATACATCTAAATAATGCATGTTTTCTCAGGATTTGAAACAGCTACAAGTTTTGAAGTAGCAATGGAAAGCTACTGTCAGTGAATTGAATTAGGATTTACTACATAACAGGACAGGAGAGTCATGTCTATGTCACTAGATTAGGAAAGTTATTAATGAATTCACTGAAATTGGTCATATTATCTTAAATATTTTGGAATTAAAAAATTACACAAAATGATCATTTATTTTCTAATAAAAATATTTTGTTTTTTTTTTTGTTTTACCTTTTCATAAGGTGAAAATTAAATAAAGACGGCATTGTAAAAAATTAAGAGAGAAAAAGAGAGAGAGACAAAGAAATAGAGAGAGAAAGAGAAAAAAGAAGAAAAGAAAAAGAAAGAAAGAAAGAAAGAAAGAAAGAAAGAAAGAAAGAAAGAAAGAAAAGAACAAATCTCCACTTAGCAACCTGAAATATTTTTGCATATTTAGGAGGAAAATGAAAGCTCAAAATAACATTAATAAATAAATTTTAGTTCTCCTTTTCATACAAAACAAACCTGAACTCCCAAACTCAGATTTTTTCTAGAATTTAATGGTTAAATATTTCCTAAAGAATAGCAGTTGGTAAATTTTTTTTTTTTAATTTGGAAACTTCAAAAAGCCTTTGGCACAGTAAAAATTGTTGATTGCCATTATTAGTGATAGTTCTGTTTTCTATTTGCTATTCTAACTAGTGTATATTTTAAAATTCATGAAAACCTCTTCTTTCTGGCAAAAGTCTTAGCCTTAAACAGATGACCTTTACATTTTTAATCATGTAATCACTTTCCTTCTAAGATGTGTGTATATTCAATAGCTTCAGGAAGTGAAAGAGAAATAACAAAATGGAAAATACTGTGCCTATGCTATCCTTCTTGTCCAAACAGTATGAATTTAAAGATCAAATTGAATGGATAACTCTGAATAATTGAAGATTAGAATCTTCACAATTATTCACACAAATGACTGATTTTATTTTAATATTTCAGCAGTACACACTTTCTTGTGACAGAGGAAAAATAGAATTTTAGATGGTAACATGAGGGAAAGGACGGGGAAGAAATAATTACTTTTGCCTTTATGTCAAAAGCTGCCAAGTGGTTCCATGCTGGGGCAGAGTCAGGACCAGCTGTAAGTAGCCTGTCCATTCCTGGAGAGGAAAAAGCCACATGTTTCCTTTTTGCTGCTAAGGACTGCTTTTCCCATGGCCAAGCAGGGAAGCAGACTGAAACCAAGGTTCTTCCTGGACACTGGGAATAATGTGAAATTATACCTAATAGTTTGAGATGGAATTTTGAAAAGTCCCACCTCTTCTTACAGCATGTAGCTTTTGGAAGCTTGTGGGATGGATCCCACCTCTGACAGATGCCCACTTTGCAATGAGAGCACAAGAACAGGTGGGACATGGGACAGACAGACTGCTTTTCATGCAATGACTCTTTTAGTATGAAATACAGAAACATTCTTGGCAGCAAAAAACAGAACAAATGTGAAGTGGCCTGGCCACATAGTAGAGAAAACATGAAAGGTACCATAAAACAGAGATTACACCAACCACAAGTTACAGAATTCTGCTAATTTTGTCTATATGAAGTTAAAATTATTGTTTGCATTGTGACTTTCCTTGAAAATAGGAATTGAGATGTTTCCATCAGTCAGCACTACTTATATTATGAGTATGTATTCTTCCTTGTAAGAACAGGTGAATAAACCACACATAGCTGAGGTTTGGGCAATTTTGGGTGGTTTCCAGCTTCCTGAATAAATAAATAACCAATTAGGCTATTACATAAAGAGCAGACACCTGAAGATGGTTTGGGTATCCTTGATTTTTTAGATGTACATAAAGACACACTGAGAGGTCATTTATCAGATCAAAATCCTTAGGGGACTTTAGCAAAAAACCTACTTTGGCAAGATTAATCTAATCTATTTTATATGTCTACAGTGCAGACAGCCACTTGGGCACATCAAGGCTGTGATTCATCTTCTGATATAGACATTGAAAACAGACCAATTGAATACTGCAGCAGAAATACCTATTTCTTTCCATTGATTCTGAAGAGATTATAAAATCTGTCTCTTTACAAAACATTCTTTTCACTGGTTTGCACAGCATAGATGTCTGAATATTAAAGACATCCAAACGTAGAGAACATGAATTTTATCCCTGCTTTGACCACGATCAGACAACAGTCAAGTCCTGAGCTGAATGCAAACCTTTATGAGACTAACCTTTGGATTCCCATTTTCATGTAAATTAGTTTTTTTCTTTGTTTAGAAGTTGTTTCTAAACTTCAGTACTAAACTCTCTACTTTGGCATATTTGTCAACATCTGGGTAATATATTTAGCACCTGCCAGTTTACTTGTCTCTGAATATACTTCTATTACAAGCAGGCCAAAATATACATCCCTTTTTCAAGAAAAGACCTGGAAAGAATCTTGACTAAGAAGATTATTTATGAATTGCAATAGGCCAACTAGTGATTTTTCTAGCATATCCCTTTCACAACAGTCAGAATGAACTGGTGTTGTCATCTATAGTTCATAGGCAGAGCTGCTAGGGTTCAATTTATGATTTAATTTGGAAATGACAACTACGTCCTCTGTTATTTTCATAGCTGGCAAAACAGATATGAAAATATCAAAAGACAAGAGTAGATGTAACTCCAACTAATATTAGGTTCTAGAGAGGCACATTGCAATTTTGCTTTTATATGCAGATAACACAAATAAGGCAGAATCATTCATATTCTAATATCCTGTATATAATTGACTGTGCCTTTGTATCTTGTTTCTTACTAATTTTCATTGTCTTGCATTTCAGGCTGTTCTGAATGCATCTCATGAGACTTGAATAAATGATACTGAGCTGTGCCCCACACATTGACATTCGTTTTCATTGCCAGCCACAAGGTTGTATTAGCTTATTTCTGTTCTGAAAGACACACAAAACATTGCTTAGATTCTCACTGAGTTTGTAGCACTATGAATTCCACCTGCCAGAACTCCTGACCACATTTGATGTCCCTGCTCTATGACAGCTTTCCAGATAGCATGATTTAAATTCCAGTGTTAAACGTCTTCCACGACTGAGCCCCAAAACATCAGCTGCTTCCCCATAGGCCACAGATGGCAAAACCACTGTCTGCTCCTTCTTTTAAAGTACACTGGCCTATGTTGATCAGCTTCTGAAATTATTCCTTCTCAAGTTATTTGATCAAAATCCTGTCTCACAGCTTGCAACTGCACTTCTGGTATTTGTGCTTGAGTAGAAGACTCTTTCCTCCTTCCAAATTAAACTTTCTATCATCAAGGATAATTTTATTTTAAACAGGGGATAATTAAAAACTTAGAATTAGTGTTACCTAATGACACTTCGCTGAACCTGTCTGCTTTATTTGTTCATTAAGCCATTGCCATCTTATTCCTCAAGAGTAAAATAAAACATTTTCTATAACTAAATATTGTAGTCATTAATATGAGTAAAGATCAGCTCCTTGTTCTGATGACCCTGGAAACAGCATTTTATAATTAGAAAGCAAAATCAGCTACTGAGAAGTTATGATGTTTTTGAAGGAGCTACCTCAATTACATTGTCACCAGTTTCATGGTATACAACTGATTCTGAGTTACTATGCAGGTATACATTATTACTATGCAGGTAGACACACACTATTATTTTGTCAATAAACCTATCGTCAGATTCAGAAAGTGCTGTGGAAGGACAGTGCAAAGCAGGAGAATTCAGCTGGTGATGGCACTACGCAGATCCATTCACACAGAGGATTTGGCTCTGTGTGTGACTATAGGTTGCCAATGTCTGAATTACATCAGGCAGCTTTTTGAAAAAGTTGGGAGTTTGATATCTTTTGGATTAGTGGATGTGAAACCACGTTGTTTACTTCAGTGTTTTGTGTTATTTTCAAGCTCCATTACACAATTTCTGAGTGTGTTTCAGAAACTCTTCCTTCTTGCTTCTAGTGTCCTCATTTAAAGCTAAGATAATGTGAGGTTTTTCCTCCATGCAGTAAAATAGCTAAGTACAACTAGAAACAAGTGCTCTAAGAGACTTTGATAAGAAATTACAAGCATACACAGATGAGGTACTAACAAATATTATGTAGGCCTGGCTTTAATCACTGTGGTGTCTGTTTTACTTCAAGGCCTTGTACTTCTTTTTCATGTGTCCCTACATAACAGCTGAGGTGAGGGTTGTCCTGGGCTTCAATGCCTGATTTTTATCCAAACCTTAAGAAAAAAATTACCACTAAAACCAACAGAACCATCTGTTACTTTTGACTTGGTTAAGTTAATATTTGCTGCAAATTAGACTTCTGTTTGGAAACTTTGGCTCTGCTGATTTTGGATACCTTTTAGGACTAGATTGTTTAAGTGACTGGGTATCTGCATTCAGAGCACCTGTGTATCTGAGCATCCTCTGAAACATGCTAGTTTCCTCCACTGAAGTTAGGTGGAGATTGTCTGCTCAAAGGCTCCGCAATTCTGGGGGAAAACACAGGGAAAAAACCAAATATTCTGCTGATGAGATGTATTTCAAAGAAGAACTGCATGAATCTGTACCCCTAATGATTTGCTGCAGGTCTGAACTATATTAGTGTACTCAATGTAACCAAGGAAAAGAGGTAAATACTTAGCTAAACTTTTAAAAAGTGATGGTGAAAAAAATACTCAAAATGTATTATTGACATAAGGAATAATAAAAAAGCTAGTAATTATGACACATAAAACATTTGCCATGACTGGAATTGTTATTATGTGCCTCAGTTACACTCAATAGTCTCTTTTTCCACAGCTGAGCTAGCTGAAATCTGTGGATGTTCTCTATGTTAAACATAATATCAAAAGGGAGATTCAAGGTAGCGGAATAAAAAAGAGGGTTAATACTTTGAACTAATTTCCATTTGGTTTTTATTTTCTTTTTAATTCATGCATGGGTAGATGTGCATTATCTGTTGAGATTTCATATTTTTCTCTATTGTAACAAAGCTGCTTGCCTTGATAATTAAACATATTTGGAAAATTAATAATAAATTTCTTATTAAGTAAAATAATTTTAAATTCCTACTGCATTTCTCAGATTTTTTTTCTTAGAATCATTATGTATTCTTTTCAAATTCTCCTGCTTCTCACATACTAGAAACTATGCATTTCAATAACTGTGCAAGTTGGAACTTCAATAACAAATTAGAGCCTCAGAGCAGGGCACAGAGAGGATGGGTTATGCAGTACATGTACACATCTGACTGCATTATCAATTGATCCTAATTCTTCTTTACTGATGAGCTCTTCAACCAAATACCTTTCTATCCCAAAGGAAAATAAAACAAACAAACAAAACCCCCCCATACCCCAAAAGTAACAGAACAGAGAAATAAAGCAAGCTAGTTTCCTTGTTCCAAAATAGAATTGGCTACTTAATATAATTTCACATTTAACAGTACGCTAATAAAGTGAATGGCACACTAATAAGCCTGGTTTTGATTCCTCTTTAAAACAGAAATATTTTGATTGTTTCAAATGAGAGTATGCATTGTGGAAGTACTGTAGATGCTGAGGCAAAGTGTTCTTTTATATTAAAGAAACCAGTTTTAACACTCAAATTTGCTAAAAATAGTGTAAAATACTTTACCACTGTCACCAGAACAAATGAATTAAGTGAAGAGCAACATTGTCCCCTAGTGGTCAAAGAAATATTTTATCCCACATAAAACGAAGGTCGGTTCCTGCATTGAAATATTCAGTGTGGTGGATTTACCGAGAACAATACACTCCCCGGGAAATATGGATTGTGCTAAAATCTCACTGGATTCAAGTGTGCTGGTTCTCTCAAAGAATTGAATTTAGTTTTAATAGCAAGTAGATTATTCAAATGACATAGAAATTTAATTTGATCTAGTCTAGCCTTCAAACAGAAAAGCTATTTGTATGATGATCAAGCTAAATAATACATATATATACACACATGCACACAAATATGTACAAGTATGTATATATAAGATGCAGTGAATTTGCAAGCAAAAGACTGCAAAAGGATGAAGGGAGAAGGAAGGAAAACCTTAGACTTTACTCAGTTTGATGCAGGATGATACCTGTCAGCTTTTTTGTTTCACTTAAAAAAGGACCAGAAATTGTACATGCACAAGTCTCACTGGTGTGTGTCATGACATGCAAACCTGAGCAGCAACACTTGGGAGGAGTCCCCAGAGACTTTCCTCACAAGAGAGGGCCCTGGTGACTTTCATCCATACATACCAATGTACAGAACTGGGCAAAGCTTAATAGTATTTCATGTCTTCCTACCATCTTTCAGTGATGTGAAGCAGAAAAGCTGAGAATAATCAAATAAGCTCTGCCAAGAACTTTCAAGCATTGCTTCTCACTCAGGGTGTCTCAACAGAAAGACTGCCCTGACAAACTGGCTCCTCAAAGGCATGACCAGCTGCTGGGCCCTGCTCTGGAGCCAAATGCTCTTAGGTTGCCAAGAATCCTACTAGATTCAAACTAGGGTCCATTGAACTACTGTAAAAGAAAAAAAAAACATATTAGGAAAGATTCCTTGTCCAATAAATTTACATTTTCTTATTAAATTGATTTCTGCTTGAAAAATCCCTGACAGTTCTTGTGACAAAGTTGCCAAAGTCTGACAGCGTTTCAGACTCTGTCACGTTCTCTCCTACTTCTATCATTAAACTTGTTCCCCTTCTTCCCCTGTTTCTACCTTCTCAGTCTCAAAAATGCATTCTCAAAATAAATTCTTTTGAAAGAGAATAATGAAATTAGAAACTCTAAAAAGTTATGAGACTGGCAATATTTCCAAATTTCACAGTACACAATGCATCACTTCTTTCTACTCCCTGTTTTGCAGACTCTTGTTTTCTGCCTTGCTAGCTTGTATTGACATTTGCTTGAAGCTAAAGCTGTATCTTATTTTGCTTTGAACATGGGAGAGAAAAAGGTGGAGACAGCAATTTGCACAACCCTCCGTGGGTTTCCCATTGCTTGCATCATTATGGAATAGGAAAAGGCCAGGAGATAATTGATATGGTAACAAGGCAGGAACATGTCTAAGAATGTTTTCATCAAGCACATAGAGATGAACTTCTTTGGCCGTTACCCATAAGGCCAAAAATTAATATATTTTCCCAGGAGATAGAAAGTGTCATGTTAAGCAGTCCCATAAGGAAAGCGTCATTTGGCTCTTCTGCATGTTGAATGAGTGCCAAAACGTTAGGATCTAAAACATTGGCATTGCCAGCTGCTTCCAGTCCTGGAGGTGTAACCCATACAGAGAGTAAGGCAGACAAAGTCCTTTTCCTGGGTCCCATCAGATTTTGATAGCGTGTGTGTGCTGAAAGGCTTAGTCTTTGCAGCGAAGCCAGACACAGTACCCCAAGTCTAAGTCCGTGTTTTACATTGCCTGCAGTAAGGCTGGAATTGCCCTGACTTCATAGACCTAGATTTTTTTAAAATTGTCATTCAGAGAGCTTCATATATGATGACATTCTCTTCTACCAAAACCAGGTCCTCTAGGGGAAAAAAAAAGGCTGGTTGTAGTGTTTGCTTTACACTGGTTATGCAATTCTTTCAAAGGCAGATGGAATAGGTTGGGCTGGTCAGAGTGAAAGCCCTTTGACCATTGCTGCCTGCTTTTGTGTGCAGTCCAGTTTGTATCTGGGGTTTTTCCTAGAGAAGACATCCATACCATGTTCAGTCAAATTGTGTGTGCATTTCTGAGGGCAAATACTGTGATGAGTTGATGAGACCCTCAAGTCAAGGCTTTAAAGCCCTCACAGAGGCTTGTGGAACATCAAAATTGCGTGGGAAGAGTCTGCAAGAGGTTGTAGCAGCTCAGTGAAGGTTGCAGACTTCCCATTTCATTCATATGGTACTTGGCTCTACTGCCTTCCTGCTCCTTATTTTTCAGTTCTGGTTTGCATCAAGTCACCTGTGAATAAAGTGTGCAGGAGTGGAGGCCCCTGAGATTCACTACACAGAGCATTGTGACAGTCTGGCTTTTGCCAAACTTTGTGCCGATATTTTAAAGAATTTGCATGAGGAGCTCTCTGTGGCTCTCTGTTGTGCTATAAAGTAGGGACATTGTGAGCTAAAATCTTTTTAGCCCTTTCCTACGTATTTTGCTGTCTGAGACAAATGATTTTGTAAAAATGGTAGTTTTCATTACTTAATCTGGATTCTTTCTTCTGACTTACTCATATTTATGACTCAATAGAGATACTTTCTTCTGACTTACTAGTGGTTTTTTTCAGTGAAATTTATGGGTTTTTTCTTTTCCTAATTTCTTATAATTTTTGTATTTTCATCCTTCACTAACTAAAATTAAAGTTCAACATTTGTAAGCTCTTTGTTTTTTGCTATGGACACAACAAGATATTTCGTTTCATATCATAAGTTAAAGTGTCAGAACAGTTTTTAATATGTTTCTGGCTTACATTGTACTGATACTTAAAAGTTAGTTATGAGTCTTTTCTAAAGAGTTAGCAAATCTTTCCTAATAAGTCTGAGTCTTTGAATGATAGTTTATTTCTGCATTAGGTAAGGCAAATAATCTCATTTATCTTCTCCAGAAGTGGTAGGTACATGGTGAGCAGATGGGAAATTAGAATTTACAGCTAACTTCCTAATGCTAAATTAGAATTTTTAAGAAGAGCCACCAGTTGCATAATTCATATTTATGCTCCATCATAAAATGAAACTCAATTTATGTAGTTTTAAATACATCCTGTAAACAGTGTTACATTGCCAACTTTTCTAAACTACACAAAAGAACACTGAAGCATACTATATTGAAAAAAAAATCCTTTTCTTACTTTCCAATAAAACGTGTTGATTCTAAACAGACAGCAATATTACAGGAATGTAAATATGCCAGTACAGGTGGATTAATTTTCATGTAAACTAGCAGTCCAAATGTGGTCATTGTGTGATGGTTGTGAATAATGATTAGTGTCCTCTATTTCAGTGAAGGGACCACACCAACAGACCCTCTGGAGAGAAGCTGTCATTCCTGATGCCTTTTCAATCTTAACCAACACAGACCTGAGGAAACCTTCAGCAGAGAAAGCCTAGAGACTACTTGTTCCAACACCCTGATCATCACAGGGCAATTTCAAAATTAAATTAAACAACATAGAGCAAGTTTCTTTGGATCACACTTGGTGGTGTGCTAAATAACTCCAAAGACAGGTTTCCATGACTTTTCTGGGCAAAATAGAGTAAAACTATATGGAAGTGAAAACAAAATGGAAAAGACATAAAGAATAATAGATGATGGCAGAAAGAAGCAATTTATGCTTTGCATAAAACAAAAAGATAGTTAAAAATCTAAATTTATGCCAAGTAGAGATAGGAAAACAAACTAGATACAGTAATATTTAACATAGTATAAAAAGAGTCTTAGTATTACCTGCTACTGAAAGTAAGAGTCTACAAGCAGAAACTTCAAGTCCTTTTCAAGTCCTTCTTTGTTCTGGTTCATGTAGAATTATTTGTTTATAAGACTATCTAGATACAATTAAGACTGTCATGTAAGAGCAGAACTTATAACTAAGGAAAACATGACCATTTCCTTTTTATAAAAATGACAAAAAAAGCTCTTTAAAAATAATATATTTTTTCATTTACCTTTTTACCATCTTTTTCACTGAAATATTTTGTTAATCTTTCTCACAGAACCTGTGCACACATATGCTTATAGACCCCTGCTTGGTTGTAGCTTGAGCAAGTCTGTTTCTGCTTGTCCTTGTACTTGCCATTACCTGATTGCCATATAAATTTTCCCAGGTAGATGTCAGATGTTTGAATTCTGCATGGCTACGTTTTAGATAGAACTCCCTAATCATTACAAAACTCTATGAAAATATCGCTAGCATGTTTCAGAAATAAATAAACATCTCTTATAGCTTTAAAATTTCTGCCAGCTTAACAGAAATTTAGGAGAAAAAGCTGATGTTTTTTTCCTCTTAATAGTTAGCAGTAGTGTTAGTGGTTCCTGAACAGGATTGAAAATTTCTAGTTGTTCCACTTACTCCCTAGGCATAGCAAGTGTATGTTAACACTTAAATATTTTATCTTGGCAAGCTCTGACTGAAGTTAAAGGGCCATTAGCTTTTTCATTATGAACCCAATTAAAATTTCCTAGTCTTTATTGATTTAAATAGTATTAAGGATATTACTTAAACATAATTTTGTATTCATCATAGAGTTAATTTGAAATCTAACCAGCAATTGCATTTGTTCTTTCCCTCTAAACATTTTCTCAACTTTCCAAATGATCCATAATCCTTTATTTTGCATTCTGGCGTTTGTCTGTGGTTTGGACTCTAGTAATTGTTTAGAGACTGTTATGTGCTCTGGGGTTAATTTTTCTACTGTCTTTCAGTGAAGGGAATAATACTTGAAGAACCATCCTACAGATCACCACATCTGCCCACAGCAGATGAAATTCAATCCTGTCTTCCTTGACAAGTCTTGGCCCTCCAGGAAACTTTACGGGCAATTGTCAATAAATCTTAAATCTTTCTCTAAGAGTGATGACAAAGGAGTTCAAGTCACACAAGTTTCAGTCATTTAAGAAATTATTTCTTAGACTGGTTTTGTCCCTTAGCCACAGGACTGCAAGCAGAATTTAGCATGTACTCTGGCCTCAACTTTATCAGAAATGTCTTCATTCCAGCATCACTGAATCCTTCAAAACGCTTTTTATTTAAGACCAAACCTCAGGCTGCAAAAAACAAACAAACAAACAAAATTAAGTTAGGTTAGGTTAGGTTAGGTTAGGTTAGGTTAGGTTAGGTTAGGTTAGGTTAGGTTACGTTTGGTTAGGTTAGACAGGGCTGAGCAGTGCTAAATTGCATTGGTTTGGGTTAATGTTATTCCATGACAGAAAAAGAATTTGCATATTTCAGAGTATAAATTTTACACAAGAATTTAATGTGTGACTTCTCTGGTTTTTGAAGGTGGAGAAAGCAGGTAGGGGAGACCTCTCAGGTAAGATACAGGGCAGCAGTGCCTGCAGAGACAACTGGCAGTTTTGCCTGAATTCTGGAAGATGCTTCTTCAGTGTCCTTGAAATTCCATATCAAACCTAATTTTGAAAATGACAAGCCCTATCATAAATACAGTTTTCCAGACTGTGACATTTACACACTCTGATGCTCAGCAGCACACAGACATTGGTTGAATATCCAACTCAGAAATTAAAATCAGAATTTTGAGGCCAGTGTTTCAAAGATATACTGAGGACAGGTTTTCAGTAATGAGGTGAGGAGAGATTCACCCAGGACTTTACTGAATGACATCTAAGCAAGTTTGTAAGTAGAATGGAAGGACAAACAGCATCTGCAATTCAATGGTTTTTGTATCAGTGTCACTGAGGACTGAACTTAGACATCCTGAGGAGTTTGGATCTACAGGCTAATGTAGTTTCTCTTGAAGCTGAGCACCTGCAACATCATTGTGGGTAGAGAGGAAAAGTTCATCTTGACCTCTAAGAAGGTGGCTCACAGCAGTCCATCTCCTCATGGTTAATAGACTTGCTCAGGAAGTGGAAGCCCCCGTCCCACAGAGATGCCAGGCTTCAAACTTTTATGCATAAAAGTTATGGCCTATGTCTCCTGCTGACCCAGAGTTCATGCTTCTGGAGGTGGAAAGAGACCATGCTAAAGCAATTCTAAATCTCCAGTTTACTTCTTGCAGTTTTCAGCTGCAGGATCAGAACCTCTCCACAATTTTGAACAAGCCAGTCATGCTGCATCATACTGGACTAACCAATCCCTATTTTTCCAACATAATACAGTAGATTTATTTTTACACTGGATTATTCTTGGAGAGAAATATTTTAGGGTGCTTTAGTTTATTTCTTTAATGCTTTCTTTTTTCTGGGGGCACTTTTTTTGTTCACAATTTTCTTGACCTACACAAACAGGAAACCATAACATAAAAATAATAAAAATACTTAGACTCTCTTGATGAGTTTCCATGTTATAGAAAATAAATTTAATTCCTCCACTGTTACCTTCTCTCTTTACAATTGTGTTAAATAAGATGAGGCAACTTCTTCATTGAAATTTCCACATTTTCATTTTGGGGCAACAAAACACGTGATTCTTCTTTCCCCCTCCTCCTCTCAAAATGTTTCGGGCAAATGAAGTGTAGGAGAGCACTCCATAGGAATCTCAAAAGAAGGACTTTTGTTAAAATATCCTTTAAAGAAAAATGCATTTAATGTTTACCAGTTTAGATGGTCTTAGATCTCAAAAGTCCTCTGAAGGGTAAATTCATTGCCTTTACATGACCCAGAGAATTGTTAGTCTTTGATTGAACAAAAACTTTACTTTCTGTGATTATTCAGTTCCAGGTGGAGCTCAGTTAAAAGAACAACTCAGGCTTACATGGTCCAGAAGTTTTTCAAATATCAATGACACTATAGATTTTATGGACAATTCCAAACACAATATTGTTTGCTGAAATTGTGAGGACAAACATTGTGGAGGAAAGGTGATCTGGTAAATATAAGGATTAAAAAAGTATGCAGGTGATTAACTCTCCCAGCCAGAAAGCAAAAGAAAGAGGTATACTCAGAGGCATGTCCAACAGTTAAGAGAGGAAAGCCAAATTACCAGGAAATTTAAATCAGACAAAAAGGGCTAATCTCTGAACACAATGTGGATAATCTCTGCTATTGAGAAAAAAAACAAAACGGACTAGCCACAAGTCACAATTACTTCATGTATTTGGGTTTACAAGGACTGGAAATACTCAAGCCAGAGGCATGGTGGCTCTGATGGATTTTGCTGTGGCTTGTTCCTTGACAAACTAGAAAGTCTCACATTCCTGATCCATATCTTTATGAAAACAAGGCTTCTTTTTCCAAAGGCTCCCCTTAGCTTGTTGTTGGTCTAAAGATGGTCACAAAGCAAGACTCAAAGAACAAAGATCCTGAAGGGAGCAGCCACAGAAAAACACTACATAAAGTACAACACCTGCAGACTCTTTGATGGACAGAACACTGTGCTGTGATATATTGTTTGACCACAAAAGCCCAGCAGAGATTATTTGGTCTCATAATAGCATCAGGGTGCAACTTCTGGTCTCTACCCCACCTTGTTTGATTTAATCCAGTCATCTCAGTACCATATTGTGTGTGTACATTACACACACTATGTTCTCATTTTCAAGCTATTTGCCCACATTCAGGAACTCACCTCTTACCCTAAGTGTCATGGCAAAAGTCATAAATTCAGAGTGAACTGGCATCTCTTCAGTGCTTCGTCCCACTAATCAAATTCAGTTCTGCCGCTGGAGATCATCAATTCAGGTAATTCCTCTTTCAGATACAAAAGTCAAGGACACTAAATTATCACAATTTCTAGTGTAACTTAGCAGTGAAAATTTTAGTGTACAGATAGTATACAAGTTTTGCATTTTGATGGCCAACATGGTCACCAAGGCTGCTGTGTTTCTGTATATGGCAGCTCTGAGGAAAAAAGGAAACTGGCCAAAAACTAGCAGTTTTGGTGAAAGATTTTTTTTTAATTTTCCCTCATTTAGATAAAAAAGCCTCATCTCACCCACAATTAGCTGTGCAAAAAAGAGAAAGGATAATAAAGTCTGTCTGAATCTTCCCATAGGTTGTCATTTCTTGTAGATGCTTTTCTTCCAACAAGTTTTGCAAATGTTCTCATTAATAAACTCCTAATTATTCAGAAGCTGCTGAACACTGACAAATGCAAGGCTGGCCTAGACTTGAAAAAATTATTTCTGAAAACAGTTGAGATTCTTAATGTTTATTCAGCTTTTCTCGCCATTATAATTTCTTTTCAGGAAAGGTAATATTACTTAGTTTAACTCAGTACAACATCTAGTAGTTGCACTGTCAGCAACTACTGCTAAACAATCTTCTTCCCATGTATTTACGTTTATTTCAAAAGTAGTCCATTCCTTGGTAATTAAGTTAGTATCCTCTTAAAAAAAAAAGTAAAATAAATAGCCACTTAATTTCCATGTATTAAATTTCAATATAAGTAAATGTAGAGGGGAAATGTGCAATGACTTTTTGGGACTGTGGTGTGCAGAATAGGCCTGTTTCAGGTGTACAATTTCTGTTCCTGATAGCAGCATTGCACACCCTCTTTTAGTTATGAATAGTTATGGATATTAATCTGCATTGTACGTCTAGCAGTGAGCACAACTGTGAAGGCAAGGCATGCATGTACAGGCTTTGTATTCTTTCTTAAGGACAGTAATGTAATTGATAATATTTTTTTCTTTCTAAAACATGTGTCAGAAATATCCAGTGGTTCTATTATGTTGACTCAGACTATTGTAAGTGTGAAGAGGATTGAATTCTCCCATTGCTTCTCGTTCAGAAGCATCCTGAGTTACTAAATAAGATATAACCTTCCATATTTCACACTGTTTCTCAGTACTGATGTGACATTTTGTTTTCTAAAGAAAGCCTATTCACTATCCAGATCCACATTATCTACGGAAGGATTTCTAATTAAATTCAACTGTTTCTTTTGTAGTAGCTCAAGCTTAGCTTTACATTTGATTATTGCATTCTGTAGCTTTACATTTAAACAAATTTCATTGCAAGTAATAAAATTAAAGTAGCAAAGATTTTTATCTGGCTAAAGATTTCTGGTAGTTAGGGAAAAGGTTCATTCAGATTACTGGGGATTAGCAAAGTATATTTGTGTAGAGAAGCTGTGTGGTCAAATGGAAAACTGGATCTTTAATTCTGAATCTCTCTTCCTTCTTACAACACAAAAGCTTTCTTTATTAAAACACACAATAAGTTTCTTGTTCCCTATTCAAATGAACAAGAGAAAATCCTATCTCTCTCCTGTGATTTGGTTTATATGTTGTAAGTAGCATCATTATGATGCCACAGAAGAAAAAAGGAAATAGTTGGACAAGCACTAACACATTACCCACAATTACTATTAGGAAATTACTAAAAGCTACCAAAAAAAACCAGTTAAGTGAATCCCTCACAAAATGTTAAAAGAGAAATCTCGAAATACAAAAAAAAGTATTTTAAATCTTTCAACAATGAAAACTTGCATGTTTTAAAAATATAATTTACTTAAAAAGTATATATATACCTTAAATATACACTTTTTTCCTTATTGATGCACTTCACCACTATTCAAATTTTATTTTGCTAGGTGATCTATTCATCCTTGCTTCATTATATTTATTCAATTTGAATATTAAAGCCTTTTGAGGGGAAAATGTTTGACACATGATTGTAAGATGATGCTTAAGAGTAATCTATGTGAATACATACAGAATAAATTTATTATCTACATGAATAAACACCAGTTTTAGGTTTCAAGAAATGTATTTTTTTCAGTTCTATTTACGTAAAAGTTATACACCTTAAAATAAACATCAAAGCTACAAAAAAATCACAACAACCAACCCTAGGCACTCTGACTCTTGTGTATAGCTTTCTGAGTTAGTTTAAAATGCAATTAGCTGTCCCTTGACAGATCTTCTTTCTCTATAGCTGAGAAAAGTAGCATGCAATGCTGGTATTTTTCAGGACTGTAATGAAAGACTTCAAAAAGAAAAAAAAAGAGAAAGAAAATAAAAGTATTAGAAAAACAAGATTATGGGTTATTAAAATTTTTTAGAAGTGAAAGTGACAGTGTAATGAAAGGAATATAATCATTATATTGCCAATCAGAAAAATGAGGATCAGAGCTAACACTAAGAGCATCTAAGCTGTATACTGGTGCCCACTATCTGTGACTTCCTGGGAGCACACATTTTCCTTTGTGCTTTATGGAACATAATGCTATCCAGGCTGAAGTGGTGACAGTAGTTCCCCTCTTCTATGACCTGTAGTTCATCTCATATTTTTTCACATTCATAATGAAAAGTCTTTCACAGCACTTACAAGATTTTCTGAGTGGCTCTTGTTTATTTTTTCATTAGTGGAGCATCCCTGTTAGCTGTCTTTGTGAGATTTCTCCTGTGGCTTGAAAAATAATCTGTTTCTTGTGGAAACTTTTGAATTTAGTGATTTTCTGATGTAATTTACCCTTTAATTTCTCATGTCCAAGTGACTTCTGCCCTCATTCAGTAACTCACCATAGTTTCTGACTATTTTGTCTGAATTTCTGACTATTTACATTGAAGCCAACACCTGCCCTTTTATCTGTTACCTATTGGTAACCTCAGAGAGAATGGTCACAGTGGAAATGTCATTATTCCTAGCAAGAGAGAGTCAGGTTAGCAACGGGAAAAGCAGGGGCCTTTTCTGTCCTCCACTTGTGAATACTGCCCCGAAATTAATGGCAGCATAAAATTAAACCCATCAAGATGGAGTATGAATTGAAAAGCATCCAGGAGTTAGGTGGAGGCTTGGAAAGCTGGATGTAAAGTACAATAAATGAAAAATGTTAATGACAAAAGTGAAGACTGAAGAGTCAAGGAGCAATAAGAGGATACGGTAACTTCATTCCCTTGAGAACTACCCACTGTAGCCCAGCCATGTCAACACAACTTGGTTGGCAAATACTGGTTACTCAAATTCTCTCTTTAGACCATACAGCTGTTTTGAAGATACCTCTCAAGATCATCTGCCAACTTAAATAAATTATCACACTTTATGGAAAGTTTTCTCAACACAATGCAGTGTCTGATAGCACATGAATTCACAGAGAAAAGTAAATTTCTTTATTTTCCTCTCTCCAGAGACAAGAATGAAAGATGACTGGCAGTTCAGATGTTTACTCAGAATGTGTCCTATATTCTTTTCATAAATTTTATAATGAAAATGCTGTCTCTTCCCTTTAACAAAAGGAAAGTCCTCACCAAGGTTTGTTTTATTACACTTAATCAAACAGAAAAAAACTGCTTTATGGAGTGTTTGTGAGATAGTGCCTGTATAGAGAGGTGATCTGAGTAGTTTCAGATTACTGAATGACTACTACTAGTCTTTTAATAGTGTTACAAACTGCCTGAAGAATCAAAAGTGTCCTGGTATAAAGTATTTGATTCAAAACACACAGTTAAAGTGCTGTAATCTGCATTTAGCAAGGCATTTGCCTTTATTACCATTATGCTATAATTGCCATTATTTGTCCATTTTATGCCAGTACATTGGGGATGGATACTTCTTTTTTTTTACCACAGTGACCTACTAATAATACAGTAAATAGAAGGACAGATTGCTTTCTTTTAGCCATAAATTTATGGACTGACAGGAAATATGATAGAAAAATATGCTTGAAACTAGGCAGATGAAAGCATGTTATGGAATTTTTCAGTTAAGAATATGCTGTTTTGCCCAAATTACATCAATTTGGAGAAATACAGAAGCTTTTCCTAGTTTGTTTTCTAATGGGAAGAAGGCTCAAGATAAATTATGAGTTCTCATTCAAGTAATTAAATTCATGTCCTTCACTTGTTATTAACTGATGCTTTTAATACAGAAATTTAACTTCACAGAAGGGGTGAGAATATTGTGTCCTTACTCTGCATGGGGCAAAGGCTCTGAGAATCCCTAGGAAAGAGAAGAAATTAGAAGGTACAGAGGACACATAGAGGGACAATGTGAGATTCTATCAGATCACCTGGAAACTGAAGCAGGTGCATATGGATGTCATGAGCCAGGCCAGGGGTGCAGCCCGGACCACTGTAGGTGAAACCATGATCAAGTCCTTAGAATGAGGCAGTTTGAAGGGCTCTTGGAAATAAAGAGGAGAAAGGGAGGGGATAAATGGGAGCAGGAACTGAGATATCAAGGAATTCCCTTGTGTTTGCAGTGGGCTTGATTTAAGTTCCTTGTCTTTCCCACCCATATCTTACTGATCCTAGGGTGATTCTGAATTGTATCGCTTATCCATGTGTTTTTCATGCTCTGTTCTCACTCTTCCAACATTCATGCAAATTCGTACACATCAATGTCCATCAATGACACTGAAAATAAATTATAATTTCAATAAAAATATAGTAATTTGAATCACAAATATGAAATCTGGTTTGTATGGAAATGGAAAAACCTCAAGAAATTGCTTTGTGCCAAGAAGGGCTCCAGTTTCCATCTGGGTCATGAGACTAAAGACATTAATGTAACTTTGAAATTACTATACATAAGATCAGATATAAGACCCACCAAAGCTAGATGCAGGTGCAGAATTTTACTTCTGACAGTTTTTAAATCTCAACTTTTTTGAGCTGTATTAAATTTTTTTGTTCTGTTTTAATGAAGTCATGGCAATGGACTTCCTCAAGGTTCTTACTACTATGTTCTCTTAGCATTAGCAGAACATCATCAGAGCAAGCTTCAGATCCATGGCACAAATTAGCCTTCAGTGCTGGCACTTGACCTTGTGTGCATGTTCATCATTCTAAATAAATGTATGGCTTTTGACATGGATGCATACAGTGCCTATGTAGGAGGGAAGCTTGCAATATTAAATATCACTTCAGGAAAACTGTATTTACACACATGCTGACAGTTCATTTTCAGGTAGGAGCTTCTCAGCTGATTTGTACACAGCAGCCTCAATCTCCAGTCTTCCCACTGTGAAATCTTAGACAGATCATCTGCTGAGCCCTTGCCAAACCTATTAATATTTATACATTCCACACACATTTCAGTCAGAGCATGTAAGTTGCAGATCTCTCTGATTTAGAAGCTATTAAGATTCATGACCCCTTTAGCTATTTCATCTATGATCCTAAAGCCTTTGCAATCAGCTTACACTTGAAGAAGAAAGGACAAATCATTACTGTTCAAATATTGTCCTGCACAGTGTCCATTTGTAGTCCATGAAAGAGTAGTTAAGAACTTCAATGCATTCATTTATCTCAGAGACACAGCTTATTATGGGAGCCGCTTTTTCCTTGGAAGAAGAGAGAATAGGAATGTTATTTATTCGGCTGCATTTAATTTTGGATTAATGGCCTTTTTAGCTGTGGCTGCTTCTCTGCATATGAAATTAATCTAATTCGGGTTTTTTTTGTTCTCACATCTTGTCATGCATTTGAGTATGTTGAACAAGGATACATCGATATTTTATCAAGGATATCCATGTAGAAAATGCACAGTCTGCCTTCTGAAATGTAGTGGTGTCTCCACCTGAAGGAGTCAGCATCCTCCCCTTCTTAAAGGTCTATATGTGTCTTCCTAGAATAGCACAGAAATCTCAAAGACAGGTCTTTTCCTAAGTTCAAGTCAGTTTTTCTTCTATAACTGTTCAAGAGTGACTTAGATCTCCACAGCTCTCAATTAATGCAATGAATGGTAGGAATTCAGCACCTCTAAAGATTTGTGTCTGAAGTCTGTAGAGGAATGCATCTCTGTAGAAGAAAACAAAAATGAAAAAAAAAATTAAAATAAATGTTAGCAGTCCAAGGATACTCAGATTTCAAAGCAGAATTTGTAGCTATGATCCTAAGATTTTAAAACAGAATTTGTAACTATGATCCTAAGAGCCTATTGAGAGCTTCTATTCTGTATACTTAGGGCTGGATGTTCTTTCACACTGGGACATCAGTGATTATCATCATGCAATCAGTATCACCACTGTCTTGCTTTCTTGGAAATAGCAAGTGTTATACACTGGTAGATTTTGAAAACCCAATCACTTGTTTGGTAAAATTTTAGGGGAAATCTTCTTCCTGAAGAATTTAAACTGCTATTCTTGCACAGAAAAAAAAAATTATTTTTTTAAATGTTGCTCTCAATAAGTTCTTTCATTTTGTCTTGTGTGGAGAAGCATATTATGTTCAGAAAAGTAATTCTTTCAGTGAATCCAGAACTTTCTTAGCAGAAAATTATGTTTCTAGATCTTGGTTACAGTCTAAAAGGCTAAAAACCAATAATGCTTGAAATGTTGAAATTACGTTAAAGCTTGTGGTTTGGCATTCTCTTCCTGGGAACCTGAGTACACACACCATAAAAGTTTATAGAAATTTTCACCACTGACTTCAGTAGGAAGAAGACGTATAGCATTTATACCATATGCAGTCCATCATATATATTTTGCATCTTCTTTTTGGCATTTTTTCTATCTAGAAATGTTCAAAACTCTCTTTTATTTAAATTATTTGTTCTCAGCTGCTGCCTTCTTACAGGAAGTCAAAAAGTTTCTGTCAGCAATATTATTATTTTCTGCATGATAAAATTATGTTTTTGGCAACAGTTAAAATCATAGTTCATTAAAACTTTAATTCCTAAACATTTTGTAAAAAGTTTCATTTTAACAATGTGTTACTGTTAACAGTTAGCAACTGTTGGCCTCCTAATGTGAGACAGGCCAACATTTTGTGCAGATCTTACAGAGTGCAACCCTCTGACTTAGAGCACATGCCCCTTCAATATGCTTACAGTATTTTCAATCACTTCACTCTTGAAACGAAGAGTCTGGTTGACAAAGTGTGACTGAATTATGACTTGAGGAGATGACACATTTGAAATTCTATTAACAGCAGTGGGAAGATTAAATTCCAAGTGGAGCTGTCCTGAAAACAGAATAAGCATTTTTCTGGAAATTTTAAAATGGTGACATTATTTTCATCCTGCTTCAGAATGAACAGGTGAAAAATACACTGTTTATATCAGATGTCAAGGGTTAAAAATTTTTTTTTCGAAAGAAGAATTCGAGTTAGAAATTTTGACCTGGGATCCTGGCTCATAAACAAAAATCTGGCAAGATCTGGAATATTCCAATTTCCTCATATTGAGAGGAAAAATATTTCCTCTGAAAACTTCTTATAAGTGTACCTGTTGACTCAATACATCATGTGATTAAGATGGGACGAGAGAAAATTGACAGACATACTTAAGCTTTCCTAAATTCAAGAGCAAGTGTGTACATGCATACAGTGATGTTTGAAGAAACTGGGGGAGAATTTTAAAAGGAAGGTGCTGTGGGTGCCAGATCTTACCTATGATTGATCTGTTGGAGCAGTTTGTAAAGTTTGATTGCATGCCAGTATGGCAAAAGGAAAAAAAAGTTATTTTGTCAAATTCTTACTGAGTATTCAAGAAACTATAAAGTCCTGAAAAATTAAAATTAAGGGTCTGGAGAATTCAAACCCCTGGAGAGGGTCTGAACTATACTGAGTTCAGTGATAAGAGGTGATCTAATCTCTGAGACAGGACTGGAAAGAAGTGGTGCCCAGTTCCTCCCAGACACCCACTGCTTTCATGGCAGCAGCTCAGAGCCTTGTACACCACACTTCAGTATGCTTTCAACAGGCTTAGTTGGTAACTTTTCAAAACTGGTCCTTAAAATCTCAAGAGCCTGTGGACCTCCATTTCAAAAGTACTGAGACTCTTTCAGAAGCTGGTATGCTCAAATGTTTCTAACTTTAATTTCTCTTCTGTACACAGCAGTCTACTTTAGATAGCAGCAAGGAAATCATATGGCAAAAAATAGTGTTTGAAGAGCCCCATCATGGAAATTCAGATTTCAGAATTCAGACCTGACAACCCATCTGCTGCATTTACCCTATAGTAACATGAGGGTTTTTTGCAATTTGTGCTAATGAAGTAAAGGAAAATAAATTATTACCATATAGATCTTATGAATAATAGTTTTAATGCATAACAAGCAGCATTTTCTGATGTCCTTAGGACAAATGTAGAATAAATGTAAGTTTCCCCTAACAGACAGATTTGATGTTTTTTCTGACAGTGAGAATTACACATTCCTAGCAAGGTGAAAAATCCTTCTACTTAGGACTGGGCGGGCACCCCAGTGCTTCCAAGCCATTGTGCAATGGGCAGCTGGCAGCTGTTGGCTTTCCTGTGATTATGCAGAAGACATGCTAGTATTGGGAACTAATTTATAGTGCAAAATGGGACAATATAGCAGAACTTCTTTCAGAACTCTAAAGGGCAAAAAACAAGAGCTTAACCATTGGAGGGCTGTGAAAGCTGCCCCTCCCCTTTGCACCTTCCTGCAGTGCAATGTATAATTCACACACAGCAAAACAGAGTTGCAGCTGTGCACAGTGTCAAAAAAGCACAAAATCGCTCAGTGAAGAGATCTGTAAGAATCTGATTCATGCTGTCTCTTTAAAATGCTGATTCCTCAGACCCTTCTTTCATTTTCTTTACCTCCTGCTATACCACTGATGGCTTCTGACCTGCCTTCCATTGCAACCAAACATTCTCTTTGGTAACAAACCTGAATTGTGCTTTTCAAGGAGGTTTTGCAGTACATCATTAACTATTTCAGTTGCTTGGCATAGCAGGTCAGCATTGTAATTATGTAAAGTTGCTGTAAATGTTGTCATAATTTAGCAGGTTTCATTTTAGGGTCGAAGTGAGCTTCAAGTTATTCGAAAGTGCTACAGAGGAAGGGAGAAGAGTGAAAATAATATATGCATACAGTGTTATGCTGTTATCATTGAAAAACTCTTATTTCATGGTAATTCACATGGTAATTGAGCTAGGAAATGCTTGTAAGGATATGCAGCTAATATTCAACAAGTGGTAATAAGATGTATTTACATTACTGCAGCACAAACTGTGCAAATGCAATTCTCTGGATGTCTCAAGGACATACTCACTCTGTGAGACAAACATCTAAATATAGTTTTCCAAAAGGTGTCGATAGAGAGGTATTTCTTCTGCTAAACATATTAAAGATAAATTACATTTGGAATAGATCCATTTTGTTATAAAACTACCCCATATGCCTATTTTGTCTTTTGTGGTCCCCAAGCAGAAAACTTCATATATGATAAGCCATCTGGATACTAGTTATTAGAAAATCATTACTGTAAGCTGTCCCTGATCCAGTTCACAGGTGTGTAACTTGGTTAATTTCAGTGGCATTTTAAATAGTGACTGCTTAGATACGTCACTTATTCATTTGTCTTGATAACAGGAGCATGGTGTTGCCATTTCCTTTAAGTCACAATCATTTGGCAATTTGCATATTTGCATCATACAAAAATAATTAATCCTTAAAACTTTTCTGTCCCCAGGTCTGTGTTTCCTAGCCTATGCATTTATGTGGGCAAATTACTGAAGGCGCTGGGTTTGTAAAAACACAGGTAAAATATATACTTAAATCATCTGACATGGTTTTGGTATACTTTGCACAAAGAAACAAATGCTAAACTTAATTTTCTGATTTTAGTTTCCTAAAAAAATCATTGAAATATCATATAAAGCAAATAAAGCCTGGTTAGGTTCTTCTGAATAGCTTTTTTAAAACACTTATATCAACGAAAGAAAATTAAGGTGGGTTGGACTAGGTATTGGTTGGGCAAAAGTTACTCTATTATTGATCTTTCCTGAGAAAGAGGGAGTTAAAAATAGTATTGTGAGACATTTTACTTGCAAAGATAAGTTAAGCCTCAATTCTACTTAAAAATATTTGAATACAAGAGGATAGGTTGGTGGCAGGGATTCAGCTGGCAGGGATCAGACTGACTCCAGTTAAATTATAATATTTTCCTCCTTCAAGGTTTCCAAATATGCCTCTGAAAGGGAAATGGAATGTGTTGCAGCTTTTGCTCCCATCAATTTCTCTGAGAAACTTCAAAAGAGGATTAAGTCCTGGACCTAACACAAGGACACACTCACTAGTTTCAGAAAGATTTTTAATGAGAAATTCCAAATAAAAAATGCACTTCTTTCTTTATTTTCCCCCACCAATGATTACCCATTGTTATAAACTGAAAATAAAGAATGTAGGAGAAATATAACCTGATATATATGAGGAATAGGGAGACAAATATGGTATTTGCACGTACCATTACTCAGTGGCAGAACCCTCAGGGTCCTGTTTAGGTTCTAAATAGAAAAGTAATAAGGGAAAAGGATTATTTAAATATTCAGAATTTCCTCTATCTGGCCTCCAGAAAGATTATATTTTTAGATTAGATATTAGGAAGAAATTCCTTACTGTGAGGGTGGTGAGGCACAGGAAAAGGTTGTGCAGAGAAATGGTGGATGCCCTATTGCTGGTCACGGCCAGGCTGGATGGGGCTTTGTGCAGCCTGGTCTAGTGGAAGGTGTTCCCTCCCATGTCAGGGGGATTTTAACTGGATCATCTTTAAGGTCCCTTCCAACCCAAACCAGCCAATGATTAGGCTGAACGCTGTTCATTGAAGCTTTGTGCTGATGATCACTTCTGGGAAAATACCTATTCGTGTTAGCAAGAAAATTCTAGTGCTTATGCAGTGCAGAATATTTACTGTGGAAATAATAAAGAGCTACTTTAATCAGATTATAATCTCTCTGAAATTTAAAATTAAACATTAGTTACACTGTCTTCTATTGTCCCCTCATTCTTTACCTTTAGGTTTTCTTCTTTGCCTGAATGATAGGCAGGTGTTTTTATTAGTGCATGTATATCTATATGTACAATATACACATACATATGCAATATATTTTTTAAAAAGCACTTATTAGAATATATATTCATTGAACAGTTATTTTACAAATGTACTCTAACTAGTTGCATGTAGAAAAATATTTGGTATACAAAAAGAAGGAAATTTGTCAAGGATTTTTGGCACCTCAGATGCTTATCAGCCACACAGAGTCATGCTTCTTCTTCCCTTCCCCCTTTTTAGCTCTTCCCTACAATAACATGAGCCTAGAGGAGCAGAAAACCCAGCAGTACTACCAATTCATTTCCCAGACTGCACAGTTCAGAAAATGTTTTGCCCACAGCTGCTGCCTCTATCTCTGGGGTTGTCTGTTCCTCTCCTATGTGACACAACATGACAGAAATTGAATCCTGTATGATCTCACTTTAAAATTTCATGTAAATTTTTGATTAATTCAATTAGCTTCATGAATAAGGTAACTAGATATTAAACAACATAAAGGTGACCTACCTGTGCAGGCAGAATTGAATTGCCCTTAAACATGTCCATCTGTATCTCTCAGAATGTGAGTTACACAGATAAGTTATTATAAATAAATAATCTGATATCCATGTTAATTATTAGGATTTAATTATGGTGTCTTACTCCTTGCAGGCATATTTATGAGTTATTTTTTCTGTGTTGTCCCAGAGAACATTATTAATACACGTCAAAGGACACAGTTTAGCCATGAATACTAATGACCCATTCAAAGTAAAGTTATGCATGAAATTCTATGAAGCAGTAGGTTTCACTCATTAATTGCACTTAGAGCACCACTATAGTTATGTTGTCATTAGTTAACAAACACTATATTTTGTATGGAAGAATTGCCCTTCCATACTCATAGCAATTTTTGATAGGTAACTATCACTGTCATATGTGTAATGTAGAAATCATGTATTATCCCAAAAAGCCCTCACCATATGCAGTATATTTGGAGTTCTTTTATAGATTTTATGAGTTGATATTCAACAAAGTAAGAAGGAAGGTATCTTTCTCAGCAGCAGTAAGATAAAATCCAGTTAATTTCTTCTAGAAGGTAGAAGAAACTGGTGGAAAATTAATTAACTCTTTAATAGGAGACTTTCATTAATTATATGTGCTTTACCCAATTTCTAACACATTTTTTTAAAGGTACTTAAAAATTTGGAAGCAGTTATCTCACAGGTGTTCTGGTTTGGCTGTTTACTTTTTTACTTTGTTTGGTAGCTTACTTCATTTGCTTGTAATCAAGAATCAAACCAAAACTGAATGTTTTCTAGATCCTTTCAGTGTGATACTTGACTTAGTGAATATATTCAAATGAATAAACATAGATAGCAAATATAATTCTGGACACCCCAGAGATACTTCACCTAGACTGCAGATGCTGCTGCAAGACAGGAGCCCATGTTTCATACGTCTCTGTGCACATCTCAGGTAATTCAGGATGTTTGGATGGTGCTAGATGCCTATGCCTATGTTCACAACCTTCTTTCGAGGCATCAATAAGCTAATGAGTTAGTTGTCCAGACCTGTGTGATTGAGTGAAAGCCAGGAGTATTTGCAGAGTACAATATTTCTTTTGCTAAAGTGGAAGTCCAAGATAAGACGGATGGCCATTAGTTATGTCTTACTATGGTATGGTGTGGATAATCAACCTCCACTTAGACATTTCAGGCATGCACTCTGTCTGGGGATGTCCCAGACTCCACAGACATGGCCTAGGGAAAAGCATGCCATAGAGAATGAGCAGGTGCACCAAGATATCCTACAGAGACTTCTGAATTTTACTAAGCATCTGTGATTGCACAGATGAACTTTAAAATGGCATTCAGGATGAGACTCAGGCACCCTAATATTGATGTCTGTATTATCTTCATTAGAATTAGGTATTTCAACTCCAGCATGCTCAGAGGTGATGCAGGGCATAATGTTTTGCCTGGATGTAGAAACTTAGTGCCCTGTAAGACCACTAAGAATATTTGATACAACCTTGTTCATGTCTTAGTAGAGACACATGCTCCGGTGAAAAGGCATTTGGAGTCCAGGTCTCACATCCCAAGGCAACCTAAATGGGAGAGTGAATGTGCACCACTGACAATACAGACAATACAGACAGCGGTGCCAAGAGAGGCTTACCCACACCCACCTGTGAGCCTCATGTCTCTAATGAACCTGACTGCTTATGTTTAGAAAACTGAATTGAAACTTTGACTTTTTGATGAGATAAGTAATTCTGAGGGGACCGCTTACCATATTAATCATGAGAAGTGAGATACTGCTCAGTATATACAACTGCTCTGTAGTCACCTGAATTTAGATACACAGGCAAACAAGACACTGAAAAAGGAAAAATAAACCAAATTCCAGATGTTAGAGACTAAAGTCTCATTTGAGATGTTTTAAAATCATATGTTAGTTCTTTCTCACTCCAGTCTCTCTTCCAAACTTCAGTCTAGAGTGAAAACTTTTGTATGTGTGTGGCTACACACAATATCAACAACTCAACAAGTTACTGAAAAGACAAGTGGTGTGGGCTTTCACTTGCTTATGGATGACTTTTAAAACTTGTCAGTGTTGTCAACCATTCATGGGATGTTCTGCTTCAGTGACCTCACTTAAAATGAATCCTGCATGGAAGTAGCCTCTGCATTAATTCTGCTAACACTGAGCTACTGTTCATTGATAGGAGGCACTGGAGTAGACTGGTGTACTCCCGTAGGAGAACTTCTCTTGAATTCATTAGTTTAGTGAGAAATCTCATAATTATTTTGAATCCTAATCTGTTCTGATAGAAGGAGAGAAGTAGAGTTGCAACTGAATGATTTAAGTCCTGTTTATGCTCAAGTTTCCTGGCAAATTGAAAGTGCTTGAAATAGAGAAAGAAGTCATTACTAAAAAGGAAGTTTTAGCAGAAATCTTTAAATGATAAAGGCTGTATCTTTCCCTTTGATGTACGTGTGAATCTTCCACTGAAGTCAACTGGAACAGCATTCATACCTTCAGGATCTGGATTTGTTCATAATCCTCTGAATTTTAAATTCTCATTCCATTATATCAAGTAAGGGAGAGAGGATTAGTTGGCAGTATCTGAGGGCTTTAATTTTTTTATGGGATTTGTACATCTAGTAGAAAAGTAAATGAAAACTTGAGAATGCATTACTCATGAAGATGAGCATTTTAAAACATGTCTTTTACAAACCTTGATTTTTGCATCAAGAACCTCCTTACCATCTTTGTCATTAACCAGTGGGTAGCAAAAAGAGATTAGAATTTCCAACAAAGAGAATCACTTTCTTTTTGATTGAATATACACAAACAAGGTTCAAAAATCTGCATCTTCACATTTTGCCATTGGCCTTATGCAGAGGAGAGTTTATTTATATTGTAGGCTGCTTGAATTTCCCTTATCACTACTTTGATGAGCACCATGATACTTTTACAACATTTTATTGTTTATCCATAAACATTGGTTTGAACACGGGCTTTTCAAAATGGCAAATATGTAGAAGATAATAACACACTACAGAAAAACTTAGCGTAATGCTCTGTTAGATCGTTACCCCACAGAATTATCAACAATAGTTTAAATGTGTTTAATCTCCCACAGACAATTCAAGTAAAGTTTTAATTGCTAGTCAATTAAAGTATTTTCCACTTATTTTAAAATAGTCTATTGTTTCAAACATGTTTAATTATGGACACGTGATGTTAGAATTCAATATTTTTAATTCCTTAATTAATTAAGGCTTAATGGATTGAACAAGCATAGGATTTATTATTACCCAGTTGCAGACTATTTGTGTATTTGTATAAAAGAAATAACAGATAACAAGGAAAATGAAAGATTAAGCACACAAACACTTTTGCAGTAATATGAAAGTGGTATTTGAGACAGCAGTGAAGACTAGACTTCCTTGGTTGCTGCCTGATGGGCCATTGAAGGATTTTCTAAAGCACAGCTTTTCAGAGGATCAGTCCAAAATTTGTCACTGGAAATAAGGGGCCAAGGATATACTTGTGAGTATTTTGGGATATCAGGAGGAACTTGTGAGGCTATGTAAACCTTGTTAAGTGTTTAGGGAAAGCACCAAGGGTGTGGAAAGGAAAATATGAGAGCAGAACATGGAGGAGCACGCATGGGAGAATGAAGGAAAAGTGGGAATAAAAATAGAAAGACATTTAAGTTGGCCAATGTGCTATTCTCTCTGAGCCCAGAGCCCTGGCTGCAGCCTGTCATATTTTGCTACTAAGTCTTATTCTTATTTTTTTCAGTGTAAGTCAGTCTCCTCTATGCGTGATTGCTGCAGTCTTAGGGCCAGCAACAGGAGAGAAGGTCACAATGCCGGTAGGTCTAGGTCCCAGCAGCCACAGGGGCCAGCATGTAGAACAGGGTGGGTTGGCAGCAGAGACCTGTGGGTGTTTGTCTTTGTTTGTCTTGTCCCACTGATTTACACAAGAACACCTGTATTCAAAGGGTTAATGTTAAAAGCTATTCGTTCAGGTATGCATATCTAATTCACTAACTTGGAGCTGGACTTGCTCAAAAGCAAGAGGAGACCTGCATCTGGAAGGACTCGAGGTCTGAGTAAGTGATAGGCAAGGAAGGCTGAGGTCTGGGCATTGACATTAGGCATAAAATAGAGAGCCCATACAACAGTGGAACTGCCTGTGAGATGAGTTCATACATAAAGCTGCAGGAGAAGATCAAACTGGACAAGCGGCTGAGCAGGGGAAGATCTGCACAAAGGGAGAGGGGGCCCAGGGTTTGGGCACAGACATGACACAGAATTAGAGACTGTGCTGCTACTCAATGCCATTATCACTGTGGGTATGAATTTAGAGAGTGAATTAGGGAATTTTTCTGTGAATGCTCTCCTGAATTGGGATACTATTTGTGTAGGGCTGGTTTTCATTAGCAAACTTGAATCTTGATCAGCCAGAGGGGAGTAACTGGATATGGCACTCTATATCCCTGTTCTCTGGGAGTTTTCACAGTGGTGCATATTAATGTTGCTAAAGACAGCAGTCTGTAGGGCCAGCTGCATTAGTGTGCATGTGTGTGCTCCAGCCCCTCTGAAACACTCACTGAGGGCTGCAACTGGCTGGACCTGTACCTGGGCACGGCAGCAGCAGCAGCCTCATCTGCTGGGATGGAGACCCTCAGGTCTGGACTGCAGTGACCAGGAGGAAATACCTTCAATATCCTGGAGACTGCTCCCTTCACATCCTTAAAACTCAGCACCTTCATCAACTGTTGTCAGTTCTGCCTTGTATATCTTGTCCAAGTTTACTGTATCTGGCCTTTAAAAAATATGAATTACTTTTACTGCTACAAATGGAATTAGAAAGTCTGATACAAATGAAACTGACAGTTTTTGATTTGAGGGGTTTATTTTTCACTTTAGAGTTTGGAGACCTTGATGGCTGCCAGTCTTTTTGCTTTTCTCTAAGTATCTGCTGCCAGCAGACATCAAAGATGGAATACAGACTTGGATGAATGTTTCTTCTCTTCTTACATTATAAAACTTGTTTCTGTTCTTGCCACTCTTGTGTGAAACAGCTATGGAGGTCCTGTTAAAATTATGACTTCAAGCTGTTTGGATTGAAACTAGGACATAATACCATGGGTACCAGGACAGTTATTCCTTACTATGCTGACTTGTAAAGTGTTTTTTGAACTAATTACATCATTTTATGTAGCTTGCTCGTGTCCAGAAAAAAAAAATCTAATGTAAGTTACTAGGCATTGTAGGGTCAGGTCCAGATCCAGTGAGGTATTTAAACTCCTAGCATCTACTTAGTTCTTCAATTGCCCATTTATACGGTTAGGAACCTAAATATGGACCAGCAAAATAAATTATCAAGTGGATTTCAGACTCAGTTCTGCACTGTGATGCAAACTCATCCTCTATAAAAGCCAAAATCATTTTGTCGTGAAACTGTGGCTAATTAGAATGCTATCATTGTCTAGACAGTCACAGCTACCCTGAAACCACTCTTGGAAATAATTTAAATTGATGCCCTTCAGCCTTTTGATGATCTTTGTAACAAGGGACCATCAACTCTTACAGTCCACTCGACTCTGTATACTCTCATCACAAAAGACTCTTAATAAAAGCCAAGGAGCTGGCTTTATTAGTTACTCAATGTCATTAGCAATGTGTTTCACATTACTGATTTTGAATTCACCAAATAACAATGCTTTTTCTTTTTTTCATCTCCCAGCACAATTGCATTTGAAATCTCTACATGCTGATGATATAAAAGCCAAGGAGCTCTCAGTACAGACTGAGCCTACTGCATCATACCCTGAATTACTCACAATTTGCTGTGGAGTGTGTGAGTACACAGGCAATAATTCACTACTGCTCCTAGGCCAAACTCATCTTAAAGCTGAAAAAAGTGGTAGGGCAGCAAGAAAGGGGAAGAAATTTTAACCTTAGCTCATACAGCTTTAGCAGATTGTCCACTCATATACTGGCAGCAGTGCCAAAGGAGCAGTGCCAGAGTGCTCAGATTTCAAAATTGCTTGCAACTTTTCACTGAGCCATTTGTGTTGTTACAAGACAAGGATTTAGTCCCTTTGCTCTTTGTTCCTTTTTTTTTATGCAAGTCAAATTGCTGCTGAACTTTGTGCTGGAGGATTGAGGACAGGGAGTGAGAACTGGATGGGGAAAAAGGGCTGCAGCACAGCCCAGTGGGCCCCTGTCACCACTTCCCAATGCTTTTCAAGATGAGTGAACCAGATTTAGCAACATGATAAGAACAGGCCAGACTCTGCCCTTTTACATAATGAGGAATCTACACAAATTCAGTGCCACTAATTAGATTTACACCTGTGGAAATCAAGTACACTGTTTTGCCCTTCTAGAACTTTCTGTTTCTCCTAGCCTCAGGGCACTTTATTGAGCAACCTCCAGGCACACTCAGCAATGCTCCTGCCATCATGTCTCTTCCACAGATGCTAGGAAGTTGAAAAAAGCCTTCTGGGTATGTCTTTTGTACACACCTTGAAACAAAGCGCATTGAACTTTGTCAAAAAATCAGTTGAGTGAGTAGGAAAATGTCTGAGAGTATCAAATGCCATCAGGTTTCTCAGCTAATATTCATTGCTGAAATAAGATTGCAACAAGTACTTTGATCCTTTGAATGCCACCTGACAACTTTTCTTGAATGCAATGTTTCTTGTCTAAGATATGGCATACACTGCTTTTATAAACAAATTATAATAATTTCTGCTCTATTTCCAACAGTTGAAACACATGCTGATTTTTTTTCTCTCTTATTTAAAGCATCTTAATGGCTTATCTCCTTGGCTGTCTTTGCCATAGTCAGAGCAACTTCTAAGCCAAATACTATCCAAGTTTTGCTCAGAAGAATTAGAAGTTTGCTTTGAATCCTGTAACTTGACTTGCTTATCGAGGTCTGATGATCAGTCTGCATGCATCCAGTGTGAAATTATACCTCTGGAGAAGGTGATGCTGCTGTCCAAAAATTGATTACTTAGCTAGATAAATTTGTGATCTTCCAGAAAAAGCATTACCAAGACACACTAAAACTAGCGGATTTGAAGACAATGGCAAAAGTTTATGTTTAAGTATAGGAAGGCCTGGCTAAGCAATTATTTCTGTTTCCATAAGATTGAGGAGCAGATATGAATGTCATTGCAGACAGGATCTATCACTATTCAGGACCTCACAGGCATGGATAGTAGGCTGTGCATTAGCATCACAAAAAGGTTTCATTGCCACTCTGAGGATGCAGTGTGTCTTGCTGCAAAGAGAGAGGTGATTTACTATCTTTTTAAAATAAAAACATAACCCCCTTCGGGCAACACCAGGCACAAGAGATGGTTCTGTTCCCATCTGACAGAGAGAAGCAGTGCTCACAGCAAAGCATGCTTGTAACAGCATGTTAACAAGAGAACTGCAGCAATTCATGATACTGTTTAGAAAACAGGGAGACTTTACAGTATTTTCTGATGGAGAATTTCTGTAAATATTATGGAGAACTTTAGTCAGTGAGGATTCATTTGTTTTGAGTGGGAAAGAGGCTACAAGATGAGGCTACTAATTACCAAATACCTAAAGAGGATAACAACTGATCAAGTTACAGGTATATAATTACCATTTGATTGCAGTCTCTAAAGAACTATTTTTATAATAAAAACAAGTTGCAGATTGGTTTACAGATAGTTAGCTGTTAAATAATCAGAAAATTTTCTTTACAGTACAAGTGGTTAGCTTTTCTTTTTTACTATAAAAAGCGGGGGAGGGTGGGGGAAATAGAGTACTATAAATGTATCCAAAAGTGACATTACACCTTTGTTGTGTTTGGAATGGTTAGTGTCAGTGTTTTATAAAAAGATTGGTTTGTGTTTGCTTTTTTTTTTTTCCCCTCTTCTGTCGAAGGACAATTTGATGGGTTAGGATTTATACATCCTCTTTTCCTTCTAAAAAGAAACAGGAAACATACCATTTAGTTGTGAAAGAGACTAAAATGAAAGTATTTTGTGGCAGATGGGATTTTTATGAGCTGTTTGTCACTATATACCAGTCTTGTTAAGGAGAAATCGTTTTCTGCTTCATTACACTAAGATAGCTCTGTTTAGGGCTCCACTCAGCTGTGAAATTACTTTAAAACTTCTATAAGGAATAGAGATGGGATTTTTTTATAAAAAAAAAAAGATTACTAATACAGTACAAGGAATAGAAACAAAATGGTCAAACACACTGTTTTTTTAGTAGCAGAGGGGAATATAGAAATGCTGCATTGCATACTTACACTTAATCAGCTGGTTTAAGATTGAAAGAGGCTCCAGAGAACTATTATTTTCTACACCTAAAAAAGGCAATGTTCACATTAGTCTACATAAAAAGACTGAACAGACATTAGGGGAAAAATTAAAACTATGTTGAATTCTTTGTGCTGCTTTTGAAGCAGATAAAATACAAACCAAAGAATTAGATGGTTACAGGCACAGATATAAGTATGAAAACACTGGGCCTGATCCTCATTTGCCATCCACCCGTAGACTCTGGCAGGGTTATGCTGTTCTTATGCTTTTCTCAAGTGTAAGCTCTGAATCCTTAGACCTTTGCATATTGCCCTGGGCAATTACAATTCAGCACACTCCCCATAACCTCTCTCTGTGGTAATTGTTCACAGTCATTATGTTGCTGACCCTTTTTGCCGTGTCATTTCTCTTTCTCTCTTTTTTAATGTCACATCAAGCCTTTATTCTATGATATGAACTTTAAATAATCTGCAATAAAGCTCTATTCTTAGTGTGTCTTATGCTTTTGTGGAAAGTTCATCAGGAAAGAAACTTGCCACAAGGTAAAGCTGGCTTGCAAGGACATGGTGGACTCATCTACAGCCAGGGGTCAAAAACCACCTAGTGGGCAGCTGCTCTTTGTCTTGTTCTGCTTGTACTGGTATGAACTCGAAATTTTGGTGTATGCTCACACAGAAAAAGTTGATCCCTGTCAGCCCCTCACTCTCTATTTATGTTTTAAAAGTTAGTAAATCCAAGCGTCTGACCCTAACTCCACAGTCTTCAGGTCAGATTCTGGGAATGGTTTATTTTTTTAGCATCTGGAAACTTTCCCTTAACCTTCAAGATCATTGTCCAGCTCTCTCATGCTAATATTGCAAGGGCTGTGTGGAAAGACACATTCTCTGACTTTGCTACTATTTGTACCAATGGTCAAGAAGGAAGAACTTACTCAGCTATAAGAGCATTGCACACCACAGTGTTCTGGTAAAGATTATCTGACTTTGCTACTATTTGTACCAATGGTCAAGAAGGAAGAAGTTACACCAGCTGTAAGAGCATTGCACATCACAGTGTTCTGGTAAAGATTGCACCTAGAGAAGTCCAAATTATCTATTTCATCACTGTCAGTCACTTCCAGCCTTCTACTTCAACTGAGACAATCTTCACCAATGTTGTGGGACTCCCCAGCAGGAGAATTTCTAAATTGTTAGATGCTACATCTAATTAGCCATATTCCACAGAGCAGTTCCTTAATGTTGGAACATCTCAACAGGACATCCATATATGAGGCAATCACACCAGACTCTATTATAACCAATTGATAAAATAGGTACTTAAAGCTGTCATTTGTCTGCCTTTGGATGACAACTTTTTGATGAGCTGAAATATGGTCAATGCTCAGGAAGAATAAGCACTTCTGAAAAAGAGGGCAGTAGCCGACAAATATTGATGAGCATATTTCCCATTGTATTACCCCAAGTTTTATAAAGACTAAAATAAGTGTTTAGTCTGAAAAAGAACATGTAAACAGGGGCGAGTTTCTCAAACTTGTGCTTGAGAAATTTTTATGTCAAAAACCTGGGCACAAATTTTATTTATGCATATGCATTTACAAGAGTAACCTGAGTAGGAATTAACTTGCATTCTTTTGAGGGGCTTTGGCTTTTAGATTTCCTTGTATATTCCTCTTATCTGTTAAAAAAAGTAATCTTCTGGTCATGTCTGCCATGAAGAACTGATTATTTGAAAGTGTGTCTGTTGGGTGTTAACCTGCACACAGAAATTCACTGGTCATCAATCTTAAAGGAAGAAAAGTCATATGGATTAGCTTTAGACATTCTTTCACTAGTAAGAAAAAAAAAAGGCATTTAGGCTCTTTTTTTGCATATAAACCATTAATTAAACAACTGTGTAAGCAGAATGGTATCTTTCTATCAAAGGTCCATTTGCCTATTACAGAAATAAATAAATGAAAAACATAGTAAATTCTAGAAAGAGGTTCTGTGACTACCTTTTTATTTTTATGTATTGCTATAATTTTTTCATATCATACTAAGATGGAACACCAGACAAATGCTCCAGATTATCCTTATTTTTGGGGAGCCTTTCTGTGTTGTTGTCATCTCTGTAGAAAAATGATGCTCTTGCTTAAGCAACTCCTCATATATTTGGGGAGTCATGTAGTTAGTTGTGCATGGGAAATGCAGGGGTTGATGCTTACTAATACAGTTACACTTAAAAGTATTGCAATTTTCTCCCAGTATGTGAGAATAAAACGAAGTTATTGAGCATAGCTTTTTCTGTCCAAGTGAACTAAAATTCGAAAAGGCAAAATAAGAAGTACACAAGGGTAGAAAAATATAACTGCTTCTTGAGCTATTGAAATCAAAATAGATCCTACCTTAGACACATTTAAGTGTCTGAAATTAGAGTCCTAACTGATAGAAAAAGACATAACTCTGTGACAGCCAGAGGCAGTTTATCTAAGCTGAGGATCTCTTTTACAATATTTTTCTCAAATGATGTCCCTAAGCTATTAACATGACTAACAAGGAAGTCAGAATCTGTCCTTTGGCCACCAATTATGACCTGATGTGTAGCACACTAACTGAAGTCATATTTCAAATGGAACATACTTACAAACTGTGAAAAAGCTTGAGAATCCAGTTAAGGAAACTTTAAATTACTAAATTCACAATTTGAAAGTAAAGAAGCAGTTGTTTTGCTTGCCTACAGAGAATGTGCAGGCAGATTTTATTATGAAAAAGCTCAAGTCCTTCATGCTTAGTGACAGCTGAATCCTACAATATTTGGTAGTAACTCTTAGGAGAGATATATGTCTCCTTTTCCTGTTAAAGATAGGTGTTACATCTTCAGTATCACTGGTGCTGAGTATAAAAGCTTCCATCATAAAGACGAAGAGCTAGATAGTTACTCTCAGGTGGCTCTACTAAATAGGTTTTTATAATCTTGCTATGCTTCAGAATGTCAGGCATTTCTTTATTTCAAAAAATGTAGAAGGATAAAACTCACAAGAAAGGAAATTAGAATTAGAGGAACCAACTAAACTTTTGAGCAAATCTATTTTCCTTGCTGTCCTATATCAGTTCACCTCTGTCTCTGCTTCTTTCTTTATTCTCCAAATTTCTCAATGCCTTTCTGGAGTGTCTAGGGGGAATAACTGAGTTTGTTTGTTGTTTTGGTTTTGTGGTTTTTCTCTTGCAAACTGATGGATTTTTTTACTTAGGATGTTACAGCTGTAGATTTTTGAGGTTAAAAATTAAAATCTTCCCTTTAAATACCATAGGTCATTTATTCCCCCTATTCATACAGTTTCCTAGGGCTGGAAGTGCTGTCTTTGTCTTCCACAAGGGCAGTAGCAATTATGTATGGGTCACTGAGAGACCTAAGCATATATTTTTTGGGAATTGGCAACTTCTGAAAAGACATATGCATTTCCATATTTTTTTTATTACTTCTTAGAAGATAATTCCACAAAAGAGCATGTAAAAAAACAGTTAGAAGACCTTGATTGTTAACTAACTGTTAGCATATGCAGGTGTTCACACTGAGACTGAATCTTCAATGAAGATTTTGTTTAAGTCATGACTCTTAAATGTGGGAACAATGTCCACTCCGTTAAATGATATACAAATATTGCTCAGAGAGAAGTTATAAAAGAGGACTGAAGTGCCTAAATTCTTTTGAGGTGCAAAGGATTTCTGATTCCAGAGGTCTTCTTATTTGCCATTCTAGAATCTCTTCAGTGAACATAAGTTTTTTATCTGGAACTTCCCTACATTCTTTCTGTACCATTGTGCCCACCGTCACCTTAGGCAAGCTGCCGGGTGCCTTAGCTTCAGGGTTGCATAAAGGAAGTCTGGCAGTGGCTACAGCCCATGAACAACCTGACCTAACAGGGATCCACTAAGGTACACTTCATCACAAGTAGTACCCTTGGCAGGGCCCTTGAAGCTTGGGGAAGAGCAAGGACCTATTCAGACTCAGAGTAAAGTGACTCAGCCCATTTTTCTCAAACACAGCACTCTAGTGCCATTCCAGCGACCTGGAATATTGCACTTCTCCTCTAGCCATGTCACTAGGTAGTCGTGGCTGCCTCAAACCCCATATCATCCCTACCTTGTGCATATCTTGTGCGCTACAGGCAGTATTATCTCACTGTAAGAAGATGAGTAGACAAGGCTCTTGGGATCATGGTTTAGTGGCAAACTTGTCAGTGGGAGGTTTACAGCTGGACTTGATGGTCTTTTGCAACACAAATGATCCTAACATTCTATGATTCTATGACTTGAACACCTGCATTTGGACAACCAAATCCTATCCTAAATTACAAACCTTACTGCTGAAATATTTGCCTTCCTCCATTCTTTATTCTCGCTCATTGATTTGATGATGCCTTATTTTTGCCTCTTTTTTTCTCTTTTTTTTTTTCAATATCATGGATAAATTTTCAGTTAGGAGATGGTATATTTTCTAAATTCACAAGGATCACACATCTTTGCAGGAAGCCTCTGAAACTCTGGGGTCAGTTTCTGATCAGACAACAGGCTCAGACATCTGCTATAAAGGATATAGAAGGAAGAAGATACAATATAGAAAATGTTTATGCAAGCTAAACATAAATGCACAAAGAGGTATTTATTTAAGGATGTGGCAGCCTTCTGTTGTAAGAGGTAGCAGGGCAAAAGAGTGGGACTTCTCAACTTTTTTGAGAAAGGATGAATAGTTATCAAAACTGAATGTGAAGTAAAACAAATGTCGTATTTGTCTATATACTGAAAGCTCCAGGTCTCAATTCACACTGAGGATATGCAGCTTGGAACACAAGCATACAACCCATGAGTATATTTCTGGGAGTGGGCGAAAATGAGTGAAGTACATAGCATTTACTCTAGGATACTGAAAACCTGTTGTCTCTACTGTCTCTGCAGGCCTTACTCTTTGCTGTCCTGCTCTGGCTGGACTGCAGTGGCAACTTTACTATTTACCTTTTCTTCTCTCATAGGTATGGACAACTCCAGAGCCACTTATGGCAGCTTGCTGTTGTCAGCCACAAGCCAGGGACTACTGCTTTCTTCTGCATGCCAGATAAACAAGCTGAGACTCGAGTATATGCTGGGGAAAAGAAAAGATTTTTGAGCATGGATAGTAAAGGGATTTAGTCTAAAATAATTGACTCTTCTTCAAGCATAAGCTCTAAGTGCTGGGGATTAGTGTTCTGTTTATTTCTTTTCCTTTTTGATAAGTCTCTTGTTGTCAGTGTGTTTCTTATTTAATTAATACCACAGACAGTAAATCATTTCCTTGTTTCCAAATTATGACAGCTTTAGCCACTTTTAGAGTAAGAGCTGTTGTAGTGTGAAAAAAATTCCAAACAAATATATGCTTCAAAATGATTATTTCCCCCTAGAGACTTAATTTATACAAAACAGATTACCAGAATACAGTAAAATTCCCATTAAAACATAAGTCATCAATTTTCTGTTGAGTGAAGCATAACTTAAATTATGAGGATTTAATTATAGTAATGATTATACTGTTGGGGTTGAAAGGTGATTCATGTTCTGAGCTTGATTTTTTTGTGCTTTCTTTTCTGTATTTCTCATTAGCTTCGCTCTATATATTCCCAAAAATCTTTCTCTTATCAGAGTAACAGAGGCACTCCATAACCGTGATTTTGTTTTCCCAGAAGCTGGTTGAATTTTGAAGGTATTCAAATAAGATGTTTTTGAAATACAGAACATGTCTCTGGTTAGTGCAGTAGCTCACACTTGGCACCTAGGGATCTGCAGGGATTGTTCCTCAATGGTTTAGCATGCAAGAGTGCCATAACACTTTCTGCTTGAAGATTTCCCTACGACAGGAGCATGCTGCCTCCAGCTTCCTTCTTCCCTCTTGTCTAGAGACTGACCAGCAGCTTCCGTGTGGTTTCTCATAAAAAATATTACACTTTAGCATATTTGTCTCCTTTTCCTATTTTCCTCTTTGCCTGTCTTTGCCCTCTGCCTGGAGGGAGTGCTGGGCTGCCAGCACCCTGTTCTGCCCAGTGTGTGCCAGCACCTCACCCTGCAAAATGTGTGCATCTGTGGAAGCCTCACGGCCCATTGCCTTCCATCACCTCATCCATGCAGGGGAAGGAAGAGCTGGGTCATCAGTCACAGCTCAGCCTGCCCAGGGAAGGATTTGGCAATCCCCTCAGAAAGTAGCACTATGCAGTTGGAGAGGGAGGAGCTGCAAGTGTAAACCAGTCAGCCCAGTGTGTCTTCTGGCGTGTGATCAAAGGATGACATACCGGCAATTCAGGCAGGAAGGGGCCTCAGGAGATCTCTTGTGCAGCCCCTGCTCAAAGCAGGGTCAGCTCTGAGCTCACACCAGCTTCCCTCAGAAGCTGAGGTTGAACGGTTTGTTCATCCTCACAGCTAAACAAGAGAAAATCACCTGGAATCTTCCCTTTAAATTTACATCCTTTATAAACTGCTGCCAATATACCTGTCTGGGTCTAGTTTTCCATCACCTGTAGGTATATACTTAGTCCTGTACTCTCAAGGACCACAAGGCAAAAGGAAAGCTTAATTCTGAATTTGCACCTAAATTAATGTTATTGCATCTAAATTAACGTGTCTTTGTAACATATTCTCTTTCAACTGTTCTTTAGTAACTTTGCTACTCCTTGGTAGCCTTTATTTTCAGAATTCAAATATTTTTTAGCATGCTGTGTTTTAGGGGGATAAAGATGGCTTTTAGACTCCTATATATTTGCATTACCATACATGCTGTATGAAAAGTGAAGTTAGATGGACATCCTTCAGTTCAAAGATGTCTTCTGCTCAGGCAAAGGGAACAAATTGACCTATGCAGGATTCCAGGTTTAACACAATAATTTAAATCAGTATTCATATACTGATAGTCATATTAAAACCTTTTCAATCACACAAGGCTGAAAAATTTTACTTTGAGCATCAGATATTTTTATTCTTGAGATATTTTTTAAAACTTCCTTTGAATAGTAATAGCCAAAGTTCCCAGAAGATTCCGGACATAATAGAAATAATAAACCTTTCTTGGAAGGATTTTTTCTGATTTTTTTGATCATGGCACAACTACAAAAAAAACTCCTCAAACTCAATTTAGTAATTTTTTAATTTCTCCAGCTAGGAATTAATTTTGGTAGAAATTATTCCTACCTTTAGGTAGGAATTTCATCTATCATAGGTAGACAAAAAGACTACTGGGATGGTAAGAAGTGCTTCTTCTGTTAAAAGCAAGACTAGAGAGGTAAGCCTGGTTTGTTTAATAAAAAAAGAAAGGGAGGGTTCTGAGTGAACCCTACAGATGGTGTAGGTGAGTAACCCGTTGGGAACAGAAAAATTATAGCAGTAGAATGGAGCTGATATAAGATCATCAGACATAAAAAAACCAGTCAGGAATAAATATAGTCTTGTGACTAAAAGACTTCTGAGAGAAGCAGAATCTAGAGTCCTCTCCAAAGAGCTTGCTTTTGCTTTAAAGCTTAGCGCATTTATAGAAGGGATTGTCTGATACAACACTTGCCGCTTTCCCCAAAAGATGTCTTCCATTCCCATAATCTTACAATTGTTTCTTAGCAGATTATCTACTGTCTTAATAGCTAAATAATTAGTATTTATAATGGACATACCGTCTTTAATATTTAACAGCTCTAGGAGAAAAACATGGCTGGGGGTATTTTAGATAATCCTGGAGAAACCCCATGTCCTCCACTGTTCAAAATACCAAAGTTCTTTTTGCAGAGCTGATTCTTAGAAGTGTTTATTTGATGGGCACATGCTTTCAGCTTGCTTATTCATGAAAAGGAACTTCCTCTGCCATTATCACAATGTTTCTTCTAATGCTGTCTCCTAATAAAAAACTCCATTTACCTAATGCAAAAAGTCAAAATTCTTTGGTTTTATAGGCTGTCCTGAAATTGACTAAAAGAATATAAAGTAAAAAAAGGATGTTCTAAAAATGGGTCATATGTGTCCCTTAAGCCTGCTTCATACTTTTATGCCAATTAATGGTGTTGCAATTCATTTGACTCTGTGTCATAAAAACCTGGTGCTGTGTAAATCTGTTTGTAGTATTATGACACATAATTTTTAATAAAAATTATATAACTTGAAATAACCAGTAATATCTAAGTACTATCTAATCTACAAGAATCTGATCCATTTCAGCCTCTGCAATATGTTAACTACATTTGTCTTTCAGCCATGATCCTAATCTTAGTACAAAAATAGAGAGTATTGGGATCTAAAATCATGTCTGAAAAAAAGGTAATTCACATAACCTAAAAAGTATGGCAAGAAAAATCAACAGCTGTACCTAAATGATTGTTATAGCATATATTCAGAATAAATTGTTTGATCTTCTGGTCAAGAAACCTAATCAATTTTGTACCATTCATCATCTCACTTGAATTTACAAGAAATATAGCTGGTACCTTGATAATGTGTTTATGGCAATAACCAGACCTGTCTAGATAAATACCTACATGAAAAAACGATTTCTAGGTGTTATGAAATTATATGCACTTTTACATGTGAGGAGTAAGTATTGGCATATAAAGGAAAAATACAGAATAGGAGATATTCATCATTTGGCTGTAAGACTTAGAGAGTATATTCTCCTTTTGGGAATATATAGATATATAACTTTCATGTCTCTATCACGGCAAACTTTTGAATGCATAGAATCCATAAGTCTGTTTTTCTTAACCTTTCTTTATTATACCTGACAAGTTTCCTAGTGTTCATCACTTCTATAATTCCACTGATGCTCTTTTACTGCATGTCTTGATAAATTTGTCTGATCCACATACCATCTACAACTGCCGCAGTAAAAGTGTCAGTAGCTGAGGAAATGTGCTTTCTATAAATAATAGATATATCTCTCTTTTCTTCTCCTACATTATCCAAAAACTTTTTTATTCTCTGCCACAGCACACAGTTTATTAATGCCAAAATTACAATATTCTATTTGACAGAGTAGTTAACACACTTTTATAATGGAAAAATAAACTTAATTAATATGTCATTCTGAGGTGTTGAAGGTGGGGTGCAGCTTTGAAACCTTGTGATCGGAATGTCTTAGGAAAGGCAAACAAACTCTATGCAATAAATTTCAATTGCCTTATTTGTACATTTAATTGGTAGAGGAATAAACTCAGATACCAGAAAGAATCTTAACCAGGAACTTTTATTTCCTATTTTTAAACTATTTCAGTCTATTTCTATTTTAAACTCTTTCAATTCTGGATACTGCCTGTTAGGGGAACTTTCACACAGTCCAGTGTATGGAAAAGAATGGCAAAGACAAAATGGTACCTTACTCCCAGTAATTTACTGATCATAAGACTAAAGAGAAACTGTATGTGCACATGTGTGTCAAAACTGCACAACCCCTTCCATATTGTCTTAGTTTTGCAGTGAAGAATATTAAACAGTGCTGGTAGTTTTTCCTCACAGTAGCCATTTTTCCTCACAGGCATTTGTCTCTATTTTTATTCTCTATAAGATGATCTAATCTAGAGGAGCATTTTATGCCTTCTGAATTACTAGAAAGATAAATATTGTCCAGTGTAAGCTGTGAAGTTCAAACTGGACAAGAAAAATTCTGAATTTTAAATCTGGAAAAATTGTCCAAGTTGTCTTCTACACTAGTGAGACAACAAGACTGAACGAGTTGGAACTACTTAATGAACAATATACTTGCAATAGCTTTATAATAATGTTTAACATATTAATAAATATTTTTTTCAATTTTCATTAATTTCATTTGTTCATGAATTTCATTTTAAAAAATGGCCTATGCCAGCTGGTTGACTAGGAATAGGGTTTTTTTAGTTATATAACTTCCTATAAAACTCCACATGCACTTTGTTGTATGTAATAAAAAGCATTCACTTCATTTACTATAAATTGCATGGTAAATCATCATTTTTTCTGAGCTTCTGCTTCTCATACTATAAACAACCTTGTAGGGACTCTGAAGTGACAATGTAAAAGTTAGTATTGAATGCCTTTTTCTTCTCCATTACCTCACTCAGTACTTCAGTGCTTCCAATATTTATACTGAAATATGTCACATCTACTGGGCAAGAAGATGTTTCTTTGACATGTTGACATGTTCCAACATTGACTGCTCAGGTAATTTTTTTTATTAATATGGAGAAAATTTAATTAGGCAAAAGTTTCAACCTACTTTTGCATTCCTGTCTCAGGCATTTGTAAAAGGATTAAGCATACTAAGAAGATGTGGGTTTTGTATCACTGAATGCAGGCATATATGAAAACAGCAGCAGAGGAACTGTTTTTCCTTATGGCCTCTCTTTTGCAAACTCTAATCCCAGGAGAAATGTTGAGCAGCAGCAACAGTGTCTATGTGGATGAGGGAAAGAATGCATTTGCTGAACACCCATAGCACTGACCAGCTAGGTATTTTCAGTCAGCACAATTCACATACTCTCATCCTTATCACACTTCCCAGTCTGGTCTGGTGATAGCAATACAGAGGATCTAAGAGCATTGGCAAATTCTTGTCATCAGTTACTGCAGAGGTACACAGAAAAGGTGAGAAATCCCATGTAGTAAGGGAACATTATAAAATACTAAACAGTAAAATCCCCTTAATTAAATATCAACCTGTTTACCATTTTATTTTAATATCTATCTGTTTACCATTTATATCAATTTAACTTTTCCCTGTTATTTTTGTTTAATTAAATATGCTTATATCTAAAGATACAGTAATATTTTCAAGCTTCTTCATGCAATCCACTCTGCACCAGCTGGCCTCAAAGCCACATAATACTTACTAACACTTTTAATTTATGATATAGTTTTATTCTGAATTATTCAGAGGATCTGTGATTGCTTTATGCTTCATAATTTCTGAATGCTTTAGAAAATATCTCAAGAAGAGGAATGGGAACTTCAGAAGCTCCACCAGAACCAGAACTCTTTGAAAACCACTGATTAGGTTAAAAGAAAGCTTAATTCCATATCTCCAAGCCACAAGAGACAGTAAAAAAGAAACAAAGCGGAAAACAGCTTACTTTCTGGAAGTAGCTGGTTCTTTAGCACTAGATAGTTAGCCTTTTATGACTTCATTCAACTAATTCAGAAAATGTTAACTATCAAACTATATTAATTCAAGCATGAGGAAAACAATACCAAAAAAAACCAAACACCCCCCACAACAACAAACAAAAAACCAACAGCTTTTAGATTGACTATACTGGAGTTCTTTATTTACTAAGTGCTTTTTTAGGATTTGAGTTAAATAGTTACACAGTTTTTTTTCCAAAATACTGTCCATGTCTTGAATTTTCCAGAAGTTTTTGCAGATTTCTCACTCTACAACAATTAAGTAATAACACACTGTCTTGAAGTTAATGTAACTCAGGAATGAGCAAGTGGGGAAAGATTTTCTTGAACAAATGACAAGTTCACTGAAAATTGAGGGCTTGGAACATCTGAAATTTTTCACAAAATCAAGTCACATGTGCTAACATATTGTTTCAGATAACTGAAAACATGGATGGCAAGCAATCAAATTTATTGAACTCTGAATAATTTCCTGATCCGTATCTAATTCTGCCTTACACAAAGCTTCTCAAGAAGACCCTTAGAATTTTGATTGCTCTACTTTTATGGTCCAAAACCAACCTACATCCAAAGAGAGTTTTGCAGGTATCACACCCTATTTTGATGACCTTGGACTACCGTGTCTGACACGTGAAATCCTCCATATTAGGAGAGGGCACTGTATACACTGAGCAGACTGACATCCTAAGGAGTTCTAGGGTTATTAGCCCTCCTTTCAGAAGAGTTCAGACTGTCAAGCTAATATGTCAGAGTAGATTCAGTCAACAAAAGTGTTTCTCATGGATTTTATTTCCCATTGCAAATTTTGGCCAAATTTTAATGTCATATTCTGAAGATTGAATCACTCAACTCATATATTGCAAGACATGTATTTCATATAAGAATAAATTTGCAATATAGCATACCGCTCTGAGTTGTTACAGCTAGGCACTATATTGGAGATTGACTAATAATTTCAAGCCCTCACTCAGCATACAATTTAGTATTGCATTGTATGATGTCTTCCTTCATTGGGAAAGGGGAGAGAAAACAAGTACAGCCAGCAAAAAATATGACTTTCATTTGCAATTGAGGCTCAAGTAATTATGTTTGCAGCTTGAATTTTAAAATTTTCTTGCTACTCAGACTTTAGTCTGCTTTTAATTAAGACTTGCATGTTGGTTGAAAAAAATAAAGCATATTTGCATAGAAATAACCATGGCAAGCAGAAATCTTAATTTTAAGTAATTTTAATCACTTTCCTGGACTGGTAATTATTTCTAGTTGATCCATTTGAAGTAATTCCTTGCAGCAATTGAATATATTCACACCAATTTATGTTTTCCCTGGTACTGAGAGATCATGTGCATATGGATATCTTCGGGAGGGGGCAAACAGTATTTTTTATCACAGCCTAACAATTAACAAAAATTCTTTGTCCATCTTGCTTGAACTCAAAAAAAAACCCCATTATAATTATTTGTAGCTCTAGGTAAGGTAAATATTTGATGTTATAGTGGTGAATCAGTTTTAGTGATATACAAGTCAGCTCATGATATATATGCTCTGAGCCTTAGCTTTTAATAGCACTATAGATATTAATAAGAAAGGCAAGGTCAATTCTACTGCATTTGCTGTTGTTGCTTCATGCTACAGGCAGATAATCTGGGAGACAGAGCCAGCAGAGCATCCAGCTAATGAACTCCCTTGAGACTGATGCTTTTCATAAGCTGAAAAACAGAAGATTGCTACTAGCAACCTCAGTGATGGAAAAATAGTTAAGAATATATTTTGCTTCTCAAATGTCTTAAAAAGGTGACAAAACTAATCCTCTTCAATGCAAAGAACCTGTACCATGTTCTAATTTAAACTTATAATTCTTTTGCAAGCTGAAAACACTGAACAAAAATTGGATTTCTTCAGACTTCTTATGAGTGTTGCTTTATATTTGCTTCCTTCTGAAATAATCAAAGGAAAAAGGAACATATTATAAATTACAGAAAACCCCCCATTTTCAACTGTGAAAGAAGAAGAAACTTAGTCTACTGGAAATCTAGTATGGAACGCTACTGATGCAGTGACAATTCCTAACTGACAGTGATGTTTTCAGGTCATGTGGAATACCTGTCTAGTGCAGTGTAGCAGAGTTTTCCAGAGCATTTTTACTTCTCTATTAAAAATAGATTTAGTAAGAAAACATGACTAATAGATGGAACATCCGAAGAATACGTGAGCATAGTGCATTACACTCAGAAATATTAAATTAACTGTTTTGGAGTACTCTGAAAATATTTCAGAGGATGTTTGTTGCAGGACTGATGTGATTTACACACTGAGAGGTACCCAAAGGATACATTTGAATTTGTAAACTTTGCAGAGTTATGTAAGTTGTTATGTTTGCATCCTACTACAGTTCCTGCTCTTTAATTTAATCTTACATTTAGCTGAGCATTTTGTAGGATTGCTTCACATATTTTTATTTTACAGATTCACATAGCACAGGCATGAAAAAAGCAAACATGCAGGAAAGAAGTCATATGGACTTGAGTGAGGTGAGAAGGTCATATGGAGGAGGTGAGAAGAGGAAACAAAATTATGACAAAATGAAGTACCTTATGTGCTCACAAATGTCTTCAAATTTCTGTTATTTCTGTTTGGGGTTATGTCTAAGAGATATCAAAATTAAATGATGAATGAAATAAAGACATTGCTGAATTATTAGTGGAAATATTTATGGCAAATTAGGAAACAAAATTACGGAAAATCTTTATTGCAGAAAGGGTTGTTTGATAAAAAACATCTTTATGCCAAGTGTTAATGCTGGTGTGGAGAAAAATCCCAAGCAGTATTTTCATTCTGCTCAACTTACTTTGCCTACATAACAACTTTTCAAGAATTTAAAATTACCTTCTCCAAAAATTAGGAAGGACTAACTCAAAAAGTTTTTGTAGTTTCAGGCAAGCATAGGAAACTGAAAACTTTGCTGGAGAAATCGAGATGAAGTCAGTATAGAAGGCAGAGGTTTAGAAGTGAAGAGGAGGATATAGGCAGGGGTTCACATTTCATGGTTCCTAAAAATCATTAATTTTGCACAGGGATAACAGTGCTAGACAGGATTTACCACTGAGGTCTGTTGGTAATGCATGTGTTGCCAAGGGCATGAGAATAAGGAAACTGATGGCTGCTGTTGGCAATATTTAGTTATCTACTTCTATAACTATAGCAATTACATTTAAGTGTCTTTTAGCACACACATCAGGACTAAACTCAGTTTTGCCTTGATGCAAAAAGGCTTAGGTTTGTTCTCCCTTTTTCCCCCCCTTTGTTTTCCTATTTTATCTTTTTGTTTGTATGTCAGATATCAAAGGCTAGGAAAAGAACAAGATCTATCTTTGGGGGAAAGGAACAAAGGAGGAGACAGAAAAGCTTTCTTTGCTAGGTGTAACTCACAAATTGTGATGGTGGATAGAGAGGTGATAACAACCCTTCTCTCTAAATGGTTGTGCAAAGTGCAACCTGAAGTCCCACATGTGGATTTATATAATCTCCAGTGTGTTTAGGATGAACTAAACACAGAGAAGTTCTGTGGAAAAAGGAAGGACCAGACCATACACATTCCAATGTATCCCAAAGTCATACCTGGATCAGAATTCACACTGTATCATTTTACACTGGTTCCTCTTGAGCGTATAGCCCAAGAAATTTCTGCTTATCTAGTCTCCAAACAGAAACAGTGAAAAGTCTCCTTCCCTATCTTTCAAATAAGGGAATTTATCAAATTTATATTGAATGTTAACTTTCAGGTCAGATTCCATATCCTGTGCAGCAAGAGCCACAGCTACTGGGCTTCAGCTCAAGTGCAATTTATAATAAATTTAGCAAGAGTAATTAACACGATATTATCTGTATTCCTTTTTCAAGGCATTTATGTAAGGTGTACAGAAAGGACAAGATTAGATAACAGGTCTGTATGTCTTTGTGCTTAACATGTGTGGGAACTCAGAATGAGACAAAGGCCTCTGGATGCAAATCTCTTCACTAGCTTCACTTACTCAGAAGGGGAAGGTTTAGATATTCAATAAATATAAATTTAATAAATGTTTCAATAAATATAAAATCCAGTCCTATGTATTAGTTGGACCCTTACATTCGTCATTTCCTCTATGTGGATTCAAGAAGCATCAGAAATGGCCAAGAGAGTTCACATTTTAACTGCACAACTGGCTTTACCTAATTGCTTCACAAAGAAACAGAGAATTGAAGAAAGGAATTTCTACATATTGTCATAAAGCAAATGTTTGGGCAGATACATTCTTCTGCACCATACAAAAAGCTATACATGCTACTTTTCATATTCTTTTTCATTATATATGAAATAATTTGAGGGAGAAAAAAAAAAATAGGAAGCAATGATGTTATCACAAGAAAAATGGGGTTTTTTAATAAAAATTATCCCTCATTTAACTCTTGTTAGTAACTACAATCTAATGCCATAATTCTGCACAGCATTTTAGTTTCAATTTGCCATTGGTTAAAAATTCAAGTGACTGTAAATTATCTTTGATCTCATGAAAGCTGTACCTAATAATAATAATAATAATAATAATAATAATAAAAATAATGACAATAGTAGCTTTAAGTTTAAAAAAATCTCCCCCGATCTTCTTACATATAAATGAAATACAGAGTTGGAGAGCTGAATCTAATTCTTAAAAAGGTCTATCTTGATTTTTAATTCTAGAGACATTACACATAAAACAAGATAAAATGTGCATTTTCTATCAATCAGCCTTCTTAGTCATCATAGTAGTTACTATTGGCCAGACAACTACTTATGAAGTATGGCATTGCTGTCGGCAAAACTATTTATCTGTATGACACTGTATGTCACTTTTGAACTTCGACTTGACATCCATAAAATTACATTTTCATCACACTGAAAGATCAAGCTTTCTGTGCTGACTCACTTGGGTCAACATTTTGCAAATGACTGGATTTTTTACTTGAACCATAAACCCTTGTGAATAATTTTGTGCATTGATGTCTGATAGCCTAGGGCACAGATCATAATTTCTGAGCTAAAGAAGAGGTGTGAAAGCAAAATTAATTTCTTTTTTGCATATCAGATTACTATATACTATTCCAACTTCCTTTCTCATGTGCTGATTGTTAAATGTCTTACATACCATTAAATTAGATGAATTTGCAGACACTCTAAAACTATCTAATTCCCTCAAGACTTATTTCTAGTATCTTTATAGTAGTTTGAAAGATCAACCACCCCAGTAGACTAAAAGATTTTAATTGATAATGGATTTTTTTTCTTGGTGGGAAGCCTTCGGCTTGATTTCCAGGTAGTGTTTGCAAACTCAGGAGATATATGAATTTCAGATAAGCATGAAAATAGAAAAATTGCTGGTATTTTTCAATTGACTTGGGTGATTGGTGGTGTTTCATCTGTCTGAGCATCTGCAGCTTCAAGATGGATGAGATGTAACACACAGCTGGATAGCTGATCTCAAAAGAGCAATAGTCCATTCTGCCCTCTATGCTCTTGTTATCTGAAATCCTAGCTGAAAGTCTGCATAAAACTTTCATACTTTCATATTAAGAAGTTTTAAGTAAGCAACTGCAGGCCTTGTCTTTTTTGGATGACAAAATATCTTCAGCAAAACAAAGGTTCACTGAAAAATGTTAGTTATCCAGGCTTTCTGAAATGTTTCCCTCCAAACAAAATTTGTTACAGAAGTTTTACCACAGCCCAAGGGAGATTATCGGGTGACTGTCTAGGATTCCTTTAAGTTTACACAAACTGGATGCTGGTAGAACTTGCAGAATCCCTTGGGATCTAGTTTAGCCCAAAACATCTCCATCCCCCCAGATAAACCAGCCTTGCAGTTTGTCTGCAGATGCTTTGTGGAACTGATATTCTAAGACCACTTCCATGAATATCTTTCAGGAAACCTTTAAATGCTCCTGTCATTGTCTCCTGCAGTCAGTGTTTTATCCAAGAAACAGGAATGACTTGCAGCAATGTCTCACCTAGAGCTCTATACCAAAGAGCAGGATTGGGCACCACTCACTCCATTAACCCACTTCACTGTAATGTCACTGTGTATGACGTGGTTTCTATACAAATGTGCCACACCAGTCTCAAGTTTGGGTTTTGCTTTCAGACATGTACTATCTGCATGTCCATTCATCCTTACAATGCTGTGCTTTGTGGGTGTAGCTAGGACAGTGCTGGAAACACAGGGATGTCTTGGCCACAGCTGAGCAGTGCTACAAAGCATCAAGGCTGTCTTTTCCCACCCACGTCCCCAAAGGTCAATAGGCTGGGTGTGGGCAAGGTGCTGGAAGGGGATGCAAGACAGCTGAGCCAAAATGACTGAAGGGATCATCCTGCCATGTAATGTTGTGCTTAGCAGTAAAAGCTAAGAGAGGAAGAGGAAGAGAGGAGGCAGACTTTTGTCTTGCAATGCAACCACTACACACAGAGAGGCCTTCCTTCGCAGGGAGTCTCTGGACATCATCTGCTAACGGGAAGTAGAGAATAAATAATTTTTTTTCCTTTGCCTCTGTGTGGGGCCCTATGTTTTTCTTTACTAAACAACCTTTTTTCTTGATCCATGAGGTTTTCTTCTTATTTTCTTCCCCTGTCTTGCTGAGGAAGGGTGAGTGACAAAGCAACTTGGTGGGCATACAGGTGCCACCACAGTTACATGCAAACTCACTTCTTTATTGCATTCTTGAAGGCAGCTGCAAAACATCAGAGAACATGATGCATCTCCACCATGTATTTTTTTACAATTTATGAAGGTATAAAGCTTCCATTTCCCTTGTGCTTTATACATGTCAGGGCAAAGAAAGATGCTTGCCAGATGCAAGCAATGAAGAGACATTCTGAACATCAATAAACTCAGTTTCTAACTTTTGTGAGCGAATGAAATGAAAATAGCTACCTACAGATGTAAAGGTAAAGATGAGTTGAGGAAAAGAAATCAGCAGACCTCTTGAAAATGAAGGAAAATTGGAAGCTGATTTTATGTTTGACTGGGCATGATCAGCAAGGGGCAAAAATTATGAAATAAATTATGCACAAAAATTTGTCTTTTGTGCCTTACTATTACACCATTACTATTATGCCTTATAATTATGCTGTTAGAGATGATTTGAAGAAACTTACTCAGGACTTGGGCTCTGGTTCCTTTCTTTTCTCTTCAACACATATTACCAAATTTGTCAAAGACTCCTAGAAGCATTGAGGAAAAGAAATCAACAGACCTCTTGAAAATGAAGGAAAATTGGAAGCTGATTTTATGTTTGACTGGGCATGATCAGCAAGGAGCAAAAATTATGAAACAGATTATGCACACAAATTTGTCTTCTGTGCCTTACTATTATGCCATTACTATTATGCCTTACAATTTTGCTATTAGAGATGATTTGAAGAAACTTACTCAGGACTTGGGCTCTGGTTCCTTTCTTTTCTCTTCAACACATATTACCAAATTTGTCAAAGACTCCTAGAAAACTTGAGGTCTGTAATCCAAGGTTCAATCAGTGTTGAACTTTTCCTATATGTGAATACAAGTCATGGTACAGCCTCAAAAGTGAGTCAAGTTGGTTACTCAGGACTTGGGCTCTGATTCCTTTCTTTTTTCTTCAACACATATTGCCAAATATGTCAAAGACTCCTAGAGAACTTGAGGTCTGTAATCCAAGGTTCAATCAGTGTTGGACTTTTCCTGTGTGTACAAGTCATGGTATAGCCTCAAAAGTGGGTCAAGTTGATCTTCCAGAATCCTTTTCATTCACAGTCATAAAGCAAATACAGATTTTCTCCTCAGCAAAGGGGATATATAGGCCTGTCATTCTAATTGTATAAGGTGATTTCTTCGCTCTGCTGCCATTCCTGTATCTTCTTTGACCTTCAAGGATACCTAAATTCCCTAATATCCTTGAATTCACAATAGTGTAATGGTCAGGATGAGGAATGTGAGTCTTTTTTTACTTGAAAGATGGTGTTGGGAGTGCTCTGTGCAGTTTTGGGAACCTTTAAGTTTATATTCACCATAATTGTATTTCAAATAATATTAATATTATCATTTTAACCAGCAAGCACTTTCTATTTTGTTATCTTTCTGAATCACTCTTTCTCCTATAATACAGGATTTTTTTTTTTGTCATGCAGTTTTAGTAGAAGCCGTTTGTACTTGTAAAGCTTCCTATTAAATCTTAAAGTTGCAAATTGTATTTCTTGTATCAGTGAAGCTTTCTGAAATCTCCCTCTTCATTTCTAGTAGCTATGTCACGAAGAGCAAAAACCATATCATGTGATTGCTTAAAGCTTTTTTCCCCACACTTACTAGAAAATTCAGTTTTACCACCCAATTTGTTGCCTGATAAATTAAACATTCAGAGATTCTTTGCAAACTGTATGCTGTAATCCACAGATTGAACCAAGAGGGTCATTCTTGTCTGTGGTTTCTGCAGGGATTTTCACTTCTGTTTTCCCCCAGTTTTCTACAGCTTCTTAATAGATTGCTCTTGAAACCATGCATGAAGGATTGTTTCCCATGATGGAAGCACGTGGGCATTGTTGACTGCTGTGCCAGATTGAAGCTAATCTGTTGTCTAGATTCTGACATATTTCATCTGTACAAGGTTTATATGTGTAGTTTGTGGTGATGATGGTTCCACTTGCTATTAGCAACAGCAGTCATCATCATTAAGAGTCTAGTCAGTCTGTCAGCAGCAGTCTGTACGTGACTTTGTTTTGCAAATAAAGTACACTCAGTTGCTTAATTCATTGTTTGAGTGTTCTGTAAACTGATAGTGCTTTAAGTATTTCAGGTGCATCCTCAGAAAGTTTCATGCTTTCGTTTAAAAATTTGTAATCACAATTACTTTGGGAGAAAGTTATTCTGCAGGATGCCTCCACATCAGTTATTCCTTTTTCTAGGTAGCTAATAAGAACTATGAAATCATCAAACTGAGTGTGAATTTTATCTCCTATTGGGTGTCATAAAATTACATCTTTTTGTTCGATACTTAAATTAATAACAGTTACATAGTGTGGTAGGCTTCAGTCATGGAAAATTCTGTCCTTTCCTGAGCTATCAAACACTTATTTTTGCTTGTAATGTTCAGACTGGAGCTTTTGCAGTCATACATTTTCCTCAACACTTCTAAATTAAAATCTCATCACAGTTGTTGCTTTCTTCCCTCTCACAGTAAACAAGATATGAAGGAATCACATGTTGTCAGTGGGATTTAAGAATCTTTTACAGTGCTAAGCTATGAAGTGTGCTTTCTGTTGTACAGTACTTTATGGAGGCACACAGCACCTTTCCTTGTACCTGCTAATGAAAGTCATTATTGCATTGTAAATTTGCTCTCAAATTCACTGCATCCTAACTTCCCTATCTAGATGGTCTCTAAACAGACACATTTACTGCTACTTTATGGCATCCCTAGCTACATATTTGAGACTGTGGCTGAAAACTGAATGCTTTTGTTAAATGACAAATGTTAAAATATGCATAGAAGGCAAAATCATTTGAATTCAGGACATGAAAAATGTCAGTGCACATTTTCATTATTTCATCTCATAGAAAACAAACTGGAGATTTCTGTTCATTTTATTTGGGGTTTTTTGGCCTGCAGCGTTCCTTTCTTCCCACAAGTGTGAATGGCTCAATTCCCTGATCTGTACCTGTCAGAAGGTGCCTTGCCAGCATCACAATTTCTGCTCAAGCTGTATGGACACTGTGAGGAGCCTGCATCCAGATAGTGGTGGTAGGACAGGGAGTAGAACACAGGACTGACACCTCAGGGATGTCCTGACTTGTCCAAGGTGACTTGGCAGGAGCATTTGCACTGCTTACAGATTGCTGAGAGCATTGGGGCACACTCAGCCCTGGAACATCCAGGTCTCCCCCAGAAAACATGTGCAGGGTGGAACCCACTCTCCTGGGATAGGATGTGCATACAACCCTCATTGCTGGGAGGACAGATGCAATTATTGGTATTAGATAATGGATACAGAATCAATCACAGAATCAATCACAGAATCACAGGATGGGCAAGGTTGAAAGGGAGCACAGTGGACCATCTGGACCAACCTCTCTACTCAAGCAAGGTCACCCCAGAGCACACTGCACAAGTTTGTGTCCTGCCAGTTCTTGAATATCTCCAGTGAGGGAGACTCCACAACCTCTCTGAACAATCTGTTCCAGAGCTTGATCACCTGCACAGTAAGAAGTTCTTCCTGATGCACAGGTGGAACTCCCTGTGCATCAGCTTCTGTCTGCTGCCTCTTGTCCTATTGCTTGGAACCACCAAGAAGAGCCTGGAAACCTCCTCTTGACACTTTCCCTTCAGATACTGATAGACATTGGTGAGGTCACCCCTCAGTCATCTCTTCTCAAGACTGAACAGGCACAGCTCTCTCAGCCTTTCCTCATAAGAGAGATGTTCCCTTCCCCTGATCACCTTTGTCACCCTCTGTGGGACCCACTCCAAGAGCTCCATGTCTCTGTTGCACTGAGGAGCCCAGAACTGGGCACAGCACTCCAGATGTGCCTCAGCAGGGCTGAGTGGAGGGGCAGGATCACCTCCCTTGACCTGCTGGCAGTGCTCTTCCTAAAGCAACCCAGGATTCCATTGGCCTTCTGGCCACAAGGGCACTGCTGGCTCATGGACAACTTGTTGTCCACCAGGATCCTCAGGTCCTTCTCCAGAGGGCAAACAAAATATTTTGGGAAGAATTACATTTGGATAGAAATTCAGAGGTTCATATTAACCTTTAAAAGCATCTAATATTGTGGTTTACCTCTTGTATTGTGCTTTATCTGTTGCACTGCAAGTATTGATCTTGCTTTCATTGTTCACTGATTGCTGGTTAATTACATGTTGTTAATAAATCAGTAAACCACTTTGATTCTGATTTGGTTAAACTATGTAGACTGAGAAGTTTTTGCCTTTTGCCATCTGGTGTAGGAGGTCAACTGCATCCTGCTCCTTATTTTAAAGAAACAAATGGCTCATAACTAGGGCAGGAGCTAGACTTCTTCCAATACAGCTTTCTGTTCAGTTCTTACTTTAACTCTGCTTAACAGCAAGAGTTTTCAATACTGCTGACTCATTAGTAATCAATGTGAATTCATTTTTACCCTTCCATATGCTGAGAAGAAATGAGTTGAGCCCAAGTACAGCCGGAGAAGTGCTGCAAAATGGAGGACTACACTTACTGGAAAGCAATGAAGTCAGATCAAGTCATATTCTAATATATTGTGTGAAACATATATGAGTATTTAACTTCAAGATTACATTTCTGGGTTAATTCAGACAGAAAGTTTTCTTCCCTTTACAGTGTAATTGGTTATTGTTCAATAAATGTTTTCATTAATATAATTAATATACATATAATTCTGGGCTATAGTATAGTCTGCTGAATGTCATGAGTAACGGTGTTTACTGTCAGATTAAAAGTATTTATTAAGTACTTAATAAGCACAAGCTTTTGATATGATGTTTCCAATAGGGTGATTCCTCAGGTCGGCAGGAACTTTTTCCTCCCTGATCCTCTATCCAGACCACCCTGACCTTAACAAAATGAGACCCTAGCCAAAAGGACCATTTTTCATTCTTTTGTGTGATATCTATCCTGAATGACAGATTTAACCCAATTAACATATTAATCAAGTTTTACCTGTCTTTTTCAGTATTCCCATTCAGCATGAAATTATTTCATTTGTTCATAGTTTTTAGAAGAATTCTTGCTGGGGAAGGCCAGGTCTGGACAAGGTCCTAAGCCTGCAGCCTGCTGATGTAATTGCAAGTCCCTGATGGGTATTCAGGCATTGTGGCAAAGGAAGCTGCTGGTCTGACAGCAGAGAGGGAAAACAAGAGAAGTCAAAGAAGTAGAGAGATGGGAGAGACTGGAGGGAAAATTAGAGGAGGGAAGGAAATGGAGCCTGGGCACTGACATGCGATTGATCAGGCTGGAAGAACAGGAGTCTGGAATGGGGATTTTTTTAAGAGAGGAACTGGGAACAGAAAGTGGGACAAAAATGGAGCAAGAAGCACAGGGGAAATGGAGAATGACAGTCAATGGGTGGCTAAAGCTCTGACTTGGCAGAAAGCTCTGAACATTAACTGCATGCAAGTGAAGACCTCAAGCCATCAACCCAGAAAATAAAGAAAAATAAGAGCATTTAATCTGTGTGTCAAGTCATTTGCTGTATGTCATACAGGTGCCCTGTAGCAGCCAGTTAAAACATCAGGTCTTCAAGATGTATACTAATACATCTGCCCTCCTCTGGCAACTCTTTTCAAAACTCTTGCTTTATTATTTATACTTGTGTTTAAATTATTTCTAAAGAGGAAACAAGAATGTTTTAGAAAATTACTTCATAATTCTCAGAGTTCTAGCCATCCTGTGCACTATTAAGGGAGCAACTGCGCAAAAAAAAAAAAAAAAGTGATTATGTAACAAAAGGCTACATCCAGAAGTATATAATTTGCTGAGAAAATGAATCTGAATGAGGAGTTTTGTATCTTTTGAATCCTTCACTTTACATCTTCAATAATTTATTTCCTTACTGGGAAGTTTCTTGTCTGAAGTTAAATATATGTGTGACCCTAGAAGCCTCAAAGTGTTTACAACATAAAAGGACAACTGCTGGTACAAGGATGAAGTCATGTACTGTATCACAAAACTAGAAGTCAAGCATATGCTGATGTGCTTTCGTCACCACTTTGGAGGATTGGCCAGCTGGCAGCTGTCAGGGCAGCTTTACAGGGCAATGGATGTCTTCCCAGGGTTACTGCTGACCGTGGAAAAAGGAGGCAGCAGATGATACCTCAGAGAGACAAATAACTAAATTGGAAGGTGTAAGGCAGGCAAAAAGTAAAAGCAACTAAATCTTAAAACATTTGCAACAGGACTTGAGGGTGAGGACAAGGCCTTTGACCTTGATGTGGTGGAACAGAAAAAGCAAGTGCTTAATCACCCGTGCAGCATCTTCAACAGCTGTGCTGATCTTCATGTAGGTATTCATACGGTCTGAAAATCTGGTTAGCCTTTCAATTAATAAAACATTTTATGAGGAATCAGTTGGATCTCCAAGGTCACATCTTTTATGTTGGTTTTATTAGTTATTAAACAGTTGCAATCTTGCTTGGACATATACAATATTTTTCAGCATGTATATGTTTTTCAACATATACATGCTGAAAAATAATATGGCCTTTCTGAAATGAATAATCAAAAATTACTTTGCACAGAATTTCCCATTAGATGGAAGCACAGGAATAGCATCTGCCTCAATAAAGTGTTAATATGCCAGGGTAAGGTAAATTTTTATTTTCCAAAGGTTTCTAGTTTTCCCAAGATACTTTCCTTAAACTTTCCTTCAAAATTGCATGTGACATAAAAGAAGAAAATTTTCTTCAAGAATTATTCAACCATACTATTTCCTAGAATAAGAGAGAGTTTCTTATCCACTGATGGTACAGTTCTGTTGTACAGAAGTTAAGCACAGTGACAAGTCTCTCTCAGCTCTCAGATAAGGAGATTGGCATGGTACTCCCACTAATCTCCAAGAATCCTCCACCGTGACTGTACCTACACCAACAGCTGCACAAAAAAATGAATGCTTGAGTTCTGCCAAAATGACTGCTCACTGATGTTCCAAACACAACATTACCCACCTTCTGTACACTGGTATGCCAAATCACCCTTTGATCCCAGGAATATGTCACACTAAAACAAACCCAAAAAGTTATTGGAAATTAATTTTAAATGTTTAGGCATTGATGAAACTTCAAGGCAAAAGTGACATTTAGAAAATGCAATGTGAAAGAAACATTTGCTCTCCAATTATTTCAATAAATAAAAGTTTAGGGAAAACATCTCATGAAATTGAGGCCAATATTTAATGAAATGTGTTTGTATATTTTGTCTAGCATTTTAATTCTCATGTTACTTTTGTGCTTAGAATATGTAAGGGAACTATAGCTGATGCTGAATGGAAATATTATAAAATGTCATTTTACATATTTTTATTTTGGATTCAGGATCCATATTCATCAACACTGTTATAATCAAAGAGAATATATTTGATTTATTTTTTAATAAATCTTTCTCTGGAAAAATATTGATAACTTGATTTTTCCAGTGCTTGTTGGTCAAGGAAAAAATATTTCCAAGAATTCAGGGCTGCCCTATTCAGATAATGTTTATCAATTGTATTGAAATAAAATATGTGGGGTTGGAATTAAAGATTTTTTAATAGACTGAAAATAAGTGCAACATTGGTCTGGAAATGTAAAACTAATCACTAAGAGTACAGAAAAGGACCACCTTTGACACTAAACTAATACAGGAAAGGGTTGGGGAAATGAGGAACAGTAATGTTGATTTAATATTTTCGTATGCTGTTATCTCATTTAGTAAGTACAGATAAGAATTTTGTACCTCTTTATTGTGATCAATCCAGCTTTCACAGCGATTGTGCACTACAGCAATCTTCCACTGCAAACTTCCAGAGCATGATTTATTTGTTTCATAAATATTGACACAATATAGCTTTTTAAGAAATAATCTGATTAGATTTCTTTGCTGTAAATCACAGCCATAACCTCAGGAGTACATTTTCTTAATGACAAACACATAGAAATTCAGGAACAACTTATTATTTTGTACAATATATTGAGCAAAGCTTTCCTTCCAGCTCAATAAAAATGATGTCTACAAATATCTTACCTTGTAATTAAACCAAAGAAACAAAGATAATTGTATAAATCTTATAACCCCACATTACTGGTTTTTTCAGCTGCTCTATTTTCTCTTTATTTCCCTGTTGAGTTGTTTCCTTAATGATTAGATTTGTATTGATGATCATTTCTCATTAATAAGTTATGCAAAATTATATTATGAATATATCAGTGGTTTTTTTCACACTATTTAATTCCTGCAAAAGTAGATTAAATTTTTTATGCAAAGACAGCTGCAAATTCAGATGAATGCTAGAATGGGTGAATAATGTTCAATATCTATATTAATTAAAGTTCGTGTCTTATTTTTTACATTGCCTATAGCAGGCTGCAAAACATGTGTAAATGTATGTAAAACATATATTTATTTTTAGCTCTATAACCAGTTTCTCCAAATGATTTTTGCTTCTGATCCATTTGTAAACAGCTTATTAAAAATATAAAATTGGAAATATCGTCTTGTTCCACCCATAGGGTAAATTTCCTTTATTTGATTAATTTCACTTCTGCATTTGGTTTTCTAATACAAATGCATATTTTCCAGTAAAAATTATTTCATATAAATAATTTCCACTAAAATAGAAATCAAGTTTAGTCAAACAGTATATATATAAACACATAAGGATGCATTTAGCATTATTGTGCTGTGGAATATCTATTAGCAGGTTATATTTACTAAATCTCATTAGTTATCAAAAAATAAATTACTTTTGACAAGTTTTAAATCTACAGGTCTCTTTGAAAGATTTCTCCGTGATGATATAAACAGTAAGTAAAATATGTGAGCCTATTGACCAACAAAGTAGATATGTTTTCCAGCACACCATGTAGTCCTATTTTAATTTTGTCCTGGTTTAATGTACCTTTCATACAGGAGCCAAGCTACAGAAGACAAGGCACAGTGTATGCCCCAGAGGGGGCTCAAGGCTGGGCTGAGAACTCAAGAGTTAGAAGACACTGCTGGGCTAGATGTGATCTCTTCTGCTTAGCTGCCACTGCTCAAGGTAGCACTGTTTTTTTCTGTTATTACCTAAGAATTTCTGGGGTATAAATACTCATCTTTTAAAAACACGGTGCAATTCATAAGTGTAAAGTTAAATTTACACAAGGACTTGCAGGAAAGTTCAATATTTAACTATCAAATAGCCAAATAGCAAAATATTCAGGGCAATCAAATAAGGTGAAATATGAATATAGATAAGCCAAATAATTTTTTAAAGTTTATTACTAATGTTTGCTGTTTGTTGTTGCATAATAGTGCCTGTGAATTTCAGGAAATCTTCTAATATCACATGAGCATTATTATATCCACTGGGAAGGGCATCTTCCCTCAGATCCTTGCAAAGTTTGTTCCCTTACAATATTGTCAGTGTATTTGGGACACTGTTGCAGTTTTAAGAATGGTCCTCATAGTTAGCTGTGTCCTGCTATTGTTTATTTGTCTTAAAAGAACAAACCAAATCTTGGAAAAATAAAGAAGTATCATTTTAAGTTTTGCAGTTGTGACAAACAGTTGTTTTTTTTTTTACTTTGATTTTACACTGGATTTCATTTGCTGCCCTGAACATACTCAGACATACTGACAGATATTCAGGATGTGGTTGTGAACACATCCAAACACAGAGAGGCCAAGATGAGTGCTTGAGTACTTCTCTCAGCTGGGAATTGGCATAGAGACCAATGGATACATGATGGAAAGGTGGCAGGAGTTTCTGGCAGGAAAAATCATCTGTTTATCACTCAGTTGATTTACCTTCTTAATGACTGGATATGCATAACTACCCTAGTGACATGATATCCAAGCATGCTGCTACAAACTGAGAGCATTAAGTGTCTTTTTTTTTTTCACTTCTCCAAATATTGTCTGATTTATGAATTACAATTAATATTTCAGCTGGAAGCACTTGCTTTGTTATCTTTGATGAGGAAGGCTAAGCTTGGCTTATTGTATCAGTTCATGCACTGCACAGAAAACTGCAGAGTGGTACCCATGAGATGGAGGAATGCCATGACCCTCTTAAAAGAGCTTATTAACATTATTTCATTGGATATACAGTTTTTCCACTTCTTTGACAATCTGCCTGTTAGCATTCCAGTTGGTATTGCCAGACATGCCTCAGAACTGCCAGCCCACACTCTGAACCTGTTGTTCTGCCAGCTCTAGCAAGGAGCATTCCCCAGTAGAGAATAACTTCCTTGTTTAATCTAGACAAGAGGTAAAAATATAATACCATCCTAGGTCTTGGGAGGTCTTGGATTTTAGTTCTACTTCACTCAGATAACAGAGCAATCTTGTTTTCAAGATCAAAACTACAGAGCTTAATTTCAAAGTAAATTTTATGTTCCCTTTTACTAATGTATAAATTTCATCCTATCAAAAATTAGAGAAATCTACTTGCTCTTGTCTTTTTTTTTTGCCATGTTTTTGTAATATACCACCCAAGATCCAACCACTATGTCTTCATCTATTCAATCTGACAAGCCACATATAAAGATTCAGTTCAGTGTTTATCACAGTATGAAAGTTATAAAGCTCTGAAAAATGTGGTTTCAAACATAATAGAAATGGTGACATACCCTAACCTATTGTGGCAGCAACAACATTGCTATAATATAAAAGGTTACTAAGACATATTGGCAGTCAAGGCTGCTTGCACTGCTATGATTGCTCTTTTTATAGGTATGGTAATGCAGCTCACTTCCCAAGTATCACATGTTGGCAAATGTGGTTATAGTAGTCAGGAAATATTCTTCCACATGAAAAGACTTTTTTTATTTGTGCCTTAAAGCACTGGTAATGACATTTTCTGAGCTGCAAGGCCAAGTCTAGGAGGAGCTACCAGTCCAATCAGTACTAGTTGTATCTCTCATTCTATGAAGAAAAATGCTGTTGAGGAGAAATGTTTAAAGTTGTTTAGAAAAAGTCTAAAGACAATTAAGAGTGTAGAGTGACAAGTTTTGAGGTATGATAATGTCTTTCCTCCAGAAACAGAGAAGGAACTTTCAGAATATGTGATGCTGGTATGCAAAGTACTGCCAATGTACAAAGAGGAAAGTGATAAAGGAGATACTATATTTAAAATGTCAGCCTTATGTTCACTGGGAATAGAGTAAGGAATATGTAGGTGGAAAAAGGAGGAATATAAAAATCTGTTCTTATATATATTGCTAGTGAAATGAAATTTTCAAGGATGCTTGCTCCTAAAGATTACCTAGGGCTGCATAAATAAGTATATAACAAGTAAAATTAAATGAATAGTAATACAGTAGTGTAATTACCAAGATACCAGAGAGCAAAAGAAGATAGGAAAGAAATCTGCCAAAGAGTTTGGCATTTCAATAAACATTTTGGCATAGACATAGAGAAAGTCTCCCAGACCACCCACAGCTGAATAAAAGAGCCCAGAAAGCTACAGTCATTCTGCACAGTGCTGAGTCCTAGGTGTCCTCCAAGTCCATGCAAATAGAACCTTACACTTCAGAATCATGGTTCTCATTCCTGCTGTTTTCTTAAGCTTAAAGGTCTGAAATATTTTAATGGTTAATTTACAGCCCTCATAGTGGAATGTTAGCAGTGGGAAACTTATGGTCCTTGGTTTTGAGGTGTGTTGTGTTTTACTCCACTAAGCTAGTGATTAAGAGATTATCATTATTTGATAAACTCCTGGAACAGTTTTGGAGGCCTGTCTTGAGAGAAGAAAAACCTCATTCAGGCTCACATATATTGATTTTGGAAATGGTCCCTGTTGCATAAAATTTCCCAATTCCTGCCCAGCCATCCCTCAAAAAGTGCTAATTGGCCCGAGTCATTGTCGTGCCAGTTGTGTGCCATCTATTTTGCACTGGCAAAAGCTTCCATCTGTCTTCATACTATATCTTGCCTTCTAGAAAAACTGACCACGTTTCTTACCCAAAGTCTCATTTGGTTATTATCTCCCATTTGAGCTGTGGTTTCAAGGTTCTGATCATCTTTTTCTTTCAAGACTCTAATGAATGTTTATTGGTATTAGAAAGCTACATTAGTTTTTGTGTGCCAGTAACTGAGAGTAGTGTCATCAACAATGACATTATGCCCTCCAGCAAACATTCAAATTGTAAAAAGTAGGAAGTCCTGTGTGACAAGACTTCAGCTGTGTCATTCCTATGATTACAGATGGGTCTGAAACTTTTTTTAATTTCTAAGCTTCCTTACAACAAGCAATAGTCATTATTTCCACAGTGAGAACACAATAGCAGGATATACAGTTTGTTAATCATTCAAGTAATTTTTTCATCCAAGGAACAACAAAAATCGTGAAAAATAAATGCAAGTTGACAGTGTAACACACTAGAGGAGCAGCGCTCACAAGCAGTTAACATGGGGCCACAAGTCCTTCTCCCAGCATTTGCCATGTTCCTACTGAAACAAATCTATGGAACAAAAAGGTATTCCCTTTCCACAGCTCTAAAGCTTTGTCAGTGCGCCCCAAAGCTCGTGCTAGCTTATTTTTTATGTTGTAAACACCTGTGAATTCTTGAACTCGTGGTAATGAATTGTAAAATGAAAGTTACACAGAATGATATTGACAGCACACAAGATGTCTAAAATAATATTTGTTGTTTCATATACTTTTCCCTTTTTCTCTCTGTTTCCCCCTTAGGGACAAAGCTATAAATCATGATTTTTTTTCTACCAGAAAAACCTACTGAGGGGTTTTCCACGAGCCACCTAACCAAAAGCAGACACAGCCAGAATTGGGTGACCTGTGAAAACAAATTTTGAAGGCAAGGTATACAGACTATTACTAATTGCACTTATGAGGAATTTATGCATTTATCCAAAGCCCATCTTTCAGAGAAAGTAGTATGTATAAACCTGTGTTGTGAGACAGACTAAAAAAAAATTTAAAAAAAGAAACCATTAAACATTTTTTGCCATTCAATATGGAAAAATGACAGGGATTAGTGAAAAGAGAGAACAGAAGAGGCAATATTTGAACCATAAGTGTTGACAGAAATATACTATTTTACTGTCTTCTACAATTTTATATGATGATTTATTCCAGTTATATACAAAGGACATTGTCTAAAATTTCAGAAGTACTGGGAGTATGGAAGAATGGAATAAAGGAATAAATTGTGAAACCCTTAAAGAACAGACATCTGCTGATGACAACAGACTCCTCTCCTCACTCCAGAGCTGGGCAGAGGGAGAAGGCCCCAAGAAAAGAACAGCTTCTGCCAGGCATGCACAGCAAAGCTGTCAGACAGCTGCACATCCCTGATGATCAGCAGGTTCCTGTGCAAAATCTGATTATGGCATGAGAAATGGTCTGTGAACTTACAAAAAAAATTTAAAAAGAGGTTCTCAAGGACTTCCAAGGTCACAAAACTGGAATTGACTTTCAAAAGACTTAGACATAAAAATTCTTCATTATAATTTTTCAAAAATTTGAGCTGCTATTTTTCATTCTCAGTCCCCCAAGGAAAAATGGCCTTCCCCACAAGAGGACCACCAATGTCATTACTAGAAGGTAAACTGTCTGGACTTCATTTGTACCTTTGTGTTCAGACGTAGCAAAACCATAACGAATTGAGATCTGACAGACTTTTTTTTCTACTTAGAACCACTAATGCTCTTTCTTAACTTCAGTACATAAATATATGATGTGGCTACAGACATGCACAAGCACATGTATGCCTGTTTCTATATGCACACAGACACAAACATATGCACAGCCATTATGCTAAGGGAAATAAAAGGAATGGTTTGAATAACTGATCCAATGTACCTTTTCTTTCTCCTCTATATACGTACTGAGGTCCCCAAATTAGATTTTACACACTTTCAGGACACACATATTTTTTCAAGCTTTCTTCTTTTGCATTCTTTTTATTTGCAATTAGCACCAACATCACCTGCAGAATGAATTTGTCTTAGCAATGCAATTATGTGGCATGTACTTAAAATGAAATTAAGTACTCCTACAATTTATTGTTGAGTCCTTTGACCATTCCTGTGTAAGGCTGGTTAATAGTGAAGTCAAAAGATCTTTGATAAAAGCAAATAGGTCCTGTTATGTTCTGTTACAGATTTAAATCAAGTAGTTCCTTTGAAGTGAAGGATTTATATTGACATAAAATCAATATAAGAATCGAAATCCAAGCCTATAAAATGTAAGCTATGTCCAAAATTGACATGAGTTATTTAACATCATCGATTTCTTGGAAGACAGTCTCTGAGGTGTGAATGGGAAGCACATTTTCTTTAAACATATTCTTGAAATGCTGCCTGCTGGTCTTGGCTTTCTGGGTTTTTTTTTACTTTGACAGCCAGTGAAAAATGGTTAGCGTTAAACTCATCATGAGCTAAGGCCAAACTACCACATAACAGAACATTAACTAATCTTATTACTCAATTAAAGTTTTAGTCCTGAGAGAGGCTCATCACTCTTAGATTTCTTACCTGCTTGCCAGGTGAAGGAGCCAACTGAAGTAAAACGATATCACTCCAGCTCCTGTACCACACCTCTCTTGAAGCTCCTGCAGTACCTCAGCCATTGCAGTTGTTATGTGCTGAATTATGGGCATGCTCAGCTCATTTAGGAAAGGTATAGGATTAGACTTTTCAATGGGCTCATAAGACTTTGTGGGACTGTGAATGCAAGATGGGCACCACCCTTTAAAAGTGGTTAAGCTGGACCTGTTACTGCCTTCTCCATGATAATTATGAACTGCAGAAGAGAGGCTCCTGCACATTACAAACCTGTGTGATGTGTGAGAGCTCTGAGTGGGTTGGATCTATATTTAGTCACATAGAAATTATTTTTAAGGCGTCTACAAGGTTTTACTTGTTAGAAAGAACAGTAAACATTTCCATGTTGGTTGCCCATGCACATGTCTTTAATAATGCTCTAGATGTCTCAGGCTGTCTTAACTGAAAAGCCAGAAGTATGGATACCTTTTGGGTTTGGTGTTGTCTGACAGTTTTATATGGATATCTCTCAGATACAACAAGGTACCTACCTCAAAAGTTATTAATGCTTATTTTTAAATTAATAGATCAGCCCTTCCCAGTATGGAATTCATGCCATGTCTTTGTCCATCCATAATAGGATAAGTAAATTATAGTGACTACTTGTTATTATCTGCAGGTGCTTTGCTTTTTCTAGGTGACATTTAGACAGCAAAGAAAGAGAATATGATTCCTCTCAATGTTTCCAGGATGAGGTTTGTGAAAACCTGACTTTTTTTTCTAAATATTTAAATTATACTTTTGGAACTTGGGGGAAAAACTATGATGCTCATGACGAAATCTATCTTCCTCACCCTTTCTCAGTTTCTCTAATAACAGTTCCTCTACTTTCAAAATGAAGAACCAACAGCCCCCTCTTTAGGACTTAGAAAATATATGTCAGAGGTAAGAGTTAGTATCCATACAGACTTTCTCTAGACTCATAGTATTTATTATTACAAGCAGTCACTCATTAAACCACACTAAAACAGGATGCAATCATCTTTCTCTGTGCAAAGAAATTGACCTGGTATAAATATTTTGGCACAGTTTCTCAGGAAAACACTGTACTCCATGTTACAATGCCTTTTCATCTCAAATATGGTGACTGCAACAGGGATTCTTGGTAACTTCAAATTGAAGAGAAATGAGGAGCAAAGGTACTCCTGTGTCAGCATTGGATGGATAAGGGCATATTTCTGAGTCATGTGACATGGATACAGGCCATGTCTATATAATGCCTTCCTTCAGTCATTCATATGAAGCTCTTTTTCATTCAGGGGTAGAAGATAACAATATACAATCCTCATTGGTTCTGAACATTTCTCTGTGTACTTCCTTCAGTCATTCATATGAAGCTCTTTTTCATTCAGGGGTAGAAGATAACAATATACAATCCTCTAAATATTGGTTCTGAACATTTCTCTGTGTGAAGTTCTCAAGGAGAAACAAATTAGTTCTGAATCTAATACTTTCCAATTAAAAAATTATTCTCAAATGACAAGTAATTCCAAGGTAAAAGTGTATAGGAGCCCTGACTAATACCATATTCTGGTAATTAACTTTCCCAGGGAAAACAAATGGCACATTTTCTAAGTGTTATGAGTGGAAGACATAAGCTCCTACAGTGCTCAGAATCCAGGTCTACTGAACACAATGGCTGTTATGATATGTTTCTGGCTGCCTTCAGGAATAATACTGAGCATGAATTTAGGAAGAGGGAAAGCAATGAAAAATGTATGAACACATTCTTTAAAAAATAAGTTAATCTCTGCTAGAAGGCTGGTTCATATGCAGACAAAAGTGGGAGAATACAAGGAACTTCTTATACTGTTAAGCTCCATCTCCTTTTATTGTAGGTAATCAGTTTATAAGACTTGATACATAGTCCTATCAATTTCTGTCTTAAATGTAGGCAGGAAATACTTGCCTGAACATTAACATGCTAAAGCTTCAACAGGACTGGTGATATATATTTACCTTATGAGGGAACTGTGTATTTGACACTTGCAAAAGCACAGGGAAAAATAATCAGTGTTCAAGTACTTCAACACAAGGTTCATTTATCATTCATTTATCTGTTTTGGGGCTATAGACACTGGTATGGAGGTATAGACTAAAATAGATCTCTTCATAATTCAACTGTGACAGAAACTCAGTGCTAAGAGAAATAGGTAACCACAGAATAATATGCTTTTATAAACTGTGTAAGCAACTGAAGATGAAGGAAACTTTTGCTTCATTACCTCAGCAGTTGTGATCTGACCTTTTGGCTGCAGTTGGTAAAAAAGTCTTTGTTCTTCTTTGCATACCAGGAATTAACATTTTTCTAAACTCCCTGATCTCAAGCTTAGTAGATTGCAAACAGTTTTTCAATGTCACATTTCTATAAGAGTGTTATAGAACAGAACTAATTGCTGCCTGTAGTGGATGCAATTCCATTCACAGCAAGATAAATTGGATTTCTAAACTGTGGTTTCCATTGTGTTACCTCCATGTATCATAAGAGTTATGCTGATGGGCACAGCAGCAGTGCCCCTTCTTACTTATAAACTGCTTTATGCACAAAGCATCGTCTTGTTTTGCTCACCAGTAGAAAGGACAAAAGGAGCCCCAAAGTATAGCTATAGACTGCCACCTGTTGGAAAGGGTTTAAATAGAGTTACAGAATTGTTTAGGTGGGCAAAAAGACCTCAAAGACCATAGAAGGCAAACATTAATCCCACACTGCCATGTTCAAACCATATACCCAAGTGCCACATCTACACGTCTTGAATACTTCCTGCGACTCCAGTACTTCCCTGAGCAGCTTGATCCAACACCTGGCCATTCTTCCAATGAAGAGCTTTTTCCTAATACCCAACCTAAACCTCCTCTGAAATAACTTGAAGTCATTTCCTCTGGTCCAGTCACTTGCTGCCTGGGAAAAGAGACTGAACCTGACCTCCTACAACTTCCTTTCAGGCAATTGATGCACACTGTCCTCTATTCAGACCCTTCCTGAGGAGTAGAAAGGATGACTTCTTCTCATGGATTTAATGATTATCCCATTTCAATGCTGGAGCTGTATCTTGACTACTAGGACCAATAAATGATTTGACTTATTTTTGTTTGATTCTCTGGCTGGAAAAACAATGTTTTGCTCACAAAGAATTGTAACTCTTAACATTAAAAAGATGTATGAGGCAAATTTTAATTTTGGTATTCCACAAGATTATACTGTAATTGAAAGAAAGGAAGAAGCAAAAGGAAACATGCAGTCCTCACTGTTCTAAAATGTCCAGGGAGAAAATTAAAAAGAATGAAATCTTCTGACTTGGCAGGCTCAGAGGTTTGGAAATAGTGACATACTTTTGAGCTGGAAGGCAAACTTTAAGGGTGTGACCCCAGTAGTAGGAACAATATTTATCAATTTATTCATTCACGGTCCATAAGATGGAACCAAGAAAATTCTCACTGATTTTTTAAATTATGTCAGACTGGGAGAAGGTGCTGATATACCAGAGGGTCATGCTGCTACTCAGAGGTACCTTGACAAGCTGGGGAAATGGGCAGAGGAACCCCATCAGATTCAGCAAAGGGAAATGCTGATTCCTGCACCTGGGGAAGAATAACCTCAGATACCAGCACTGGCTAGCTGCAGCCAGCTGGGAAACTGCTTGACAGAAAATCCCTGGTGATCCTAGTAGGCACCAGGCTATACATGAGCCAGCATTGTACCTGTTCAGCAATCAAGGCAGACAGCCACCTCAGCTCTATTACCAAGGGCCCTGCCAGTAGGTGGAGAGGTGATCCTTCACCTCCACTGAGCACTGGCAAGACACCCTTGGAGCGAGGGGTCGAGCTCTGGGCTCCCAATACAAGAAAGGCAGAGGCATACTGGAACAATGTGCTGTGCCCAGTGAAGAGTCACAAAGATTGACAGCAGGACTGGAGTATCTGTCACATGAGAAAAGGCTGAGAGAGCTGGGACTGTTCAGTCTGGAGAAGTGAGGTTCCAGAGGGATCTTATCAATGTGTATCAGTACACAGTGGAATGGATTAAAGAAGAGGGAGTCCAGCCCTCTCTGTAGTGAGCACTGACAGGACAAGAGACAATGGAGCAAATTAAAAGCCATGAAATTTTATCTGAACACAAGAAACTGTGAGGTATGTCAAACTGTCAGAACAGTTTGTCTAGAGAGGCCGTGAAATCCCCATGCATTCCATATAAAAAACCTCATTTGGCACATCCCTCAGCAACCTGTTCTATCTGCCCCAGTTCTGAGCACGGGGTTGGACTAGGCATGTCCAGATGTCTCTTTTGTCCTCAGCAATTCTGCCATGCTTAAAAGATGGCTCAATTGAAAATCCAAATGGTGGTGGCTTTTTTATTAGAAGCAAGTGTTGTTTTGAAAGATTTAGGTTGCAATACTGCAATTCTACAAAGAGGTTATGAGTTCGACACAGAATTAAAAACACTGCATCTGATTATGTGTAATAAGATACATCTCAGGGATTTAAATTCAAACCTGTGGTCCGAAAAATTTATATGAACAGTATAATTCAGACCATGATTTACAGTCAAATGTACCAATGGACTATGAGATTCTATTTCAATTTAAAGCAAACTACTGTCACATATAAAGCAGAAATGATATTGTGAGCCCTTGTATTAAGAAAGAAATTCCTGAAGGATCAGATGACTCAAAGGATTATCAGCAAGGATAAAGGACTCTTGGTTGTCCTGGATCACACTGAACAAACTTCCTTATAATTTCATATCTAGGTGTCGAAGTAGAAAATGTCTTGAAACTCTCACTTTGTGTGGACACTGGCCAGTGCTGTGACAACATTTTGGCATAGAGTGTGTGTATATCAGAGCTCATTCAACACCAGCTATGTAGGCAGAACAAAATTTTCCTGCAGCTAGTAGGAAATATACAAAAATTGTATTTTTCTTTAACCCTAGTGTCAATGTATTGTCAATGACTTTCAATTTTGTGACAATGAAAATCCAATTCAAGAGGAAGAGACATCAGGAAGCTTAGGGGAGCTGTGAGGAATCAACAGAGTTTCAAGGAGCAGTAGTAAGGGTCTGGGAGCAGTAAGACAGAGAAGCATTAACAAGCACTTACAGGCTTTCAGCAGGGAGTTTCTCTGCTGCTCCTGGTGCTAACACAAGGCTCAAAGACCAAGAGTAGACAAAATAACTAGGATATAAGTAGTTAAATTCCCTCCTGTTGGGTTCCCTTCCAGAATCTTTTCTTTGTATGAAACACACACTTCCCTTGTGATAAGACTTGAAAAAGCCCTAACTGAGCTCAGTGTCAAATCACTTAGTTCAGTTGAAATAAGCTTGATTCACCTAAAATCAACTAAAAATATAAAATCATAGCAGATGGGGCAAGGTGCTCTGAATTGCCACCTGCATTGCTATCTGTGTGTGGTATTTTAAACTATAATTTGCTTACTTGTGCCAGTTCTGTGGTGACTTCCTTTCTGCTCTGGTCTGCTTTTCTTACTCAAATTGTCCATAAATCATTGGAACTATGGCAGTAAAATTTGACCTTCATAATTCTAGCTGAAAGGGCACAAGATTCCACAAAGTTCACTTAGCATGTCACCTAGATTTACCTTCCCTGATACATGTGGGAAAAACACATATCTCCTTGATGTTCCTCACCATCATTTAGACACATTTTAATGTCATCTGTGTCAGATTAGTTGTGCAGAATTCTTGTTCAAATCATGGATCACCATGATGAAGACTCTTCCTGCTTGACAAAAAGTTCCAACAAGTGTGATTTATTGTAACTTTGTTAACATGGCTCAGATTTTTCCACTCAACCTTAGCATATGTGTGCTATCTTCTAAGGACCTGTGACTGTGGCAGGCACAGGAGAACCTGTTAATACTCTTGCCTTTTATTGTTACCTAAACATACTTAGCTCTCTTTCAGACAAAGTATTAATGAGCTATAGTTTATGCGAATCACATCAGAGGTCAAATCTTCCTCCAAAATTCATGAAGAAATCTCACTAAAGTAGAAGAAAATTGAATATGTGACTAATGAAATGCTGTTACAGAGCAGTTACAGGTGATCTATTCCTTTCTGATATCCCTGGAAGGCTACAGGAAACATTGGAAATAGATCTTTACTTGGTGATGGACCAAGGCATGATAATGTCTCCTGGCTGAAGGACAACATGTGTAGAATGCTGTGAAGGTTGTGAACTTGGTCTGTTCTGAACTCAGAGTGAGGAGCAATAGATTAGATTAGGTTTCTTGGACACTCTCAACCTATTTTAAGATGGGCCTGTACATTTGAGCACCTTCAGTGACAATACTTCTGATGTGATAGAGGTGATTTGCCACAGAGAGATGGACAGAACATTTAAGGAAGTCTAACAGCACATAAAAACTCACCAATCCCCAAATGAGGTACTTCCTTTTGGAGTCAAGGTTTACAAACTGGTCCTGCACATTATAGTCTGACAATAAGTATGGAAATGGTTCAAAACTTCACCACAGGATTTACAGGCTACTATTGGGAAACATTTCTTTACTAAGAAGATGGTGAGACACACAGGACAGCCTGACTAGAGTGGTGCTCAATGTCCCCAGGCAAAGTGCTCAAGATGCACTTTGACAATTCCCTTAATAGTGTGCTTTAACTTTTTGATCAGCCCTGGAGTGGACAGGAAATTGCACTAAGATGATCACTGTAGGTCTCTTCCAGCTGGAACTGTTCTGGTTTGTTCTGTTCTATTTTAGTCTACCCTAGCCTAGTCTAGTCTAGGCTGTACATCCTATATTTTTAATGTATGTGTTTCAGACGTTTTGGTCTAAAAATGCTTTTAACTACATTTTCTCTGTTTCAACCTGTCTCCCACAAACTCTGGCCTCCTTGTGCCCATCACTCCAGACCACAGCCAATGCCACCATATTTCTCATTTCTTCTGGATTCTAAGGGAAGATTCAGTTTGGGGCAACTCACACCAAAATGAATGAGGCCAAAACAGAACTCAGGATAGTTTCAAATGGAAAATGTGAATAATTTCTGAACTCGGATTGAGACATACTGTGGTAGATGTGAAACAGAAATAGTGAATGATGCCAAGGATGAAGACAGGTAATGGTGAAAGTGAGGAAGCTGATGGGTGCAAGGTGGCCCACATGCTGATGGAAGTGTACTGGGATAATGTGGAAAATTTCTTTTCATGGCAGGTCTCCTCGGTGTCATTTGTGAGTGTGACAGCAAAAAACAATTATATATATTCATCAAAATAAGGACAGGACACAGAATTTAAAAAAAATTATACATCTTCTATATCTTTTGTGGGTCAGATTATGAAAGAAAGTACAGGTCTCCCAGATTGGCTTTTTGATGCAAAGGTCTTTTGTTCAATTTCTAGTCATAATAGACTACATATATAAAGAAGAAGTTTGAATGCTTTTTGGTTTAAATATTCTTTTCTATGCTTCTTTGATTGTGTTAGAAAATACAATTTTGTTTCATTTCTGCCAGAACAGCCTTACAATAACTTCTTAATTGCACCTGTGGCTGACGTGACACCTATATAGGACATTCTTATTTTCTGCTGTTAAGAGTTCTAGAACAAATAGATCTTTTAGACTGGGGTTTTTTGGGCTTTTTTTTTTTTGTATGGTTGGGGCATTTTTTGCTGGTTTTGTTTTTTCTATTTAAATTTTCAATAAAATAAATTTATGTTGCATGTTTTTCAAAATCAATAGACGAACAAGATAGTTCACAACATTATTTTGGGGGTCTGGATTTTTTTAAAATGAATCTTGTTTTGTCATCCTGGCCTGTATCAGCAATAGTGCAGCTGATCTCCATGATCTTACAGGTGATAGTCCATGATCTCACAGGTCTTTTTCATCCTAAATGGCTCTATGATTCTATAATATCTATGCACTTGTCCCCATAAGAAAAGCAATACAAATATATGATAGTAAAATATTGTTTATGGGCATGTTTATCTACATAGATGACAGTAGAGAAATGCAAATATTGCTTGTTATAGCCAGAGCATTAAATTCCACTCTGTAGTGATATCTCAAAGTAAATTAATTTACTTTAATTTGGTTATAAATTTTGTCCAAACTCATGACAAAGCAAATTTATGGCAAATTTCGACTGAGATGTTTTAATAAAACAAAAGATACTTGTGTTCCTCTTAAAGTGTTTGGCAAGATGCTGTTGTTATGTTAATTATTTTAATAAGGCAAAGAGTAACATTAGAACCCAAGGAGCTCAGACATTGCAAGAGATAATTTGTTATTTCTTAACATTAAAAGCTAACCATAAAGGCTGTTTCCTTTGTGAGTAAGAAGCTGTTAGAGCCTCAATCTGCAGGGGTTTCCCATCCCACAAGTTGGTCATAATAATGTGTTCATAGGGTTCAGTAATAGCCTGAAGCCCACAGAGTTTTTATTACAAACTGATTTTAAGGAATGCACTTGTGATTATTAAAGCAAGCATATATATGCATTATAAACATATACATAATTATGTACATATATATATTTGCAAGATACTTTGAATTGCCACTAGTCAAGAATAAGTTGTTTAATTATTTATATACATGCCTGTATAAATATTTTTCCTTCAAATTATTACCCATACAGTCCATTTAGCTGCTCCTAGGAATGGGGATGAAACAAATGTGTAGTTAAGTTCACACAGGGGTACTTCTTCGAGAGAAGAGTTCATTTTGGGAAGACAATGACTTACTTTTATATCCTTAATATGAATACATGAGTGGGAGTAAGACAACAGTCCTTGTTGCTGAGTTCTGCTTTTTTAGGAGGTCACTTTGTAGGTTATAACAGTTTCTTTGTTCTGCAGGTTATGGCAGTTTCTTTTTTTGTGCTTATCAAGCATGCTGCAGAGCCCCAGCTGTACCAACCCAAGCTCCCATTTGAGCTTGTCAAGGATGTTCCAGATTCTCAGGCTACCAGTTCCTACACTGGCAGAGATTTGGTCTGTCAGTATTTTAGTAGATGTCTTCTGTCAGTAATATTCCCCATAATAACCAGGTCACCTTTATGGCTGCTTAGACAGAGTATATATTTTCACTGACGTTAAGCTGGTAATACGCAATGAGGAAAAAAACTGGAAACTGAATGTGCACTGCTTTGTTTATATAATGATTTAATTTCTCTATCATCTTATCACATCCTTGATGCTGAACTTTCCCATTAAATCTCTGATTTACAGAACCTGAACCTTTAGTGGGCTCATATTGAAGAAAATAAAATATAAAAATTTACTTTTGTAAACTTACCAATCAGCAAACTATTCACACTCCAGCACAGGTGCCTTTAGAAATAATAAATATAGCTTTCAGCTCCATCTGATATTCAGGATTAATGGGGAAATCAGGGTAAAGAGCTAGTTTGGGGGTAAATTAAAAGTAATGTGCTGCACAAAAATTTTTCAAAGAGTTGTATCACTGAATAGTGTTATCCGCTTCTACAGAGAGTCAGAAGCACTCTAATCTTCCCAGCACTTGTTTTATCACATATGTTTATTTTAATAGAAGTCTGAGACTGAAATTGTGATTTGTCTCCAGTGGGTCAGACTCTGCAGAAACATACACAAAACTGCAATGCATGCCTATAGCCAAAAACTTCTTCACCTAAAGCCCCCAAAAACAGACACAAAAGTTTCAGACAGCCTCACAACATTCAGGCAAAGTTAGTGTAATTATGACTCTTGTATACTGTGTTATTTTAGTATCCCAATGTTTGGGCTGAGATTTAAATTATTTAAGAAATAATTCTGTAGTTTCTTTGTGACCTTTATGGACTAACTGCTGTTCAACATAGAAGACCACCTTAAGTTTTTTCCACTCTAGCAGAAAGGTTCAGATTTTCCTAAGATATGACATTTGCTTCACGTAAAGAAAAGGAAAAAGTGATTGCAATAAAATAAAGGAATAGATATAAAAGCATGATAATAACAGTCCGTGTGGGACTGAAAAGCAGAAAGTGAAAAGAGAAACTCTTATCTCTTATACATTTATGAAAAGGAAAATTTAGTTTAAACAAGTTTAAAACAAAGAAAAAAACCCAAAACTTTAAAAAAAGTTGTAATAAGTTGTAATAAGAAGGCAAAATGAAAATTTTTTATCTGGCTAAATTGAAACTGGAATAAAACCCTAACTGTGATTTTTATTTTCCAATTTGCAAAATCTCATTTAGCAAATTAGCTTCAAATTAATTGAATACTTTATATGCTACTAACAATAATGTCCTGTGGTTGCACAGCCAAATACATCCTTAAAATATTGGACAGATTTTATATTAGAGCCACAGCCATAACAAATTTCAGCAGATGGAGAATCCTATTTTTAATCAACAAAGCACTTAACAAGGAAAAGGAAATCAACGTCTGAGCACTTATGCTGTAGATATTTATGTACATTTTACACTTCCTGTAATGCACCCAAATGACACAATCTAAGACTATAACTTAATTTCTTCAGTAAATTGTAGATGAGTAAACACAAAGAGATCCACAAGCCATTAATTGTTTAACTTGTAGGATCTAACATGACAAACAACACAGAGTTGATGAAGTGAAGACACAAAATCCAAACAAACATCAGCTATGCCAAAAGGTAAATTCTGGACATAATAGTCAGAACTGCATATTTCATTTTGCATTAAAACACACAGAAAATTCTATAGAAGTTGCATAGAAGCATTATCAGTGTGACAAATCCTTGTCAAAATGGTACCAGAACTCTTTAAAGTTCACAAAAGCAAAGCAGATTATCACACTTGAGCAAAACATATCATGGCCCAGGGCTAAATGACAACTTTTCTGACAGCTGGATGTTCCAGAGGAAGAAGTCCTTTCAAGGATGTGAAAGCATACTTGCATAATGGAATTTAATATCCAGTTCCTACTGTGAACTAGATGGAAAATAGAAATTCTGCTTGACTGGAAATTCTGATAAGTTTTCTTTTAAATTTGTCCTGAAATGTAAACAAAAATATTTTCTGTCCCTATCCTTTATAGTAGGAGTATTTTCACTTGTCTTTAGGAAAAAAAAAAAAAAAGGAATGAAAAGAAAAAAAAAACTTCAAGTTTTCTTTTAGTTACTTTAAAACCATAGTGCACTTAAAAAATAGGAGTTTAGGAGTCTGGGGCTTTTCTAAAATTAGAAGGAAAAAGAGGTTTTGTGGACTTTACTTTGTGGGGGTCTGTGCACTTTACTGCAGAACACTCTGGAAATGGTTAAGCCCAGAAATTCTTCTGCAGGGAGCACCACAATTAGGGATTTGAGAACAGCGATCTGACTGAATAGTGATTTCTGGGGTGGTGAAAAAAAAATTCTTTATTTATTACAATGGACAGAAAATGAAATTTCCAGTAACAAGTCAGTTTTGATCATGATCTCTGTTCATGATTTATTTCAAAAGCTTAGTTTCAGCTCATTCTTTGTGGATTTAGGATGATGACAGTGTTCTTTTCCTCACAAGACACATTTCTCATTGGATAAACTAACCCTTATTCTGTCTTTTATTTAGCCTGTGAGAGTTTAAAAATATTTTTCTCACTGCAGTCAAAGTAGATAGACCCTGCTATGAAAATATATATCTTAAAATTTCCAATCCAAATTTAAAATACATAGCCACCAGAATCTTTGCTGAGCTCTAACACAGCTTCAGAAATAAATGTGAATATAAGTTGTGGTTGCTGAGTACATTGGAACAGCCTTCAGAGGATTTCAGCATTACATTATGCTTTCAATTACCAAGAGATAAAGAAATTTTATGTTCCATAAATCACCTTGATATTCAGCAGTTATGTTGAATCCCTGTATCTTCCAATATTTCTTTTTTTCATTGTAAACCCTAAACTGTTTGCCTCCTAAAATTAACATTACCTTGGGTGATCTCTAGTGCAAACTTCCCCTCAGAGTCACATTTCAACTTTGAGCATGTTGTTCAGGGCTTTTCCAACTGCGTCTTGAAAACTGACAGGGAAAGAGTTGTCCAGCCTCTGCTCTGGGCAGCCTGTCCCTCCCGCTGGCTCTCCCCTTATGGTGATTCTCTCTGCTCCCTGCTCCACTGTGTCAAGTCAGAATGTCCTGTTTCAGTTTATGATCCCTGTTTCTCATCCCTCCTCTATAGGAAGAGATTGCTTCTGTTTTCTCAAAAAGTACTCTTAGTTTTCAGAAAACTCTTTACATTGCTCCCAGATTTCTCCCCTGTGGTTTCCATGTGTCCATGTGTTCAGCAACTCTCCTACAAGATGTTTGACATCAACTTGCCAAAAGAAAAGATGGGGGTTTTTTAACTCTATCAGCATGAAATTGAAATATCTGTTTTTTATAAATCTTAAAGCTATTATATTTTTCCTGTAAAATATCAGAAATAAGGAGAATCAAGCAAGTACATCTCTAAGCCGGTTTTCATGCCTGAACTTGTACAATATGATGTGCAAAAGAAGGATAAAAAAAATCTGTGTGTTCATTGACATAATAATTTTTTAGGTTTTTTTTAGTAGAAAGCTAGTTCAATTTTAGCATGAAAATATATTTATTTATACTTCTGCTTCTTCCTTCCATATGAACAGAGTCTAGCGATGAAATCCTGGTCCTTTATGTGCTAGTTGGAGTTCTGCTATTGACAAAGAGGAACAGAGGAAAGTTCACTGCTTTTGACAAAGAGAAATAACGCAATTGACTCTATACTTTTTTTTTCTCTTGTCTCCTTTTATATATCAGAGTGATTTTATTTTCTATCCTATTTGAAATTTCTACAGGAAACTCTACAATTTAAAGCATTTTTAATATAAAAAACATATTGCATAGATAAAGTTTATTTTATAGGTATTTTGTATTTGGCCAGGTAACTTTTTATCATTTGTTTGAGCTGCCCTATTTTTTCCCAGATGGGGAGCTACCAGGAATTAAGTTTTATATGTTGGAAATAGCTGCAAATGTTGATGCGCAAACATAGGTTTTACTGGCAGGAATTCTGCAGGATGGTTCTGCTGAATAAAAAAAAGAGGCACTGGTTTCAAAACAGGACAGGTGTTTATGCATGTTTTTCATTATTTTAATTTTCAGACTTATTAAAATATGGAACTGGAGGGAAAGAAAGCTTAAATGTATATTTTAAGTGAAATAGAACTGATGTGAAAGCATGATGCTTATCTAATGGAAGATACAGTATGTTGACATATCAGGGAATTATCTTTCCAGATAATCAAAGTGCTACTTAAAAGAAAATCACTATTTCTTTCTCCCAGATCCTCTTTTGAATGCCTTATTTCTTTACTCAGTTTTATGCTGTCATTTTTTCCTCCTTCTTGTTTTTTTTCTTTTTATTAAAGCTGAATGTTTATGTAGAATAATTTATATTTCTTAGGTATCAGCCATAATACAAAGACAATGCTGAAACTTTCTTGACACTTGAAGTGCAGTCATTCCTCTTCTCGTTATTGCCTTCCTAGTCAATCTGGCTTGTTTATAGTCCATTCAAGTAATTTGTAAAGATAACAAATTGCAAAAGTCATTTGGAAGCCTACAGACATCCCACATTGCAAAACTTTAAATAGACGTGGTCTTTCTCCTGTCAATTAAACTGCTATATATTCCCTATTTCTTTTGCAATTCTTGATTTTATTTAGCCACACACTTACTGATGAGTCAGTCTGGAGATCTTTGTCAATCAGCCTCTTATTCAATCATTGCTGATGTTCTGCTCTTCAAATAGGCATTTTCAGGCGGAAGAAATAAATTGAAAAAAAAGTCTGTAAATGCATCAGATGACAAAAAGGAGACAGTAAATGGGTAAATTTTAAAATGTGATTAAGAAAAGCCCAGCCTGTGACAGAAATATATTTTATATGTGAGGGATAGTTTCAGTAGATGACCTAAAACCAAATGAGACAGACTTAATACAATGAACATAATGAACATAAATCATTCCAGATCAAGGCTTATAAATGCCTCTGGGAACTGTGTGTGATATCCTTCCGCTTCTCATTAAGGCACCCATTTATAAACTGCCCACTATCAATATTGCCTGTAAATGGACAGCCAGCAAAGATGGGCTAAGTTTGAGCAGTCTCCTCAAAGATGAGTTTCAATACCTTGCAACACCTTGGCCAGCTGCCATGGCTGGTAAGTTGGTGCACCCACAGATGCCTTTGCTGTCTCAGGACTAAGCTGATTACAGGCCAGAGCAAAGCAATAGTGGGTAACTACTGCTCTGCTAGTTACAACCCATGCTGGAATTTAGTGTTTTATTCAGACTGTAAATAAGTAAAGAGACATGAAAAAAGCTACTACTAGCTCTTGTGGTGACTCTTGTACAGATGGTTTGAGCACCAAGGATGGCATATTTATACATATTTATGTGCATATTATCCTGATGTGAAGAATAAAATACTTTCTGCCTGTGAGGTATTATCTTGCCAGAGGCAAAGAAGGAAATCAGAGGACACTTCTAGAAGAACAGCTGAACAGTGACTTCTCTGTGGAGTCTCCCAGTAAATGATTCAACAGCAACCCGGTTATTCCCCAATGAAGAAGTTACTGGCTTAACACTCAGCTGTAGACAGGTTCTTTAACATGTTGGTTTGGAAAATGTGAAAAAGTAGCACAAAACTTCAGCTTTACTGTTCAAGATAAACCTCTGGCAGACAGAGAAGGAAAGGCTGCAGCTACACCTGTTATATTTTTTTTCTTGGTTCATGCATGGAACTAATCTGGACTTACTGGGGCTGTGGACAGACATTGTGAAGGAAACATTTTACTATATTAATTACCTAGATGCCAAGTTTCACCTGGCTAAGACCAGAAAACAGTATGGGATATTTTTAATTACTCATTCCAATTAATCTGGCAGCTATTGGGTTAACAGTAAGGAATGATTCTAGGACAAAGGCTCCTGCAGCAACTAGGGCAGGAAGTGAGATACACTCCTCATTCCACCAGCACAGCACCTATGGAGCAGACAGCAACTCTGCATTTAAAGAACAAGACTTGGCCTAATGAGTAAATGATATACAAAAATGGGAAGGACTGTGACCTGACAAGTCATGCTGAGGATACACATGGAAAACAAAATTGCCTCTGAAATGCTGAGAAAGCTGTCCCACACAATGGTCACAGCCTCAAAAAACTACTTCTATGTCCCATTCCACTAAATTTCTGCACTTCTGGTTGATATGTGACAGGAGTATTCATCTGCAGACTGATAGGTTACTTCCTGAGGACATGGATGATACCAATGGAATTTCAATCAAGAAACTTACACATTTTGGTCTTTCTCTTTCTCAAGGTTCAACATGACACAGCAGATGTATATTGTATTGTATTGTTAAGTATTCAGGGACTGTGTTTTTACAGCAGGGGCTAGAACCTGGAATGATGTTGCACTGCTCTGTTTCAGAAGGAATTCTGGAAAACACAAAAATTTATATAGGCAGGAGAAACTTAAGGTGGGATCAGTAAAGGGCAGCTTATCCACAGGTACAATATACCTTTCCACAGAAAACATGGGTTTTGTTCTATGGGGTACCACAACATTTGTGTAGTACTCCTGTTCCTAAAGACCATTCTCCTTACTAATTTCCTGCCATCTGGTTACAGAACAACATGGGACACTACTCACGAAACTTTCATTTCCAGGCTACATCAGAGCTCTTCTACTCCTCATTTTCTCTATCCAAAGCAAACATTTAAAAATTTCTTAATCATACCTGGAGCAGAAGGAAGGGAATTTCCAATCAGAATTTAAGTTACAGTCTTGGTTTTTAACCAACTACTCTAATTAATAATAAGGAAAAATACAGAAGAATAGAAGATGGACTTTCTGAAGACAGTGTTGAAAGGGGTTAACAAGTGTTTCTTATCTAATTATCACAGAGTTGTCTTTACTGCAGAGACAACTGAGCAGAGGAAGAAAGTCACATAGAAGGTCAGACAAAATATTATTTAAAATATAATAATTGTATTAAATTGTCAGGTTAGTGATCTGTCTTTTTCAATAGTTTCTTCAGACTGGTAAGTCTGAGCCAGGGTTTTTCCAAATGTTATATTTTTGTACAGAAGCATTTAGTCACAATATGCTAGGCTATCTTTGTCTACATGTACATGTGTAGCCAATTCCATTGGAAATGAAGGTTCAGGTTCACAGGTCTTTTATCATTTGTACAAAACTAGTCATATAAACTCCTGCCTGGTAAAAGACATGCAAGTTTAGGTAAGGTCTCACAATGGTCTCTTTATGTGGTCAGGATGGACTGCTATACTCTGTTTTTATAATAGTGAGTGCTGAGACACATATAATGTTGAGAAAAATCTCCTCAAGTGTGTGCACAATTTGTGTGTGTTTATACAAAATAAATACTGAACCATTAGATAAGGTCTTTATGTTTCATGTTGTAGCTTTTTCTGTCATCAATAGCTTTTTCTATCGCACCTTTACAAATAGTCTGCAGTCTTATTTACATCTATTTCAAATTCTAGTTTCAAAATTATTGCTGACAACCATCCCCAACCAGCAAGTTTGCTGGCTTATAAACGTAGTTTTGAAGTACTTTTCACAGCAACCAGCCAAAACATCAGTTTTCAGTTTATAAGTCATTGTTAAATGGAACTAATAGAATTTAAGCTCATTTTACAGCACATTTTGTTTTGGTTTTCAAAATATACATTTGCTGGTCACTAGACGATAACAATTGTTTAATGGCATAATTAATTAGGCTTTGATTTGCAAGACATATGACTTGAAGTCATAGGATTTCCAGGATTCCAGTAGTTATTTTTAATTCAGACCATAAAATTCCATGCTATATTAACCAGCAAGGCTGGGAAAGAATCCAAAGACACGGCTTAACTTCTTACCATTTAAAAAAATCTTATTTTCCAAACTCTGCTCAACTCCTGTTTTCGTAGATAATTTGCTCTGCATATATTTCAGTATTAACACTGTGAAGTCTAGTCAGCACAAGATTAAAGTGAAATGGAAATTAGTGTCTAGACCAGTTCTTTCACAGACCAGATGCTCTATGGACACAGTATGAGTAGGTGTAAAAGGCTCCATCTCCAAAGCAGCAGCAATCAGCAGGATTCAGCAGAGCAAGGCACTATAACCAGTGGTTCAGGGAATGCAACTTTGAATTGACAGGATTCAACAGATATCAACAAACCCAAGACCTGTTGCATTTCATTCAGGCCTTGAAGGGTGTGTCAGAGAACCTTTCTCAGCTAGAGCTCCTTAGATTTATTGATCACACCTATTTTATCAATGCTTATTTCTTTTAATCTTCTTATTGCACCTCAGCTTCAGTTTCCCCCAATTAAATTTTTTAAAAACCCAAAACACAAAACCAAACATTTTTAAAAAAATATTATTGCTTACATAAAGAACACTTATTTTTAGGGAAATATTAAGAACCCAGGACTGAATTTCTGTTTATAGCTGGCAGCCCCTCAAGTGTTCCTTCACAATGTAGAGATAACAAATTTGTCCCTCAACCCATTCAAAGACAACATTCAGAGAGGCTATTTCTCATGTACAAGAGAAACCTGTTGCATTGAGAGGAGGAATTTTATGCCAGCCAATAGTATTCATTTTAAATAACACAAAGGAACCAACTATCCTAGATCTGGTGCAGAACAAGTCAACTTACTCTTTGACATTTTCAGCAGTCAAATAATTTCAATTCTTTGTATAAAAAAAAACATACTTTATGATTCATATTTAACAGCAAGATTGCTGGCTTGAAACATTTTGGGTGCATGTTTGGGGGAGGAGCAGGTCAGGCTTGCTCTGGTGAGGTGATGCCCTGCCCTGCACAGCCTACCCCCCCACACCTCTGTGCCAGCCCTGCAGTGGCCACCAGCCCAGCACACTGGGGACAATGCTCCACACCCTCCTGTGGAGCCCCAGCCCAGCTCCTGAGTGCCAAATGACCACAAGTCCCACCTGGGGGAAGGGCCCAGGAAGGACAAGGAGTATTTAATGCAAGACCCAAAGCAAGCACATGACTTGATCCTCCTCTTGGAAGTTCTATCAGCTGGCTGCTGCTGGAACCAGGAATCATGGTTATGTTTGGTCTCTTGTATGCCTTTTCTGTTTCTCTTATTTTAATTCCCTTGGAATTTTTGAGTAACTTAAAATTGATCAGGCTTAGAGTTTGCTACATTGAATGGACTAAGATAATGGTTTGGGAAGTGTTTTATTGTTGAGTGAATGCTATTCTAAACCTTTTGCCAAAGTACTTTGATTTTCTGAAGTTGCTAGTAGAGTTTTTTTGTTGTTTTGACCTCTTGAGAATATCTTTTTGGTGCTTCTCTCGTACATCTGATTCCGAGTACATGAACAACTGTAAGCCCTTTTAAAAGTCTCATTAAGGAAGTTTTTTGGAGCCTTACAAATGATGATAAGGCACACAGATCTCCTTGCGATTTTGCAAGTTAAAGAACAGAAATGATACAAGTTCTTCCTGATGATCAAAAGCTCCTCTTCAGTGTCAGCAACCTGTTTTCTGCATCACATAAGCTGGCAGTTTAAGACATTAAGCACTCCAAAGTCTTCTTTCTCTCTGTAACATAAATTGGAAAAATCTGTTACATAGACTTTGAACACGGTATTTTTCATTGTATGACTTTGTCTTGCTTCTTTCTGCTCCAGGCAGCCCTGCTGTGTTTAGCTTATCCTATCCTCTTTAATTTTTTGCAAATATGACAAAAGTCTCCATGGTTGTTTAAAAAAAATAAAATTCTCTCATTTTTTTCTCAGTCTTAGATAACTGTATATAACTTTATTTCAGTATTTGCTCAGAAGAATTGAACAGAAGTGATAGAATTTATGCATAAAAATTTTCAAAATGCATTTTGTGCTAAAATACTTTATGTTAATAAGAATTGTAAAATTATTACTGCACATCAGTTTCATTACGTAGCTTATTTTAAATGGGGCAGAATATTTTAATAGCCCAAGCAAAGACATGTTTTATAACTTAGAACTGGAGATATATCTGTAATTTATTCCATAAAATATGCATGAATGATTTTCAGCTCCATTTAACTAATGTGTTTTGAAAAGTCTTTGCAACAGTAAATGCAACAAATCTCAGGCAAGACAAGCAGTAATGTTTAAGCGTGCTTAAGAGTAACTTTTCATTTGCAGTTTGCATTTTGGACCAGACATTTCCTTACATAGATAACCTTCAGTATTATTCTGGAACGTGACAGAGTGACAACCAGGTATAAAATTGCAAGCTGTTTCAGGAAATAAAAATTCCCAAACATTATAAACTACTCACACTAGATTTGTTAAAGAAAAAAGAAGGGTGTGCATCCTTCTATTGACTGGGAGACCCTCTGGGAATTATGAGGTACCCCACAGGTTGGCAGAAATGACAGTCTTCTCCTGAGACAGGAACTACTAAACACAGAGAGAAAGGTAACTGAGAGAAAGAGGGGATTATTTGATCCTGCCCGGTGCTGGTGAGCGTGGTCTAAGATCTGTTAAAGTCTCAGAACTCCCAAGACATCTAGGTTTGCAAGGGTACATGGTACTCTGCCCATCTCCTGTGCATCTGCTATGGAAAGTCTTCTACTGCTGTTACCTTGACTCAGGTCAGCAGTGCTGGGGTCTGGAAGGTTTGTTGCCACATTTTCCAAAGTCAGTGGGAACAGGCTAGGTTCCTAACACTGAAAAAAGAACAAATAGCTGATGTGATATATCAAAAAGGACTTTAAATATCTTATTAATAATTATTTGCTCGAAACAGGGAAAGTTGTCACATCAGAAGCAGTTGGCTGAAGCTTCAAAACTGCAAACAAAATTCAGACTCAGAGTCATCCCACTTATCTCAGGTATGTAACTCATGGGAACCAGCTCAGGAAATTAGCATCCCAGTTGTTTCTTATGATTTACACCTATACCATCTCTATGGAGCAATTCAGCACCTAAAAGAAGTGATTTTCACAATAGATCACAGAAAAAAGTTAAACCTAGTTCCAGAAAGAGGGAACAGAACTGCAGTTCTGCTTCACCTGTACTGAATTTGTAGATGACTTACATAGAAATAAGACTTCTTTCACATATTTCAAGGCCTGTGATTTTGTTCACTTGTGTCTATTCAGAAGTTTAGTTTCAACAGGCAGAATTAATGGGGTTTTTTTTGTTTAGATGCAGTAGGTTTTGTAATTAGGACATAATTCAAGGGCTTGATAAAGCATCTAATCCTGGAAACCATTTCCTGGTACTTTATGGTCCTCAGGGAAACTATGGATGTACACTCTGCATAAGCAGATAGTGAGATGGACTGAAAACTGGCTGAAGGGCCTGGTCCAGAAAGTGGTGATCAGCAGAACAAACTCTAGTAGGACGGCAGTCAGTAGTCATATATTCCAGGGATCAGTACTGGCTCCACTTCTATTTAACATGGTGGGGCAGAGTGTAGTCTTGGAAAATTTGCAGACAACATCAAACTAGGAGGAGAAGCTGATATGCCAGATCATCCTGACATCCAGAGGGACCTCAGCAGGCTGGAGAAGTGGGCTGGCAGGAACCTGCTGAAGTCCAACAAAATGAAGTGCAAAGTCCTGAAGTCCAACACAATGAAGTGCAAAGTCCTTCACCTGGGAAAGAACTACATCAAGCAGTAGCATATGCTGTGGGCCATCCAGCTGGAAAGCTGCCTGACAAAATTTGTACATCTACAAATATTGTCAATATATATGGGTTTTTTCAATGTGTGAAAAGCTGCCTTGATGTATTCTGTTTTCAGATGTTGCAAAAAATGAAAAAACAGTATGAGAAGTATAACATTATATTTTACATGATTGGTAGTTTTGAAATGAAAATATAGTTATACACTCATCTTTGCTTTAAAGACTTGAACATTGCTATTCATAGAACGGTGGGATTGAAAATGCAGCAAACAGAAAGCTAGATAGTAGTAGAAATATAACCTGTGCAATGGCAAATGAATTATTTATTACATGCTAAATTGCCCCATTAACACATCTTTTTTGACCTTGAAATATCACACCGAAGACAAAAGAGTAGTTCTGCCTCAATGCTTTTTTTTTTTTTTCATTTTCTGTAGAAAATGGCAAGATGTCTGGGATATCTGGCCATTATAAGTGTATCTGTTGCTACTCCTTGTCAAGAACATACATCAAGCATAATATTCAGATAAGTAAAGTGTGAAATAAAGGTCAACTAAACAATACTTGAGCAAATATAGACTAGACATTGATCTAACATTCAATTTCCTAGAATGAGAAAAATATTTGAGGATTAAAGGATTATAAATTAGGTGTGCTGTTTATGTGTCATCTCTGCATATAATGGAGGTTTTAAGATCAAAAAGCAAAAGAAAAGTCACCACTATCTGGATTCAAACTTTGTTTGCTTTCTTGTGCCAGTGGCAGATCAGATTATTATGTAGTATAAGGCCTGTTTTTTTCCAAAAAAAACCTCAACACGCACACACACAAAGCCAAAACCCAACAAAAAAATCAGAAATAGCAAAAAGGAAATTCCCCAAAAGCCCCTAACACAACTATTCAGCTATCTATTCCAGTGTAAATAAATCTGGTGAGTAAGAATAAAGACAACAATGTTAACTACTCTGATAATAAAGGAATAAATGGAATAAAAATATGGAAATATTTTGCAAGTAACAATGCATTTTACTATCGTGGATGACAGGTGTTGATGGCTGATGATTTCTTTTTTCTCTCCATGAAGAAGCAGGTCAACCCAAGAGGAGTAGCAGAGTTTTGAGGAGCATTTGGCTGATTTCCCTGTATTACTCCCCTCTAAAAGCAAAATTAAAATTAAGTAGTTAGATATAGTATATGACAACAACTGGAAAGGAGCCAAGGAAAATGCTCTAGGCATATTGCCTGCATACATTCAGATTTCAAGGAGGCAGTGTCAGTTTCACTGAGTATTTAGTCAGATGCTTATATTAACAATTTACTCACAGCTCAGAGTCCTATGCAGCAGACACAGAAATAGTATCCTCTTTTCTGTGCTATTAAAACTATCATGAAATGCTTCTCTTTCAACAAAAAAATTGAAAATTCAAAAGCACTTGCTCAAAATTTTGCATCATTAGTATTACGGGTTATAACTTCAACCCAACTCCCAATTCAATGTTTTAAAGGTCTTATGTGGACAAGTATGTTTATCTATCTGTGGATAATAGAATGTGCATGCACATATGCCTGCAGATAAAATAACAGGTACATATGATATAGTAGAGGACAGTTTAAAAACTGGTGAAAATGAGCTACTTATTTTACAACCTGAAATAAAAGCTGGTGTATAAATACCTGTTGGATACCAGAGGAATGTCAATATTTTATTCTGGACCAAAAATACACACAGTACAATACCAGTAGGAAGATGTTTCATTTCAATATTAATTATACTCTCTTTCTCCCCCAAGGAAGTTATCTTTTTTTTTTTTTTAAAGGAAATTATTTGAATGTAGTAGTAGTAGAAACACAATTTTAAAATGCTGTCTTGGAAGAGTTTTGCACAGTGAGGGTGAAAGACATTAAAGACAGTTATTATCCTCAGAATAAGATATGGATTTATAGAGGATATAAAAATCAGTAAGTGTGGCAGTTGGATATGTGTCTTAAATTACTTTTTTTTCTTTGCTATCTTATGTATTACTCTAATATATGAGAGCTGTGATTATTTTCTGATGTGAAATTGGTATACTGTTATTGTTATTTAAATTTAATAATTAGATTTTGCTAAAGTCTTTGAGAATTTTTTTTTCTAACTTGAATAAGGTCATCTCTTCGTCTTTTACTTTTCTAAGATACATCTGATCTACAGAGCTAATATGAGTAGCACCCTTTCTTCATATTCCGTTTACATAAACTGTAAGACATAAACTGTTTACATAAACAGGTTCTTTAACTGAATATTAGGAATATTTTGTTATATTACACCAATTATATAAAACCTTAGTTTGTTAAATTTTTTTCTAAATAAAGTAACAATGCCAAAGCCACTCCCCAAGAAATCATTGACAAAAGTAAAAATCATGTTTACCAATTTCATTAATTAAACTTCAGATTTGGGAAAGAAGACCCACTTTTAAAGGTATGGCTTTCTTTTACTAATAATGAACACTTCCACTGCCTTTTTCATCTACAGTTTCACCTACAGCCCATCCACAAGGCATGACGGTGCAAGCAGTACAGCCCAAGCTCACATCCTTCCTTCCTTCACCACTTAAGCATTCTGCCTCCCAAGAACCAACTTTTAGAGGACAAAAAATATACTGATATATAAGATGATAGCTTTTATTGATTCTTTTACTACATAATTTTGCTTTGAAAAAAAGAAGAAGAAACAATTATAATGAGGGAATGGCCAGGCACCCTAAGGTAAAGATCTCAGAAACAGTTCTGAATTTGTCCAGTAAACTCAATGAAGTAACACTTATAATGCACTTTTATTAAGAGTATAAAAATGGATGTAAATATTGTGTCAGATACAGGCTAAGCACAGACTAAAAACAATACAAATTGTGTTTTTATCTGTGTTGAGGTACAGGGTTTGGGATCAAGTAACTCAGCTCAAACTAAATTACTCATACTCCGCCTTAATGTGTCTAAACCCCTGTACAAGGCAGATTATTAAAATTATTAAAATTATTCATCATTTATGCTAGTTATCTCAATAGTAAATTACTGGCAAATCTTTCAGATAATCTCTAAAAGATATTCTGAAAGAAGAGATTTGAATATGTGTGAACAAATATATATTTGGCCCCAGGAGTATTTTTTTTAGTTTATAACTTTCTTGATGCCTTGAAGAAATAAAAATTGGTGTGAGTATATAACCATTGGGGACAGAAAATTTCCTCATCCAGTTACTAAATCAACAAAATATGATCAGGAGATACTACTGACAGGAACTAAGTCCTTGCCACTTTATTAAGGTTTTGTTTAATTAAAACACTGTATGCATAAACAGTGAAGCTTAAATGTCTGTAAATAAGGTAATTCATGTAAAGCAGACAGTGGATGAAGATTTGATTCCTAAGATTTTGTCATGTCATTTAGAATATACAAAAATATATCTCTCCACATTTCCTGTGAACCTCTCCTCTCCCTTCATCACAATTCTCAGCTTCTTCTTCTTCTTCCAACAGCACCACTACAGCACCCTCAGATCTTCAGTGTAATACCCATCACCCATCCAAACTTAGTCACTTCTGGTGTTCTCAGATCCCTCCCCCTGCCCATTTGGGGAGCATGGGAAACGGATGGGATGGATCCATGGATAGTCACATTGGCAGCATGGACCCGTAAGCTATATTTCCTTAGTGAATCAGCTTGGATGGTGCTTTCCACTCAATTTTACAGGTATCCCCTACTACAGAACAGATGTTAACAGCTGTAACTCAGAGTTCTCTCAGATCCTGTTCTTCCACCAGCATCCTTAACATCCCCAGATTCCCAGTTGAGCCACTCCTGAAAACTCAGGGTTTAAAGGTTGGTGTGTGCATCTTGCAGACCTGATGGTTCAACCCTTTTCTTGTCTATGTAGACCCACAAATATCTTTTAAATAAGCATGTCACAATAAAATCTGATGTTAACTGCAATACCCTGTTATTCAACATATTAACCAGGGAAAAGACTGGAATAGAAAAAGGGATGAAACTGCATCATATCATTATGGCATGAATTTTTTCACTTTCTGTCATTTGTTACACAACTTAAAGCTTGAATAAGCAGGGACATCCTGAGAGCTGTGTGGGTGCTCTGTGCAGCTATTCAGGGTATGTCTAAAAAATCTAAGAACATTTTTAGCAGATCAACAATGTGTGAGCAGACGGTCTCTGCAACACCTACACACAGTGGTCAACATGTTTAGAAAGCAAATGCCTACCCAAGGGCAGTCGATTGGACTAATCAAGTATGCAAAATATAGATGACCTGGACACAGGCAGCTGTCATTTGTCCAGTTTCTGTTTGAGGGCACTCATAAATCCCCAAGAAAAGGGCTAATGCTGATAGGAGACTAGGAGGTGAGACATAAAAGCAGTCAGCTACTGCCAAAATCAGCAACATTAGCAGCTGTGTATTCCCTCATCTACTTCTGAGGCAACCTGAGTAGGATCATTGTAAAGTTACAGGCAGGACTCTATAAAAGTCCATTGCAGTACTGCACAGTACAAAGTCCTGTGTCTATGGTTGTGTTTGCAGGGGTCCCAAGGCAAGGTGAGAGATGAGAACCTTGTCTCTATGTTTCAGAAGGCTGATTTATTATATTATGATATTATATTATATGAAAATATTGTACTAAAACTTTACTAAAAAGAATAGAGAGAAAGGATCCATCAGAAAGCTCGAAAAGAAAGGAATGGACTGCTAACAAAAGCTCGTGACTCTCAGAGAGTCCGACACAACTGGATCTTTGACTAGTTATTAAGTAGAAACAACTCACATGGACCAATCAAAGATGCACCCGTTGGTAAACAATGTCCAGATGACATTCCACTGCCATCAGAGAGTTATTGTTTACATTTCTTTTCTGAGGCTTCTCAGCTAGAATAGGAGAAAAATCCTAGCAAAGGATTTTCATAAAAATATCATAGTGACATGTGTCTAGTCATTGTGTCAGGCTACCAAGGCTCTTGCTTTAGGGAAAAAGTAGATACTAGAATCATTGCTATCAATTCTGTTCTGGGGCAAAATTACTACATAGCATCCAGCTAAAGACCTTCATGCCTGTCTGAGAGAGGAATCTGACAAGTATTTGTCTTAGGATCTTCATCCTTGTTATCCTTCCTTCTCAGATTGATTTTATCATTTTATTTAGTGTTCACTCTTAGACAGGTCTTAGTAGCAACCACCTGGCACAGTATGGCCATAAAATATTTCTCAACATTTACTTTGTTAGTTAAGCATTAAGATGATTATGATTTTTTTTTTTTTTTAGGAGAAGGAGAAAAGCTGGTATAGCAAACTCCAAAACAATGGTATACATGGCATAGGTATTTATGCACATGTTTGTTTGTTCTCCAAACAAGTGACACATATTGAAATGTATGAGAGCACACACAAAATAACATACTAAAATTATAATATCTATTTTTTAAAGCATGCAAATTGTATGCTTGTCTCAATAGTTTAGAAACAGATGGAGCGTTGTGTTTAGCACATTTCTTTAGAGTTTCTAAATCTGTCTGATGGGAATTCCATTACCTGCACCAGCTGCACAGGTGACCTCTTTGACTTCCACTTGCTAGGCTCTGAATATATAAGACAGTGCTGGCATGTTTTTAACATAAAGTATATGCAAATATGGACATATTTGACATGTTGCTGTAGTGCCTATTTAAAATGTATGCCATCTGGTTTAACCCTTCCACCCATAACCATAAAATGTTTCAAACTCTTTGTGCAATAAAATGTTTCTATGTCTTTCTCTTTATTAATCTACTTTACTTTTTTGCATAATCAGAATCAATTAAGATTCCTTTTCACCTATGAGCCTTTTTTGTTTCTTTTCTCTGGGAAATTATATTACTGGACTCCTAAAGGTGAATTTTTCAGGTGAATTTTCCTCTCTAGTTGCAAAAGCTCAGGAAGATCTTGAAAGCCTTCCACATTAGGAATCTTATTGCACAAGAAAAACGTTTCTTGTTTTCATATAAATATAGCACACAAAAGATTTCTTCTTCTGTTTCTGTCTCATTTATTTGAAAATACTAAAGTGAATGTGTCCCTTTTACAGTGTTTCAAAGATATCCTAAGGCTCATTTTGAAGAATTTCCTGCAGTTGTGTTAGTCTGTAGTCATTTTCTAGCTGAGAGCGACCACACACTTGAAACATTTACTCAAGTTACTCAAAAGACAAAATGTTTCTTTCCTAGGAGCATGAATAACCTGAGATGATATAATAGGCCTGATTTTAAGAAACCTCAAGTCAGGCAATTTTCTTTGATTTTAGGTGTTGACCTAAGTATGGTTTTGAAGGAAGATATATAGCCCCAGTGAAGTTATTGTTGATTGACAGAGAATAGGTTAATGACAATGTAGTCTTCCACAGCAAAGCATAGAATCATGGAATGGTTTGGGTTGGAAGAGACCTTAGAGATCACCTAGTTCCAGTCCTCTGGCATAAGCAAGGACACCTTGCATTAGACCAGGTTGCTCAAAGTCCTATCCAACCTGTCATTCAACGATTCCAAGGATGGGACATGATATCTTCAGGCAATCTGTTTCAGTGACCAGTCCACCAAAAAAAAAACCTGTCCTTCCACTTGAATCTGGTCTGTGGGCTGGCTTCTGACAGTTTAGCAGGCTACAGAAATAAGGAGACAAAATCTCTTTACTTCCTTGGATTCTGCCTGTGGTCTTTTTCCATTTCCAGCAATTACTCTTGCTATGTTTCAGATTTTGTCAACAAGCAAAGGGAAAATGCATCTTGTATGAAAGTCACGAATTTGCTCAAAACTACCACAGTGTAATCCAAGAAAAATTTTCCAGTTTAGATCTAATTATTACTTTTTTATGGGGAAAAGTCTCTGTTGTAATAATAGTAACAAGATTAATAAATAATAGCAATCTTGTCATATGCTTTTTTCTAGTGTTACACAAGCCCTCTCCTCATTCATGCAGAACTTGCAGTTGGTGGCTTCAGCCTGGCAGCAGTGATGGGTAACATGATTAGTGTCAGTATCTGGAGTATTTCACCAGTAGCAATATGATGTTCATATTGGTGGTATCTTCTTTCTCAATAAGTGAGTTACCCGAGGACATATTTGCTAACATGTTTTTACCCTTTCTTTTTTTCTCCAACAATCTGAAGCTCCACATTACAACCAGATTAACTATATACAGTGCCTTTTACCTGTATAATGTACTATTTTATCTGTTCTCTTTGTTATCCCTAAAAAATGGGGATACCCCTAAAAGCAATTTCAGGTGTTGCTTCCTTTACTTGACCACTGGTGAGTTGTTTACAGCCCGGTGTCACAAACAGCCCCAGTGTCAGCCTGTGCTCATTTATAATCACATCTGCCCTCCTCTGTTCTGCATTCTGTGTCTCCAATTCTTGATGCCTTTTCTATCTTACCAGGCCAGTATTTCTGTATACTACATATTCATGGTAGCCATAAATGTATCATTCTACGTGGAACAACTGCTTATTATTGCTATCTTAATAAAACTATGATTTAATACTTTACAAGGTTAAAGGAAAGTAGAATGAATTAGTGGCAACCATCTAGTCAATAGAAAAATTTAAAATTGTTAAAGCCAACCCAAGTAAAACAAAAACAGTTCAGAGAGGGCAAGCCTGATGCACCTCTGCTCTGGGCCTTACAAACTCATTTCAAAGCCTGTAACCAGATACAAACAATGCCAATACTGTGTTGCAGGTCTATGATGTCACAAAGTGTATGTTTTGTAGCTACACCATATCTCATGAGAACCCCCCAGAACTTATTTTCCTTTTGTGAGGTTGTGGTTGCTTCAGAACACTCTGTATTGTATCAAATTCCCCTACTGAATAATTGTCTGGCAAATTCTCAGAGTCTGGATTTTTACAGAGTTCTTCTGATCAGTGTGCAGAACACATCCTGACCTAACACACCCAGTTGCTGCCTGGAGTCCCCTTCTGTCTCCAATTTGAGTCTGTGAGAGACCTGCCTCCCTGCTGCTGTATCAACTAGGACTAGAAATTTGCACAGTAAAGGGAAGACACATAATCCAGGCAACCTTGGGAAAGAATTAAAAAGAAAGTGATGTGAGGCAGAAATAGGACAGAAAATGGAATTAAGCAGGTTTTAGGAATGGGATAGTGGGAAGAACAGGAGGTGTCAAAGAGTCTGAGCTCTCAGGAGAGAAAGAGACATGATCAGCAAGAAAGCTCAGTGTCTAGTCCATGTGAGGCAGAGAACTCACAAATGTAAAATTAGCAGCATGTTCACCTTCAGCTTCACAAACCACATCACTATGAGAAGTATAGAGATAATTCAAATACCAGATGAGTAATAATCTTCATTAAATTGCTAGATGAAATGTAAGATCTATCGCCTAAACTAAATGCAAAAAGCTCTACAGATCCAAACCACTCTTTATATTTCTCAGAACTGATTAATTTAAAAAAATGTATTTTACTTTCAATCTTAAAACAGTTGGGCAATTAAAATTCTAATCTAAATTTACACAAATCAAGTAATTACTTATGGAAACTGTTCTATAGGTGTTTCAAAAAACATTTATGGTTTACAATGGTCCAACAAATGCAAAAAGAGGCTATGCTTGCAGACCATAAAAAAGAAGCCAAAAACTTAAGATTGTTACTATGAATTTGAAATATTGAAATAAAGTCAATCTTTAACCTAAAATCACCTAGAAAAGTGATTGTTACAGTTTTGTTAAAAGTCTAGATATAGGAAAAGGTTTGTAGTTTCTGAAGTCTAAAACTGAAACAATAATTATTTAATTTACTTTGAAAAATACTTTTTTATTTTCCATCAAAAACCAGTTGAAACATGCAAGAATGTATCTGCCTTTAAAAGTCACTTTGAGCAAGAGCAGTAATCCCTTCTTAGATGGAGAACACTGAAGCTACCTGTAAACCAAATTGCATTTTCCACAGATGACAAGGCAGCTCAGTGTAATGGAACCCAGGTGTTAGACTAATTTCTAATTTAACCATAAATGAATAAAAGAAAAATATAATCCTCAATGCAAGTTGTTGTGATATTACAGAATCCATCATAATGAAGAAATGCCCCCACTTTGCACAAAGGTTAACTGTACAAATGGTATTGCATCAACGGAAATGTTAATGAGTTTGTGTGGCAGCAGGTAAGCAAGAGCTGGCAGAAGGAAGCTGTTGTGGTAGGCAGATAATTACAATGGAAGTCATGTCTTTGGTAATGACTGGGATTCACATCACATATCTTTTCAGTCACAAGACAATTTCACTAGCTCTGTTTATGGTAATCTATGGGATTATTTGACAGCAAGGTGACACTTTGACTTTGGAACAAATTTCTTTCATAGACAGCACAATTACTAATATTGTGACATTCAATTAGACATATCACTGATGTATAATTTTGATTTTAGAAAACAGACAAACATAAGGTATATTTTTCATTAGTACATGAAGTTCTTTTGGTTCTCAATTTGTTTTTCATCATGCTATTGCTTTGATCTTACTAATGTGTAGGAGTTGGGAGAAATTTAAAAGCTGTGAGTTTTTAACCATTCAGATGCAGGATTAGTAAAGAAAAAGGAAAAACTATGCAAACATGCAATTGTCTTAAAGAGAAGGAAAATAGATTTCCAGGCAATGTTTACTGTTTATTATAAACTCCACTACATAACAAAAAATCTGTAATGTGCTTTTCAGGAGGGAATTCTGACGGTACCTACACATGCTTTATCACATTGTAGGCCAAATCCTCAGCTAACCTATTTACCTCAATCTCACAAAACAGTCAAAAATAGGAAAATATTCAGGTGAAGAATCAAATCTTTGTGGCCTACTCTTCCCTTTATGAAAGGAATGTGAAATCACAGGGAAAGGACGACATTGACAACAAATGTGGTGAGTACCTCCTGAAGTCCCACCCTGTCCTTGGTCTCTGGCAGTAAGCAGAGTATCATTCTGAGTATTTCATTGCAAGATCAGAGAATACAGCACTCCACCAATACTTGCACCTAAGTGTTCTATACTCACAAGTGATAAAATACATACTTTGGTAAGCAGAAACTCATTTTCTGTTTGAAATTCTTCAATAAATGCTTTGTGAAAATGAAGTTTGGCCTCTGGGATGCAATGTGTCTAGTCAGCTAATGCACCTTTTATTGCTTCAGTTCTCTGAGTAGCTCACCTAATTTTACACAACTGCCTCATCTAAAATCTCTCTTGCTTCATAAAATTCTACCTTCACAAATACAGCATTGTAAATATTAAATGTATGGGGCGAAAGAAAACAAGAAAGGAGGATACAAGGAGGAGTGTAAATATATCAGAAGCAAAACTTTGGTTAGAAGACAAAAGCATTTCTGCAAATACATTGCCTTACTATAAGCATGGCACTTGCCCTACTAGTGATCTCTCTTCTGCCCTTGATGTAGGTTTTACAATTTAAAGTTATGTATCTACCATCTTTGTAGCTCTGAATCCGTTTGAAATGTTTTTTATTCTAAATTATAGGATCTGAGTATTAATCAAAGAACTGTTATAAGGAACAATAGTCATTCTGCATCCTTCTGCTATTGAACTTAGGTGCAAACTTTTGTACAGAAATTGGATTAGAAAAGTTGGCTTAGGTAACTTATTTATAGTCACGATGTGGAAAAAACCAATTTGCCATCAGTATCCTACTATTTCCTCTTCTGTTGAGAAATTTGTGACTTGAATGAACAAAATCTAGGGCCTTAATAGGATGTTGCTAGGATTTTTTAGACTAGTCACATTTTTCTGTCTCCAAGGAGACAAGTCACAGTCACAATGATCTCATATTTGTAGAGTAGTTTTTATATCAAAGAATGTACAAATGCTTCAAAACTTGACTAATTACACACATGAATCTTACCATTCACCACTGAATACCATCAGCCTCTGCTGTGAAAGGTTTTTAACAATACACTGTAAAGTTCACTTTAGTACAAGATATGGCTGCTATAAAGCAGGAGGAGTCTCAGCAGGCAGACAATAACACTTTAAATGGAAATGCAAAGACACCACTGAAGTTAACATACTGCTTAGGAAGTGTGCCACATCGATTTAATGACCTTCTTTTTTGTGTTTTGAGAGGACCATACATGCAATAGCTTACTGAGCAAGTTCAAGTGCACTTGATGCACTTAGAGTACTGTTCTCCAACATGCTGAGTACTGTGGTTCACAAGGCAACAAATGGTAACTCTGTAAAAATGACAGGATTAAATGTAAGTAAGTTCTTAAGTGCTTAACTGATTAGAACTTCCAGAGCTGCGTAAAAGAGTCTGTGTCCCTGAGTCTGACATTCACATCTTGAAAGTAGGATTCCTGAAGAAGAGAAATAAAGGCAGTGAAAAGCTTTGGTTTTTTCCACTGGCATGGTTTACAAGGTCAGAAATAAGTGATTTAGTCCCTACTCTCACCCATTCCTTTAGTTTTCTTTATGAGGCTACAGCTGAAGAGGACAAGAGTTCTGTTAAAAATAAAAAAAAAAAAACAAAACAAAAAAAAACCAACCCAAATGAAAACATACAAAAACCCACAAAACAAAGAAATAAACTCCAAAAACAAACAAAAAAAACCCAAAACCAAAACAGAACAAACAAATAAAGAAAAACAGCACCAAAACCCCCACTTAAAACATATCAGAAGAAATTTAGATAAAACCTAGATCTCTAAAAGACTTCTACGCAGCCGTTAAGATAGTTATAGAGATGCTGGTTTCCATAGACATCTCCAGTGGTGAAACAAAGATTGCACAAGAGGGAGGTTTACTCTAAGCACTGCTTTAAGAATTTTTCAGGTGGAAGAAAATATGCCTGAAGATGAATAGCTGCCACAGCCCCTGCTGCTCAAAGGAATGGAGATAGTGGACAGCAGTTTGATGACACTCTCAGGAGATAAGGAGCATATCCAAAAGTCTAGAAGAAGCAAGAAAGAGGGTCACCACAGAGAAAGGTGATTTTGAATAGGAAAATCTATTATCCTAGTCTTTTCCTAAAGCTCATCCACAGGTTCTTCAGACACCCTCGGACAATATGGGACCAGCTATTCTCAGTCATTCAACCTCTGGGACCAGCTGCCTTTTATGTCAGCATTTGGATTGGAGTTAGATTGCTTACCTTAAGCATGTCATGAATGGTGACAGTTATGTATCTCAAAAAATGTCTACAAAGGCAAATGAGCCAAGACAAAAGGCAACTAAACTAATACATTCTAAACATAATACTTTCTAGAATGAAATCTAAAGTGTTAAATTTTTATTTTTTTTCCTCCATGTTAAGACTTCAGCACTGCACATACAGTAGATGCCTTGCTCCACAGTGATAAATGCAGTATAGATGTTACATGCTCAGCTTTCATGGAATGGGGTTAGCAGACTTCTAGAAAATATCTTCTATGAGACAGGCATTTGAAAAGACCTGTGAACAGAAAGAAAAAAAGCCCAACTGCTTCAAAGACTCAGCTATCCCAGGTTCATTGACTGAACTCAGGAAGGTTTCCTGAGCCCATGTGTCTGAAACACAGAGCATCTCTTTATTTCTGAGCAGAAGTATTAACGGTTTGAACCCAGATTTGTTACCTCTTGAGGAATATTATGTCAGAGTATGGGTATTGTAAAGAGAAGGAAGGGGACACCCTCGGTATCTTCTCTTTGCATGGAGTAAGTAGAAACATGCAGGAACCAGAAAGAGTTGACATAATATCCAGCCCACTTCAGTTAGTAGCTGGCAGAAAAAAAATCACTCTACTGGAGGAATCCAAAGAGCAGGAAAATATTGTTATATTAAAGTTGTCCTTTTAAGTCTGCTTTTACTCAGCAGTCAGAAAATGCATCAAGATGGAAATATGTACCTGTGACCTTCTTTTCTTGTATTCCCAGTCCTACAGGTAATTAGTCTCCTACTCCTCGTACCAGAAGGTCTAAGGCAGAAGGCGTGAAACCTGAGGGTAATATATATTCTGTGATACCAAGGAATGCTCCAGTTCCCATGAATGAATATTCAGCCCTGACAGAAATTCAATTCAGTATCAGCATGAGGTCTGACAGGTAATCCCCATCCCCTGCCATGGTTCCTATGGTAAAGAAACATATTCCCCAATGGTTTCCCAAGTGCATTCCAGTAAAGTGTCAAACCAAGAGACTAAAATGTGATGAGACACCAGCTGGCACCAACAACAGTTTGGCATGGATGCAGGAAGTGTGAGGGCAACTGAGCAGCAGAGGAGGACAGTAGCAGGAGCTGGGGCACAGGAGGAATGGGAGAGACACAGTCAAGACGTCTACAGGTATCCAGTTTTATTCATGGGCATATGACCAGAGGTGAGAAGGAAGCTCTGTAAAACCTGGAGGTTTTACAGGACCTGGGGGAGGGGATTCAACTACTCACTCACAGTCTGATCCTGGGAACTCCCAGCTGGCTCTCACCAGATCAGATTGAAGCTATCAGAGAAAAATCCAGTGCTGTGGCATTAGGAAGTAGAAATTAAAAGAGGATGCTCGGTTACATGTGTTCTCTACATGTAACAGCAGATTCGTTCCCCAGATAAAATTTCATTTATGCTCTCCCGTGTGCATGTTGGAGATGCACAGCAGAACAAGGAGCAGGTAACTAGTAATGAAAGGAAAAGAAGAAAGGCCATTCTTTACTTGCACATCCAAAGTGTGGGGGTGCATCCCCCCATCTCCAGGCCTCAATATGTTCTGAGAAATGCTTGCCAAGCCTCGGCTCTGACCAACAGCACCTGAGCTGGGCAACTGTTGAGCTGATCAGAAATACCATCTGCTCCCAGGAACTTGTGGTGCCTAATGAGCTCCTCCCCTCATTTTTGAACAACCTTGGAAGCTTTTTTTTGCCTGAATAACAACTCAAGTGGAACAATATTTTTGTTCTCATACTTTCAACGAAAGTTTCTGATATGAAGTGCAGCCAAGATGAAACATTGCTATGACTAAAGCTGACTGTCTTGCGGCCCTATAAAGAGTGGTTTAAAATGAGACCCTGAGAGCTGTCCAGGACCACAGCAGGCTGTGACCAGCAACCTCCCTCTGAGCAGAACACCTCTCAGAGCAAGCAAACTCAGGTTTGCTGCACTCGAAGGATGGCCAAATGACAACAGATCTGACACCCCCACTCCCCGAGGCTCAACCCTTCACCCATTGACAGGATGAAAAGGCATCTGAAGTGAGTATTCCACTACCTTCAAGGGTAATTTTTCATAGTTACCTTGTACAGACTCTTTATGGCTGTGTGCATGCAAGCATGCATATCAAATGTGGGAGAAATGCCACTCTCCTTGATTCTTAAGTACTTTAGATTTGTAAGGAAGTTAGGCCTGTAAGTAAATTACTGTTTTGATATAGTAAATCCTATATGAATTCTTTGCCAAATTGTTTAAATTATGTAGTAAATTAGGTGAAATGTTGTTAAGTTTAAGTACTATCAAATTTAAATGTTGTTAAGTGCTATTGGGCCCTTAGGGTTTGGATTGATTGGCTCTGGATTTTTTTGTTACTTTTCCTCAGTGTGCCTTAACCATCTAGTAAGTGGTAGATTAAACCTTGCCAACAAATTTTGTCATGCTGCCACTTTTATATTAAACCTGTTTTTACTGATGCCTTTGCTGGCAATTCTTTAAGCAATCTTTAAACATTCTTTCATGATACATATGCATAGGAAGAATTTGAGTAAGAGGAAACAGGAAAGAGGAACAGGTGTAATGTGTTCACGGAAAAGTAATTCCCTCAAACAAGGAGAAAACAGCAGGATAAAAAATGGAGAGGAAAGAAAATCACTCAACCGTGAAACACTCTGGGAATGGGAAAGGTGCCCCTAAGAGCTCCACTTTGCACTTGGAAGTAGTGAGGGGAATTGACCAAAGAGCCGGGATACTGGAGGCTTCCAGCTGGCCCTGCAGCCAGCATGCTGCCCAGATGCTAGACACCTGCCTTGTTTACAGCCGCTCCCCCACTGGATACTGGAGGCTTCCAGCTGGCCCTGCAGCCAGCATGCTGCCCAGCTGCTACACAGCCTGCCTTGTTTACAGCCGCTCCCCCCGCGCATCTCTGTGAGTGGAGAACATGGCTGTAAAACCAGCAAGCACTTCAGAACTTTTTACTTAGAATGGGAGCCTTCTCCTTTTCCCTACTTTTATCTTCTTCTCCTTTTTCCTCCTTTCATCTTGTTCTTGAGAAAAGTAAAATTAATGCTTTAATTCTCTCCTAAGCTCTGAATTATTTTCTCATGACCCATTAAAGAGCTACAACTACAACAACAATATCAAAAATACCCTCAAAAAAGAAACAAAAAACCCCCCAAAAAATCAAAATCAAACAAACAAAATAAACCACCCAAACTAACCAAACAACAAAAAAAAACAAAACAAGTAAATCTTTGTTTTCTAGTTTTCTTTTTAATCAGGCATATAGGCAGGCTAAAGGATCAATGCTTATTAGGTAATTTGGGTGGATTTCCATAGGATAATAACCTCATGGTGCTGAATTCTTCAAATCTAGCAAGCAATAAGACTCCCTGACCATGTCCTGAGAAGGTCTGAACTTTTCCGTATTTCAGAGGTGGATTTTTCTGTTTACTGATGATTTTTGTTGTTTTCACTTATAATTGCTACAGTCTCTAAAACAGTTTTAAAAAACTACAATCAATATATGAAGGCTTCTGTGATAACTGACATACATCTATGCAACTGAGAGCTAGGTGTTACAAACTTTAAAAGAAGTCTGCCAAGCAGTTCTTGAGTGACGTACGTCACAGCTAGCACTTCCTCTCTAGCAGAAATAAAATAAATGAAGGCTCTTTATTAAACTACTCTTCTGTGTAGAATTATGTATCTTTACAGTTTGGACAATGATGCTCTTTTCTTTTGGTCAAAACTTGAAAATCTTTCAGATTTAAGAGAAAAAATTATAATATTCTGAAAATTCAGGCATGAGGAATAAGGGATTAAGCTAATGTAATTTCATAATTGTGATTACCAATGATGGGTCTTTACAGCTTAATGTTTTCATCTGCCACATGCATCCCAGCATTTATCTAAGTGTCCCTGTGAACACAATCATGCTCCAAAACAACACAGATGTCAAAAGTATTTCCATACACGTGTTATTCTAAAGGAAGCATACACGTGTTTTGGCATCCCAGCATTTATCTAAGTGTCCCTGTGAACACAATCATGCTTCAAAACAACACAGATGTCAAAAGTATTTCCATACACGTTTTAAAGTGTTATTCTAAAGGAAGCAAATATTCTTCAGAATTAGAAAAAAAAGGAATTGAAATATGGTTTAATTTTGAACATCTTTTAATATTACAGTTATGCAAATTTGATTAAAACAGAAATTTTAACCAAGAGTGAACTGGTCACTGAAGAACAGCTGTGTATAGTCTGCAGCTGATTTTCCACAGCAGCATGCTGTTCCACAGTCCTTCAGCTCCCTCTGCTGCTTATTTGATTCACAAATTTTTCATATTTGCATGGAGTTTTTACTCGTTTTTTTTAACCTCTGCTTCAATGAGAAAAAAAAGTTGCAGGTTAAAATTGCACCTGAAGCAATGAAATGATTGCTCAAATTGATAAACAGTGTGTGCGAAGTTCCATGTAATTATTGTCCCTCCTTTTCTCAGGGAATGAGAAGCCCATTAGGCTGTCCAGATTGCTTTCTGGTGACTTGCTGTGCATATATTCTGCCATTATAATTTGACTTGGTATAACTGAAAAGTACGTGTTGCTTAAACTGACTTTTTCTGGATACGTAATTTTATTTCATAGAAATTATTACATAGAATCAGAATCATTTAGGTTGGAAAGATCATTGAGTCTGACTGTTAACCTAACAATGCCAAGTCCACCACTAAACCTATATGTCTTCTAAATACTTTCAGGGATGGTGACTCGACCATTGTTCCAATGCTTGACAACCCTTTCCGTGAAGAAGTATCTCCTAATATCCAAACCAGACCTCTCCTGGCTCAACTTGAGGTTGTTTCCTCTTGTCCTATCACATGTTGTTTGGGAAAAGAGACCAAGCCCCACTTGGCTACAACCTGCTTTCAGGTAGTCGTAGAGAGAGATAGTTTCCCCCAGGCCCCCTTTTCTTCATGATAAAGAACCCAAATTTCTTCAACTGCTTTTTATATGAATTGTGCTCTAGATACTTCATCAGCCCTATTTCCCTTTTCTGAACATCCTCTAGCACTTGAAGTGAGGGGCTCAAAACTGAGCACAGGACTCAAGGTGTGGCCTCACCAGTGCTGAGTATAAAGGGATGATCATTGCCCTGGTCCTGGTGGCCTCACTATTTCTGATATACACCAGGATGCCATTGACCTTCTTGGCCACCTGGGCACACACTGGCTCACATTCAGACAACTGTCAACCAACAGCTCCAGGTACACCTTTCCAGACACTCTCCCCCAGCCTGTAGTGCTGCACAGGGTTGTTGTGACCCATGAGTAGGACCTGGCTCTTTGCCTTGATTAACCTCATACTGTTGACCTCGACCCATCAATCCAGCCTGACCAGATCCCACTGCAGAGCCTTCCTACCCTCCAGTAAATCAACACTCCTGCCCAGCTTGGTGTCAACTGCAAACTTGCTGAGGGTGTACTTGATCTCCTCATCTAGATCATCAAAAAAGATATTATACATGACTGGCCCCAATGATGAACCTTGGGGAACATGACAAATGACCCACAGCCAACTGGATGTAGCACCATTCACACCACTCTCTGGGTCCAGCCACCCAGCCAGTTTTTAACCCATTGGACAGTGCACTTATCCAAGCCAAGAGCAGCCAGTTTCTCCAGAATGTTGTGACAGTGTCAAAGGCTTTACCAAAGTCCAGGTAGACTGCATCCACTAGGTCACCTTGTCACAGAAGGAGATCAGGTTGGTCAAGAGGGACCTGCCTTTCATAAACCATGCTGGCTGGGCCTGACTCCTGGTTGTCCTGTATGTGCCACATTATGGCACTCAAGATGATCTGCTCCATGACCTTCCCCACCCTAAAGACAAGGCCTACAGGCCTCTAGCTCCCTGGATCCTTTCAACCCTACTTGTAACTGGGCATCACATTTGCTAACCTCCAGTCAACTGTGGCCTTCCCATTAGGCCATGACTGCTGATAAAGGATGGAAGATAGTTCAGTGAGCACTTCTGCCTGCTCCCTCAATATCCATGGTTGGATACCATCTAGTCCCAGGGACTTGTGTCTGTCTAAGTGCTGTAGCAGGTCACGGACCATTTCCCCTTGGATTATGAGGGCTTCATTCTGATCCCTGCCTGTTTCCCAGGTCAGGAGCCTGGGTTCTCAGAGAACAACTGGTCTTACTACTAAAGACTGAGGCAAAAAAAGCACTGAGTACCTCAGCCTTTTCCTCATTGTTACTATGTTTCCCTCCCCCCCCATCCAATAAAGCATCAAGAATCAACTTAACCCTCCTTTTGTCACAAAGGTATTGATTGAAACACTTTTATTGGCTTTTTGTACCCAATAGGCAGATTAAGTTCTAGCTGGGCTTCGGCCCATCTAATTTGCTCACTGCAAAACCTCATAACATCCTTACAGTCCTCCCGAAAGGCCTGGCCCATCTTCCAACTCTCCTGTTTTCCCTGAGTTCCAGCCAAAGCTCTCTGTTCAGTCAGTCTGGGCTGCTCCAGTTCCTTAGCAATTTCGTTCTTGAAGAATGTCTTCTCCCTTCAGGACTGCCTTCCACGGCACCCTGCCAGCCAAGCTCCTAAACAGGATGAAGTCTGCCCTCTGGAGGTCCAAGGTAGTTCTGCTGAGTCCCTTACTTCTCCAAGAATTGCAAAATCAAACATTTTGTGATTACAGTGCCCAACATGGTCTCCAACTGTTTCCAGTGATATACACATTTATGTTAAGAATTCTGTCTTTCTATAGCTCAATGTCCTCTTTATTAGCAATATTTCTTGCAGATATCTCTGGAATACTTTCTTTCCAAGATTTTCATCATTTTCATGTTTGCCTATCAAAAATGTTAAAGAAAAAAAAAGGATCATGCATGCTTGCATTTTTTTAGTTTTTATTGCTATATTTTTCATTTCTAAGTAGACTTTATAAAGCTTATCCCAGATAGAAGACAAATGTATGTATTCAAACTATGTATTGGTCAGAACACAATATAAATGCAAACACACACACATTCATTCAAGCAGAATGTTGGTTAATAAGGTGTAATGAAGGGAAGGCATTATCTGCCAGAATATACGTCAGAGCTATAAAAAACCCAGCATCATACATCATACTGACTAAAAGAGTGACTTGAAGAACAGCAAAGGTTAAGGGAATATTATCACATACTATTATGCTGATTTTGAGGCATCTCTGATCCTCAGAGGATTTTGGAAACTGCAGGTCTATAGACTACATGGATAATGGGAAGCCTAGAATTCAATGAGTAATTTTCTCATAGGTATCTAGGTTATTATACCCATTTTTTTTCTGTTCAGATATTCAGCCATGAGATTATGTCAGTCACTGATGAATTACTCCAGGAAAATAAGATTATGAAATCTCAATTTGAAATTCTGTAAAACTACTGAAAGCACAGGTTTGAAGAATCTTAGTCAAGACCTAACTTCCTCCAGTACAACAGGGGTGACTTCCTGAGGGATCTACATCAATGCTTAGCCCCAGAAGCAATGGTTCCTGTAGGTATGAATTACTACACCTGGAAATAAATGCAACCACACATAGTCCAACACAAACAGAATTCAGACAATTCAGACTTGATCAGCTCTCTCAGGTACTTTGTGTTTGTTCTGCTTTGTCCTTTGTAAGGACTGTGCTTAGGTTTTAATTTCAGTGTCTGCTGCTGATCAGGAAAAGGCAACATACTGTTGCCTTCAGGCACCTTGTTCCCTCAGCTCTCTCAGGTACTTTGTGTTTGTTCTGCTTTGTCCTTTGTGAGGACTGTGCTTAGGTTTTAATTTCAAAGTGGCTGCTGCTGATCAGGCACCTTGTTCCTGAGTGACACCTTAGAAGCAGGACCACTGGGCTGAAGACTTATCACATGACTGAATACTTCCCAGGAGGAAATTACAGAATGACGGTCAGATCCAAAACATTGTAGGCACATGAAATAAATAGGTGAATTGCAGGAGCCCAAGTCTAGTCAAACAAGGGCCCTGTCAAAGGCTGCCAAATTTTGAAGGTACTTGGGATTACCTCCCCCTTTCAGCTGTAGCATGTTAGGCTCTTGAAATTGGTGCATGTGCTGACATTTCCCTTCCTGAGCAGTTCAGTGCCTCACTGCAGCTCAAGTCTCACCAGAGCCTGCTGCCCTACTACAGTCAAATTATGTATTGCCCAAAATTGCCCAAAAAAGCTTCATACATCGACAGTCCTGTTGTCACAAAACATTTTGGAACACAGAACAGGAGAATGCAACACTGATCATCTTACCCAGTCCTCCAATACCAAAGACAATGAGGACATGAGCAGCATGTTCAGGCCATAAAGTACTTAAGTCACAAAAGCTTCCCACCACTGGAAATGTTGGACCACCCAAGAATTTCAGGAAGTGCTCAGAAGCAAATGTGGCAGTTACTAAATTTTGGGTTTAGCCACAGTTATTAAATCTAGAGTATAGAGCTGTAGTTCAGGTGCCCATCTTTTAAAACAAAGTGATGAAGATTATCAAGTTCATTACTGTGTATCGAAGACAGGGAAAATGTGAAGATTTTATGGAAAGATTTATTCAGTGACAACAAAATTTTCAGAAACCAAGTCCTAGTCAGTCAGAGTGAAAAATTAGAAGCACATTGAATTGTATTTGACGAGTCATTTGGCATACTAAATTATCTGTCTGGAAACAGGTGAGGAAGCACCGTTTTTAGTCTCGTACACTTACCCCACTTACTTCCATGGAAGTTGGCTCATCAAAAACATCTAAAAAATTAATTTATATGTTTGATAGATTTGCCCCTTCCACAAGCACTGTGGACATAGACTATAACTCCAGATGTTACTGAACAATCAGATATTAATGTCCTTTCTTATGTGGCTTCCCCCGCCCCCCTCACAAATTAGCAGTATAGCGATCTCTGTTCTGAAAGTCTCTGTAAGCACGTTTTGCATCTGCCTTGCTGTGTGGGATTCTTCCAAAAGGTTCCAGATCATTGAAGCAAGCATCAAAAACTTCATCCACAGCTTTTTCTGCTGTTTCTTTGCTAACTTTTCTAACAGCCAGAATGGAACGAATTGCTCTGTCTCGTACACAAGTCTAAAGTGAAAAAAAAAATCTGTCATTATTAGCATATTTTTTTCCAGATTTTGTCAAATATTAATTTCTATTATATAGGTGACAATTTCGTATGAAAGAAGAGTCAAACAGTGCCTGTAGTAAGCATTAAAGTACATTTTAGTTCCATCCTGTGTAAACTATGTGCTTTAGTTTTCCATGTACACAGAAACCATAAAATAATTAAAAGACATTCCTTTTAATTCCTTTAGAACAGGAATTAAAATACAATTTGGCATTTTTTGTAGGTATTAAGTATTTATAAAACTTGACCTAAAGAAAAGTCAGAAAGAAACAGATACAAATACCACTTGGGTCCTTTACAAACTGAAATGCTGTAAAACAAAGGAATGACTTCTCTACTGGCCTTCATTTTGATAGTTCTCTTTAAGGTAACTTTTTCTTACAGTTTGTTTACCAAAAGACCAAAAATATGTAAACATCATTTACAAGTTAACTGCCACTCTAACATGTGTGACACTTGGGTCTCAATCTGTAGACTTCATTATTATTCACAAAAATAATTCCTACAAGACTTAATACACGTGGTTATTTAGAAATCTTCTCATTTTGCTTCCTTCAGTTTTCAATAACTTTTTAAGAGTGTCACCCACTTAAAGTGGATAAGGTATTTCCACTACATTTCCTGCAAGCCCTGCTTTTTGTTTGGTTTTAGCCATCCATTGTCAGTGGTAATGCTTTAAAACAGGACTAAATGTTCAGAATTTCACTCCAATAAAAATAACAAGGTGGGGAAAAAAAACCTAACATCGATCATTAAGGATTAGTTAAGAGGAAACAGCAACTCTATGGCATCTAGTTCTTTTTTAAAGTTTTCAACTATGAAAGCTCAGAAGGCTAAGACTGAGTAGGTAAAAAACCAAATTATTAGATTTGCATTGCCACAGGTTTTACCTGATGGTGCCCTTTCAATCCAAATTTAAACCTGGCGATTTCATTCATCAAAGTACAGTCTCCACTGAGATTAGCAGCTCGAATCTATTGAGAAAAATAAAAAATCATAAGATCAGAGAAACACATGAAAATACAAAGTCAAAGAAATTGTAACAAAAACTTCTCTTCAGTATATTTCTGGTGACTGTTGGTAGAGAATATTCCCGAGGCCACTTTAATTTCTTAATTACCTGTCAGGTAACTAAGTACTGACACATACATACTTAATTTCTTAAGTACCTGTCACTACCATACCCTTTACATCCATCTCAGCCTCAGTGAACTACAACAACCTTCAAGTTTCTCTACCCCTCACACATCCCTAAAATTTAAATAAATGAGCAGTAGAGAGTATATGTATGTGTGTATGTATACAGATGAACTGCTAGAAGAACATGGAAAGGAATATTCTCCCCAGTCTGTATCAGAATCTGCTACAGTAGTCAGGAAGAAAGGCAGATACCTTTCAAAGACTACAGATGCAACACCAGAAGAGCAGTAACCCATCCGTTTTGCAAAAAGCTAGATTTAAATAAGCATGTATGTTTTACCTCAACTGTCTTGTCCTGTATGCTAGAATTTCTTTTGTCTGCTAAATATTCTATACCCTACACAGTCTGTTAGGAAATGTAAATAAATCCTGTTTTCCTGTAATTAAGTACCAGAGTGAAAATAAATGCATAGAAAATATGAAAAAATAAGAATTAAAAAAGCCGGCAACAAAAAATGTAAATATCATACAATTAAGTAATCAAAAGACCTAAAGTGAGCAAATAATCCTGACAAGAGCAAGAACATGCACAATCTTGATTTATATAAAACTTATGTTTGAGGTTTACATGCTTTATTCTGCACTGTGGAAATGCTTGGACAAAAAAATAAAGTATATGACAGTAAATAATTAAGAACAATTGTACTGAGTTTACATGGCAAAATGTTGGCAGTGGGGGCTTCCCAGGGTGTCTTCTGTGAGACTGGAGAAGTGGCTGAGCCTACGTCAGACAGAGACTGTTTTAACTGGTTTTAAAACAGACGCACCATTAGTGGTGCTGGTTTCAGCTCTGTGACTACACATTAAAGAAAGGATAAAAAAAAACTCAGGACAGCTGTGAGACAGAGGAGTGATGAAAAATTGAGGGAAACAGCCCCACAGATGCTGAGGAAAGACAGGGAGGAGGTGCTGCAGGCATCAGAGGAAAAGACCATGGAGACAGAGGTTGTCTCCCTGCAGTCTGTGAAGGAACACAGCAGAGCAGATATATCCACACAGCAGTCCATGGAAGACATCCTGACACGAGAGACAAACATGCCCTGAAAAAAGCAGCAGCCCACAGAGAGCCCATGCAGGAGTACATTTTCTGGCAGGAACTGTGGGCCTTGGGGGACCAGTGCTGGAGCAGCCCATTCGTGAAAGACTGTATGCTGTGGAAAAAACTCAAGTTGGAGGAGGTCTTGAAGAACAGCAGCCCAAGGGAAAGACTCATGTTGAAGCAGCTCATGAAGGACTGTATTTCGTGGGAAGGGCCTCAAGCTGGACAGGGAAAGAGAGCAAGGATGAAGGAGGAGTGGAGAGAAAGTGTTATGAACTGACCACATTCCCTGGCTCCCTGTGCCACTTGGCAGAGAAGGAGATAGAAGAATCAGAAATGAAAGAGTGAAGCTGAGCCTGGGATAGACTTTTCTATGACAATATTATACGGATTACATCAGAAATCAAATAAAAGCATGCAGATTCATACACACAACACCTGTGTCACATACACAAGAGGAATACCTCCCAACCTGGCCTCCATTTAATTTCACCTCCTAAAGTGTCAGGTGTTAAGGCCTTTAACACTCAAATGTCCTCTGAAACCACAGAATGGTTTGGGTTTTAAGGGGCCTTAAAAATCATCAAGGTCTTATCTCCCTGCCATGGGCAGGGACACCTTCCACTAGACCAGGTTGCTCAGAACCTCATCCAAAGGTGATGGATTTGTAACTACAGTGTACTAGCAGAAATACCACAATTACTCAAAAAACGAATGTTACAGGAAAAGACAAGTTTGTGGTTAATCAAAAACACCTAAACAAAACCAAGGCTACTGTGATAACTACCCAACACACCATGACTTGCTTGGAATAAAAAGAATTCTATAAGCATTTGATTAACATATGAATGCGTTTTCACTTCTAACAACTCTCTTGTTTGCCAATAACCACTTCTTACACTCACAGTAATCACATTCTACTTAGCAGGACATGGACTTACTAATATCTGTGAAAACTAAGTGTTTTCTGAACAAAACCATTTAGGTTGGCCTGACAGAAAGGACAAAATGTATTAACAGCATTAAAACAAATTAATTTTGTGTAACAGACCATATAACACAAAGCAACCCTAATAACCAGCAATAATTAATAAAATGACAACATTAGAAGCATTTTAACTTACCTCAGAACATGCTAAGTGTTTGACATTTTTAAACCAGTCAACATGTGCACGGCAGTGATCAAATGCATGAATCAATTCATGTGCGACCACCCGGTTCATATGGGATTGTTGGCGAATGTTGTTCTGACATAGAACAATCTGCAGAAAAAGAGATATAGGTAGTCTTTTCACTAAGTTTCAACACCTCCCTTACTTCTCAGAGACACACCACTGACAGCATTTAGGGTCCTTGGATTGATGTTCTTCAACATCAACAGCCTTATCATACTGAAGTGTACTAGTTCCAATGCCATGGAACATCTCTCATTTATCTTGTTTTCATTATTAACTCATGTAACAGTATGGGTGGATTTAATCCTAGCAACAAAACACTAAAAAAAATTTCAGTCCTTTGAAAGGCTACTATGTCCAGCACCTACCTGAGATGTGGCAGCATCAAAACCTCCACTGACACAGCCATCACAGTTTTCACAAGAAAAGTGCCGGTCATTGAAGACAGTGCTGAAAGGCCCAAACAAACAAAGTCACAGGAAAGAATTTGAAAAACTTCAGTCACTACTTATCACAGTAACATTACTATACAGAATGTGACAAATTAGTTTACATACCAACCAGATTGCTTCAGAGCCTCAAGGAGAAGTCGAGCATATGGATCTAGAAAAACATTGCTGCAATCAATTTCTCTAGACAATAGTTTTGAAAATCATCTACAAACAAAATATAAAGACAGTCAAGGAAAAAATCAAATAAGAAAAGCTCTACACACACAAATTTATACTTTGCAGTATTTAATCCTATTGCAATGAACTGGAATCTGTTACAAATCAGACTACGTGATACGTGATACAGAATCATAGAATAGTCTGAGTTGAAAGGGACTTTAGAGATAAACTAGTCCCAATCCCCCTGCCATGGGAAAGGACACGTTCCACTTGACCAGGTTCCTCAGAGCCCCATCTACCTGGGCCTTGGAACACTCCCAGGCATGGCGCAACCACAGCTTCTCTGGGCAACTGTCCCAGTGCCTCACCACCCTCACAGTAAAAAATTTCTTCTGTATATCTAGCCTAAATTTGCCCTGTTTCAGTTTGAACACATTATTCCTTGTCCTATCACTACAATTCCTGATGACGAATGTCTGGCTTCCACGTATGCCCCTTCAGACACTGGAAGGTTGCTCTGCTGTTTCCATGCAGCCTTCTCTTCTGCAGGCTGAAGAGCCCCAATTTTCTCAGCCAGTCTTTGTAGGGGGAGCTGCTCCACCCCTTTACCAACTTGACAGCCCTGCTCTGGGCTCACTCCAACAGCTCCAACTTCTTCTTATGCTGGGAGCACTTGACCTGGCTGCAGTTCTACAGGTGGGGTCCCAGGAGAGCAGAATAGAGGGGGAGAATGACCTCCCTTTACCCACTGGCCATGGTCCTTTTGATGTAGCCCAGGACACAGAGTAAAAGCTGCTCAGCAATCAAGTCATTCCTGACATCATTTTATTACTAATAAACATAAACAGAGTGACCTTCAGTGACCATCGTTTGCTGTCAACACTCACAGGCCAGATCAAACAGTGCAAGGGGCACGGATGCACAGACACTGACAAATCATCTCAACTTCTCTGGGAAAAAAAAAAAAAGAAGCACAGGAGAACCTTCTTATAACAAAAAAGCCTCTCTCAGCCACTTTCGAAATTCTATTTTCTCTTAACCAAAGCAGCCCCACCTGGCCACCGGCTGGGGCCCAGCCCGGCCGCCGCGGGGGAGCCGGGGCCGGAGGGCTCGGCCCTGCCCGGGACCCGCGGCACAAGGTCACCGCCGCGGGCTCCGCCCGGCACCTCTGCGCCGCGGCCGGGCCCGCAGGACGACGGGGAGCGCTTACTCGGCGGGTGAGGGACCGGGCCGCATCCCCGCTCCTGTGGTCCACGGGCCGCGCGGGCTGGCAGGGCGAGCGCACCGTGGTGGAGTCAAGGCCTCGCTTGCAACTTTTGGGCGGCGCAGAGGCGGGTGCTGGGGCTCGGAGGGGCTGCTCGGCCTCGGGGCCGCTCCCGGGCGGGCCTGTGCTGCGGCCGCTCCAGGGGAGGCGCTGGGAGCAGCAGCCCTGTTGAGAGGGGAATAAAAGTGCCCTGGAGGGTGTAAGGGCTGCGCGCAGAGGCTGCTGTCAGGGCGTGGGTTAAAGGCGTTGCTAAGTCGTGCGCGGCTAGTGGGTAACGGAGCAATTTGATTTGATACGCTTCAGGATGCTTTAGAGTAACAGAGAACAAACAGCCAGATTTCGTGTTAGATTTTCGCCTGCGTGAGAATACTGTTTTAGTCAGACATAGGAAAAAGGAAACTTCAACAGATTACAAGATTTATTTTTTTTTTTGCATATTTTTTAAGTATTTTGTTCTACCTACCTAGAGATGCTGGGCTGTATGGAATATTTGATGGGTCCAAAGCCCAAGCTGCACAAAAGTAACAGACTGAATGTTACAGTGGTAGTTCGGCATGGTGCAACAGATGAAGGTGGAAAAAAACATAGTAAGCTCCGTAACTGGAAACATGATGAAAGCTGTGTATTTTTGGCTTCACTGAAAGTTTATTTCTGTTTTGTTTCAAATAGTCCTAATACGTTGCTGAGAATAATTATGTCAGCACTGTGCACAAACTAGGGAGAAATAAACTGCTGCAGCAGGGCATCTGCTCAGCTGCTGATTCCTTACCATGTAAAAACATTTCTGCTTTGGTAGCATTAGTTCACTAGTAATCGTGCCGTGTGTTTTTCCATCTCTTTGAGACCCTTTACCACAGAAATCATTAGCTTTGTTTGGCTCATAAATTTTTATATTGTTGTGCTACTAGGTTATTGCACGGGTGTGAAAAATAACATTAAATAAAGTATGTCAAATAGCCTAGACCTATTTCTTCCTTAAAAGCTTTATTTGTAGTATCTCTACAAATACCTTATTTGTATTTCCAAGAGGCTTGATCCTGAAGCTTGCCATCAAGGGGTTATAGTTAGCAACCATTCATAACTCTCTTTGTCTAAGTTTGTATTTAGCTTATCATGAGTTACTTAATCATGATTGTTATCAAAATATGTTTGCTTCATCCTTTCAGATTTTTGTGCTACGAACTGTACACATGTGGGGTTTCTTTTTTTCTTGTGAATTGTAATCAACATTTTTTTAAGGTTACTTTTTAATTGTGACTTAATATTTTTGTGATATTGAAACTTCTTTCACTTAAAACAACAAAATTGAGACAACAAAATCTATGAAGACAATCAAGCATTAATAATTATTAAATGGTGTTTTAGGGACTTGCACTTTCAGGATTACCATTGACTTTTGGGTGCTTTACCTTATATTTAGTTAGGAAAACGTGAATTACTTTTTGTTGTGATATACTTTGTTTTATCTGAATAATATGGCTTCCCTTCATTTTTTCAAAGACATTTAAGCTGTGTTTTGTCTTAGTCTTTTAGTGTTTAATGTTCATACTATGCTGTTGGGAAGTCTGACTGGCATGTAAGTCAGACTTGTTAGTTTTGAAGTAGCTAGCTTCCTTCACTACATATTTCCAACTTCTTTTAAGAATGCTTTTTTCCTTGAATTTTGGCAGATTATGATGAGTGCACCAAGTAAAGCGATAGAACTGCAGCTGCAAGTGAAGCAAAATGCTGAAGAGCTGCAGGATTTTATGAGAGAATTGGAGAGCTGGGAAAAAGATATTAAAGAAGTGGATTCTGAACTGAGGAAACAGAGTGGGGTCCCAGAAGAGGTAAGAAAACACAAGACCAGTGTCAACTCAGCTATTCATACTGTGATAGTGTTTATAATAATTATGTTTTACATTAGCAAAATTGCATTTTTTACTTAAAATATCTGAATAGAAGGCAAAAACCAATCCGTGATGTGTTCGTCACCCAAAGTAAACGAGAGATTCCTCTGTAAACTGCACCACCAACAGAGATGTGGGCCAGTAGCCCCTGAAGGTGATGAGGCCAGTGAATTTTTTATCGGTTCTGGGTTGGTCTGTGAGAATATTTCTGTTTGCAGCATCAGTATTGGTAATTTACTGCTGACATTTAGTATATTGAAGTGATTCTTCAAATGATACTCTTCAAAAACTCAGTTTTATATCATGCATGTAATATGTGCTATTAAGTGTTGAAAGATTATAGTTGTTAGTGGTTTTGTAGAGCTCTTGAGAACAGCTTGCTGGATGGATTTCTAAAATAAAACTAGCCACTAGATAGATATTCTGTCTAGATACAGGTGCTGCAGATTCTTCAGTGCAAGTGATTTTCACCTATCTGTTTTATAATAAGTTACTTAATTCTGTTTAGAATTTGCCACCAATTCGAAACAAGACTTTTAAGAAAAAGAAGAAAATCAAAAATAAAGTCCCTTCAAAGATAACCTCTGAGGAAAACAAGAAAAACAAGATCAAGTCTTATGATTATGAAGCATGGGGAAAACTTGATGTGGTGAGTCTCAAGATTTGCTTTGTTGCCAGAGTCTCTCCCCAGCTGGTTCTGTGTTAAATAAAATTTTGTTACAGTGCTGAGAATTCAGTCCACTAGTCAGTATCTTACTGTGCTGGGTATTGTATGAACATAGGGTGGCTTTCTCCCAAAAAGGTTGCATGGTTAATATTTGGAATATTGATAAATACTGGGTTTTCTGTTGACTGTGCTTTCATCCAGCAGATTGAATTTCAGGTTAATGAGAAAAAAACTTGTTTTAACAATAGGCCTATTAAGAGGTCGTAATTAGAGTAGAATATAAGACTAAGCACAACTGTCAGTGTTGGAGGACACATTAATAAAATCTTACTTGTATTATTTTGCGCTGTTAAATTATAAAGAAGACAACAGTTTGGATTTTTTTTTTCTCATTCCAGGATAAAATACTTGAAGAACTTGATAAAGAAGATAGTACTCATGATTCTGTATCTCCAGAATCAGACTCTGAAGAAGATGGAATTCGTGTAGATACTGAAAAGGCTCTTGCAGAGAAGGAAAAGGTTATTGATGCTTATTATTGATAAAAAAGAAAAGGATAGGAGTATTTGTAATTTTCTTTTAAAAGATCATTTACTGGGACCACACGTCTGGTAAAAGAATTGCCCATTTGGAAGTCTTCCTGTGTGTTTCATTATTCCAAAATTGAAAATTCTCACTGCAGCTCTATTCCTTCTCATTGTCAGTATCAGCAAGCTTGGCTGATTCTAATTAATGTATGCTTGTGATGACAAATGTATTGGTGATGTTTTGCTTTGAGAAGTTGAATGGCTGTACAGAATTGCTATATAGAGCAAACTGGTTTTTACCTGAACGCAACATCTGAATGCCCCAAACTAAATCTTCAAGAACTTAAACATATTTCCTTTATGAGGCCAGTACATCTGGGAATGATGGGTGAACTTCATTGCTTTAATAATGGCAAGTTTATACCACTTCAGTTTTACCTAATAAGGTAGGATATAGAAAGAGATCTATCTCAGGCTTCATTGCTATGAGAAAGAGGCTAACTTGTTTAGCAGCTTCTGTTTTTGATAAACTTCTGTTTGTAAACAATCACCTAACCCATCTGCCAGTCCATATTGATATCAGTAGTTCTAGCTTTGGTTTGGGTTTTTGTGGGATGAGTTGTTTGTTTGTTTTAAATTGTCTAAGTGGGTGATATTTGTGTTGTATTCCTGCTGCTATGGGAATTCCTTCACGTGTAATCTGCAGTCTGCACTGAGAAGCTGCGGTATCTTTGGCCATTATTATCTTGGCTGCAGTGAGGTTATTGAGGGTGCAAGTTCCCAGAGAAGGCAGAAATGAAAAAACTTGGAAAGCAAAGATGCCAAAGCTAGTTACTCAAAACTTAAAAAAACCTCATTTGGTAATTTAAGTAGCTTGTATGTGCTTGTTACATATTTCTGGAAATAACCTAGAGACACTGAAAATGAATATTTTATAGACCTCTGTTATAGAATATATTGTGAAAATTATTAAATATGGTGCACTTAGAATAGTTAGCATATTTTGTCGTAAAGCAGTATTTAGTGAGAAATGTTGAACAAAAATATATAAGCATTTCTAAAATACTTGGGTTTTTTAAGATTTTTAATTAGCAATGTAGCTGCCAATGTACAGTAACTTGCTGAAAATGCTTATTTTCTATTCACAGGGTAATAACTACTTTAAACAAGGAAACTTTGATGAAGCTATAAAATGCTATACTAGAGGGATGCATTCTGATCCGTACAATCCAGTATTGCCCACAAACAGAGCATCAGCTTTTTACAGAATGAAAAAGTAAGACTAGCATTGTTAAATCTGTAATATTTTTGTACTTGAAATGCTACCTGCAGATTTTTGATCTAGTTTTAATTCTTGATTCATGCTACGTTGTTGCAACCTGCCTTCCAGTTTCAAAGTAAATTAGGAATTGCCAGGAGAAGCAATCTGGTAGTGTCCCTCATCAATTTTTCCTTGGCTTGCACACTAGCAGTTCACTATCTTCTGTGTTAACAGTGTAAGACTTGAAGAAAAAGAGAAAGTTAAACTGCTTTTCACATTCAGTGAGCTCTATTTCTAAGGCTTTGGTTTGTTTTGGGTGAAGAAAGGGGAGTTGGTTATTCTTCCTGTGGCAGTAGAGATTCTTTACTGCTGTTTTCCTTTCTTGTTTTTAAATGTATTTGGAATCAAGAAATGTGTAAGTACTTGGTTTGTGCCCCTTGTTATTCATGTAAGATTCCCATGTTACCAAGAACGTGGTGAGGCTCAGAGTAAGATGAACTGCTGAAATTTTGAGGTTTGTAACCTAGATGTGTCCAAACTACTAATTCATTTTTTGGTAGGTTTTCTGTTGCGGAATCTGACTGCAATTTAGCACTTGCTTTAGATAAAAATTACATAAAGGCTTATGCGAGAAGAGGGGCCGCTCGCTTTGCTTTGAAAAATCTTCAAGGTGCTAAGGAAGGTGGGTCTTTTTAAAATTATTTTCTTAAGATGCATACTAACTTGTGTGATCTGCTTCTTTGATGTAGGAATTTAATTTTCATTTCCTATAAACAAAGAAATGAAATACCATGTTGCATATTCTTCTGGCAAGGTAAAATTCAAGTAGCAAGTCCAAATTATAGCAGTAGATGTTAGTAGTTCTTGAATAATTCAGCTTTAACTGTTCTAGAATGATGTATTCCTTGAAATTTCTTGGGTAGTTACAAAAAACTTTTATCTCAGAAATGTTCTGCTTACTGGTCTGTGCTTCCTACCTAAAACATACTTTTCTGGTCTTCTGATAGATTATGAAAAAGTTTTGGAGCTGGATGCAAACAATCTCGAAGCAAAAAATGAACTGAAGAAAATTAATCAGGTAAAAAGATTATTAGGTCCTAACATAAATTAATACACCCTGTTCAGTTTACACCTGTGTCAATTTTTATAACAAGAACTGATTCAATAAATTCCCACATGCTTTTTCTGGCATCTGAAGTTCACCAAGGTCAAAATCTTTAATGGAGTTTCTTTTGGAGAAACTCACACATATGCAAATATCAGTGTAATATTGGATCGCAGACTAAGACTGCATGTGTGCAGCATCTGGTGTCTTTTGGACTTTTTGTTGTTGGTTGGGTTTTGGTGGATTGGTTGGTTTATTTTTTAATTTTCTGCAGTTTTCTACCTCCTATGTTAATGCTTTTTCCAGTCACGCTTAGTATTTTGGTATAAGGAAGCACAACACATGGGAACTTTTGTGTTCTCTTGGCCATAAGACTGCATTGCTCGCCTGCTTGTAGTGATTGCTGTGGTCACCCAAACCAGAAAGCTGTTCTAAGAACAGAACAAAATACTTCTAGTGCAAGCTAGATCCTTTGTGTGACAGGGAGAATGTTAATTATTATGACCTTTGTAAATATAAACTCATCTGTCACTTCTGTATGAATTTACTTATATTTCTTCAACTGTGTTTTTGATAGTGCATGAAAAGTTTATTTTCAGAATGAAGATGTCAAAGTCTCTAGTAATTGAAGAAATAAAAGATATGTGAATTGGACTGTATAGAAAGGTTCCATGAGTCATTTCACGCTGTGCTTCAGAAGTTACATACTTTTTGTTTGCCATGCATTATTCTGACTTGAAGTCCCTCAAAGAAATACATTTTCAAGAAACAAATTGTTTTTAAATTGTCTCTTCAATTTGTATTTAATTTACAACACAGGCACTTCTGTTAAATAGCTTGGCAGATTTTCTTATCTTAAAGGTTTAGAAATTATTGCAATTTATGTTCTGAAAATGTTTAAGTGAGGAAATACTGAAGGGAAAAATGATGTTTTTACAGGCTCTGTCGTTAAAACAAAATTCAGAACAGAAAGAGTTTGAAGATGCAGTCAGAACAGGATTAACAGATGAAGAGAAGCAGCGCATTGAAGAGCAGCAGCTCAAGCAGAAGGCAATTGCAGAAAAAGATCTGGTAGGTCACAGGTTCCGGTGGAACAGGAGAAACCTAGCAAAGACAAAGGTGGTGTTGTGCTGTTAGTTATGCTGCTTTTAGTTATGCAAATGTATAAATTAAACCTGATACACCTTGAGCTTTATACATGGAATGTCCTTGATGTGTCCTTAAGTGTTTCCCATTTTGCCTCTAGGAAGGTGAGTGGGACAGTGAGTTCTGTTTGGATTTGTCTGGAGGAATAATTCTAAAAGGTAGCTTTTACAGCCCACATTGTATCTGCAAAATTTCAAATACGCAGTAAGACACGTAGAACTTAAACTGCACTTTACAAAGATTCCATTTCTCCATTGTTGTAAGAGTCTTGATTCTTACTTGTCCAAGGGAGTTGTGGACTATTTCTCTGATTACATGATGAATAGTGGTTATAAAAAGGACTTTGGTGGTGCAGGCAACAATGACAATAAAAAATGTATTTCTGTATGCATAGTCTTGACTCAGTTGGCTTATTGATTTCTCCCTCTCACCACTCTTTCAATAAATAGCATTACAAACTAAACCATAATTTTTCTGCTCACTTACCTAGCTATGTAACTCATAACTTATCATTATTCAGATTTGCTGTATTGGTTGTAAGAAGTAATTAGATAAGAATGAAAGTATGCATTGAGGAACAAGAGTTTGACTAGGTCTCAGAAGAGACATTTCAGTCTAATGCAACAGTTCATTAGCAGCAGAGCTGACTCACTGCTGGCATGTTCTTGGTGACATGGATCCTTGTCAAGTCTGAACTTTCTGGTTTTTTGTCAGTCAGTAGAGTAGTAGTAGAGATGTGCAGCTTCAAATGAGTATTGAGAAGCAAAAGGTAATTTTAGTCCCCCAGAAACAAACAAAAAATGGTATAATTTTTTTTATGGAGCATTAATTAGAAAACAACAGCATTTGGACCCAAATAATATTTGAGGATGAGTTTTATGGAGCAGGATAAATATGAATTAGTCAAGTTCAGAAAATCATCTTGAAAGAGGAATTGTCAATGTTCAGCTGGTATTTAAATTCATGAGGTCCAGGGTAGGTTATTCTGCACATGAAGCATAAAGTTAAATAAGTTGTAGACTTACAAGTCTAGTCTGCATTTGAACTATGCATGTAGCAAAGTTTTTTTTTATCCTTGAAGTATTAGAAAGTATTAAGATAGTTTTTTGTGTTCTGCCTCCAAACTTAGATAGGGAGAAATACGCTGTAACTGTCTGCCCTGTTGTGTGTGTTCTTTACAATTCATCTTCGTCATAATGTTGTCACCCTCTCTGCAAAAATGGGTAAGAAAAAGTTAATTGCACTGGATTTTCTCAATGCTGTTTGTTTTGTTCTTTTCTCGGACTCAAATATTCCAGGGTAACGGTTATTTCAAAGAAGGAAAGTATGAGGCTGCAATAGAATGTTACACCCGTGGTATTGCAGCAGATGGCACCAATGCACTACTGCCAGCTAACAGAGCCATGGCCTACCTAAAGATTGAGAAGTAAGTGGAATTGCACATGCTGCATTGTTTGTTGTAAATCAGGAGGAATAATGATCCAGCAGATTTTCACTCGATTTGAGTTATTGTCACTCCTTCTCATTTTTGTTAAAATTCAGTATGAATAAATCACATTGAAAGCACTAAAGGAGAGGAAACAAATCTGTGTGATCTCAAAATGCAATTTGTAGGAAGCAAGTTCTGAGAATAAAATAGCACCAGTATGAAATAATAATTTCTGACGTTGGATTTTCGTTCTTTTATGTGTGCAAAATCCAGATATTCACCTTTCTGAAAGGAACTGCCAAAGCTTTGTCTTGGACTATGAAACACAGTCTGCTACTAACATTGCTCTGTAAAAGGAAGTGAATTGTAACTTCTGTCTTTGGAGGGAATGAATAAAAGCCTTTTCTGGAAGTTTTTACATTTTAAAATGGCTTTCTAACTTCACTGATAGAGGCATGTATGTGTTGCTTGTTTATTTTTAATTAAGTTTTATCCAAATGACCCAGAAACTGTATGTAAATTCATGCTTTACAGCAAATTAGATAAGTTCCATATGGCCAGTTTTTAGGTGTGAACTTCATTCAACTCTGTGATGGTGTGGTAAGTTACAGTAGGCTGGTAGCATGAAGAGCAGAGGGTTTTGTTGGTCATCTGTTTTAGTGTGGCATGGCTGAGTATCTAGAGATAGTAGATTGATCTCTAATTAGGATAAGATGGGTTGCATGGATAGTATTTCTAACACAACACTTGTAATTTAAACGACATCAGAATGCAAATAATCTGTGAGATTCAGAGGAAGCAGTACTTTAATTGAATGACCAAGCAAGAAAATTGATTCCCTATGATAAATCCTGTATCATGAGTCTTGTGAAAGAGGACCAAACATAAAATGCAACAAAAGCCCATTGGTATTCTTACAAACTGCTAGTGCTGGTGAGAACAGCAAATAAAACTTAATTTGCGTAAATTTAATGATAGTTTGAACATGGAGGAAAGTAATGAAAGATAATATTTTATTAAGCACATAGTGAAATAGTGATCTAATGTAACAGTATCAATGGGATGAGGAAATTTAATCTTAAAATGAAGCAAATGACATTAATGCAAGGATATTCTGAGTTCTCATTCTGAGATAGTTAAGGACAAGTCACAGAATTCCAAATGTAGAGAAATTTATTCTCATGCATACTTGCTTCTCCTCTCTGGTATGTTATCTTTATTTGTAATGGTATTTCTGGTTTTCAGAAGTACAAAGCCATGGTACTAACTTTGATTTTAAGGCAGTTGTTGAATTTCTAAAGTGGACTCTGCTCTGAAAAGCTTTAATGTGTTTTTTTTCTTTACAGAGGATGTGACTTTTTGTAATGCTAAAAAGAGTCAGCATTCTGTTATGAGATACCAAAAGATACAGCTTAAATTTCAGGGTGCTGAGAAACCATATTTTATGGGAGTTTTTTAATTCACATTTTAGCTCAGTGATATGTTTATGTATGTAGGTAATGAAGATCTAACTTTGTCTGTTAATTGGTTTGGGTAGCTCTATTGTTTCAATTGAAACTGCCTCTTGAAACTGATTATTAATTTTGCGGTATGCTTTTGCTGAGGTACAAAGAGGCAGAAGATGACTGCACACAAGCTCTGCTCTTAGATGCTTCCTATTCTAAAGCTTTTGCCAGAAGAGGAGCTGCCAGAGTTGCTCTTGGGAAGCTAAAGGAAGCTATTGAAGGTATGGTTTTGAATTAGCCTAAATGTAGTAGGTATGAGATCAGTATAAGGACATCCTGATCTTTTTCTTGTTCTAACTTACTGAGATTATCAGTGCAGAAATTAAGAATTTAGTGGTTTCTCTTGTATTTCATTGAATATGTGCAAAAACTCTTGTGTTGGTGCCCACATAATGGGAAGACAGTTCTGTGTGAAATTACAGCTGTTGCTGTTTATGATAAGTGATAAGAAATAGTTTGGAAAGTTCATTTAAAAGTAGGTCATTATATAGGCATTAGGATGACTTACAAGGGGACAGTGAGATATATTGAGAACTGACTGAATAACAGATACTGGAGGGTCTTAATCAGTGACACAGGGTCTAGTTGGAGACCTGTCACTAGTGGTGTCTCTCAAGGTTCAATACTGAGCCCACTGTGGTTGAACTTCTTCATCAGTGACTTGATGAAGGGGCAGATGCCTCCTCAGCAAGTTAAGTGATGATACAAAGCTTGGAGGAGCAGCTGATACCCCAGAGTGCTGTGAGCCTTCCAAAAGGACCTTGACAGATTGGAGAGCTGGGCAGAGAGGTCCTTCAGAAATCCAAAAGGCAAATGTAGGGTCCTGCACCTGGGGAAGAACAACGCCTGCACCAGCACAGACTCAGGCTGACCTGCTCAGTGGAGAGGGATCTGGAGATCCTGGTGGAAAATAAGCTGTCCATGAGCCAGCAGTGACCTTGTGGCCAGAAGGCAAATGGAATCCTGGGCTGCTTTAGGAAGAGCACTGCCAGCAGGTCCAGGGAGGTGATCCTGCCCCTCCACTCAGCCCTGCTGAGGCACATCTGGAGTGCTGTGCCCAGTTCTGGGCTCCTCATGTAAGGGAGACATGGAGCTCTTGGAGTGGGTCCCACAGAGGGTGACAAAGGTGATCAGGGGAAGGGGATCTCTCTTATGAGGAAAGGCTGAGAGAGCTGTGCCTGTTCAGTCTTGAGAAGAGATGACTGAGGGGTGACCTCACCAATGTCTATCAGGATCTGAAGGGAAAGTGTCAAGAGGATGTTTCCAGGCTTTTCTTGGTGGTTCCAAGCAATAGGACAAGAGGCAACAGACAGAAACTGATGCACAGGGAGTTCCATCTGAATATGAGGAGGAACTTCTTACTGTGCAGGTGATCGAGCACTGGAACAGATTGCCCAGAGGTTGTGGAGTCTCCCTCACTGGAGATATTCAGGAACTGTCTGGATGCTGTCCTGTGCATTGCACTTCAGGATGACCCTGCTTGAGCAGGGAAGTTGGACCATATGACTCACTGGTGGGTGGTCCCTTCCAACCTTGGCCATTCTGTCATTTACCTGCCTTTAAATATTTTTTAGAGCTATGAAAGGAAAATAGAAGGTTAAAAATCTGTCATGTGTACATTGTAATCTGAAATATCTACAGTTTCTGTGTTGTTTTTTACTCAGATTTTGAAGCTGTTTTGAAGCTGGAACCTGGAAATAAACAAGCAATAAACGAACTCACAAAAATAAGGAATGTATGTATACTTATTTGGGTACAGTGGGGTTTTGTTTTTTTAGGAGTTTTTTGTAAGGCTATAGTACTAGAAAGTTTTTATTCTTTATTACATTATTTTTAACATACCTTGGATTTATTCATTAAACACCTGATCTCTTGGTGTTTTTTTCAGGAATTAGCTGAGAAAGAGCAGCAGACTCACCAAGAATATCCTGCAGTATTGATAAAAGAAGCAGAAATCAAAAATATAGTGAAAATGATTGATAATCCATTACAGATTAAATCAACAGTAAGTTGTTACATGAATTGCTTTCTATAATGGTGGAAAGAGTAGAGTTTGGAGTTAAAATCTGCTTTCTATATTGTAGACTAACCCCTGATAGATAGCCTTGCCTGTGGAAAGCCAAAAATATATAAATTTACTCTTTTGATATTTTTCAAGAACATAAACACTCATGGAAATGCTGACATTCACAGTAGTGGTGGGGTAAGCATTCAGTCTGCAGTACCACCCTCAGCAAACATGGTATATGCATACATTTATAATGTGGAATAGGCAGGCAGCCCAAAAACCCTGGCTTGTGCCCATAGGTACCGTTGCAATTGAGAGTAAATTAGAAAGAGTTGAGAATCTCTGGGTAAACCATCAAAAATATAGTGAAAATGATTGATAATCCATTACAGATTAAATCAACAGTAAGTTGTTACATGAATTGCTTTCTATAATGGTGGGAACAGAGAGGTTGGAATTAAAATCTGCTTTTTATATTGTAGACTAACCCCTGATAGATAGCCTTGCCTGTGGAAAGCCAAAAATATATAAATTTACTCTTTTGATATTTTTCAAGAACATAAACACTCATGGAAATGCTGACATTCACAGTAGTGGTGGGGTAAGCATTCAGTCTGCAGTACCACCCTCAGCAAACATGGTATATGCATACATTTATAATGTGGAATAGGCAGGCAGCCCAAAAACCCTGGCTTGTGCCCGTAGGTACCATTGCAATTGAGAGTAAATTAGAGAGAGTTGAGAATCTCTGGGTAAACTTTTCTTCATTTCTACTGTTGTTTACAGTTTTTACAGCAGCTGTAGTGGTTATAAGACAAGTTGCCTACTTGTGCCATATGCTGCTGTCACATAGGGCTGATTTCCAAAGAGCTTTGAGCATGCATTTTCATCCATGTAAACTGCAGGACAGCTGGATATTGGTTTTCAATAAGCAATGTATTTGGATTATGAATTATCAGTGGTTATAGTCAGATGAATGAGTTAGAGATGAAAAAATGTAATACCAGGTTTCTTTATGTATTAGACTTCCTCTTTTAATACATTCAGTCTTTATACACTCAGCAATGAGTTGTGTAAATACAAAGAGTACTTTGTACATGTATGAACTCATGCTATTTGAAAACCTTTGTTTACCCTCATAAGTAACGTAATTCAGATGGACAGTTTTAATAGAAAATGTGTGATTAATTTGATCCTTTGGGAAAGAGGAGTATCTTGTCCTCTCTTTAACTAGAAACATTATTTCTTTAAACATAAATGAATTTATTGTGAAGTAGCTGGAATACTGTAGGCAGTTATATTTATTGAGTGTTTGATTTGGCCACTAAATTAAGCGAAGATGCTAGGTTGGTTGTATTCCTCTTGTTGTTTTGTTAAGGTATAATAAGTATAGATGAAACATCTGTGCTTTTAGTACTGCCATTTCCCAGAAGTCTAAATTGTTGAGTGTGTTTAAGCGTGTGGATTTGCATCAGTATTTCTAGAGCAATACTTACTATGTTCATGTTCAGGAATGAAGTTCTAATGTAAGAAGTGATGAGAGCTTTTTTTCTAAGACCTGTGATGGTGGTACTAGGTGATGGTCAAAAATAATGGGGATCATGCAGAGATTAAATAAGCTGAAGCATTTTAGCATATGGTGGAATGAATTACCTTAGAAGGTATGTAATTTGGTCAGTCAGCAGGGTTGAGTTAGATATTTATTACATCAAAATTCTAAGTTGTGGGCCAAGGCCTATGCTGTTGGATGTTTTTTTCTTTTGCTAAATTACAAAGCTTTACCACATAGTAGGACAAAGTATATGACAGATCTTGCCTATTCAACCTTAATGTGAAAAAAGTAAACATTTTTAATTATTACTGGGAAAACAGGCTGCATACGGAGATCCTCTAGGGTAAGGATACACTGGTTTAGGAGGATAAAGCAATAAAATTATCATATCAGGCTTCATGTAGATTTTTATGGTTTCCTGGTTTTGCCATTGACCTTTATGCAAAGTGTCTTCTCTGTGCACCACTGCAGAGGTAACTGGTTATCATACAATTATTTTAAGTTACACACAGCTGTGTCTGGAGTCTGTTTAAACACTTGTGTTGAGTCCACATGTGACATGAGGTCTGTGCTCTGTTTAGAAGCCATTGCGAAGAATAGATATTGAAGAAGTTGATGATGATGCATCAGATGGTGACATGCCCACCACTACTTTAGTCAATAACTGGAGGAATTCAGTGGGTGTTGAAGCAACAGAAGCTCTAGATCAGGATGATCTGTTGACTGCAGTTGATATTCCAAAAGCAAAGCACTTGAAAATAGAAGAAATTAGTGATACGTCGCTATTACAGTAAGTATAATAATTCTGATCTTCTTTTTAAAAGGAAAATGTGGTTGAAATATAATCTTAATTTCCAGATGTCTACATGTGGTGGGGTATTGAAGATAGTTTGGAGAATCTGAATTGAAAAAGAAATGTTGAAAAAACTGCAGTTCTTGCACATCTGCCTTTTTGACCACTCAGTGGTTGAGACAAATATTGTCTGTTTAGTGTCAGGTGGAAGACTCAGGATTACATTGCAAACATATAGGCATTCATATTTTCCTGCATGCTGTAGTCTTTCTTGCTTGCGCACACCATCTTCTTAGTTGTTTTTACAACTTCTATTTGTTGTTTTTTAGAAGATATTTTGAACAGGGTTCAAGCATTCTTTGTGCCCCAGTTGTGTGAGAGAGGAGGAGCAGAGGAGTGTCACCAGCCTTTCCTCTGCTGAGGCACGTGGTGGCTTTGGGTGTGCTCAGTTTCTAAGTCACGCTGTTAGGCAAACTGAAATCTGTCTCGCTGAAGTACTCAAGCTTTATCCTTGCTCAGTCTTGGAACTCGTTTTCCGCTGCATCGGCACTGCCTCGTTCTGTTGATGTGAAGAATCCTTATCAAAGAATTTCTGTGAGAAGCACTGGCCCCACACACCTTTTCTAGCTCAGTTAGATGGATTTACTGTGAAGTGTTGAAGAAAAAAGCATATTCTTAGCCATTTCTTAATTTCTAAGAAATCAGTGGACCTAAATGACAAATTATAGGACAAAAAATAGATTTGCTGCTATCAGTGTTGAAACTAGTCTATCAATTTGACATTGTTTCTGCTTTGCATTGTGAAATTGCAGAAAATATTATATGTTTTTGGTTTTGGCAGGTATATATGGGAGAAACCTACTATAAAATGCAGTTATTTCCAGAAACAAAGTAGAGAGAGGCTGAGTAAATTTAAGTATTTGCAAATGTGGTTTTTTTTAGAAAAGGTGAATCAAATATAAAGCTTGTATAATTTGAAGGAATTTTAAAATATCTGCTTAAACTAAAACACATTATTTTCTAAAAAGTTTACGATATTTTAGCTTTTAATGAATAGAGGAATCTCCAATTAGGTCTCACTGTAGAATTTCCTTAAAAGTTGATTTATGTGTTTCAAAATACCTTTGCAGGCTGCCTGTAAATGTGAAAGGAACTTCATCAACATTGCATCCATCTTTTCCTGCAAGCAAACAGAGAGAAAAAGAAATCAGAAGGTCATTTATGTCTGCTTCTCCAGTTCCTCCCATTCCTGCAAATTCTTTCCAGCTTGAATCTGACTTCAGAAAGTTGAAAGACTGCCCTGAAAACATGTACTTGTACCTGAAGGTATGAAACATAGAGTATCAACAGTGTTTGGACAGTTTCTTCAACATCAGTTGAAGAAAGAGTACCCTTAGGTGTGTTTAGTTTGTCTTGGGTGTACAATAATCCCTTTACTTAATTGTCTTCACATAACAATAAGTAGTCTGATGTGCATGTGAGTTTTTCTTCTTTTGTGCCTTTTTATTTGCTTTAAGTACAGTCTCTGCATTTTTTTTCAAATATAGGCCTTCTTTAAAGACTTTATATTAGTAACTCCATTAAATTCTAATTTTTGAAATTAGTGCTTCTACGGTAATTAGACATAGTGACATTTTTAAACTGAGCAGATGCTTGAAACACAGCAATCTACTTAATGTGTACTTTTACTCGCACATATTTTAAACAAAAATCACTTAAATTTTTTAAGAGAATTTAAAAGTTACCTTTAGTAAAATAACCCAAGCAAACAAGCAAAAATAGTTGTTTGATGTTAAATTGTGTGATTTGGTTTTTTGCTTTCATGCACTTCAGCATTGTTTATGACTGTCTAAAAATGCATATGTAATTCTCATGACTCAGTTGTATTTTTTGTCTAAAATCAACTTATAAAAATTTTATGTAGCAAATAGAGCCCTCGCTTTATGCAAAGCTGTTTCAGAAGTCCTTAGATCCAGACTTGTTCAACCAGATCCTGAAAATTCTACATGACTTCTATGTTGAGTAAGTTTAACTCCTCCTTTGTTTTACATTGCTTTTTGCTGTTTTGAAAGCAATAAGCTCTTGTGATGGGGGGAGGTTGTTGTTTTTTTGTTTTGTGTTTGGGGGTTTTTTATGTCCTCTCTAGTCCCAACCTCAGGCTTACAAAATTGTTTCCAGCACACAGCATTACATGAGCATAATGAAATCATTGGAATTACTCAATAGTTGCTATTTTAGAAGTGAAACTCATCATGAAAAAACAGCTAGAAAAGAAGTGAAAAAAATACTTTTACTGAGTTGTTGTTGAATTGTGCTTTGCTAAAGAGCACCAGACACTTGAATTAATTTGTATGAAATAGCTTTTTTTCATATTATTGTGTGTGTATTCTGAGAGCACATAGAATTGTGCTTTGTCCTCTATTTTAACTTTCTAAAGCTGAGAAATTCAGAGGGTTTTGGTTTTATGCCACGTTTACTGTGATGCATTCAGACTTAATTGTCTGCTAGCATTTTACAGTTGCCTGTAGCAAATGTGTATTGGAGACTGGGGTTCTGATAAGACAGGACCTGACAAGTTATTTTTGAAATTTCTGTCCATGCTACCATTTGAGTCCTAAAGTTCATTTTGTCTGTCAGAGGCACTGCACTGCTTTTCTGAATTACACTGAGAAGCACACACATTGTTTTTCGGTGTTGTTTTATGGAGATAAGCAGGCATAAATGAATGCTTGCCTTTCCCTTGGTTTCCTTAAAAAATAAAATATCCATCAAATGGGTGAAAAATACTGTCTAAGAGATACAATCCTGCATTTGGTTATACAACATAAAAAGGCTAGGAAGCAGAAATTGTTTGCTGTAAGGTAGGAGTCCTGTCCCCTTCAAAAGAAATGTTGAAATTATGAAGGAAAAAATACTATTTGTTAGTATTTGTAACAAAGGCAGTGCCTGTTCACTGTTGACCAGAAAAATGTAAAATGAACACAATCTAGGAATTGTCTGTATGGATGAAAATTAAGGCAGCTGTAATTGGCTCAGCTTTTCAATGAGTTTTCTATGGCCACAGGTGCTGCTTCCTTTCACACTCCTGATACATATAAAAAGTGATGTTATGGCCAGGTGTAAGCTTTAAATGATGTAGTAGATATTCTGTACATGACCAGCAGTCAGTTTGCATCAGTCTAGGTTTTTGTGTTTCTTCACTCTTGCTCAGTAGAGCAATAATACCTACATAAAAGTTTCTGGATATCAACTTTTTGCTCTGTGAGCAGACAAATGGAAAGACAAAGATAACAAATATGAAAGAGGGGAATTTTATCGGTCCTTTAATTTCTTGTTCCTGAGTTTTTCAATATTGCTTGCAGCTACTGAATATTTCTAATCAACGGTGGTTATTTTTATATTTGTAACAATCTTCTTCAGGAAAGAGGAGCCATCACTCATCCTTGAAATCCTCCAGAGGCTGGCTGAATTAAAAAGATTTGATATGGCAGTAATGTTTATGTCAGGTTCAGAAAAAAAGAGTAAGTAATTTGGTAGTGTCCTTGTAAGCTTACTTTGTGATACTGTAGAATCTGGCAAAACTGTATAAAACTTAACCTTATTCTTGTTTATTCTGTGGAATAATCATTTTAGTTGTCTAGCTTTCTATTGTTTTAGAAGTTAATATGAATGTCATGTAATTTTTCTTAATCCTCTGACTCCTTATTTATTATTTAGACTAGAAAACTGCAGCTAAAGCCTCTTATTTTAATCAGGAATACCACGGCATTTTATTCTGATAAGATAAACTTTGCCGGCTTGTCAGTTTGTAGCTGGTAATGTTACAAATTTATGAATTTATATAAAATCCTGCATCTGAGATCCAAGGTATCCAGATTATACAGTGTCTACAATTTACAACTATTTCTTGACAAATCCTGATTTTTCTTTTGGCAAAAGAATGAAAACAGAATCTCTAAAGCTCACGACCTAGTTTTCTGTCCTTTTCTAGAGGTATCAATTATGTTAGTTTGCAATTTGTGTTGACATTGGCTTGAATTCATGGTTTATAAAAGTGGGTTTTGTCTCAAACTTTTTCTTTATTTAGCACACCAGACAGACTATGTAATAGTGAGACTCTTAAAAACATTTCTCTGGCGCCGTGTAAATTTAAATTCACTATCTACAGCTGAGTTTCACTAATTACCATTGAACTTGAAAAATTTCGAAACGTGAATCTCCTTAAAATAACGTAACTTGACTTACTGAAGTGCAATGCCTCTTACAAATGGCATTCATGCCGTCACCTGATGTAAGCTTTATCTGCCATTGGCATTAACATTTGTCTTCTGCATGTAGTGGCAGAGTGTCAAGTTAGTAAAGAAACTAAAAGCTGTCTGTCCTGGATTACACCTGTTTAAGGAAGTGTTGTTAGGCAGCTCCTGGGCATCGAAACAAAGTGAGAGTTTTGTTTTGCTACTTGTGTTCATCCTCCCACTAGTTCAAAAATGTAGTGGTATTTCAGCTGTATAATCCATATGCCCCTTACTCTCACCAAGGAAAGACTTAACTAATTTACTTTAATAGTATGAATTTAAAAAATAATTCATGTTGGGATTTTCTTTTTCAGTTACACAGGTATTATTCAATCATGTGAACCACATGGGATTAAAAGATGCTTCTGTTGAAGAATTGGAGAAGAAATACGGCATTTTCTCTTAGCACAATGGCTGATGTAAATGTCTAGATTTGCACCTTTTTCATGTGGAAATTAGCTAATAAGGCTGTAAAGACTGCAATTTTGTTGCTTTTTTATAAATAATGAAACTCTTAAGCTTGGGTTAGCCAAATGGCAAGTGCCTGAAGAGATCATTATTTAGTTCTGAAGTACACTTGTTTTCCAGTACCTGAAACAATATGGATCTACATTTTCTTCAGTGGAATCTGTTTGCCTGAAAAACAGTTGGCAGATTGGCATTCAGGATCTGGACTGTAGATAGAGATCTTTATTAAAAGGAAAAAATATTTATAAACATGTCTTTGTTTATCAAATGCTGTATATTAGAATTATGCATGGGGTTTTTGTTTTAGAAAATAAACTGAATGTTGAATTGAAGATGCTATATTTTTAAGAATTTTTTTTATTAAGATGACTAAATCACTCTTCTGTAAAGATCCATCACATCAGAACTTCTGTGCAAAGTGAATCTGAAGTATGATGGCAAGAAAATTCCAGAATTTTTACTTGAGTTTATCTAAAGCTGAAGGTTTAACTTTGGTAGCTGAGAACCTCTGAAGCTATTCTTGTGAACCTCAACTGTAATTGCAGAATAGAAGGAAGACAAATACTGTAGAATTAAACAAAAAGTTTAAAGAAAAACACTTTCTGTCTTCTTTCAAGAGTACTTTTAAAACAATCTGGTGAAACTTAAACCTTGTGGGTCAGTTGTTCCTGACTGGGTAAACCCCTTAAGATGACTCAGGAGGCTAAACAAAACACCTCAACAGTAGAAGAAGGCAAAAGCATGAAATCAACTGACATTCTTAGATAAGATTGAGCATGAGGCATGATAAATAACTCGTACTGCTCACATGACCAGGAGGAAATAACAGCACTTGTCAAGTATACTCTAACTGTAGTATCCAAGTGGTGGTGTAAGTTTGTCTGCTGCCTCTTCCATCCTGCCCCTGCTGATATCCTGCCAGTTTACTTTCATCCTGATCAGCCCTTGTGCAGTGCTGATGCTTTTCTGAAAGTTTTGGTTTGGTAGTTGTCCTGTTTTCAGAGCCATGTTTAAATAGATACAGCATTCCAAAAGACTTCAAACTCCCAAGGTGGATTAGTAGGAAAAGGTGTGAATATTGTCTTCTGTGCAGTCAGTATTAGAAAAATAATTAAAAAACATTTGCAGCTGTGTTATGTCCTGGTTCAGATATAATCCAGTTAAAAAAAAAAACCAAAAAAACCAAACCCCAAACTGAGCTGCATCCTCAGGCCTGGTAGCAGTTGACAGGAGTGACATTAGTGCTGGTCCCCTAAGGTCGCTTCAAATTAGCTGTGGACCTGAGAACCAGAGCAGGCAGTGCTGCTAGGGGAATTGAAGAACCTTTATATAGCGCTGCTTAAAGGGTACCTACACTAAGAATTGTTATTGCTGGGTGTGTCCCAAGTTACTAATAATGGGCTTTTTATTCCCCTTATTGTAAAGCACTTTGCATAAAGTATTTGGGATACTGCTGTAACTAGTAAATGGGAGGGGATGGAGTAGTTACCTGATAATTTTATATTTACAGATTTTGTAGATACAGTGTACCTTCCTATGGACTGTTACAAGTTGTTCAGTGTAGAGCAGAGGTGTTTCTTGACTACATTATATTAATAAACCATTTGGTACATTCTCAAAGGCTGATTTTTGATAGCTGTTGTATGAAACCAAGTGGTAGGCATACGGACCTTCAAAACTAAAAGCAAGATCATGGCAGAAGGATTTGAAACTGTAAGGCAAGAATAACATATAACCCCACTGTGCTGGCAGGTTGAAGCTGATGAAGTTTTCCATCATTTGGGCTGATTAAGTTTTCCGGTCATGTGGAACTTGGTGTGGTGGATGAGTAGATCCTTATGTTGCTATTGAACTTAGGCTGCCAAGGTTAATCTTGCAGATGATATGCTACTGTTGGTTTTTGTTTTCATTTTTAAATGCAACACCTGAAGTTACTTTTCAGTGCATAGAAAACAGTGCAAGGTGGAGAGCAGAATGCAGGTATTCAGAGAACTGTCAGCTCTACCTGCTCCAGGAGATGGCAGTGTTTTTCCCTTTTAAATTGTTGAAGACTGCCAAGTTTCTGAATGCTAGGATTTGATAAAACATGGGGAGGATTCACAGATGTGAAGCAAGTAAAAAATCCTTTTTGGGGAGAGAAGTGGATTTTTTCTTTTTTTTTAATCCAACACACTTTAGTGGTTATTACCCTATTGTGTTGGAGAAAAAAAATGTTACATAAATAGTGTGAAGCAATTAAACTGTGAAATACTTCATAGCCCTTTACTGTGTTACAGCATTCAAGGTGTCAAAAATATGAGATCATGTTTGCTGCAGTAATGGATTCAGGCTTGAGTTTTAAATTCTTTTACTTAGCAGTATTAAATTGTTTTTCTAGATAACTTTTTAATTCATCAAGATAATTTTTAAATTTTAATATTGTTCTCCAGTAGATCTCCAAGACAGTCAAACTCCATATTGTCTTGATTCCATAACCCAAGTTGTTAGAATATTGAGGGAACTTATCCTAAGACTTACTTGGAAGTAGAACATCCAGAGCTTTCCCTTTTGATAGTAGACTGTGACTTTATTTTCTCTTTTTGCTTTCCAGCAACTCTGAGTAGCTCTGCATTCATAAAGTAATTGTTTAATCTGAGCTGTGTTTGTCTTGCTTATGAGGATGTCCAGCGACAATCACACATCAAGTTAAAGCCACTTGACTTACTGTTTTTTCATTACACTGCTGTTAAAAAAGGTTTTAACATTGCACTTGGCAATACTTGTGTCAGTTGCTGGGGAAAGCATAAATGAATATAGTTTGGGTACTTGTTCCAAAAGATTTTTTAGGATTTTTTTCTAGGGTTGAAAATTAATGACTGGGACACTGCTCAAGAAGTTCTTGCTCCTTTTCTTCTTCCTTTTCCTTTTATTTAAAAATAGACAATTCAGCTTGCCAAGTCTCACATCAACTACTGTTGCTTTTCAAGCTACTTTTGAAATCATTTTATTTATATATAATTTCATGATTCTCATATTAATATAAGGTTAACATACCAGTTTTTGATATTTAGAGTATAAGTCTTTGGGGTCCAGAGAAGCTGTGAACATAAGTTTCAGGAAACTTAGGTTCTAGCTCATTCTTCTTTACTAGACAGAGATCTTTCTTTGTCAGAGATGTGAATGCAGTTGCTTGTAGGTGCCATCACTAGGGAATACTGAAATGGAAACAGATACTGAGCAGTTCATTACCCGTGGCATCAGCTGTCACTTGCTTTCTTCCATCTTCCATGACTAACATTTCCATTGTTCAGGGTGTTTTTTTGTTTTAATGCTGGTACAGTTGACAGTGCAGTCTTTTCTTACTCCTGTCAACTACTGCTTATTTTGTTTTCCTCTTGTGGTTCTATGTGTTCTCGTTACCGCTACTTAATAATTACTAAACAATCTGTCCTCATTTCTGTTACCTACATGCTTTTCTCTTTTGAGGTCACTGAAGAGCTCTGTTGTTCAGGTTGGTCCCTTTTCACACTTTCTGTCCTTTCTTTCCATTGCCATAATTTGAGCTTGTTATCTTGATATTATTTGGTAGCTGCCAACTCTGGTGTACCCTTTTCAGCCCTTTTATTTTCCTCCCATGAAACCTTAATGAGCAACGTTGCAACAGAGGAAGTAGAGAAAAGATGAAGCAAATGATGTTTTTTAAGTTGTGTTTAGGTGCTGTGGTGTCTAGGCAGCTTGGGATTTCTCTTCTGTCAGTGTTAGAATCCAAGAAGGTGGCGTGTTAAATATACATCCTCTTTTCTCTCCTTCACCTGTGTCCCATGTAGGGGCAACTGTGAGGCAAGGGGTCTGTGCCATCTCTTCTGCCGCTAGGTTTTGTTTGTTTGTTTTCAGTAAATCCATGCCTTTCTAGGAACAGCAAAAAGGACCTTAATAAGAGCATAGGGCTGCACATTTATTGACTCTTTGTTCTCCCCAGGTAAGATTCACCCTGTAGCTTTCCTTTTGGAGCAGCTGTCAAGCCTCTCTTTCTCATGTCTTAGAGAGCAATTAGTGTTTTGAATAGCATTCTATTTGCTATTTTTGCATGATGCTTTTTGGACTTCCTTAAGGTGTATTTCTTAGGGTTGTGTTATTCAGAGGACACTTGCCCTGCAAAATCCTTTGTTAGTGATTATCCTTGAGAGTGAGGAAACTAGCCTGACCTCTAAGAAACACATTCTAAGCTGGAATCTAGTCTTCATGCAAGTCTGTCAAATGACCTGGAATTGCATTAGTGATTGCTCTGACTTTATTTTCTTTGCTGGTTAGGCTCAGGGAAGGTACAGCTTTTATGATAAAAGGTGGAAGTTTATTTTTCACTGCTATGGCTTTTCTTAAGCATGCAGTTCAAACCGATTGAAATAGTAAAGTTTTATGGCTTTCAAGCATCTTGTCACTTTTTCTTTGTACCATCTCACATAAACCATTTGTATCAGATCTTTCTTGTTACATGTGTCACTATGTGCTGATTCCCTCTCTGAATGTCTTCATTTTCCCTGTGCCCTTTCTGTTCAAAACATTGTATTCTTCACTGCCTCACCTCTCCTGTCATTAGTTGCAAGCAGCTCAGCTTCTGAAAGTGTCATTAGAAAGCCCCTTCTAGTTTTTAAATATTTCTACTCAAAGCTCTTTGTTTTCTGAAGCCTCCTTCTTATAACCTTGCTTCTTCTTTCTTGTCATCACACAGCACCTAAAGGATGGCCAGGGTATCCGACCCAGCCTGCATGGGTTTAGGAGGAGTAGGTTGTGTTTGACCAACTTGATCTCCTTTTATGACCAGGTGACCCGCATGATGTTTACAGGAACCCTGTGAGGAACGACTGAGGGAGCTGGGGGTATCCAGCCTGGAGAAAAGGAGACCCAGGGGTGACCTTATCCCTCTACAACTCCCTGAAAGGTGGCTGTAGTCAGCTGGGGGTTGGGCTTTTTCAGCAGGCAGCAACTGACAGAACCAGAGGACACAGTCTCAAGCTGCGTCAAGGGAAATACAGGTTGGATATTAGGCAAAAGTTTTTCACTGAAAAAGTGATAAAGTACTGGAATGGTCTCCTGGGGAGGTGGTGGAGTCACCATCCCTGGATGTGTTTAAAAAAAGACTGGATGTGGCACTTGGTGCCATGGTTTAGTTGAGGTGTCAGGGAATGGGTTGGACTTGATGACCTTGAAAGTCTCTTCCAACCTTGTGATTCTGTGATTCAGGCTCCATTTTGTAGAAATATTCCACTCTAAAGTCTGACTTTATAAACTGAAGCAAATACAGCATGAAACACAAACAAATTCCTTTTTTATTTTGCTTTCTATTCAAGTTATTGCTGAGTTCAGTTGTGGTTGAATACTTCAGTCTCTTGCTTCCATAATAATAGCAGAAAGTAGAGCTTTCTTCAAACTTCAGACCTACCAGTCTCTCTTCTGGCAATTGTTGCATTAATGAAGTTTTAGACAGCATAAAAATAGACTTGGCTCCTTGTCCCAGGTGAGTCTACCTGGTTTTTAAAGCAAGAAATGTACCATCAAACATGGATAGTGTTACATTAACCAACAGTTGAATATACAAAAGTTTTCCTTGTCCTGATGCCTGATAAGATAGATTAATGCTCTGTATGAACTATTTAACTCCTGTTTTGTGCCCCCTTATTCTCAGTACAACAGACCGAGAGGGTGCTGTCCATCACCAGAGAATGGTGACCAGGACAAACCAACTTCTGTTTAGCAACAAGCTGGATTTTGAGCCAGATAAGGGAAAAAGTTGATGAGAAACAGTGATGTGAGATGCAGCTGTCATGTCTTATGAAGCGTCATAAAACCATCAAAGACTCTTGAAGTGCCCCCAGACACATTTCTAGGGCTTTCTACCAGAGGATGATCTACAGTGTTGAAACAGAGTAGTTTATAATGAATCACTTTTGGAAGAATCAGTAAACACCTTGCTGACTTGAGAAAAATGTACTCCACTGCCTTCGCTGGAAAGTGAAAAAGCTGCTAACTCTTTCTAAAATAGCCTGAAGTTCAGATGTTTAAAATAAAAAGTAATGAGCTACTGCTGTACACCAGAGCCTTTGTGTAACACCATGTAGCATGTGAGGCTTGAGGAGTCCAATTCTGCCCTTAATGTTCAGATTTCTTTGCTTTTTGTGATTGAATTCTGGTGGCTGTGAAAATTAGCCAGGCTATTATAGGTTCCATCATACTTAATGCAGTATTTAAGCGAAAGTGTGTGTGTTTTTTCAAAAGATGGGTAAAAACATCATAAGGATACCCCCTGAGCTGAGAGGGTCAAGATGATGGACATCTCTCTGAGCTCTCATGGAGACAGGTCCATCATCTGACACATCACATCATCTGGGATGCAGATATAGAGTCCCCCATGTAATCCAAGAACTCAGTGACTGGCAGCTGCAAGAAAAGTGAATCTCCCCTTCACAAGACTCAAGACCAGCATATTTTTTCAAGCTTTCAGAATTTCAGTCTCAAAATTTCTCTCTACTTCAGTAAAATCTAAAAATTGATGAATGTTTTTAATATGGGATTTGCTGAACCTATGAACAGGAGAACAAACTCCACTAACCCTTTTTTAGTAACTTCCACTAGCTTTCCTCTCAGAATTACATTTTGTCCTGGTCTTTGTCCTTTTGTGCTTGTTCCTTTCACATACTGGGTTTATGTGAAGCCAGCTGTACTGAGGACAGATTCCTGCAGTCAGTGCTCCCATTACTGGACTTTATCAGGAGAGCTCTGCAGCTTCAGATGCAAAGAAATTTGGCTCAATAAGAATGCCCACATGCTGCATATAAAACAGCCAGGCTTTGACTGTACTTCTGCCTGGTTTGTGCTGGTAGAGATGGGAAGCCATGCTGCCACACAGCCAGAGCTCCTTTCGTAAGGCTCCTTCCTCCCACTGCAGTAATGCCAGTGCAAAATATCACAGGGATCAGCTGCTGTGCTCAGAGGCTGATGAGGGGGAGGATTTGTTCCTGTTCAGCTACCTGGGGTTACAATATATGGCTCTTCATCTTCAGACCTCAAGCTTAAAAAGGTTGATAAAGGATGTTTGTTTATCATTCCCAGTTGCCTAATGCATAAAACAGAGTTTGTTCTGGTCTTCATTGCTTCCCCTGCTAATTCCCTGTGCTGATAATTTGCCATCCTTCAGCCTGCCTGTGCCCTCTGTCACTGCCAGTTCCTGACTGAAGACAATATGTGCTTGTCAGAGCAAGGAGGATGTTTTGAATGGGTGGAATTAAATCAGAATAATAGACCAAAGAGTATTTTCAGGCACCTCAATGTATTTAATATCCTTGTGTACAAGATTTCCCCATGAACTGTAATACACATTGACAAATTTCAAAACTTAACAGGATAGATATTTCCAAACTGATGAGCATCTGTTGGGACATTGCCAAAGACATGTGACAATTAAATGTCCATGTGCCTCTAAAACTCAGGAAAAAATAGCTGCATTATGGAGCCTATGGGAGCAGTGCTGTGTCCAGTTTTACAGTTTTATTTCAGGCCACAGGCACACTTGGAGTAATCAGTCCTTGGGAAAAAAGGGAAAGTGAGCAATGAAGTGAGTGATGAGACCAAGCTGCCCATCACTATATTTCAGGATTTTAGGGAATTGCCTCATTTTGAGAATTGTCCCAATTTTGTGCATAGCCTCACGTCTCAGGCAAATTCCTCCCTGGAAATAATGTGTCCTGTAAGTTCAAGACCTGGATTTTTTTTTTGTCACCATAGCTGCACTTGTGTGTTATCACTGCTGCATTAGAAGCTGGTTGTCACCTGTGAAATTTATCATAGAATCATAGTCTGAGTTGGAAGGGACCCAGAAGGATCACAAACTCAGCTCTTAAGCAAATGGCCAATATGGGGATTGAGCCCAAGACCCTGGTGTTATTAGCATCATGCTCTGACCAGCTCAGGTAAACATCTAAGACTTTCAGAGATAATTAGGAGGCTGTTACCCAAGTGTAGAGACAAAATTCTCACTGGCAGGAGAAGGTAAAAATGTTTTCTTCTGATGGGAAAGGCAGCTCTGGGTCTACAGAAGGCTCAGGGCAAAGGGAGGTACACTGAACTTCTCAGTGAGGCAGGGTTCTGCCCTCTGAGAATTAGAAGGAAAAACCTTATAGCAACTTTTGGTCTCAGCTAAAAGGGCTATTCATTGAAGGTTGTATTTGATGAAATTTACATGAAATACCTTTTTCCTTCCTAATTATACAGCTGGCATAATGATTCAAGAAAATCCATGGACTATTTGTGAAGTGAATTTTGTGAAGGGAAAGCTATGAACTATATTTGTTTTGTTTAATTTATTTGACAAGCTCTGAATCTGACCCAGCTTGTGAGAAAGGAAATGCTATGAGGGAAAGAGAGAGCACAAGGCCTTTATCTTCACTGAATTATTTCTGGCAGCAAAGAAAACCTTTGACTCTTCAATTATTTTGGTCCCATCCTGGCATTTGTTTCCTATCACCCAGTCCTGGATCATCTGACTTGTCATATAGGATCATGGTTCCTTTTTCCTCCTCTATCTAATGCTAAAAATGAGAATCTTGAGTCCCCTCCTTACTTAACAGCCTACCAGCAAGATGTATTATGACAGTAAATTTTGAAACTTCACAGAATTTCCTAAAATCCAGTATCAGGGAAACTGATACCAGACAGCCAGGGTACAAACTGGAAATTGTTTTTCCAGGGGTAACATGTCTTGGGACATGGCTGTTGGTATCAAAGAGCAGCAGAGGGTTAGGCATGTAGAGAGGGTGTGAATACCAGGATAAACAGATAGACAGGAGTATCCAACTGTTGACTCAAGGGAAGACTTTCTTCCCTCAAATAACTCACTGGCACTATTCAAAGGCAAGAAGAGAGCCACATCTTTCTGCTCTGGCAGAAAGAGCAAAGTTTGCCACAGCTCCTCGTTCTTTCTGCCCTGATTTATCCCAGAATCCTTAAGATGCCACACTAGCTGATGTGGATTTCTTCTGGTGACTGATTCATTCTCTCAATGTAAAGTGTGTTGATTTATGGATGAATAGAATGTGTTAGCTCTACTGAGCCTACTGATCATATTTGAACACAGTTATGGAAACAATGCTTCTTCTTAAAGGAATAGAAGTAGAATGGCAGTCGACCACTCAAAAGGCTCAAATTGCCAGTAATGTCCAAAGTGATACTTAGCTTTATACAGTCCATTTATGTATTTTTCATATGATGGTATAATCTTTAATTACATGCTTCACCAAATCTCTTACCTTCTAGCAGCCACACTTAGAATGTTTTTATCTTACAAACGTGGATGGTTTGTCTGAAACACTAGATTTTTTTCCAGGAACTTTTTTTGGTGCCTGCATTTAGCCATCAAGAGGTCAGCCTCTCTGCAGCACAGTTCATGCTTTTAAGCATTTTGTAATACAGTTGTTCAAAAACATCTAGTTGAGCTGCAGCCACAGGCAGCAAAGTAAAATGAAACTAGTGGTGCTTCCTCAGTGGGGTTTTATACCTTTCTTGATAGCTTCGGTGAGAGCTGTGCACAGTTGTCCTGTTCTCCCTGTTTAAGTACTCCTCTGTTTCCTGGCTGTTTGGCACCAGAGAATCATCTGTCTGACAAACAGACATGCACACAGTTATATGCGTGTGCCAGTTCAGCTGAACTACATGCCAATGTGTATTTGCTTTATGTTAGACTGGAAATGAAAAATCACTGTAAAATCTACAACATATTTTTTTATGAATTTTTGAGTGCCTTGCTCCAACAGACCTTCATTGTTTTTTGGTTTTTTAATTTAATTTTTGTTCTTCTTACTGGTCTAATTTTCCTTCCTACTTTTCTTTTATTCATAAGTACTAATTAACTGTGCCTGTGAGCCATAACGCTTTTCTAATGAACAAGCCATGAGCTTTGTGAAAGTACCTTAAAAGACACGGAAAAAAAACACTTCCAGCTGAGCCAAATGCAGCACATCTCCTTGTGTCGGGTTGAGAGCATCTCCATTGAGTAGCCCTTTGGAGAGTTGCTGGAGCTGTGCAATTAAAATCAAGCCTGGAAGCAGCCAGAGCAGCGGAGCTCAGACACGGCAGCCACGGGTGAGTACCTGCTAGGAGAAACACTGTGCCAGGAGGAGAGGGGCTTCCTGGGGGCTGTGCCTACTCTGACTTGTGATGTGGCCCTCCAAGCTTCCCTAAAAATTCACCACATTTAAGAAAAAAGAAAAATATCTGAGGACAAAGTAAAGGGGAAGTGTTTCAGGGAAGAGCCAGCTCAGCAGGAAGATGTGGAGCTAGTGTAATTGGAGTGCATGGGAGGGTCATGCAGCTTCACAGGAAAGGCACTGTAAATGGGGAAGAAGGATCAGTGCTTTCTGGAAAAAAGCAAAATGGGAGAAATGGGTTGATTTGATGCCTCTACAATAACAGAAAATGAGATGCATCTGTATCTCCATCCCTTCTTTTTCAGGTAGATACAAAAACAAAATAGCTCTTTGGTGCTTTTATGTTCTTCAACGTAATGAGCAAAAGAGAGCACTGTGAAAAAATAATCTAATTCACACTATTTCCATATTTTTATGCATTTTCAGTAAAAGATCCCACATTGAACTCTTTACAGTGTTAACATAAAAGGAATGGGAAAGAAAGAATAGAAATGGACCTCCATTTGAGAAATTAAAATCTTTGAATATAATACCAAATTAAATTGTTGTTGTGAGTCATTGTGTAGCAGAGACAAAACAAAATGGATGTTTGATTTGCAGAAGTCCCTGCTTTTCATTCAAGGCAAATGAAGCAAATGCAGGTCTATTGCATGAAGGAGTTTTCTTCAACTGGCTTCAGCTGTTATGCACTTCATTTAGACCAGACATGCCACAAGAATGAATGTTATGTAAAATAGGCAAAGGCTGATGGAAAGCTGCAAGAGTGAAGCTGCATGGGGCTGAAAAATGCCTTTCCTAAATTTCTGCACTTCTCACACATTGTCCATGTAACAGAGCCTGGAAGGAAGCCATAAACAGCATTTCTCAGGCTGTGCTTACTCTTCTGTATGGAGAATGTCTCATGCATCAGGGAGAACAGAAGGCAAGAGATGGTGGGGTATAAAAAAATGATCAGGACCCTCTCTTTGGCAGTCAGACCAGTGTCCAACCTTTTCTACACCACACAACTTGTTAAAATCATTTAATTCTTTGCAATTCTTCCTTTGCAAAGGCAAGTTTGTGAAACACTGAATGAAAACCCTGCTTTCAGGCATAGAGCTGTGTCACCCATTCCCCTCACCAGCTGAGAGTTTCCAATAACATATGCAACACACATATTTTCCTTCTGGCTTTAACATCGCTTTTCCTCAGTTAAAGACACCATGTGAAAACATGACAAATATGAATATTTCATGATTGTTTGGTGCTTCTTTGGACTTCACACTACAGTCTTGTTCATGACACAAAGAAAAACAAGGTTACAGCAACACTGATTTTTTTCTCATAATGCTCTTTTATGTGTGAACATTAATGGAAGAAAAGCAAAGCAATGAATAGCTTTATAGAAAAGCTTCCACCAAAGGGAAATTAAAAGAGGAAGATGAGATTAAGTGTGTGTAATCATACCAAGTGCACTGTGACTTTCTATTTTGTTTTTAGGCTGGAAAAGCCAACATTAAACCTGGTGTAGAAAATAAACACACAGAGAGTAATGTCCAGTCAGAACAACCTGACTGCCAACCTCATAATTACATTCATAGCCTGTAACTTTTTTCAAAATCTTCTTCAAGAAACAGATAAAAAAGATAAATAGAATAAATAAAAATTTTAAATAAAAACTGATCTTGAAAAAAAGAAAAAAAGAAAAGAAAAAAGAAAAAAGCACCAGCAGAAAAACTGGCATAATGAAAACAGCAATAAAACCAATAAAACAGGCTGAGCACAGTACAGTGTGCCCAAAAGCCCAGACTTTGAATGCAAATTAAGGTAAAAATAAAGTCTGGCATTTTCCTTTTCAAACTGTTCTACACTCTTGACTTGTACAACTTGCATTCATGAGTACAACTCTTGCTATTTCACATTCTTATTTAAGAGGGCTTTTTATCCTGAGGCATTAAAATTCCTGCTGGAGTCTCCCAGATTGTTTAATAATTCTGTGGTTTAATTATTGAAATGATTGCAATTTACATCCAGCAAGTCCAGCAGCATGTTGAAGATTTGAAGGGTAAGATATATGTATATTCTCAGCAGTAGAAGAAATATAAACAGTTTACATTCTTGTTGGCTTTTCCACATGAAATAATGATGGGAAGAGAGGCTTTTTGGAGGTTCAACAACACAAAGAGGATTTGGGCCCCAAATTACTGTAGCAGATCTTCTAACCTATCAGGTAAAATGTTTCAGCACATCAATTTCACTTCTGAATTTTCACAGTCGGCTGAAGTTCCTCACAGTGGGTACATGCTGATCACCAAAACCCAGAGAGGATAGAGCTGTACAGCCCCTAGTGTACAGTGAAACCAGTTTGGGGTACATCTTCCCTACCAACAGGGCTTAATCCTTTAGTTTAACAATACCTCAAGAGAAAACTTGGTGCCCCTACACACTCCCTAAGATCACAGTGGATGAGCATCAGAGGGAAAAATCCTGGTTCACCTTTCTCATCCTTACAGCACAAGCCAGTGCCCTATAACATCCTGGGCAGGATATTCTGAAAATTCAGCTTTGAATGACCTGATTAGATCATTGGATAAATGTCTGCTATGAAAAAAATATGGAAGAGTATGGTAGAATACAAACATACAAAACTTGACCTCTCTTCAGCTTCTGGGAAGAACTAGTTTATAACTGCATAAATACTGGTTTGATTGCTAGAGGAGCTATATCCAGCAGGTGGGCCACATATCTTGTGTAAAATCCCATGCTAAAACTGAGGATAACAAAACATGGTGTTATTTGCAGAACATTCCCTTGCCTTAATATTAGTTGTACTTGTAGCAGTCAGTCTTGGTGTGCATATTGGCCTTTTGACTTAAGTGTGTATCACAATCTTTCCCTCTCATCTCACTATTTCCTACTGTGAAAATAAAACCTAGATTCAGGGAAAAGGAACATACAATAGGTTCTAGATAGACCTCAAATCTGGATGGTCAAACCTGAAATTACTAGGTATGGTGGTCCCGCTGGAAAACCTGTTAAATAATTTTCTTACAGAAATCATGGAGGTCTCCATTTGTATTGTAGCACAAAGTCCACATTCCCAGGGTAGATTCCCCCATCTATCTCTGAAAACAGTGAAAGAAGACGATTGATGAAAAACTGAAAGATGCTGGAGAGAAAGAGTATGGCTTGTCCAATGTGTTTGTAGGCACAGTAGGAATCCATGCATAGACATAAACTATCAGAGAGAGAAAATACCTCAGCATCAAAGCCATGTTCAATGCGTGGGAGAGCCTCAATATAGCTCAAATATAGCACAGTGAGCAGATGTCTTTACTACCATAAGTGTACTTAGACCTCCCAGGATTTACAGTAACAGCAGAGAATCCCAGTGTCTTTCATTCAAAAATTATAGCAAAAATCTCTCTTGCCAGTCACCTTTTATATCAGGCTACGAGGCTACAACATGCACCTACAGTAAGAGATCTGCACTGAAGACAAAAAAGAAACAGGAGAAATTAATGGAGGGAAGATGAAATTTTTGTTTCTCCTCTTGAAGCTGGACTTCCTTATGTGGAGAATTCAAAATTTCTTGTAGCCAAACTCATGAATGGTAAGGCCTCAATAAGTTTGTGTGCCTCAAAGTAGATATAACTCACTTGAACACATCAGGAAGAATTTTTTTTTCCCTGAAAGAGTGCTTAAAGGGTGATTGGAAAAGGCTGCCCAAGGAAATGGTGAAGTGACCATCCTGGAGGTATTCAAGAAATGACTGGATGTGGCACTTAGTGCTGTGGTTTACTTCACATGGTGGTCTGTCAAAGGTTAGAGTCGATCATCTTGGAGTTCTTTTCCAACTGTAATAGTTCTATGATTGTATGATTCTATGTCAAGTTTCTGGAAAGTATTGCTCTACATCTACCCCTCTGGCTTTGAAAAACTCTCCAGAGGCAGAGATGATAAATACATAGCAGCAATAAAACAAGACAGCAGGAGAAGCAACTCTCCTTCCGAGAACCTTCACTCAAACATCATAGGAGAAGTTGTTTACAATGAATGGTTTACTTCAAGTTTTGTTGAAAATATTGTCTAAAACCTCACTGAGTATGGCTACTGTGGACACATTGGGTTTTTTCATTTTGCCTCAATTCATTGGACTCTTGGATAGACAAACTTAATGGAAAAAGTTTCAAATAAAACCATGGGTGATTTAGCATACAAAACTACTATTAATGAACTCTTAAGAACAGGACTAACATGAATTCTTTATGATGATCTCTTTTAAAACTATTTTATTTCCTATTTTAAAGCTGAGTTTCTGGAAAACAATATTGAGGTACAAAATGTTCCTATTTATGACAATTCTAAAGTTATACAATAAGATTTTTCTGGCAGATTTACTGTTTTTAATTAAAATCAAAAGTGCAGACAAAAGTCATAGTTATAAGAAAATGTTATATTTTCATTAATATTTTAATAGAGACCTCTGAAACAGTCATTTTGCAGAAGAAGAGATCAAGTCTTCAAATATTTGATTTTAAATGTAAGTGGAACAAAAATATTGATTTAAATACAAAGTATTAAGTATATGAACCAGGTACTGCCTCAAGGAAATAAACTGGTGTGGAACAACAGCAAAAAAAAGAACCAATTCTGATATTTTTATTAGACTGTTGGCAACAAATATATGAAATTCTGACTGCCTGAGGTGAGGTCTCAGACAAATTTTTTTGTAATGTAAATAAAAATACATTATTAACATAGCATTTCCTGAATGGATGCTAAAATTGCTTCATCTTTTTTATTAATCTCTTAGGTGTACACTGCAGTTTGCACTGAAAAAAATATCACATACAAATGTATTAAGGTAAGAATATATCCCTCCAATTAAAATGCATGCTCTGCTCCATGGGCATCCATGTGTTGTAACCCATTGTGAAGAGAGGAGAATGGTTCTAAACAGCACTGGTAGCAAAAACACCCAGCCTCTTTCTCCCTTTGCCCATCATTACTTGACACACCTCTAAAAATGCATATAGGATTGTGGGTGAAATTTAATCTTCAACTGAGTATGAAAAAGAAGCAGAGGACTTTCACTTACTGCTACATAAATTGGTTTTGTAATATCTATTTACATGTGATAAACAATATAAATTCAAGATTAGTTTTACCTATTTTTTGTGCTATAAGAGGAATTTTAAGAGCTTTTTAAAGAAGCCAGTCACCAGTCACTAATACTTTCCAAAAGTGCTACCTTGACTCCTGTAGCTGTGTAAATACAGCATTCTGACCCAGAGAGTCAGAGGCAGCTGCCAAATTTCTCTCAGCAAGTCTGACTGTAGGCTTGAATGTCTGTGTCTGTGTTGTGCACCATTACATAACCATGCCCATCATCACACCTGGCTGGAGCTGCTTCTCAGTTCCCTCCCACGGTTGCACCTCATTCCAGTAAATCTCAGCCACTGAGGCTGCAGCTGTGTGCCTCAGAACTGCTCTTGTTTTTCCTATCACCCCGTGAGACATCCCATATACAGGAAACTTGATTTATCTTCCCTGTCTCTGTATCAAGACCAATAATTGCATTCAGACAGAGCAGATGACAGCATCTGGATATGATCTGGAGACAGCAGGAGAGGGAGAACTGCCTGCTCTTTGGTTGTGGTTTCTAAATGCCAGTTCATTACTGAAATTACTTCCTTAGTTCTAGCAGTACCTAACCTCTAGCTGGAGTACATCTTAACTTCCTGATATTAGTTTTTATTAGGGTAGGTTCATGATCTCTTAAGTGAGTGTTATTTTCATCTCCCCAAAGTGTTTACTGGTGATTTTTAAACTGTCTTGGCAAGTTTGGAGGGCTTCACAGCACTCTACAGTGTTTCCATACAACGCTTTTTTCACCACAACATTTTGATATTTAACATACAGATTTACTTGTCAGGGAGCATAGAATCACAGAATCATTTTGGTTGAAAAAGGCCATTGAGAATATTGAGTTTATTGTATGAGAGCATAAGATGAGAAATTAAGTAACGTATAAAGTTTAAAGTATATTTGATTGCATTCAATCTTAAAAGCCTCAGGACTAGTGTGGGGCCTATCTTTTAAACACCTCTCTTAGTTCACAACATGCAGAGCTGACATATATCATGGAACAGTATGCCTTTAACCTAAATTGTGTTGAGCTTGTCTCCAGACTAGACACTCCTGTGTCTCTTCAGGTGGGGTTAGCTCCCAGCACCACCTCTTGGTGTCCTTGCCCACACCAAGCTGCAGGGCACAATAGCAGACCGTGTGTTAACAGAGACCAGGCAAACACCAAAAATGTGTAGCACTGGCTCTGCATCCCAGACCATCATCTTCACTGGCAAGAACAGCTAGCTGGCATGGGCACAGTCTTCTGACTCAAATCTATCTGACTGCACAGTGCCACACTGGTGTGGGTGTGGGTATGGATGTGGATGTGAATGTGGATGTGGATGTGGATGTGGACGTGGATGTGGGTGTGGACATAGATATGGATGTGGATGTGTTTGTGTTGAGCTGAGCTGGGGCTGGCTGGGGTGTTTCTGAATAGCTGCTCCTGGATTCAGGAGATGGTCCATAGAGCAGCTGTGCTCAGGTGAGAGCTCAGTTTGGAGTGCTCTTGGCAAGCACAAGTTGTTACAAGCAATCCATTATCACCCTTTACTTGTTTGGCTCCTTTCTGTATCTTTTTTGGGGGTATTGTAAAAGTTGTGTTTACATAGCTGTGTTCCTCCTTGGCAATCTCCTTAATCTTTTGGAAACAAAGTGTGGCACAAAAATGACACACTGCAGGCACAGGTCTAGCAACCCTAATTCTGCCTATCCATAAAAAAAGCAGTATAAAAATTGTTTTCAGTCTCCTTTTTTGAAAAATAGTACTGGAAAGACACACACATTTTGTTTCAATTAAACAACATGCCATGAATCAACCCAGAAAAAAACAGTACTTTACTGGGGTTCTCTGCTAGCATCAGAAAAACCAGGTTTTTTCCAGTCAGGGTTTGTTGTTCAGTGCCTTGCAAAGGGTTGGTAGGGATCCTCAGGAACCACAGAAAAGACCAAGAAAACTTTTCTATTCTCACTCCTTCTTCTCCCATTTGAAGGTTTGGTTTCCTCACCGTGAGCCTCATTCAGACTTGGATGCCTACAGCAGTTTTCCCACAGGCATGCCAAAGACGAGCACACAATCTTCTATGGAGAGAGTGTAGAGAATAAGCTAGAATTTTTCCTGTGACCTGGAAGGTAGGGATTGAAAATAATTTCTCATAATTTCCAAGTCAAGATCCTACTGTTGTCTAACTGTTATATCCTCCTTTCATTTAATAAATCTTCAATTACTCTCTTTGAAATGAGGTGCAGTTAACAGAAGAGATGAGGAACCTCCTTCTCTGCCCTCTTTGTCAGGGCGGTTCATAGTTCAGATATGGAAACTGAATTTCCTCAGAGGAAACAGGGAGTAGTTTAGAGATTTCATTTGATCTGGGACTCCTCTAATTTCAGAAAAATCAAGTAAAAGAAAAAAACAAGGGAAAAAAAAAAAAAAGGTCATCTTTGCATACTTCCCACCCTGGCTGGAGCTTTTCTCCAGTCAGATGATTAATTACCCCCTGTTCAGACCTAAAACTGAATGTATTTGTTCAAGTCTTCTTCACAAGAGCAAATTTCTCACTAAGACATCTCCATATGCTTAATGCTCTAATATAGTAATTATTGAAAAATCTCACTGAAGAAAAGTCATTCATAAGAGTATTTTTAGAAGAGCATCCTGCTGTCCTCATGGTATCTTCAATCATTTTGGATCTGAGGACTTTGAGACAGGCTAAAAACCCTCTGTTTTCTGACAGTACATTTCTGCTTAATTAAAGTAACATAAATTGGAAGCACAGACACAGATAAAGTGATATAAAAATAAACAGACCACAAAACAAGGAAGTAGATTCATATTTGTCACCAGATCTGATTTTTACCTCCTACCCTTCACCAACATATAGTTTACCCATTTGAAGTGGTTTTGCATTTCTGTTATATGTGATGCTCTCAGATAATTTCATGAGCAGTTTTCACATAACAGAGTAAAATAAACAGCTCCCAAAACATATCAGAGACACCTTCTCTGTATATTATTTTCATGTCAAAATTTTTGCAAAAATAAATTGTAAAGGGAGCCTTACAGAAATTATTCTGAAATATTATGCTGTTAAAACTGAAACCTTATTTCCTTAAACTATCTGCAAGATTAGTATTTTTTCTAGATGGAGAATCTGCAACATTGACCAAAAAACCCTAAGTAACTCCATAGCCATTTCTTTGACTTTTTGAAAATTATTTTCAGTCTTCATATTGCAACTTCTTTAGCATAATGTTGAAAGAGTAAATGTCATTCCTGAGTTATTCCCCACAACTCAGAATTTTTAATGGTCTCAGTGGGAGCAGGTTTGCTCTCAAGTAATGTATTGCTGTGCCAACACGAAATATATTTGGATGTCAGTCTTGTAAAATGAGAGAAATGAAGCCAGAAAACTTATACGTGTTACCAAACTTCTTCCAGTCAGGTCACCAGACCTGACAAACGGTTAAACAAATGTAGCCAACATTTCTGATGCCCCTGTGAGTATCAATAGGATGGAGAGCTTATTTCTAAAGGACTTCAGATGATGCTGGGAGGCTTCAGGCCGTCCAGAAGCTATTAGACTGTTATCTTTCAGCAGAAGCATCTCATCATATGCACAGCAGGTCCTGAAGCTCTACAGCCTATGGAATGGCATGTTCACAGAGCCCATGAGAAGCTTTGCTTTGGCTGTGTGGGCTGGCAGCCGGGGGTACACACACAGTTCACTTGTTGCCATAGAGGTGGCGTGGCTGTGAGAGGGGCTGGTGAGTAAATAGGCACAGTACACAGCAACATCATTTTAACCTGCTTGAGGACGTGCAAATCACCACCCACACTCATGGAGGCAAGGGAAAAAGAAGAAAAATAGCAGTGAGATCCCTAGTTATTTCCCACCTGGTAGGAAATGCCTGTCACAATGATAGACCTTGTGGCAGCAGAGGAGGAGGAAACCCTCCATCGCACTCCAGTGCAACTTGCTGTTAGCTCTTACAACGAGTTAAATCAGCATGCAGGTTGGACTGAATTTATTCTGGTATATCATGACATAAACTACTGAAAAAAGCAATCAAAAGCTATTACATAATAGAGGGATTGATCTAATGGAAGATTCTTTGTCTAAAATTGTGGTTATTAATTCTTGTACTCCCACGATGTGTATCAGATATGCAAGACAGTCTCATTCAAAATTCCAGCCCTATGCAGCTGAAGATATGCTCCTCTCCTGTGATTTATTTTAGCTGCTTTGTCTCAGTATTAAACAAGCTTCTTGTTTAAAACTGTTGGAGCAAGTGAAGATAAAGAGAATGTCAGTTTTTCCCCTAATAAGCTGTCATTACCTAAAAATTATAAATGTTGAGCTATTGCTTTCATACAATATGAGATACTATAACATAGACATTATTTCATTAGATGGTATTTAAATCTTTCTCTACCTTCTATAAGTGCATTTGTCAGGTTGCAATTTACAAACTCTATTTATTGTGAAGTCAGTTCATTGCACTTCACTGAACTGTTTAAAGTAATGGAGTCACTCTTCTGAAACTCTCCTACTTTACAAGGTGTTTGTCTTTATTCATGAAGCCTGCAGATACCCAGGTAATTTTATTTTTAAACTCTCAGACTCTGAAAATGAGTCACTTTGTACACCCTCTTCTGTCTCATATAACAGTTCTTAAGCTTCTTAAGGGAATAATCCTGAAAATATCTCCTTAAATCACCCTGAATATGTTTCTCACATTTGTTTATGCCAATGTTGTCAGAATCAAAATTTTAATGTAGGATATGTGTCTAGTCTAAATATGACTAAGAAGGAGCACACATTTCCATAGCCATAAGATACAAAAGGTATTTCCTCTTTGCCATAAAAAACATGCCTGAGAAATGAATGCCATGAAATACCAAATGTGAATTTTACAGACCTAAAAGTTATATGGTTACAATATTTTTTTGAAAGAGTAAGTTACATTAGCTAGTAATGAGAAGTTACCCTTGAGCTGACAGCTGCTCGTCAGTACAAAATTAATATTATTTTCTGTTTTTTATATATATATTTAAGAAAAGAGACAAAGCTCTATCTTCTGGACTCTAAAAACAGCAGTTGTTATATGAGCTGGTTTCACAATAATACTTCTCTTGTTAGAACTCCCAGTAGGGACTTCTAGCTCTGAAATGGAAAGAAACATATTTTCCATCTACTTTTCTTCATGGCTGGGGAGTGCAATCAAGTGCACCATTTCTAAAGTGAATTTTTTTTTTTTGCTTTGTTTGGTGTTGGGGTTTTTGTTTGTTCGTTTGTTTGGAGTTTTGGGGTTTTTTGGGGGGGGGGATTGCATTTAGGTTTGTTGGTTTTTTTTGGGTTTTTTTTTGTGGTGCTGGTGATATTTTGGTTGATGTTGCAGTTGTTGTTTGTTTTTTTCCTTTTATGGGTTTTTTTCTGTCCTTTAGAACTGTATACCTTTTCAGGTGAAAACAAAACAAGATTCACTTTGCTGGGTTAGAGTGACGGTGAGGGATAAGAAATGTCCATTTCTACTGAGTAGGATTCAGAAAATTGAATGGGAGCTGGGCAGAGCCTATCACTTTAAACTCCAGGTGCATACCAGAGGTGGAAGTTATGGTTATGTTGCTGCAGTATAGTCTGGAGCAAACTGTTGTTTGCTATGCAGCCAGATGGTACTGAAATGTGACCGCTAAATTCGCTTCCTCCCCAGCAGCCTGGCTGCTGGCAGGCTGCCATTGCCAGCTCCATCCTGTGGTGTCCTGGGACAATAGACACCACGTCTAACCCAAAACCATGCCAGGATCACTGTCTAACAGCACAGGCTGCCATTGCCAGCTCCATCCTGTGGTGTCCTGGGACAATATATGTCACCACGTCTACCCCAAAACCATGCCAGGAGCACTGTCCAACAGCATTTCCTCCTTGCTGGTGTTTTACTAAAGCAGATTTTGAGGTATAGGTCTACAGACCCAAGCTACAGGAGTGGCCCTAAGCTCTTCCAGTGGTAATTCAAGCCCTACTGTCTGAAACCAGCATAGCATCTTACTGGGAATTCTGCTAGGTGATAGGATGGGAAAATGTCAAGTAACAAGACTTGTTGTAAGACCTCGTTGTTTCCTATTCTAATTTATTTTTGCAAATGAGTCTTATCTCTTGACAAAATATCACCTATCCTGTCCAATATGCATAAGGATCCCGCAACAGAATAAGGATGGGATGTGTCTGGAAAAGTTATTTCTGCCACAGAAACACTAGGATTTGGAGAGGCACGGCTTTTTCAGAAAATATTTATTTCCACTTTTTAAATTTCCTATCTCAGTCCACAATTCCAATTGCTAGGCAAAGTGGCATCAAGGATATTTCACAGGAAAAAAAAAAGAAGATTGATTTTCAATTTCCATTTCTTTTGTGGTCTACAAACAATATGTTTCTTTTAAAAGAAGCTTATTTTTACTTGAGCTCCTTGAATTGCATAAACTGCTTTCTTACAAAGGAAACCACAACACTTTTTATCATGAAAGGTAGTTATTTGTGTGAAGATCAATATAAACAAAATGTTACATTTTGAGAGGCCCAAGTTTCAGCCATTGTTGGACATCTGATGTAACAATTTGGCCAAGTGGAGAAAATGTTTTCACAGCCTTACTGAATAGGTGCTGCCATGTGACACTGAGGGAGCACTTCTGGAAGAATAACAGATGTGAGAATTAGCTATTTTGAAAAGTGTTGCAGATTATGAACTGGCAAAATGCACTGGACAAACAGTGTATTGTTTGGTACAATACAATAGACATCAAAATTTGAGTTCTCTTAATCCATAGGAAAAAATTAGAGTCAAAATATTTTATTCAATGTTTTTGATACTGCATTTAAAAATCATGTTTAATTAATTATAATTAGATACAGCCAACAAAATTCAAAAGATATTTTAATTAATGTACCATGGACAACTAATTTTCAAAGTAATCATTATTTTTCAAAGAGTAGGGAGAATATATATATATATATAAGAGCAAAAGAGAAGAAACCTCTTTATGTTAAAGGATTGTTCTTCTGTTTTGCCATTGATTAAAATGAAAATAAAACTTTAGGTTACTGGGATTGATAATGAGCCCAAGTCTGTCACCCATAGTCATGCTATTTCCTAGAATAAAGAAGGAGAGCAACACCTGGTACATAATCAATCAAGACCTACCTTGCTTTGTTCATGCAAATCTCCATTTACTCAGATCTGTGGCAAAAATAATCAAAAATCATATCCTGGGATATATTTGTAATATCCCCTACTGTAAAGTAAGTGTAAAGAAACATATAATTTTTATTTATGTATATTTTTAATATATCCATGTACTTATTTAAATCAGTCTTAATTAGAGTTCCTTAAAAATGAAAGTATTAGGATCTTTTGACCATGAATGCAAGTTGCAAAATAAAGCAAGAGGGTAAATAAATTAGTATCTGGATAAACTTCTTGATTAAATGAATCTTGCTAAAAGTACCAGATGCAAAAAAGACAAAAGCCTAATTGTCAGCTTCAGTGATGCTAATTGAGTGATTGACTTGCTGATTACAATGAACCACTGCTGTTAGACTTCTGTGAAAATTGTTTGCTCTTGAATTATTCTCACATGTTGAAAATGCTCTTTGGTGGGATATTTTAAATGCAATTATTTTGTCTATTTATATAGAACACATTTGCCCCAGGAAAACATCTCTTATTGTAAGCTGGGATTTTTGTAATATGCAAGTATTTTTTCTCTAAACAATGTTGACTAGACTAATATTGGTGGGTTTTATTTTTAAAACTCTACACAATGTGTAATTTGTCTACATTTGTCATTATTTTTGATCCATGAACTTCTTCTAATTGCCACTGAATGTCATTTGCAATCTCATATAAATTTATAAATATAAGTGAAAAATCAGAAGCTCTTCCAGCTAGTAGAAGTTGAGAAATATTCAAGACATAGCAGAGGTTCACCAAATGACACATGACTGAATACTCATAACAGAAAAACCCTCTAATTAGACCTAGCTGTGCTGTGGGCATATAATCAACAACCTCCCATTGCTAACAATACTTAATTTGAAAGATCTTCCAAATGTATGACTTTGTCATGTCATGCATGTAATTTATGTAATTGGAACAGCAAAAAATATGAATAATTAGCAAGAGACTTACTGGATGTGGCTGTCATATTCTTAATGGTACTAAAAAAAATGAAAAGCCATTAATATTTTCAATAATTGGAAAACAGCATGTCTTTGCTTGTAGATTTTGCCTTGACTTCTGTGTTGGTGCTGTGCAAATACCTAGGAGTACTGAAGAGAAAGGGAGGGGAAGATAGCTGCTTTACTGCATTTGTGCTTCTGAAATCCATTTTGTCACGTCTTTGAGTACAGGGATTTTTGTGCTCCATTAATCTCATACTGGCAGGTGTCTCCCATGTAAGAACTAGATGGATGATCAGGAGGAGACTGAAGTCTCTAAGACCCAGTCAAAACAGTAGCAAGCTCTGACTTGACATTTTGTCCTGCAGCATTTTTACACCTACATTCACAAGAGTTCCTGGTTCCCCGGCCTAAATTACCAGGCCATTACCAGGTCTCATAGCTTAATTCCTTCTTATGCACATCTGGGGGGAGAAAAATGTTTGAATCAAATATTTATGAGGAGCAGTCAATCATAATAAAGAGGCAAGGAGTAATGGCAGAAACATGAAGCTACCTATTATCCCAAAAATGTTTGTCTTCTCTTTATATACATCCTCTCAAATGATGAGCTACATTTGATTGACTTAGCTCAAGGTTTCACTTTGCACCTCTGCAACTCTCTCTTGGGTAGCTTTGCTCAGGCTCAAAGCTGGCTGAAGAAGCCAGCTAAAGAGTTGTGTGCAAAGAGATCCAGCAAGCAAGATGTGCAAAAATTCAGAGTATATTTCCACACTGGAGAAAGGTGTGGTTATTGGTTTTATAAGGACAAAAGTGCTAGTGAATTTTCTTATTCTGGCTAATCACAGGACTTTGTGTCAGTCATGGAAGACTGCTTGAGGTGGATCCAAAATAACACCTTACCTTCCCACCTACTCAGCATTTAAGTTTACTGTGTGCTGTGCATAGGGGTACAGAATAAACACGTATTAAGGTAGCATTTTAATGACTCTGGGATCTCTAACAGACAGAAAACAAAGGAATCCATCACTGTCTTTGCATGTGGTGTCACTTATGTGCCAAACAGAAACACTCTGGAGTCATCAAAATGTTGTTCCTTTTTTATGTAACTGAATGAGCTGAGGTAATTTCCTCAAAAGTATTTTTTCGGAGGAGGTGCTAATTGTTATGTCAACATGTGAAATTTTCGATATTATGCAAAAATTTTGATTTAATAGCCACACTATTCATCACTCACAAAAGGGTCTGATGAGTTTACTGGCATGCATAGAAAGATTTCCAATTTCTTCCAAGGGCTAAGCATTATTATTGCTAAGCTAATGACTGCTTAGAGGAAATGGCTACCAATGACAACTGGAGAATTTCTGAAGCTGACGTCTGTTCTTGACAGAAATCAATTACTTGTAAGGCAATTATGGTAAATAAAAAATTCTGTATTCAGAAAATGGAGGTCTTGTTAGCCTGATGTGGCCCACACAACTGGAACATTTGATTCAAGGAAGTAATACACAATAAAAGAAATTACCCTTCTGTGAAGCCATTGTTACTATGTGTACATTTTCTACAATGCTAATCAATTGCTAGGGAATTAAGTGAAAAATACTGTGCTTTTTACAAAGGAATACCTTCATCAGTATTCCAGCAAAGACTTTCTGGAAATAACTAGGTGGGTATGAATAAAAGCCTAACTATGAATATCACCAAATTTTGGCTGAAGATATTGTGAATTTTCTCCCTTCTCCTCTGAGGACAATCACATCTGCCTTTGCATTTTGGAGCTATCTTCTCTGTCTTCAAGTTAGTTTAATAAGCTTCCACAAACTGAAGATAAAATGGGTTGCAGAGCTGTCTCATCAAGAAGCAACCTTGGTCAATTTAGTTCATTAAGACCTTATCAAACTTTCATTATTGCTGTTCTCAGACTCTAGATATTAAGGGAGCAGGAGGAATTGTTTGAATATTAACTGTGAGATTTAAAAATAATGCTGTAAATCAATGAAATGAATCGACATGAACATTATAATATCTTTCATTATCTGGAGCCTGATGTAAGATTTCTAGATTCCTTGAGCTATCACACAGATAAAATCAGGGGGCTAGGAATGGTTGTCAATATATTATTTACAAAGCATTGCAAGACTCCTATCTAGTTTGTATGTGAGAATTTTCATTGGATTTTTTGATGTTAGCTTGATCCTACCATGCAGAGCATTTTTATTCCAGATTGTGCAGGACCTGATCATAGAGAAATAACAGCCAGAGAAACATAGAATAATTTAGATCTAGAAGCAGCAGAGCTGTAGCCAAGCAGTTAAACTACATTACACAGTGTGTGCCTTGTATGAAGACATGGGCCTAGTAAAAGTGAGTTTTAAGAAACATTAGACTAGACAGTTAACTTTTAGATGGCTAAAGTTAAGGTAGAATTTATCACAACTTGAATATCAACTCCAAAATTACAATCCTATCTCAGATACTAGATTGAAAACAGCAGTCCTCAGTGTCCTGCCTAAAGACACTGGGAACGTCTCCTTGCTCCCAGAAGCTCACTGGGCATTTTGAGGGTAATGAGCTAACTGAGCAAATGAGGCACCCAGTTTCCATCCAGTTTTACATGACACCTAAAACTGATTCCCATGGAAGGTCCAGTTCAGTGTAAAACAATAAGTGCCAGGCACATCCTGTTACAGGGTTTGTCTTTCTGAAATACCACAGTTCCACTAATAGTCAAAACAAAATGTCACGGTTTCCAGGTCTGCTTGTTATTATGCAAGAGTGTTTTCTATGGGAAATAAATGTCAGGTTTTGTCAAGTGAAGGCTGAAAAGCACTTGTCAGTGACAGAGTATGCTCTGCACTATTTTATGTTCTCAGTATAATAAAGAAATAAGAGAAGTTGGTGCAGGAAGCATGTGGTGGCTGCTAGATGTAATAATGGGAGAGAGAATAGATGCAGATTCAGCCTCTTTCTAGAAGCATCTATCTGGCAGTGCTACACCAGTGAATCATGAGTAAGTCTGAAAATTTGAAACCCTGATATGGAGAATACTTGGACTTTACCACAGTGTTTCAGAGCATGGCCTACATTTTCCTTCACAAGCTAATGAACATGCTGTATCACTACAATTTCCCTTCCTCTGCCCACAGTGTAGCTGCATCCAACTCCTGCTTTAAAGGGATTTTGCCATCAGCCAACTCTCTAATCCTTGCAGGGGACAGAAGATCTTTGCACTGTTTGGGTTTAATTTTGGAGCAGAGGGGATTCTGCTGAACATGTCTTGCCACTTAATCAGAGAGGTAATGTGAATTGTCTGGGGAGAATTTGCTCTGGACATTGTGAAATCCTGAGATTAGCCTTGCAGGCTTTTGGGACTCTGCTTAATTTGAATTTTCATTGTGTTTCATGTTCAGGCAAAACATTGGAACAAAGGCAACTGATATGTAAGAGCTGAATGATTATTTGACTGTTTTGATATCAGGTTACGCCCTGAGCTCACTTGGTTTTCCCTCACAACAAAAATCAGGCAAGTCCTGCTCAGTCACAACCCTTGGTCAGGATGAAAGTTGCGAAACTTGAAAGATGCCCACTAGACCCATCCTGAGTTTCCATTTCTCTCTATCCTACATTTTTTGATAGCTTTGTCAGCCTTGTCTTCCTAACGACCTCATCTCTTCTTTCATCTTGATAAAGAGTGCATTTGCTTTCTCTCTCCCCACTGTGCACACGGTAGCCCACCCACCTTGTTTGCTGCTGTAGGAGCCTCCTCTGCCTCCTTCTGCCCTGGGTGCTCAGCCATAGGGCAGCCCCTGCCCATCCAGAAGCCCCTCTTCTCCAGACCTTCTCCTCAGTGCACTGTCCCTGCATATCCCTCAATTTGTCACTCTCACTTAGAGCCCAACCATCCCAAACCTGCTCTCCATAATAATCTGTTTGTGTCTGTCCTCCAGTCCCTCAATTTTCTCACCCTTACATTTTGCCAGTCACCAAGAGATGGGACATCTTGTCATCTGAGGAGGAGAGGAGACTTGTGGGGCAGGTGTGACGAACCTGTCAGAGTTATTCTCTACTTGCACCTCAGGCCATGGGTGGCACATACGGTAATTTCCTTCATAGGTGGGTGGCCATGGGCACTTCTCCCTCGCCATGGATTCATGAGCCTTCTGGGGCAGAAGGTAGACCATGACAGACTTGTACTCCAAGTGTGACAGGTCACTGCCACTCTTCCAACTGCTCCAGATCCTCTTGCTGAGGCTTTGGCTGCGCATGTCTTCTCATCTCTTTCTTCCTCTGCCAGAGGCCCAACCAACACAATCCATCTTCTCACCCTGGATCTGTCTGTGTTGTCCATTCCTGCCACCTGGAGGAGGAAACACAATGCAGAAGGGGGTTATCTAAAAAATATTCTTCTCCCTTGCTAGTCATGCCTTCCAGCACTACTGTGTCCCCAGCTCCATGGATGCCTTCCAGGACAAGTGGGTGTTTTCAGATGAGATTTGCTGAGTATCCCTCACCAGCTCCTCTGACACCCGTGTCTGAAGCCCCAGCCCTCACACGCCTGTTTTTTTTCATTCATTGTCCCCATTAGCAGCTGTCTGCCTTCTTGTGTTTCATTTTGCATTGTTGTCTCCCTCACAGCAGCACCTACAGGACTTACACAGCTCTTTGTTCACTACTTTCACCCAGCTCCAAACTCCCATTTTACTTCCACTACTGCAAACACACCTTTGTTGGCATTTCTACTTGTATTCAACAGAAAAGGCTATCCCAGTGAATTCAGAAAAAAAACATGAGAGATAATTTAATCCTGGAGTTCAATTACTTAACTGCAATAATAGACACTGCTAAAATAAGGCAAAACCCTCCACAAACAAGTATGCAGGAGAATCCTTTGTCTGTGCATGACTGGTTTGAACAGGAACATGCACCTTTGTGGTTTTTGTGAATGCTTATTTTAATTTAATTTCGTAAAGAAACATAACTGGTTTTAATATAATACAGTGTTGCATAAATGGTGTCAAATGTAGTGAATTTACTGAAGTTGACTTAATCTGTATTTTTAATAAGCACAAAGAATCTCTAACATCACATTTTTATTATAATTAATATTTTAAAATGGAAGTTTCACACAGTTCAGATAAAATAAATCATTCCCATTTCTCCCCATCTTTTTTCTTCCTTTTTCCAGTTTAATAGTAATATATTTTAATTATTAAGTAGACTATATAAAACATATAATAAAATTTAGGAATCTATTATGAAATGAAAGAAAATAATTACACATATTACATTGTATTTTAAAAATATTATCCCATATTTCGCATTCATTAAGTTCTTGAGTCTACAGTACTTTATCAACACTTCAGAGTTAATTAAATTAGATTAAATTCTTGGTTTTTACTTTTATATTACTTCATATCCCAAAGTTCTAGAAATTTCTAAAGTACTACACCTCAACAGCTAGGAAGGTAAGAAAGCAAATACCATGAATTTCTGATCATTTGGCCTATTTTTTTGAGTTGCAATTTCCATTTTTATGAATTAGAACTACATTTAAATTGCATCTTTTTCTTCTTTAAAATCTCATCTGTTTTGAGTTCCCACATCTTGTACTTCTGCCATCTCTGACTTTTGAACTTTCCTTCATGACATTTTGCTTTTAAGGAATTCTGAAAGTAAAGATGCAAAAACGTGTGTGTGGCTTGAATACTAACACTGACTTGATTTCTACTTTTTAGTTACATTTTGCATTAATTTAGCATGAGATGAGAATTTGACACATATTACATTGAGCATCTTACCCTAAGTGTGGAAAACTACAGGTTTACAAATGGTTCTGTCCTACAGGTAAGCTCTTCTGTATTCCTGAAAGGTACTTCATTAAAAATAGCAGTTCACCCACCTGGAAAGCAGATGCCAAAAGCAGACAGCAGTTCACAGCAGTAAAAGAATAGGAACCAACATATGAAGAAATAAAAAAAATTGTCTGTGTGAGAGAGTACATGGATTTGTAAATCTGAGGAAAGATTGAAGAGTAGAAGCACCAGGTAGCTTTTCACAGAGCCAGACAACAAAGGCCACAATCCCTAAACTGATAAGCCAGATGTTCCAGAGGGAGAGGAAGGCAGACCTCAGGCAGGACAATCATTAATGTTTTTATACATAAAGAAGTTCATGTGATGAAATTATATTGATAAGAATAGTTTAACCACAGTTAAATTACATCCCTAGTCTTACCTTTCTTCCCTTTTTCCAACAACCTTTTATTAAAATCAAACACTGAGAAGCTAATTTGTCTGTGATTCATGCAGATCTTTTATTCTTTGCCTCTCATTTTTATTCCCACACAGACAGGCACAATACTGCTCACAGTGATATAATTGAAAACACTGCCACTGAATTCGGTGGGAGCAGCATAACACAGGTTGGTTACTCAGTTTCCATGGGACATCCATTGTCTCTATTCACTGCCAATATCATGCAGGAGCATACAGTACCATATGACAATTATAGTGTTAAAGACCCATACACTGTAATCACATCCAAATTGTCAGCCCTAGAATACAGCAGTGCTCAAAGCAAGAACTGCTCTGCTGCAGATTAATGCTCAAAGAATAGGAGTAACTCTTGTACAAGAATGTATGCAATGTCCAATTTTCTATAGGAAAGCATCATCAGTCTGAATCATCATATTCATTCCCATTAGGGCTTCACGCAGTTCAAATTCATATAATTCTTTGAAGCTACCATGTGAATTCCACAAACTCACAAGGCAAAAATGCTTGTTGTTCAAAGCATTTTCATAAAAAGCTGCATATAATCCATTTAAAGCCACAGAAATGAATGGTTATTTTGACAACCAAGGCAGTGATGCTGAGATACTAAGAACTACTTTCCACATCATTAAACATAGCCTTTACCCCTTGCTAAAGTAGCTGGTAGAAAAAGGGCAGGCAGCTTTTTGTCATGACAGCTTTTCAATGGTTCATTTTGTAGGGTATTAATGGTGAATAGTTTTTCACCCTTCAAAAAAATTGCTTTGGTTTCCATAATGGACCAGGCAAAATTTTTGCCAAATTGGAATACTATGATAGACATCTGAATTTCTGAAAGTTTTGAATTTGAGAGTGAGTATACTAACCTTCCAAAAATTTTAGCCAGTCCAAAATGTACTCACTTTCTCAGACAGAATCTCACTATAACACTACTCAGCAATCAGTGGAGACTCCCAGCATACCTCTTCTTAATAAGAAAGGTCATTTTAACAGTCCTCATGAATTATTACCTTCAGTAGCATAACTAAAGTTATCATGAGAGCTCATGAGAGCTTTCCAAGCAGATGATTCAAACCTGGAGTTCTTTAAAAAGAATGAAAATCATTCTCTGAATCTAAGACCTTGATGTGCAAAATTCCCTTATTTTGTCTTGACATGATAGAGGGAGGAGTGCTGAATATCAATACTTTTATATTCAATCATGTTTTGAAGCGCTGACTGCACTCGTAAGTTGGCCTTGTCTGCACAAAATTAAAAACAGTCACGAAAGTGTAACACTATCTCCCAGTCATTTTCCATCTCTACTATTACATGTTTGCTGGAACTGATTTTCAGTGTATTTGGTTTAGGAAAACCCCAGGACAGGATGGGTGCTCCAGAATAAATCTGTGCATGCTTGGCTCCACTGGTAAGTGCCCTGATCAGAGTGACCTGCTCCCTGAAGAGGCACTCGGACCTACACTGGGACTCCAGGGGCAATCAGAGCTAAGACTGAATCTTCATCATGTACATCTAAAATAGAGATGGAATATGAATAAATAATTTGATAGAAAACGTTGGCTTACCATTTCAGTCCTTAGAACTTTTTTTCTTTGGAGAAAACAGCATGTTTGTCTATAGAGCTAAGCACTGATAACAATGAAGACAGACAAGGCTCAGTCAGCATGCAAGCTGCACTATGTGCTCATAAAAACAACTGTATTATGGAAGCACTGGCATGAAACAAATGAATTTTGCTGTATTTATTAATATAGGAACTTGGCTGCTAAAAAGAAATCTCAGAGGATGATAAATAGGTTGTCCGTTTTGTATTATTATTGAGTATAGTACACTTAGTATTGTAGGCTTAGGAGATGAACATAGGAGATCTGCATTCCATTAATTTCCTGGCTATTGTAATGGTACAAATAAACTGAATTTTCTGCACCAGGGAACACACTTTGCAGAAGGGTCAAATCTACCAGGATACGTAGGTATTGATAAAGAAGATATAAAACCTGCTGTTTATCTACATCAAGGCTGAAAAAAACATCCAAATAAAAGAAAATTTAATACCATTTTCAACATTAACTTTAAAAGGTGCCAGAAAGTGGTGATGCTCTTGAGGAATGTAAAATAAAGGCATACTGTTATAAAGAGTTTGGGATTTATTTCACATCTGCAGAAATTAAAAATTTTCTCACAGGGATTTTTTTCCTTTTTAGAAAAATGAGTAAAATTTAAACTGACAATATTTCATCAAGAACTTTCCATGGAGAATTACATGATATAAGATTGTAGGAACACAACCATAATTATCACAAATATACAGGCTAGAACGGTGTTATTCATGCAGCTACACTCCTGGCAGAAATGCCTCAACTCCACATTCATTTCTATTAAAGGCAAATCACTTATTCACAGTATTTTTAAGGATTATAAGTATGCACTAAGTGGAAATGAAACAAAAATACTGAAATTCTTACATACAAAATAAGTATTCCGATATCCAGGACAGAAACGTCATCCAGCCATGAGCTGATCCTCTGAACTCTGAAGCACAAACTGCTGTTGTCTTCTGGCACAACTGCTCTGTCACAATCTGACTCAGTAACAGGTTCATCACCAGAGTCAGTGCCTCAGTGGTGTTCTGTGTCCATGTGCACTCTTGGCTTCCTGGTAGAAAACAGTAGCTGGTGATCTTTGCAAGAATGCTTGGCTGCAGGAATGCAGGAGCTGGTGGCTTCACCTTGGAGTGACAGCACAAAATTCATATTGGCAGAGTGAAACAGGAAATATTTGATAACAAATCACTTAGATTGTTCTTTAGGATTTTCATACAAATGAAATCCCAACAAGATTCATGGAACCATCTAGATGTAAAAAAACCCTAATATTTTCAATATTGAGCAGCAAGCCTCAGCACATTGTGAACAGTTTTGAGAGCTGTGAACCATCCCTCTGTCAGTAAAATGTAAAGTGTGGGAATGCTAACATTCTTCTACTCCCTGCTACCATAATCTATTCACAAGTGCAGTGCTAGCAAGGTCGTAGCTCCCTCAGCCCAGTCCCAAGTCTGTCCTGCCTTTTTCTGCAATAAAACTAGACAAATAATATTTCTGCTCCATCTGTCTGCTGAAAGGTGGGGTGAGAAGAACAGGGAAATACAGGGAGATGCTCAAAACATTTCTTTCCTTTCGTTTCCTGGCTGCATAGACAGATGAAATATTTGAGGCAAATGAAAACCCTCTTGATTGGCAACTTCTAAAACTGTTGATGATATGCACAGCAGGATAAACACTTGCCTGATTATGCATAGTATACATTGCAAGGCTTCTTACTCAAAGAAAGTAGATTAATATCATAAAGCATCTCCCACTCAAATACAGACGATAATTCATGCTGTATATGCTTTATGCATTTTAGTGGCATATCAGTGAAATACAGAAACCTGAATATAACTGTTTATTCATTCAAATCTAAACAAATAAACACTACTTTGTTAGTAACTACAAAGACAACACATGACAAAACAAAGCTGCATGCATGACTTTCATTATATTTAAGTGATCGAGGAGCTCAGTCTAAGTATATATTCAGCATCTATGAATACACAACTTAGCCAGTCAAGCAATAATAAAGGATAATATATTCTGGCTTTTACACAGTATTATGTCTGATTGACCTGGAAGATGTATTTAATTTGTCACAGGAGATTATGAAAACATCCTATACAGCTTTACATTAGGAAATAATTTTTTGATCTATACCTTTAAGTCACTAAAAATTATGTCTTTCTCTGAAATTCCATAAGGAAGTAAAATATCCCATATCTTTGTAATTAACCCATCATTTTAAAACAATTTTAATGTACATCAACTATAGTTTTACAAATTGCATTATATTAAACTGGATTAATTTGTCCATCTAGTTCCACAGCCTTATCTAGAACCAGTACCAATAATTATATACTGGTTGCTTTCAGTCAGAGAAAATATCTGTGGCACAGAAAATGTCAAGCCATGGTCAACCAGAGACTTTCTGAAAGATCTTTCAGAGCTTCCTATATTAATTAAAAAGAGAGAAGTGTATCACCTTTTAGTACATGGGGAATGGCTCTATTTCCTTAACACAGACTGACAAATCTTGTGGGAAAGGGACAAATCTAGAAATGAAACTTCAGCTCTTCCCCCAAAAAATTGCTTGGGAACTGAAAATTCAGGTGCAGCTGAAATAATTCAGTTCTGATCAGAAAAATTCCTGTGAAGAATATGAAAGCAGATGCTCTGCAGGATTGATAGGGTAATGGTGTACCTTCATTTTTAGATTTAAGAGACAGAAAAAATGAAATAGATGGTGCATTTCTTTAGCTCTTATCCAACTCTTTTCTTCTTCCTAAAGTTGTTTTTTTCTTCTTGAGTCCTCTTTTAAACTTTCAGTACATAATTTGTAGTCATGCAAAGTCTTCTGAGAGACTTTTTCAAGTAATATACCTCTTTCCGTGTCTTCATACACAATAGCCTTAAATGTAACTCTAGCAGGCTGTATTTTCCAACAATCTTCATCAAACTCTATAGGCAGTAGAAACTAAACTACATAAATTCAGATTGACCTTGATTCTCATTAAGCTGTAAGGTGTGTATTCTCTACAAGAGGTGTTTGGCATCTCCTTTCTCCGAGTATTTCGATTTTATTATTCTGGCCAGCAAATGCAAACTTCCATTCATCCACTACGATATAAATGCAAACTTCCATTCATCCACTATGATATCCACTATATCCTCTTTCTATTAAAATCATGTTGATACCAGATCTGGTTTGGACCTAGTGAATTATAACAAATCACAGTAAGTTCCTATTGCAACATTCTCTAAAGTGGTTATAAATCCCACACAAAGAAAATGTTTTCTCCATGAATCCTTTTGTTTCAGAGTAACTTCTAAAAGAGCTTTATTTCGATTCCATGAAAGCTGAGAAGCCTCTTTTATTCTTGCAGAATAAAACTTAAAAGTTATTTGTGGTTTTTCCTAGCTTTTGCTAATAGCAAGTCAAGTTTGCTACCCTTTCTTATGCTGAACACTCCTTCTCTTTATGTAGGTGTCTTGCATTGACTCATGGATCTTTCTTTCTACCTCTGACATGACCACACTAAGCAAAACCTTTGCAGAAGCAGATTAAGCTATGTAATACATCAAAACTCACACAGCAGGGAAGAGAGGGAATGAAGATAATTTTATACACTTAGATTTAGCTGTCGATTGTAATGAAAGTTTGAGATTAAAAAAAAAAGTGGAATTAACATGAATGGATTGTGTCAAAAAAAATGATGATTGTATTACCAATTAAATTACTTGCAAGTATGGGAATCATGTAACATGTTGTAGAAAGAAGATAAAATTCTGTGGTAACCTCAAATGCACTTCTTTTCAATGAGTTTACAGAGCACTGTATGCTCATTAGCTATAATGTTCATTAGCTATGTTTTAATCCAGCATGCATTTAAAATTTGTATTTTTTAGAAGATCAATCAAAAACATAAAAGGCAAATTTGCCTTTTGTAAAAAGGCTTTTTTTGTAAAAAATCTTAATATCAGTTTGACCCAAATTACACATTTGTTCAAGCTCAAGCTTAGATATAATATAGAATAAGCTGCTGACATCTATTTTGAACTCTTTAAGATGTGTTACAACTGAACTAAAAGTTCTTATCATTGAGGAATGGTAAATATAAGGTTACACATGGATATCAGCTCATATCTACCAGTACCACTGTGTGGCAGTTCGGAGCATTACCTGCTAAGGAATAACATATATCACCTTCTCAAAGTTTATTTGTGAAACTTTCTGCCCATGAAGAAGACTGAGATAATTTCCAGAAAAGAGAGATAATTTGGTTTTTGTGCAGAGAAAAGGCAATAAATCATTTTACAATACTTATTCAGACCTGTTGAAAACAATTTTCTGTATGCAAAATAATCAGTGGGCAATGCTAATATTAAAGTTTCTCAAAGCAGACACCAAAAGCCCATCTATATTATTCAGCATACAGTGTGAGAACTGATACAATCAGTCCTTTTATCATTCTAATACAGAAAAGTACTCCCATCTAACATGTTACAGATACTCAGCTACTGTTATCTTCCAGCACAAGAGACTTATAATATGAGGAGTTATATTGGGTTTACTTGTCCTGGTGTTAGCAAGGGAGGAGGGTGGAGGAGAACAGCAGAAGTGTGTTTGGTGGAGACAAGTGGCTTTCATCACATCAGACAGAGCCAATTCCAGGAATCTCCAAGGTGGGCCCACTGCTGGCCAAAGCTGTCCCTCAATAATGTTGGTGACACCTCTGGGATAACATATTTAAAAAGATTAAAATGGTTATGCAGCTGTGAGAGAGAGGAGTGAGAAAATGCAAGAGAAACAACCCTGCAGGCACCAAGCTCAGTGAAGAAGGAGGTGCTTCAGGTGCTAGAGCAGAGATTCCCCTGCAGCCCATGGAGAAGACTATGAATGATGCAGGCTGTCTTCCTGCAGGAAGCAGTGTAGCTGGTATACCCATTGCAGCCTGTGGAGGACCCTACACTGCAGCAGGCAGATAACCCCAAAAGGAAATTGCAGGCTCTGGAGACAGCCCTAGACAGAAATGGGAAACAAATCTGAAAACTTTTCAAAATAGAGATATTCTGTTGGAACATGTGTCAAGGTTAAGACAAGCTGGCTGAAAAGTAGGGTGATAACAGTTCAGCTTTCAAAGTACTTGCCATGAGGGAAGAACTCAAAATAAATGGTTGAGAAACCTGAATGGACATTAGCACATGCCCAGAGGAGCAATTCTATAAAGAAAGCAGTAGGTGCTGACATGTGAATTTGCTTGTATCTGTTTAACAGTGTATAACCCATAACACTGAAGCTCCAAGAAAATCTGAGTTCAAGCTATGAGGAATATTCCTATTGAAGGAATCTGTTTGAATGCCTCAATAATTCCAGTGGCACCCTTTTCAGTCTGCTGACTTGCATGCCAAACATGGACCCTATATAATGCTATAGTTCTAAAATTGAGTGGTCTAGGTTAAGACAGTCATACATATTCTGGAAAGTCTCCAGTTTAGAGAAACAGGCAACTCTTGAATAAAGCTTATCTCTTCTACATTGAGCCCTTGGCTGTAGGATGTGATGTGATGGATGTAGGATGTGATGGGTCCCCTACTGAAAGTGTCTTTCTCTCCTCAATAACCACTCATGGAAAACAACTAGGTAAGGTTCAATACCTTCCAATTAAACAAATTTATTTAGGTAAGGTGAATCCTAGACTGAAATGCAGTATTTTGGGATTGCTGACACTTGGAGAACTTGAAAAACCAGCAGGGTTTTTTTATGTGTGACCCATAGTCTTCTGACTAAGAGTCCAGTGAGGAAAGAGTACTTTAGTACATTACATACACTATAAACTATAAAATGTTATCATAATGGTGGTAATGTTTTCTTATTTGTCTTCCAATTATATTTCTCACACATGCTTCTCTTTGTCTTTCCTCATTTTTGAAAAATGTATTTGAGCATGAACAAAATTTCTTCTGCCTCCTACTCTTTCAAAATTGTTTTGACATGGAGAAACTCCCTACACCAGCATGGGAAAAATTATCTGAAGTATCTATTCCAATTTTGGAGGGGCAGAAAGAGAGGACAGCCCTGACATGGATCCATCTCTTAAGTAAGCAACAATCCTGCCAAAACCAAATAGAAAGCAACCTGAATATCAGAGGCACAGACACATTTTACAAGTTTGCTTATCAGATTATACAGATGTCTATTATCAGCCCTAAAAACCACACTAACTCGTTCCTTCACATACTCCTCTGTTTTACAGGATGCAGAATTACTAAACTGAGTAATTAATCTGAGTGTGTACTCAGATTGCTATTATTCTATGAAATTTTGGAACATTAATAATTAATTAGCTTTAAAAAGCTGCTTTCTAATCATGAGAGTGAATCTGATGCCTAAGAGGTTTAAATTTGACACAGATACAGAAGCACAAAACCAGTTGATGTGGAAAATCCAAAGTGCATATGAAAGTCCCTAAAACCAAATCTCCCACATCTGCTTTTTTCCTTTAAATTCTTAAGAATGTTTATGGAACTGAACCTTTTTGATCTCTACAGTTGTTTTTCCTAGAAGTTGGTTCCTGTAAAGACCACTGTCTCCCAATTATAATTAGTCTCTGCTGTACCAAAGTCTGATTTAGCAAGTTCCAGCTTAAGGAAAAGAAAATGTTTTAATTGTTAGTCTTTATGTAAGAAAGTCAGCAAGTCACATTTGATGTTTCTTTCCAGATTGCTGCATTTTCCCTGGGTAGATATGAAACAGGACATTCACTTAAACAGATGGTTGTTGCCTCTGAATTATTTAACAGTTAAATCAATGAGAAGCTTCTGCTGCCATGAGGGGAAAGAGTGTGCTGGAAGCATTCTTTCTCCTCCACCTTCTCCTGTTAGAAATGGCCAGGAAGAGTCTGCTATTGGCAGCATTGAAGCATGAAGGGGTGGAAGCAGAGGATGGAAAAGTGAAATTTGGATTCTAGAAATATCAAAGGAGAGCTTTCTTACTTAACAAAAATGTTTATCCTCTTCAAATGGTATTGCATCCAGTTTGATGCACATCTATAGTTACTAGATGGGTTTAATGGAACAGGGGGGTTAAAAAAAAAGGACAGAGAAAAGAATAACAACAAACATACACACAAAAAAAGAAAAACACACACAAAAAAACCCCAACACATTAAAAAAACTCCAAAAAAACCCAAAACAGAACCCCCAACAGACAAAAAGGCTAGGTAGCCTGTACTGTATGTACTATACAGTCTTATAGGTTTGCATTATACATAAGATGTACTCAGATCTCATTTTTAAAACACTGTGAGACCATAAGCTAATTCCATTAAGCTATGCACTCAACACTGGCAATACCTCAGGAAAAACACTGTAAGGCCAAATTTCTCCATGTTATTTTGAGATGCAAGTGTATAATCCATTGCAATAATTGCAATTATTGTCCTACAACCACAAGAAGGATCAGTCCTTGTTGACAGTGCCATCAGACTTATAAAAGCCTAATATTTCTTTTAAAAAATGAATTTTCAGGTAAATTTTATGATCAGGAAGTCCAGTGTCCCTCAACCTCAATTTTTCAATCTTCTAATTTTGAAAACAAACATAAAGCCTTTATCAAAGGGACTCAGAGAGACAGGAGTCTCTTCCCAGCTCTCCAAATGTGTTTTATTGGTCGAAGCCATGAACCAGAGCGGATAGCGATGGTCAGAGCAGGTGATGAGGGAAAAGGACACTCCTCATGTTTAGATCATGTCACATCTGGCCAGCTGCGGCCCGGCGGGCGGAGCAGATGCACGAGGCGCTGTCCGTGGTGCTGAACATCCTCCCTGTGACACCCGGGACCGCCGATCCACCCCGGCTGCAGGGCACCCCAAAATCAGAGTCCCCGCTCACGCCCCTCCGCAGCGCAAAGCAATTTGCACAGCGAGGGGCTGGAATGGGCTGCACGGTGTGAGGCAGGCAGGTTAGTTTTTCTCAGCCTGTAATAAATCTTTATTTCTGTTTTTGCTTTAAGCAAACTACCCAAGCATCCATCAGCAACTGGACTGAGTGCTGAGCCAAGCAGGCTGTGCACAGCGGTATATATTTAATAGTTCGAAGAATAAATTAAACAAAAAAAATTTTAAAAAAAGGAAAGGAAAGGAAAGGAAAGGAAAGGGGAAAAAAAGAAAAGAAAAAAAAAACCCTAAACAAAATAAAACACGAGTCATAAACAACAGAATGATCACCACCTGTGAGGGAAAAAAAATAACGTTATGCAGCTGTTTGTGCCTTTTGACTCAAAAGCCACCTGGACAGAGACCTGACAGAGATAATAATAATAAGATCACCTTTAAATGTTTGACAGGTAAAATAACTTTGTGATCTTTTAGTACCCCTAGGTTTAGGAGAGGCAGAACCTTAAGGCATCTCTACGTAAACATGAGGAAATCTCAACCTGTATTGTTACATTATTATACAGATAAATAATTTGAATTCTTGTGCAAAGCTTATCTTCTGAATGAATAAGTTCAGGTAAAATTAATCCAGGTAAAATGAAACAGAGCTCAAAACTTTTGCCTGGCTAGACAGTGGCAACTCTTTCTTGTGCAATTTCTTGCATATATATCAAACAGACAGATAATGATCTTATTTTCTGCCATTCTGCAATATTTTGGACCTTAAACCCTAACACAGAATGTGTTAGAGTGTGGGAAGATCTTGTGTGAAATACTAGAATGAGAGTTGCTCAGAAGTAGAAATAAACAGACTAGAGACATTCAGTTTCTGAGCATGGAAAGCAAAAATACAAAAATCTGAGTATCATGCTATTATTAATTCACCTGCCTGCAAATTAAGCCAGCCTACAGAGTTACTCTTTTCTAATTATAGAAAAATGAAGCTACTTACTTTGTCACAGTCTTGATTTATTTGTCATAATGAACAACTAACAACAGAAATTTGGTATTAAGGAAAAGAAGCACCACAATCACAAATGGCCTTTTGGTAGACAATTCCTTAATGCAATGAAAATTTTGCATGGTTTTAAACATTAGCATGTGGTACAATGCTTGCTATAACCTAGAGAAATTAAATACATTCTGAACCTCACTGTACTAGCACACATTAAGCTGTTTGGAGAATAAGGATGTATTGGTGCAGATACTTACAACATTTAAGTTTACACTGAGTAAAAGAATAAATGAGTAAATGGCATAGAGCTCACAGGTTCTCTATAAATAAATTTCAGTTGGAAAACACATAGAAAAAATGCAAGTGCAAATATGACCCACCAATTTTCTTAGCTACATATTTCCTTGTTAATTTGGTTTAATGTTACTTGTTAAAACTAGCTGATCATCAATCCAGGTGATCTGAGTTTTGAATTAACTCTAAAATTTATCAGGAATGAAAACAGTTTGTGTTCCTATATTATTCTTTCATTATTGTAATAATAAATAAATAACATTTACTATATTTTAATGGTTTTTGTTCTGCAAATCTGGCTGGGGAAGAGAATTATTTGCCTTATTTTTACCTTTGATTATTTCATCAACTTTACAGGACTTCAGGATACTTAACTGACTGAAAGCCGTGAGAGTGAAACACACCACTTGAAGTTCCATACAAAACTGTAGCAGATGAGCAAAGACAAACCAAGCTTCTCGTGAAGTTCAGTAAATAGCTACCCACTAGATATGTAGACTGTCTGGAGGTTCCCTAAATATTATGCACAGAAGCCCAACATCTATGGCCATTTCTCTGGCAAGTGACGTTCTACAGAAATGGAGACTCTCAGGTGCTCTTTTGGCGACTGCAAGCATAACTACTAAATGGGAGGTACTAATTTCTCATTGTGCAGGCACTAGGAAAGCTACTTATTCAGTTCCTCCTATTTTTCTTTTTCTGCAAGACTCACAGTCTAAATCTAATTAAGTAGTTTCAGGTCTTAAATGTGCAAGACTGTAGGCAGCCTTACTGCTGTCTCACTGCAACCTCCACCAGCTACGAAAGAGGTAGGCTTGTGATATGTGTAGGTGTGAGAGTGTGCACATGCAGCTAATGATGGCCTGGATGTCCTTACAAATAGGAAATTTACCCAGAAAAATCATATAAAGTCATGGCAAAAGAAAACCAATGTGATCTTTCCTTTTCCCCTCTGAAATAAAATTATTTTTAAGTCTGATCCATGATTTTTAGCAGGCAGTCTCTGAAGAGTAATAGAGAATATACAGAAAAAGAAGCTGACATTTTTTAGGTTCCAAATAGTCTGAAAACACCAAGGTTTATAGTTACTGGAAAAACAAATAATTTTAATTTGAAGATATCTTTTTCAGGTAGAAGAATAACAAGCAGAAACCCAGAAGTACAGAGGGACAAGTATGATTTATAAGTATAATGCAAGAGTCTAACCAGAATCAATCTGTTGTACCACTGATGGACTGAGAGCCAACATCCCTCACAGCCTTTATTCTGTTTTAAGTCACTAAATACAGAGGAAAAATTTCAGACTTCATTAAAGGCAACATATTTTTTGTGCTAATGTGGTAAGTTAGCTTAAACTTACTCAAAAATAGAAGTACATGCCTAGGAATATTTATGAAATTAAAAAAACCAAACTGTGGACTTCTAGTTGTCCACCTCACCAAAGAAAAAAGTTCAGCAGCCTGCAAAGCAGTGGTGGTTACATGACTCATGTACAATCTCAATGTGGCTGGGATGAATGTAAAAAATATTTAAAAAAAAAAATTTAAAATAGGACAATTATGTGTAGGGAGAACTAATTTTAGACTATGTTTGCCAGATTTACTCCTATCTCCACTAGGACAGCTGCCAGTACTTTGACATTGTAACAAACATAATGGAGGAAAAAGCTCATACATATTCCATCATCCTTACTCCCACATAGTGGGAACAGTCATCCTAAAGGCTTAAGAGGTGAACATCTGGGGTATGTTCCCACACATATATAGGAATGAGTCTGAGGATGATTGCTTTGATGTATTCCACGTACACATGCATGCACACATGCAGAAATAGACCACTATACTCTATTTACCTCCCAGGTACATAATGGCTCTTTTCCAAAGAGGAAATGGATGAAAACCAGCACACATTCAGGGTTTCTACATTTCTGTTTTATTCACCATTTATTCACCAAATATGCATGTCATCTTTACACATATAAACATATACATATATTTATATGTGTGTGTGTGTTTGTGTGTGAATATGTGTGTGTATTTGCACATCAATGTATTTCTCTAAAGTGGTCAAAGTCATAAGGGTCAAGACAGGCACACATTTGATTTTGAATATAGTGGTGATTTCCAGTAGCAAACTATCTCATGACCCTGTCATGAAAAATGCTACCTGCTATCAGTTAATGTTATTGCCACCTTCACAGTCCAATATAAAATATAAAGCTCTTACTATCATTATCTCTTCTAAAAACCACCCATTTTTAATGCTCTCATTCTGTCAATTTCTTTCAGGTAAGCAGGTGAAGCCAGTTTCCATGAAAATAGCCTGGTACTTTATGCAACTTCACGACAGATCCAGCTCATCATGTTTCATCTAATTTTTTTAGCTAGGTGCCTGTCACAGAGAAGGGTATTGTACAGCGGGGGTGTCACAAAGAGTCTCTTTCTCATCCTTCCCACAGCGATTTGAAGAGTCTTGGGGAGGACAACCACTCTACTGCCCTTGGCAAATGTTTTCAGTGTATTTTCCCATATGTGGAGAGAGTTGTCTGCAGTACTCCAAGCCTAGGTCACGTGAGGAAGTTCACAATGGATGTTTACCATTCAAAGACAGAAGAACAGTTTGTAAAGAAGAGTCACAAAAGAGAGAAATGGCTCTTTGTACACCTGCCTTTGTTACATGACTAGAGCACAGCCCTTCATGTTTAAGTGGCTTTCATTACAATGTCAGCTAGTATAAAGGAAGATTTTATAAAAATATTTTTGTGTTAGAAAAATGTATTGCGCTCTACAACACCCTGAAATTCTTTTTCATGCAATACTGACAGTTTGACATTTAGAGATTGATGGTATGACTGATTCTGCAAGTCAGACAATGACATCTGCTCAGAAGGTTTTATTTGTCTTTATCATCTGGATCCATCCTACAGTCCCTTTTGTATCACTTAGAAAAACAAGACATTAACATGATGTTGTTCTTGCAAAAAATAGGGAAGCATTATTTTAATTGCCTTACAGACAAACAAAAGTAGAGAAAGTGATATTCCTAAATTAAGATAGAGATTTGAGTTAGAGCTATGGACAGAAATCAAGAAACTGAACCCTGGCTCAGTCTCTTATCTGCTGGACATCGATTCTCCATCTTAGAATGATGTTCCACTCTTTGGAAAGCTGAACATACCATCTTCCAGTGGTCTCTGACCAGTTGCCAGAGCTCACAACCAGGGGAAAAAAACCTGCACAAACAGAAAAAAAACCAGAAAGGACCTGCAGAGCAACACCCTCAAACTCAGAAAATAATTTTTCAGTTTGCTGATCCATGTTATATCATCCTTTGGGCAATAAAATTGAGGAAATATTGTTAATCTTGTCAATTATCATCAATAGAAGTTTGTTCCTTAAGTTTCAGCAATGAGGCAAAAAAATTATTTGCAGTCCTGGCTTAGCTATTCATTTGGAAGGGATGTTATTAGTGGTCCTCCTTGTGAAATGACTGGGGTAAGTCATATTCTTGGCCCTATCCTAAGTACAGCAAAAAAAAAGTGCTCATTTTTCTGAAGTGAGGTACATACAGGTGAAAACACTTAATTTAGCTTTCCAAAGAAATAAAAACTAGTAGATAGGTCTACCAGAGCAGAATAGAAGCTGGCTTCTAGCCTCATTACATAGAAAAGGATGCAAAAAATTCTCTAGTTCCATCCTAATGATTTCAAGTTGAGAAAATATAGAGGAAAAAACGTTAAAAAATATTTGTTCATATTTTGCTTTGGCATGATTAGTGTTGGCTTATATTTCTTTTGTTCAAATATTTATACTAGCAAACTACACGAGTAGAAATGTTTTTCAAAATCACATGCACAAGCATTCAAAGAAACTGAATATTCTGTCCTCCTAGATGGCAATTTATTTCAGAAAAGTTCTTTTATCAGTCCAATCAAAGCATGGAAATAGCAACACAGGACTTATCTGACCTATCACCAGAATATCAAATATTCTGAGAACCACAGGCAAGCCACAAAATAAAAATTATAATCACCAATACATGGTTTGACCAATCTTGAGGAACAAAGAAATCCTCCAAAACATGATCTGATTGCAAATATTTTTTTCAGGAGCAGAGCAGTACATTAATTCTGTAAATTATTCATCTAAACCTTATAAATATTTATTTTATAACAGCAGGGTAGACTAATCTATAACTTCCCCTAACAATCTGAATTAAATGTGAGCTGTAAATAAAAATTTTAAGAGATTTTGTGGCCTTTAAATGTTTTTGATCAGCAAAATTTCAAAGGGCCTTCTTCTGCATTTTAGATTTTTAAATACCATCAAGTCTAGGCTCAATTTTGTTCAAAGGCTTGATGAAACTCTCAAAACTGTAGTGAAATATTTCCTTATTCTGATTGAAGAGGAAGGAGGAAAGATTCACTTTCCTTTTGAGTGTTTATTTGCTGGAGTTCAGTAAGACAGAAGTACTAAAGCAAGATATGTTGCATATATGGCATATGGAAGAAACATTCTGTGTATTGGCTACCTTCTTGTCCCTTTACTAAACACGAAACAGCTACATGAGCATTATGAGATTGTTGCCACATTTTCTTCATAGAGAAAAGCAAGGCACAATTCTTCCCAAGGATATTTTTGTGATTCACATTCTCTGAACCTCAGAGAAAGGGAAAACACAATGCTCATGTCACTTGCTGTGCCTGTGTTGTGCCAAAGTAGAATGCAATATGGAGATTGTTTACCCAGAGTGAGGATGTTTTGTTCCCTTGGCCTATTAGGGCCAGGACAGTGTGTATGTGTTGGACTGTCATGAGACAGTCACGAGAGAATCGGAGATGAGGGCAGCTCTGTGCAGTTGTGAGCAAGAGTGAGTGTGTGGCAGATTCAGTTTAGATGCAATGTATATAATACAGTATAATAAAGTAACTAATTAGCTTCTGATGATGGAGTCAGGTGCATCATTGTCTCTCCCCTCGCTGGAGTTGTCTTTGCTTTGATATGAGATGAGCACTGGCACATGACCTAAAAAATGCACCCAGTCTCTCAGGGGCTGTGCCTGTGTGTCAGGCTGTGATTCCTGCCTGAAGCTGCATCCAGGTGCACGTGCTGGAGCTTTGGCTGTGATGTCCCCTTGCATGACTCCTTGTGTGCATGTGCTGGCACATGAGTGTGTGTGTAAGTGTGCCAGACCAGGCTCATGCATCCAGTTACACAGGGCTTGCATTTTGGTGGAGCACTGTCCAGCCATTTCCAGCAAGGCAGCAGGAGCAGTTTTGAAGTGCTTAGGAAAAACTGGCATGAGAAATTTGTCTCTTGGGTTTATAGGGCTTATACTCTGAATGTCCCAAGAGGTTTCTGAGAAATAACATGCAGAATTAATTTGGTTTTTCTCCTGGCAGTCTTAATTTTGCAGCACATAGACTGGTGCTTGGTAACCTTGGACAAGGAGAAGGGAAATTATCATTTTGGCAGGTAACTACATCATGTAATTCACCATAAGACTCTTTGGATTCACAGAACTTACTAGAAATCATTCTGGTAAATTGTGGCTGAATTTTATAGACCTCTCCATATCTGTACCTTTTCTGGACAGTTTATTTTAATCAGTTATGTAAAACCTTTTACTTTAATTTGATTTTCTCTTTCTGTTTTCTAACATTTACTCATATATGTTCAGAGAATAATCAAATTCCCCTTGAGCCATGAAACTCAATAACTGAGAAAGCCAAGATTTTGGGTTCAAGAAGATGCTGTGGTAATGTGGAGCACTCAGGCATCATTTAGCCACGATAAGGTTACTATGGTGACTGTGTAATTTCAAGGGAGGGTTTGAGAACTACCTAGAAGATGTATAGCTTTGGCTTATCTTTTCATGTAAGGACCTGCTGACAGCTGTTCACTCTGATTCTTCCTAAAACATAAACTCCCAATCCTCATTGGTAAAGTTCCAAACACAATTATGTTGAGATTCCAGCTTGCTACTTAAAGCTCCCTTAAATCCTCATATCCTTTCCTATCCTTTTTTTCTTTTGGAATCTTTTTTAAAAACCAAACAAGTAGTTTCTAATTCCCCCCCCATCTCATCCACAAAAAGAAGTTTCCACATGAAAATTGATATCTTTATACATAATTTGTGTTTTAATATGTAACAGTTTTTTTGAAGACTTTAGGATCTTCTTCAAAAACAAAGGTGTTTTCCTAATTAAAAAACACATCAAAGTTGAAATTACAGGGAATCATGGTAGTGCTGCTGTGACAAGGACCTGTCAACTATTTAACACAACATTCCCTGCCTGAAAGAAGGAGAAGGAAGTACTTCATATCAAAATATCTTATTCAGATATTTTTCAAAGACAAAAGCACAAGAAGAATACTCAGAACTAGCTTAAATCACATATCCTTAGTTGTATATGTATGCATTATAATGAATTTTATTGTAAAAAGATAGTCCCTAGTTATTTGTGATCTATTTAGTTGCATTTTTAGGGTGCAGTATTCCAGCCAGAAGAGGGAATGTATTTTATCATTCCTGATGTGCAGTGTTGTTCTGACAATGGTGAGGACACTGGCAATAAATTGAGCCAAAGGAGATGCCTCCAAATTAGATCTATATTAGAATTTTTTTCACAAAGAAGAGGAGAAACCTTATCATTTACCAGAGGGAGAAAAGGATTCATGCAGCAAGGAGGTAACTTTTACTCGGACTTTTGAATTTGTTATCACTAACAATGTGAGGTACCAAAATCCAACATTTTGGAATCACCTTCTAAATATACTGTGCTGCTAGTTTTCTATGATTTCATTGAAACTGTGCAGCTCTGGACATTATTAAGCAGCTGTTCTTCCTTTGAGGACCTATAATTATAATTAATATTAGATGGAAAAGCCTGTGAAATAAATAAGGCCATTGGCTGAATTTAACATTACCAGCAGAAAGACAGAATGTGGCATTTCTATAACTCCTTGAGTCATTCCATTTCCAAGTTCTTAGAAAAAAGGAAGTATTTCATTGTGTGTATGAAAGTATCTAGCTCTCTGTTGCACCTTTCTTAGGGCTAGTGTTCATCTATTTCAAGATTTTGGGGCACAGTGTCATTTCTAGAAGTTTAATCAGGGAATGGGGGAAGGAGTAGAGAAAATTTTCACAAAGTACAGTGAATTCAATCCCATCCATCTTGGTTGCAGAAGAACTGCTATACTGTGACCCATAAAAGAGCCACCTAGGCCCACATTCTTCTGAGATTACCTAGCACAGATACTTCAGAAAAGATAATAAGAAAAGAGGGTCTTTCCCAGTCTGTCCTTAAAGTTCTTAGATATAGGCACTTAATCTGAAGTTAACTTGGCCTATTTTTAAATGGCTCTATCTTTCAGATATATGATTAAAACTATTTCTAGCTCTCAAAAATATCACATTGCAATGATCTGAAGATATTTTTTCACCTGCTCCATAATATGAAATATGACAAAATGTTGATTTTCTTCTCAAACAGTTTAGACCTGGCTCCTTCTAGTCAGCTCATACAAGTAAAAGAGGTTTCAAGCACATAACCCTGTGAATTCAGACTTCTCAGCTGAAAGAGATCCTGATGCAGGAAACTCACTTGCCACAAGACCATGGGAAGGATATCTCATCAGTTGTTGAATGGCTACTAAACATGGGAAGGGCTTGAGGCACAAGGCAGGGAGTTGTTTCGCAGTACCTGACTTCCTGTGGGTTCGTGCTCTCTACCAGTACTTCGTCCTGGTTATAGCACAGCCCTGTTCAATCCCTCACTTTGGGCATCAGGGTCTGGCAGACAGGGACGTGCTGAATATTCCTGTGTGATCTGTGAGGTCCTGAGGAGGGGCAGATACCAGGAACCTGCATGGAAAACATGCTTGATTTATGCACTGCTACTGAGGAGTGTGAAAAGGGGTGAATGGTATTTAGTCCCACATTAGGCATGCAAGACATGACAATGGAATCTGGGAATCTGCTGAAGAAGTGCTTTCTAAAATGGGGCACAACCCCAGCAACTCTGGGGAATTAGGGCATAAGTTAAAATTTTAATGGTCATATAGAAGTGACCATATGGAAATGGTTTTATGGATACTAAACAAAACTGTTTCTACCTGCTTTTGAAATGGAGTTCTGAAAAATGTTGCTCTCTATTCGGATTGTTTTCTTCTAGCAGATACCCACAAAACCCCACTACCTCAGTTTTCTCTAGAATGTCCTTTTTTCAATTTTTTTTTCTGCATCTAGAAAGAGCTTTTGAATAGATACATATTATAGAGATAATGTAACTAAAATTATCATCCACCCATACACTTGCAATTGATTTTCCTTTAAAGCCGGTCTTTTCTCTACACTTCTTGCATCTAATTATCATCAATTTGAGCTCAGGAAGGAAATGATCTAACAATGAAGAGATCAATTATCTTAGCAGCAAAAGGAAAAGAAATCAAATTAGTAAACTGGCAAGTTTAGATGGCAATTTGATCTTTGGGACATGTGGTGCTAAGAAGAACAATGCAGAAAACAACTTATCTTGTGGAAAGTCAATTGAATTCAGTATAACAGTATTGGAGGATTCTGTCACTGAACTGTCAGAGTAATTAATTTCCATCCAATACCTGACAATAGCAAAGTGTTCTGTATGAAAAATGTTTAAGACAAACCAAGGAATTGTGACTATACATTGATCTGAATGAGAATTATGTCATCCTCTGAGGATATGGTCTGTTTTATTATACAGGAATACTTCACCAGAATCAAACATAATGATTTATTAACACATGAGAAGTACCCTGGCAGGCATAGTTAATATATTAGTACTGCAGGAGATGGAATGTGACAGCTTCACCTGTTGTTCTGACCTTTATTTTCCTTCGTACCATAATTTCCTAGAACTTCCATTTATCTTGAGAACATGCAATTAGAGAGATCCTTTTAGATAAGCCACAATCATTCTCACATACCGTTTGGATTTTTTTTCCTAAATGAAGCTTGTTCTTCACAGTGCACCCTTCAAAACAGTTCAGAGTGGTTTGCTGAGAACAATAAAGTTGTTTAGACAAAACACAGTAAAAGATACCAATTAGGAAGCCAAATATTTCAGACTAAAATTTTATTTTGAGAAGTTCATTATTTCAGGGAAGACTGCAAATCAGAAAAGCTCAGATAAACCATGGGGAGAGTAAATATTCATTAAAAACTATAAGTGAAAAACAGGAAGCAACTGAGTGACAGATTCATTAAATTTTAATGGATTGTCTCTAACTTCTCTGTATAAGCTTCAGGAGCAATTAATTTCCTTGCTACCAGTAGTGAAGATATATCATAGAACAAGAAACAAGAGAACTGAAAACAAAACCAGCAAGGCATGCTAATTAAGGAATCTGAAGAGCTAAATCCTATTTTGGTAATTTGTAAGGTTGTTTTCCCCTTCTTTCTCTAATACTTTTATCATCTTCCTTCAAAATTTTAACTTATTTGAAAATAAAGGTATGTTTTCTTGTCAAGTCTGTATAATATTTTAGTTTCTTGTAGAGTTGGATATGACAGTTTCATTGCCTTCACACAATAATCATTTTTTCATTTGCATGCTCAAGTCTCGGAGGTGACTACTGTGTTTTCTGCAATAAAAGGAGAGAACCACATTAGTTAATTTACCAGAAATACTCAGAAAAAAGTTTTAAATACTTTATGAACCCAGGAGAATGAACTCACCAGAAAAGTAAGCAGGTAAGATCCATGCAGGCTAACTTTAGACTGGGGAGGCAAGTCCACAAATTCCATGTGGAGTCACCCGAGAGAGATGCACTGCTCCAGCAGAGCAGTACACAGTACAGATTTAAAAATGAATTTGAGGCCATACTTAGTGTCAGCTTGTACAGTTAGGCTGCTGCTCTGAATAGTTCTCTGCAAGTATTTCTTCTTTATTCATAGGGAAGAGGACCCTCATAAAACTGCCTCATGCAAATAGAAGCAAGTGCCAGTGCTGTGAACAGTCTGTTAGGTCTGTCAGAGGTGATAAAAGGTATGCACAAACCCAGAACCCATACTAAGATTTACCAAATCACTAAATTTAACTCGAATCTTCACTCTTATTTTCAAGAGTGCATTTAAAAGCCAGTGGAGGTTTCATTCCTAAATATCTCTTGGCCCATTTCAAAATGTTACTATATTGATATTCCTCTGAAAAAATATCTCCTTGAAAAAAATAAGACTTGTGATTTACTTTCACATCAACAAACATGTGTGTGTAACCAAAGTGAGAGTAAGGTGTAGAACAAAAAGCTTAGGGAAATATTTAGAACAAATATTTCCCATGTTAAAGACATGATCACCAACTCAGGTTCTGGCACTCTTGAGTTTACCTGGCATGACACAAAAGCAAACAGTGACATCTCAAAAGTTAGCAGCTGGCTGTAAAAATTTATCGGTTGAAACTGATATCTTGAGTAGTTTCTGGAAATAAACTAAATATTCCATTGCTAAGTATTCTGTATGGTCTTAAAATATAGTTTCAGGCACAGTAGATAGAATTACTTTTTCATAGACTTTCTGTCTCTCACTACTTTGAGTAAAAAATGTTTTCACTGTGTTTACACAGTACAGATTTAAAAATGAATTGAGGCCATACTTAGTGTCTGAGCAGTCCAATGTGCCCAAAGACTCAAAACAGCAGAAAAGACACTAGCAGTGTGGAAGCAGCCAATAAATAATTTTGCCAAAAAGACCAGCGACTCTTTGCTTCTGTCTCCATCAATTCGTGACTAACCAGGAATAGCCAGTTATCCAGGCTCAAATTCTGACCTATGTGTTAAAACATTGCTTTATTACACAACCTAATTTGAAGGAAAGTTGAGTGACATCACTGTGGACCAAGACTATAACCAGCGTGCTTCCACTGGCCTTCTTAAACATCTGGTATGCAAAATAAAAAATTTACATGGTAAATTGTTGAAGAGCTGAAGTCAATGCTGCATATTTTAAAAATAAAATATCAGCATTTTTCTATGGAGGGAAAAATAAGAATTTTAGATGCTGCAGGGAGTTCTACACCAACAATACTGAAGACTTGTACTGTTCACTTGTCTTATTTGCTATTAAAACTAATGTACCTGCCCTCAGAATTGTGCTTAATGGGAGTTCTGAAGAAGTGAAAACTACTGAGTTCATTTCTCATCCTGTCACAAATATTCAGGCAAACTTGGGTTCCAGATGATACTCCAGATGATGCCATTCCTTTCTGCAGTTGTGTGCTTTGGGCACTGCACCAATTTCCAGCAAGGGAAGATGGGGAATAGGATCTCACAGAGAAATATCTTAGAACTGACCGAGAAGGGACCGCTGAAGTGTCTGTCTGGAAAATAGGTACCACTACCTCAATGGTAAGGTTCAGGCTGAATCCTTTTAGTAAGATCAGACTTATTTGCCAGATTCATTTACATATGCTGATATCTAGTCTTATTTTAAGCACCAAAACCCAGGCTATGGCATCAATTCCCAGCTGCCACCCAGTCTTCATTGACCACATAAGTCTCTCAGGCTTTTTGAAAGAAGCGAATTTACTTTAGCACATCCTGAATGGAGGGGCAGGGGACTGCAGAGAATAGTCACAGTCTCTTGTGAGCACAGGAAAGCATACATTTGGGGAGTCAGTGTGTTGAGGTATTTTTTAAAAAAACCTAACCACAGTAGATTCCATAGGGGTGCATCTATCAGATTTAAGGCAGACAGGTGCCTGCTCCTCATCACCACATAGGCTCTCCCTGTCTCCAAGCCTCAGCTGCAATTTTGAGGGAGCAGCTGTTAGCATGTTCTAGTGCAATTTCTATTTCATAAGAATCTTCAAAATGAAAAACGGGATCTTGAGAGAAAAAACAAAGACACAAAGAAAATGCATCTGGTTTATGATATCTGTCTAGAGTCATCATTTAATTTGTAACAAAACCAGTAGAATTTTGTTTCACTTGAGGAAATCACTCAATTTGAGAGTTTAGTGTTAACAGAGTTACTCTTGCTGCTCAGACTTCAACTGTACAAAAAAAAAAGTACATGCCAGTGAGTATTGGAAACAGCATAGCTCAATATTTCAGCTAAACAAAAAATAGTAAGGAATCCTTCATTCTAGAGAACTTAGAGAATTAATTGCATTTTTCTGATTCCTAGCTATTAAGCTGGAAATTTGAATATATCTATCACACATCCACTAGACCAAAATATGATTTGACATCTGAATGCTGCAGTTGTTCTCTGCTGAAGCAATACAGGCAAGACTGCAGAAAACAGCATCTTTTCTTAGACTTCTCTATGTCTTATTTCTTTATAAATGGGGACTGGCATTATACCTCCTTGAACATAAAAATCAAAGCACTTCACTGGAGACACTGTCAATGATAATTTTCTTATCATTACAGATCATAATTAGAAACCTCACCCTATGGAAATGAATACAAAGATCTGATAACAGTGCCAAACCTCGGCAGTCTTAGCCAAGCTTACCTAACACAACACATGCCATCATCACAACACATGCCCTCATCCTAGCCTAGTCACAGGTATGGGAATTAATTTGGAGTGAGTTTTCATTTATGAGCACTTTCACCTAGATTGTTATCATCTATTACTGCCATGTGAAGGCTTTTATTAATCTACTCTATACTTTATCTCTGTGCTGCAGGTTAGAGATTTTAATACTAGCTATTTGAAGAGTGAGATAGCACTTAAAATGCTATTGGCTTATGATTATTGACTTGAATTTACTGGGGGTGTTAAATACTGTTTTCTTTACTGTGAAAGCTTAGGAAGTATCCAGTGAGTCATATTTTTCTCTATTAGAAATGGGAAATTTTAATTTTAAGGAAGGCTGTTTATTTCCACTGGTTAACTGGATTTCACTAAGCATTTTGTAGTTAGACTAAACTCAATGTTTTTACTTCATTTTCTGTGAAATATGTGCTATTACACCTGGGTATTGAGTAATTTTGATTTGTTCTAAGTGTTAATGTTTTGGAGTAACTGCACAACTTGTCTTTCAAAATGTCACTCTGGACCTTGAAAAGGAGTGGGTAATCAAGAACTTGAATATCTGAAAGGCATTGCAATATAATATGCCTATTTTGGATGACATGACCTTATTGTAGAAAACAATGGTTCTGGACCATTATAATATGCCTACCCTAGTGCCTTTCCAAATTATTTTCTGCTGTAGAATAAACACTTTGAGAAAACTTTCCCGCAAGAAAAATAGATTTTGGTTTTTTTATTCCCTAGCCCATAGCCCAAATTAGTTTGCACTATAAGAAGACTAGTGGTTTGTCTTTGATATTTTCCTCTCTCCAGCATGCTGATGAAAGCCTCTGGCATAAGTATGAAAAATTGCTTCCTGAACAATACAGATAAAGAAAATTTCCCTTGGAAAAAGTTCTTTCTAAAATAGCTGGTCAGTGTCCCAAAATATTTTGGACATTTCCCTGGCTCCATTCTTCCTGAAATCTTGGAAATTCATCAATGGCTTATGGCAGTGACTTGTGCATGCACCATTATACAGTTTATGGATATGAGGGTCCATTTAAAGTTGATGCAATTACTGAATTAATTGAGTCTACCAGATCACTTAAAAATATTTAAATGAATCCTGTCATAACCCAAACTCTTATGTCCTTCCACACCTGAAAGGGGTGATCTTCACCTGCCACTTGTATTCCAAGAAATCGGTGTTGGAAATCAATGAAAATCAATGTTTCTACCAAAACCAGTTCAGCTTAATTTTTCAGAGAAGATTTTTCTTCTGCAGACATGGTGCAGATTTTGCATTCTTTATAGACACTATGTACTTCTTTGCCAGATAAAAAATTTTCAGTAACCCCTTTCTCTGTCAGCCTCAGGAGAATTAGAATATTTTCTAGGTAGACAACTGCTGAGTTAAGATATCTGGTTTTTTATGGAGTGGCTCAGATGGAAGCAATGAAAACCAGCTGAGCAAAGAGCAAGACTGATAGGATTGGTGTGTCACACAGAAGTGAGGTATAGTTTAAAGTTCCTTAGTAAAACAGCTTATTTTGTGCCAGACATTATAAAGTTTCTGAACGCCTTTCAAGCAAAATCGTATTTACCAGAAGAGAATGATCACTTGGATAATTGATGTATTTTTTAATAACCATCAATAACAGTGATTTATGTACTCTCCTTATAAATAACATTAAAAATGAGGGAGATCACCAATAGAAGATTTTAGTTCCATGGTTTTTTAAATATATTTGATTCATAATGTACAGCTGCATTTTTCACTTGATATAGACCATAGTAAGGGAAGATGAGTATATGCCCTTTAACAGGGGAATGAAGTCAGGCCAGGTCAGCCAAAGTACATTTGCCAGCTCTGTTTTACCTCAGGATGGGAAAAAATGCCAATTAAAAAAAATGCATGATTCATAGACCTCTACAGCCACTATTACTCCTTAAGTCTTCCAGCTAGAGACAAATGAAGCATGGAATGTCCAGCATTGACATTATAATACAGTAAAGACAATCTGTTAAATCATACATATATTGTAGTTAACTCTAATTTGGAATATAAATCTTTGTGACAGATGATTGTGATATCAACCTTCCCTGAGTTTCATTGCAAATAACTGGAGCTTAAAGATAATGAAATGCTTCATGTCCCAGCAACTCTCTTAAGGTCAACCAGGGGAAGAGCTTGTACATTGCTGGGTGAGAGCACTATGAACAAGTTTATCCTGGCTCAGCATTCAGTGTTAATAAACATATTTTTCTTCACATGATTGGATGTTTTCTCAGAAGGCTGCCTGATCTTTTGATTTCCACAAGTTTTCCCTCTTTTATTCTTTCTCACTGCAAGAATCTAAGTTTCAATTAGTTCTATGGTCAAGAGTTTTTGGGATATGTTACTTTTCTTCCATGTGATTGCAATACTGTGTACATTATGCCTAAATACAAAAAGCACTTAAATTACAATGCCAGTGTTAACTTTTGTCAACCTCTGGAAATAAATAAAATGAGCATGGCGTAGGTGTATTGTGACTATCAAGTGAAAGAAAAGATAAAGCATGAAACTCCATATTGTTTTTCTTATAAATATTTAATGTAGCTAGGTGGAAAATGTATGTATTGTTTGCCTATCAAGAAGATGCTTCTGTGCACCCTGTACTTAATTTAAATAATTGTAAAAAACATCTAAACAATCAGATCTATATTAATTTATGACTGCTATTGACTATGCTCCTTGTCAATTCAAAACAGACATGTAATTTTACAGAATATTGTCAAAGTTGTTTTTTTTCCCATTTAACATGAATGTAATTCTGATCAAGATCAAGGACAATTACCATGGAATAATTGATAATATCAATTTTTTTTCTTTGCTTCCTGCATGTCAGCTAAGACAGCAGAAGAGGCAAACATCACACCTTTAGAAGGTCTTGTGCAGACAACAGGCCTATTGTTAAATTTAAGGTTCCATTGCACTGATATAAGTCCAGAGCAACCCAGTGAAAGTCAAGGGATTTACACTACTGTGAGATTGACATAAATGGGAAAGTAGGCCCAGGATCCCATTCACATTCACAAGGACATTCACTTTCATAAGGACACATTGCGAACAGGAAAAAATTAGCAGTAAAGAATTTGTTCATTGCAGGACTGAACAAGTTTGTTGTGAACTAATCACTTTCCACTGACATAGGATCCAAATGATCATAATTTTGAAAAAATCAGTTTTAAAACTTTCCATTATAACTGCTCAAGGTTTATAAACGTATTGTAAACAAAATGGAACGTTCCAGATGAATCTAAAGAGTTAATATGTACTGAAATTTGGTTGCACACATTCTGCAATCTCTCTCTCCAACAGGGAAGGAATTTATGTGCCATATAGGGTTTATTTTATTGCACTGTTATTTTTAACCTCAGACAACCTCTTTCTTATCTAAGGAAACCAAAAGTGAATGCTTTTGCAGCTGGATGAAAAGCGTTTCTAAAGAATAATCCTCTTGCAGGGAATCTGCAGTAACAATCTGTTTTCCAGAGATGAGAAGGCTGGCAAACCAACGGATCTCAGCTCTCTTGCAAAGATCATTTCTCCTCTCCCTTATGTTAGGATTAGGACAAAAAAGGAATTGAGGTCATTTGCTTCAGCAGAAGGTAGGCAAGGCAGGGCAAGACTTTGTGAAGAAAACTTATGTACTTTAACACTGGATAGAAGGAAGACAGTGGAAATCAATAGAAATTCTCCTGACTGCAACCCCAATTTTATAAGGTGATAAATAAAATTTGCCAATGTTTACGCCTATCAAAACCAGTGAGATCAAGCATATGGTGAAACCTACATATACTCACCATAAACTCATAAGAAAGAGCACCAGGAATGTTAAAGTCAGATAGAAAATCCTGTCCCCTTACCCGCAGGTTTTCCTTTTGTTTATGCTATAAAACTATGGAGAGCTATGGTGTAGATTGGTATAAGCCCTAGAGACATTGTTAGACATCATCTCCTCAAAGCCAGCACTGCCAAACACAAAATAGGTTCTTGATTTGCTGCAAATAATCTGTCAGATCTGGGTCTTCTCAAGGTGAATTTGAGTGAGAAAAAGGAATTGAAAATCTTAAATAGTACAAGCATGATTACTTGCTCATACATGAAAGCCAAGGATGGGCAATTTAGGTTTTCTGCATCAGCTCTGATTTTACTGGAATACTTGGTAGTTAAACCCAGAATATATTTATGGATTAATGTTTGGATGGATTGGATTTGGATTTATGAATGGATTATGGTTTAATGTTGGAAAACAGACAAGCTTTTCTAGTGATGGGCACATGGTGTTCCCCATCATTCAACTGATGTTATAAATCCCTTTCTGTGGAATCTAATTCTTAGGGAATTTGACCTCTCAGTAGGGAAATATCTATTTCACTCCTTGAGACTGAGTAAATCAAATGACACTTGAGAGGAATCCCCAGGGCATTCAGGCTGGGACAGCATGTGAGAAGTGGGATGCTTAGCACATAGAGTGCCAGATGCTTCCCTCATAAGAGTGCAGTTGGAAGGAACACTGGAGTGTGTTTGACTGCCAGTTTAGGATTCAGGTGCCTATAGTTTGCTTTACACACCAAAGTCCTCTCATAAATCATAAAACTATTTATGTCATTAAAAAGTTATCATTAAAAGGATGGATTGTAAGGATCATTATTCTGCACAAGTCCTTCAAATGCCTGTCTCAAGTCTTTTAGGCTACAGAATGCATAGGCAATGAAGGAGACATATCAGTTTTCACCCTGGATATCATTACTTTGCCACAGTTAGTAGAGATTTCTTTGCAGGATTTTATCATCCTCTGGGGTATAATCCTGCTTCTCTGAAGCTCTCCATAGCTCTAAGTTTCGTGCATCTCTCCTCTGAAGGAAAACCTCTGAACCCCTTTTCACAGGAAGTATTACCCAAGTACTCAAATATCTAGGGGCATAGTAATGAGTGTAAACCCATGGATACTGCAGCCTGTGTATGCAAAAGTGTAACCTACTGTACTACAGTGAACTGTGCAGATGGCCAGGAACCTCTGAATCAGCTTACAGCAGAAAGTCTAAACTGATTAAAATTTACATCAGATTTATGCGATTAACTATCATAAAAGTTTTAGTTACATACTGAAAATTATCCTATTAAACTGTATCTTTACAATCAGACATGTCTACATGTTTTAAATCCAGTTGAATAATAAATGACTTCTTAAACCTACAAAATGCAATTGTCGCTCCAGTCCTGTGACCAGCCTCAAAAACTGCTCATAATTTGAAAAAAGTCAAAAGAATTTCCAGGGCATATAAATATAAAATAACCTGCTGCTAGTTCAGAGACTTGATAGCAGAAAGAAAAATAGCAGACTTTAACAAGCTGCCTTTCAGAACTTCTGCTCCTGCAGTCTTTTTGTTGTTTTTGAAACAGAATAATGAGAACTGAACATCCTTGGTACCTTATGCAATCACTGCAGCAAAGTCTATAAAGACACCAGAAGATTTTATTTCATATTTTCTTGCACCCTCCTGTTCACCTATGTCTACAAGGAAACAATTACAAGTCATGTATATTGTAAAGTCAGACATTCAGAATTACAGCAAGCCAAAGTTTTATGCAACATGTAGGAGCAACACTAATTTAACTCCAGCTTCTGCATATCTTGCTTTGTGAATGGAAATTCACTTGAAAAAAAAAAAAAAGCAAAACAACAAACAAATCAAAAACAAAAAAGGCAATCCTGCAGCTGAAGTCTGTATCATCATATGTAGGCACAGTGAGGGCAGGAAAAAGGAGGAAAACTGTGGCTCACTGCATGGGCTAAAGATGTACCATCACTAACAGGGCTGACTCTTTTCCTTTGCTGATCTCACGCTGCTGAAAAGTTCTTAGTACAGCCTGTTCTGCAGGGGCCAGTGTTTTGTTTAACAGGTGATAGCTCCATGGAACTGAAAGAGAATTTCCTGGAAGAAAGATTTTTTTTTTCTTTCAGCAAAATTTCAAAGCTTTGCTTCAAACACTGGACATGTTAGTACTTCTCAAAAAGAAGAATAAAAAAAGATCATTTGTATCTGCTACAACAGAACAATGAAGAATTTTGCCTTTGTCAGTAGAGATTTTCAGAATGGTTTTAAGGCTTTTTTACCTGATGGGTTACGTTTAGCTCAGAATCAAGCTAAATAGTGGCTCAAGGACATTCTTTCTGATCTGCAATACTCGTCTTGCCCATCACGTGGTTTTATCTGCTCCAGGCCATGAAGTCTCTTATCTGTGCTATTACCAGTATGCCCTCTGGGCAATGACACTTCAGATGCTCCTTCCCTAAATGAAATAATTTACATATCTAAAATACCCATGCACATGTACACACGGATATGTACATGTACATGAACTTATATGTGCAAATAGGTAGATATATGTAAGCACATTAAATTTATATGTATATGCATATAGGTAATAACTCCATGAATAGTTTTATAATAGTTTTATTAACTCTTTTTTTCCAAGCCAGCAGAAAAAAATAATTGATCTGTTAAGTACTTAAGACTTAATTTGTAAATAATTTTGTAATTTATTTTTGTTTGGCACAAAGGAATGTAACAAAACTCCTTAAAAGAATATCCAAGGTAGAATAATACCCTACATGTATTGTTCTTCAGGTCACTCATGATGCTGTTTTTTTTGTAAGTCTGTGCAATATGGAAGTCTGTGTGAGACTTGCAGCAATGAAAGTTTATCAAAGTCTATTTCTAAACCAGTGCTGTTGTAATTGTAGAAAAAAAAAATGAAACCATGAACATGTGCAGAGTTTACTATTTAAATATGTGAAAAGTACAGTAGCAGTGTAACAGTCAATGACATGCAAATTGTAATCCATGAGCAATGGAAAAACAGCAGCTGTTCAGTAAAAGGCATCTGAAAAAGGAAGCATGTTCTCAGTAGGCTAAATGAACTTCAAGGGGGCCAGCACCTGAAAAGAGATTCTAAATACAGAAAGTATTGGGATTACTGATAATCTGTTGTTCATGCTCAGACTAAATACAGAAAGTATTCTAAATACAGAAAGTATTCTAAATACAGAAAGTACAGAAAGGGATTACTGATAGTCTGTTGTTCATGCTCAGATTGGACAGTTTACATCTAGTTTGGGTGTGCTTACTAAACACTGAAGTAATAGAACACGACTGAATAATAAATACTATTTTGCCCAAAGCAAGAAGTCAGTATGATTCTTTGCTGGTCAAAGCAAATTTGTTGTAAGTCATTTTAACCTATATACAGAGATTGTCCTAGTGATGAATTCATCCAGCTGTGTTTTGGACTAAAAGAGAGCTTTTAGAACAGGAAACATGAGTACATACATAGAAGGAAAGAAAGAAAAGCAAAACTGTATTGAAGACTGACACAACACAAAGGCTTAAAAGGATCAAGTTTACTAAAGGGGGAAGGGAGATTTAAAATAAGAAATAAGATATTAGAAATATAGATCCAGAAAGATCATGGACATTCAATTAAAGGAAAATCTTCCTAAATTTGGATGACAAGAAATAATATAAGAAAGAATTATGGATGTTTAGGAAAATAATTTAGAAAATATTTATGTCATATGAAACAAAAGCTATCAGTAAAAGTAAGTTTTTATAGGTCATATACAGTGAGTGTATTATCAAAGCCTAAGGAAAATAATTTTTGTAATAGGGAAAATCTTTAAAAAATCAGCTCAAATTTCAGTAGAAGTTATTTTTTCTTTCAGGTTCTTATAAAAGTATTTGATTATCAAGGACTGACTGAAAAATCTATTTTTCCTAAAAAAGTAAAACATGCTGTAAAATGGAAAACCTATTTTTTAATTTCAGAAATCCCTTCTGTAGCGACATACTGTGGTATTCTCTGTGTTTGGCTATCACTAAACATTTCTTAGAAGTCACAATCCTTCTCAGACCTCTTGCAGTCAGTGTAATGTGTATTGTAGTTAAAAGAATGTATATAAAGTTAATAAGAAAAAGGATTAAACTACAATTTAGAAGGAACCCACAGAATTTATAACTAGAACCCTACAAATACAGAATTCTATAAAAATATTCTCTTCACTCCTTAGTTATGAGGCACTGGGTGTTCAAAGCCAATATATGGTCTGGAATTCTGTCTAGTTCATGAAGAAAGACAGAAAGGAAGGGGGCAGGAACAGAATTCCTAAGGATTTCTATTAAGAAGGGAAATGTTACTTGTTTATTTATTTAGTTAGTTAGTTACTTAGTTAGTTATTACCTAAATCTTCAAAATCAAAGCTGAATATTTTCCCACTGAAATCAATAACCTTTTGTGATCTGATTCAACTCACATTGGCACACACCAGAAAGTACTTCAACAAACCAAAGAGAAGATAAAGTTAATTTTAAAGATTCTGCCTTTTAGAAACAAATGAATTTTCTTTCTTGTTACCTACCCCTAGCAGAGACAGCATTGACCAGACTGTAATGCTTTACATTTTAAAGGAAGGAAGAACTCCAAGAGAAGACATGAAAAAACTCTGGAAAGGCTGTAGAATTTGGGAATAATTATTTAATTGGATTTCTGTAACTTCATGCAACTGTAGTTTAAATTTCTGTTAAGCTCAGTATGAGGGAATATTTATTCTCCTTGCAGTTAGGCAGGTAGAATCACTGAGAGCCTCCTCTCCCATGCCAAAATGTCAGGAAGTTAATACAATGTACTCAAGGCATTGGTACAAGCATATGCAGCAACCTAAAGCAGCGTTGTCAAGTCAAAGCTGCTTAAGATAAGCTACAGCCTGAGTGAAAACACAGATCTCTTCTGAAATTAATTGTGGCTTTGAAAAATATTTTGGAAAGTATTGTGGTCCCTGTTTGGTGCAAAAAGGCTTGTAGTGAAAGTGTCACATTTTTCATGTGATGTTCCTGTCTGCTACTTTGATTAGCAAGCCCCAACTAATGCTGTGGTAGACTTTGGGAGAACCTATAGCAGAGTAAGAAATTGATTTTCAGGGAACACACTTACCATGCTCCAATTCATTGTGGGGGTGCTCTGAGGGAGAGCACAGGAATGAGATTCCACTGGGATGAGATGAGGGACATGCACCATGACTGAGCACCCCTGTGCTTCCAGTGCTTCCATGGGGCCAGAGTGGGGCCAGCTTGCAGGAGGTGTCCCAGAGGTACAGCCCTAGTTGTGTCCCAGAACCTCTTCTCCTCCAGCACTGTGTGGTTCATTCATACAGACACAACACTTACCTTGCTTGGGTTCACATTTTGTCCTTACTTAACATTAGTGTTTTACATCAACTGGTTGAAACCTGCAAATGTCTCTGTATTTAGATACATCTTAAAGCAGTTTTTCCTCTTTGGGCTATATTTGTGAGACAATGAAGAGTCCATCTGAATTCACTTGAGTGTCCTCTAGGTATGTATGAAATCTGGGGTTGCCGAAATACAACTCCTGATAAGGAGTTCATGGAAAAAAGCTCACCTATAAGAATCCTATTAATGCTATGCAGAGTACCTCAGATCCTGGGTACTTCAGCCCCCAAAAGAGATGAGAGGAAATCTCTCAGTCTAGGAAACAGTCTCCAAAGACAAAATGCAGACTAAGGATATCTTCAGGTTTCTGTTGAGACTTTCTGAAAAAAGAAAAAGAAAGAAATAATACAAAATTAATTCGGTTTTTTCCTCCACATGATTTTCTTGCTGTTCTCTTGGGAATATTTGGCCTTTTGACATGAGGATGATGTGAATATAACTAATGATGGCATGGATGTACTGCTGGACATATATGGCCGAACTTCAGCTTAACAAGATTTTGCCTGAAGAGGGAGATGGGAGCATGGGGGCCATGGCCTAACTCAGGTGGCTGTACCTCCAATCTCTGTTAATCTAAAATGTATTTTTTTTTCCATCCATGGTCCTATATGCATGTATTACAGGCACTTCTGGGGGTCAAATGAGGATATCCAATTGGCTGAACAAAGTTTGCTTCTGAAACTGGCAGTTTAGATTCATGTCAGCTGTGCTAGTGTACTTGGAACTAAGTAATTTTATTTTATCAAAAACCAAGCACTTTGTTATCTTCAATCAATGCAATAAGTCTCACCAAAAAAAATAAAAGAAGAGAATTTATAACTACAAATCAGATGCTGTTCATGAGAGTAATTTCAACTTTCCTGGAGATCTTCCGCTTTTACTTGAACTCACTTCAGTCTTCAATGTTGTTCTTCTTTTCAAGTAGAGCATGATTTTCACTCCCTGTGAGTGTTAGTTAAACATTATATTCAGGCAGGAGCAGGCTAAGCTTTTGTGAATATCATTCAGGAGGAGAAAAGTGTTTCATCTGTAAAATTGAGATTTTGTAAATATATCAGAATTCTTATCATGAGGAGTTTTGAAAATTAACTTTTTTTAGTATTTTGAAGCATAAGACTTTCAAATGGTTGCGATTTTTGGCTTCACTGAGGACTCCCCATGTTTGGTGTCTGGGGAATGTGTTAAATTAAAATGTAAACAAAATAAAACAGCTGAATCTTACACCCTACTGCCTCATCTATGCAGTCATATCCAACAAGAAATTATTTTAACAGAAAAATTAGCTGCTTCTATTTAGAATAATAATCACTCCAAATACCATCCAGTGCTGGAATACAGCTTTACATGAAAGCTAAAAGAATAAATAAGCAGCATCAGTTTTCATTAAAAATATTGAGTTTGAATCTTAAATATCTGAGCCCATTTTCTATTGTTTGGGTAACACGCTGGGATTTTGAGTTGCTAATTTCATTCACTCCTTTTACATAAGTCACTTTTGAATACTTTTTACAATATGACTGGAAAAACTACAATGTAAAAACAAAAAACCCCCCCAAACATGTCTGTGTGACATACATTTTTCACATTTTGAGAATGTATTTAGGTTATGATTCTATAACATATAAACCTTCTTTACAGAAAACTTCTGAATAGCAAGAACAGATTTTGCAATCAAACTAAATGCAAACTAAATTATTAATATTTACCAATTTTTGATATTACATCTCAGACATTTTCTCTTTTCAGAGCAAGCAATTCCAGATAAGACACATTTAGAACAGTTCCTACTAAGTAGTCAAGCTGCCTTTGATTAAGCTGGCAAAGCTGCAGAATATATATGACTGTGTGTTAACAGCTCAGCCAAGACAAAATGAAGCACAGAGTCACTGACAAGTGTAGATTTACTGTTAGGTCTCAGAGTCTGAATAACATACAGCAGCTCAGAACATAATAGGAAATTAATCTTGTGGAAAGACACACAAAAAATAAAACAAAATTAAATTATTTCTTCTTACAGTTGTTTCTTGAATAGCCGTAATTCCTGGATAGGAACAGAGCATGTGAAGAAAATACAGTATATAGGCATTATTTTGCTGAGTACAGAATTGGTAGGATAAAAGCAGTTCTTAATATCTTTCAGGAAGAGACACAAAAACTGACCACTATGACCACAATAAACATAATGAATATGTAAGAAACACTAAGTTAGATTTGCATAAATGATTGAAAGGGAAACTGGGGTTTTGGTAGATATGTGAATGATTCTGAGCTATTGGAATGCCTTATTTTTTAATACTTTTGCAGATTTATGGTAGAGAAAAGTAAGAGGAGCTGGAATAGATGTCATACAGAAGAAATGACCCAGAAAACCAATGCTGCTGGTTCTCTGCTCCTCATTTTGCAGCATAAGTGTAAATCTAAATACACTTTTAACTTTTGAATGAAAACCAAAAGAACATCCTCCATATTCAGGCAAATTCTTGGACTGATAATGGGTAAAATTTTTAAAATTTAAAAAAATTAGTTCCTGTCTGCTCTTCCTTACATCTCTCCCAGCTGCAGGCTCATCAGATTTAATGTGTTGGCTTTTAGGTAAAGCAGTGAAGATATGTGTAAGGTGACATCAAGTAATGATATGAGTCACAGAGTTGTGGAGCTTAAAAATAAAGCATTTCACTGTCCCAGTAAAACACTGGTTTTCTAGAATGATTTTCTTACTGAAGAGCATTATTGACCTTGTACAGGAAAGGCATAAGAGATAAATAGTTATTAGGATTACTTTTCTTTTTGGGTTTTTTTTGTTTAATTTTCTTGTTGTTTTGCTCTTAACTAAGCCTGGTGAGAACTACTTTTGCCTTGTAAGAAAATACACATCAAGGATTTTTGTCTAGAGAAAAAAGACATTGTTTTTTGTCTATTCACATTAAGATTTTATAACAGCAAATCTCTATATAATGGGTATATTCCCAGTGTCACTTTTTTCTTAAGATATTCAAGTGTAAGGCAGTTGACAATCACAAGATTTGCTGGTGATCCCTTCAACCAAAAAAGTGGGGAGATTAGTCAAAAAATAAACAAGTTAAACTGATGCTGTATAGGGCAACCCAAAAGTCAATGAAATGCTATACATGCTGTCTAAATGGAGTTCAGTAGTGAGCTGGGTGTCAGACTCTTCTCTCAAGTAACAAGCAACAGGACAAGAGGAAATGGTCTCAGGTTGGACCAAAGGAGGCTTAGATTGGCTATTAGAAAAAATTTCTTCTCCAAAACAGTTGTCAAGCAATGGAGCAGGCTACCCCAGGAAGTGGTGAGTCAGCAGTCCAGGAAGAATTTAAAAGACATGTAGTTGTGGCATGTGGGGACATGGTTTAGTGGTGGATTTGGCTGTGTTAACAGATAGACCTAATGACCTTGGACGTCTTTTCCACCCTAAATTATTCTCTGAAAGTTGTGTTTGCCTGCATCCAAATGACCTGCTGAGGCTTTCACAAGAAACTAGTCAAGGTGAAATATATTCTATGATGATAACTGGACTGCTCAGCTGGCATAATTCAGAGCAATAACCCTGTCTCTAATAGAATACAGAAGGGTAAGAAACATGGTTGTGCTGATTGTATTTGATTTATAGTTCTAGAGGAAGGATACAAATTATGCAACTGAGAATTTGCAATAACCTCTATGAGCATAAAGTGCAACAGGCCATCAAATAAAGGTTGACTTTTACAGAACTTCTTTACCATAAGTGTCCAGAACTTCAGAAATTATTGGTTCCAACAGTAGTGAGACATTTAAACACCTTTAAATATCTGGTCTTAAATTAATGTGGGATGATATCTTTAATTCACAAGTAGAACACCCATTGGTTGATTTGAAAATATCACATGTATTAACAGAATACTGAGGTGACATCTTGTATCAAATCATGATTGTTGTGAATTATATTTTAATGGTGTAATAATCATATATTATTGTTAGAGACTTCTATTTCAAAAAGACCTTGTCCCAAAATGTGCAAAGTTTTGTTTAGAAAGGCTGAATCACTTTCAGAAAATCTGTCTCCCTCCATTGACTTTGCAGAAAACAAATGACAAACAAACATAATATGACTAAACTCCCACCTGAGTTAAATGAAGTGGGATTAATTGGTGATAAACTGGGGACTGAAAGCAACAGCTATCTCTGTAACTCCACAGGGAACTTGATTCAGCTGCAGGGTTCTAAATAGTTTATTCCTAATGTTACATATTTTCTAAAATATTAAAGTTTATATCCAAACTGTTTCTATATGCTTTTCTTCACGCCATCTCTCAGTTTCATAGAGTTTAATACTGAGATCTGAACAAAGAGTCTGGGAAAGAATGCAAACACTCCTGCAGGAGCTGGGTTAAAGTCTATCAGTTAATTTCCCAGATCCTGATTCAGCCGACATAACCATTATTAGCACCATCATGAATAAGTGATTACCATAGGATCCTTGACTACAGCAGTTTTGTGGATAAACCCTATTTCACTTACTACATTCAGGAGTTAATTCAGGGCTCAGCTTAAAGCAAATAGGAAGAAGAATGTCAAGGAGAATATTCTTCAGTTTTGCTTGCTTTGCCATTCATATTAAATATGCTTTTATGCCAGTGTGGATGAAACCAGGTTTTCCTTGCCAGCACTGACTGCCCCAAGTAGACTGTTCACACAGCAATGATGACACATGGACAACATCAACAGACAAAACCAACTGGAAACCTCTCTAAAGAAGCATGGCATAACTTCCCAGAAAGACAGAGGGAAATTAGGGGAAATTTAAGAGTACGTCACCTAAAAAAGGAACTCTGACTTACCTAAAATTGAATCTTGGGACTGCACCCATATCTTCTTTTATCAATAGAGCTGACTGTGGTCTCTGCTGTATGATGTATGATGGAATCCTGAGCTCTTCCAGGCCTATTTTACAAATTCATTAAGTCAAAGACACAGAAGACTGGCATTATTCCTTTGAAGGGGAAGGTCAGATAGCATCAGGGCAATAGAGAATTCTGAAGATATAATCAAAGATGTGAACAGTCCTTTACCTTCAGGAAAACATAAAGGGGACTTTTTCAGCATTTCAGCTGAAGAAACAGGTAAGTGAAAGACAACAACCTGAAATAAAATGAAAACATCAATGCATAAATAAAAATTTCAGTAAAATAGTAGATATTGTACAACAATCACCATGAAAATTTATGTGCTTGATCCCAAAGAAGCAACCAACAGTATTTTTAATGTGAGATTACTATAGCATCATTTTTTAATAGAATAATTGGGTTTTGTAAATTGATATGACCCTGACACATGGTCTCATAGAGTTTACACACATTTCCCCAGTCCTTCCTATAGCATATTTGGCAGAACCTGGGAGCCTTGGAGATTGTGTCCTTTTACAGCAGAAAGCATTAAATCATGTTAATATTTTTCTTCAAATAATAGCTTTAAGGAAAATAAAGACAAATGAGCAACACAACCTGTGATACTACAAAATGTAAGCCCAAATTTGAATTTCCCCTCAGTGATAAGTTCTTCAGGTGCTGAAATCCAGAAGGAAGTATGAGACACTCCAATATTATTTCTTGAAAATAATTTAAAGGCTTTTTCACAGTTCTAGTGCTGACTTGAAATATTTTACAGCCTTGGTTTCTCTCCAAACTGTATCTCTTAATCACAACAAACTGTCACACACTGTCAGTTTTCACCTGTGGAAATTATAATGAGCAGCTTCACTTTACAAAAACACATCTAACTGATTTCAGATTGATGGGAATGGCAAACAAATGTGCCCCAGCCTTTGATGAGTTTATTTGTGCAGCTTGGAAATTTCATCTCAGAAGAGTAAATGTGCTCTTGACAGTTGGAATACAGATAGCACCAGTGCTCTTTTCTACTATCACCTCTCTTCAAGCAATACTGAACTAATCATGGGATAGATGTTGATTTCTTTCCCTTCATACACTGTTTCCTTAACTCTAGGCTGCAATCTCTAATGGCCACTTCCACATGTAGTAGTTGTACCCCTGTGTAATAAATCCTTTCTTAAGTATTACAGATGCTTTCTTCCCTTTATCAAAATCCCAGATGCAGAATTTTTCTTTCCTAATTTCATTACTTCTAGATGCACATGCATGGTGAAATCCTCCCACCATGGTCAAACAAATTAACAGATCTCTTAAAGAGTATGCTTGCCTTGTTGGCAAGTGGTCAGGAGTCCTTGCATTGTACCTGTTCAGCCTCTGGTGAAGGGGAAGCATATGATGGTTGATGTCCAAATTACCACTACTAAAGCAATTCAAAGTGGATTATTCTCCTACACAATGGCAAACTCCTAGGAGCTCAGAGAACAAGCTGGTGGCTGTACATTCTCTCTATTTAGACAGTAGGTATCTCCAACCAGCAGTGAAATAGAATATGGAAGAGGTGTTAGGAGCCATCACTGTGTGTCCCTTCTTCTTTAAACAACAGATGTGACTCAGGCTTCAAATTCCTTCTGAACACAAAGTTTGTATGATATGTACCTAGCTACTGGTAAGTTTAAAAGTATTATTGAAGTACAAGTTACTTGCAAATCTTGATGTTTGTAGCCTCATTTCCATACTACATAATATAGTACTATGTAATATTCCATACTCTACCAGAGAGTTGCAAAACCATCAAGAAAACAATAGAGTATAGCCATAATGCTGTTTTGGACAACAGAAAATAACTGAGCCTCAAGTAGAGTTGGCAGGGACTTAAACATGTGGAGTACAGTTGATTGTATTGGAAAGGTGAAGCCCCAGCACACGGTGCCAGGGTGAGGTGCCAGCCCACACACCGCTGCTTCTAGCTGCCCTCCATTTAGTTCTGCCTTTGAACAAAATCCTGCCTTATTAAGGACTCCCTGTGGAATCAAGATAATTGTCCCTTAAACACTCAAAACAAGATAAAACCTTTACTATATTTTGTTTTCCAGCAGATTTTTGCAACTCATTTACAGAATTGTAAATACACGAGCGATAAGAGTTTTCTGCATTACACAATGGATATCAAGCCTCTAATTACATTTCAGCTGTGAAAGCTGACTGTTACAAAAATGCTTTCTTCATTGGGACACAAACTAGATGCTTGCTCATTTGGTATAACGCCACTGAGATCTCAAGCTGCTGGAATTTCCAAAGGTATATCTGGAGGAAAATAATTACATCTTTTCTACTATTTTTGTAATGTGAAGGAAATAGAAATTGAGCTTCATACAGTGATGGATAATTTAAGAGTCTTTAAATAATTTCCAAACATTTTACTTTATGAAACCTGAAAACAAAACCATTACACTAGCAGGAAAAAAAAAAAAAGAAGAAGAAGAGATGGATAACTAAGTATAACTAAACCTGTGTAACAAAGTGCATTGTGAATCATGAAAAATTCAGCACACAGGAAGATGCTGTTACAACTGTGATTAGTATGGATGGAATCTGCCAGAACTACTAAGCATACTGAAGCATCAAGTGGTGTTCAGGGTGATAAATAACGGAGAGGGTTATTATCACCCTGCTAAAATATCACAGATTAAAGATATTTATAGCAAATTAAGTTATCCATGCATTTACTGTATAGTAACAGTTGCAATATTGGTGTTTCAAAGAGCTTTATTAGAGGTTTTCAAAGATCTTTCTGTGCTGTGGGTTACTAATCACTGCAGTGCATGTGTGAGACAATATTTATGAAGAAGAAAAAATCTGTATAAATGTGTTTTCAGAGCAGCTGAGTTTTCTTGCCTGACATACAATATCTCAAGCTTGTTTCAAAAAATACAAGCATCTCTAGTTCTTCCTGAATTCGGTGGAGGTGTTGGTCACCAGCCCTTCTAAAACAGATGCAAAGATTTATACTTCTGACTTCAGAGGATGGATGAAATATAAAGAACTTGTAGTCCTGTTGGGGAAACCATTTGTTCTTCTACCATGGTCTGAAAAACACCTGTACAATATCTTACTACACATCAATCTATTTCAGTCACTGTGTACAGGAAACAGCGCTTGGAAGAAAGTGACCACTTTGGCAAACTCAATACTATGCAGTCAGGCTTTTGGGAATTGTAGTCTGCTCAATGACTCTAAAAAGGCAGCGTCTAGGGATTTTACATCTACCTTTCAGAAAATCAGCCACTAAACCCGGTTAAAAGGTCAGGTATTCCTGGCTAGACAGGTTATTTACATTTCTAAATGACTCAGTTGAAAGATTAACTGGAATGAGTATAGATGGACTACTTCACAGCCAGGAAGAATATCTGCACAGTTCATCCTAATATGGGAACCTTTACCACTCAGTCTGCACCAGGTGGGTCTATCTATTTACACCCATCACCACTTAGTATCACCTGCCCTAGTGAAAATTTGCAGGTGGAGGGCATATTCTCCAAATACACTACAAGAAGTCAAATCCATGGTTGATCAACCTCTGCTAAATGACAAGTGTAAGGACTTAAAGAGCACAGTTTCTTGTCTCAAACAAGGCTACAGAAGGACTTTGCAAGAGATAAGAACAGAATGGAGCAACAGGATAGCACTATCCCCAGGCCTGGTGGAGGGGAGGTCTGGTTAGCACATCCTAGTTAATATGACAAAAAAAATCCCACTATGGCAAATACTGTAAAGAAGCTACTGCTCATACACATATCACCAACTAAAAAAAGATCACCCTGAGCTATGGATCAGATGGCATTTGTGACCATCAACAACTACTGAAGCCCCCACAAATATGCCTCCATGGATACCTGGAAGTTGAACTGTGAGACAAACCACCAGAGCAGGAGCTTGAGATAAGATAAAGGTGGTACTATGCATCTGTGCAGAAATCATCTCCAACTGGGTAAAAGGTCATTCCAGCAGGAGGAAGATCATGAACGCTGACTCACAACCCACCAACTCAAGAAACCCACCAACTCAAGAGAAAGACTGAGCATGTAGACCAATTAACATTGGAAGTGAGGGAATAATTCAACCAATAGAACAAGAGAACTGTGTAGCTACACAGTTAAGGAGCATTAATTCCCTTGTTTGCTAAGATCTATAAGCAGTGAAAAGTTTTGAATCACATAGGGACTCCCACCACCAAGAAGCCCAGGGTGAAAAACAACCAGCAGGATGTCACTGGATCCATGGGTGGTGACTATTTTCTGCTTGATCATTCTCTCTGTCCCTACACCCCACTTCCCCCCACCTTTTCTATTTCTTTTTATCTCTGCTCACATTCCTTGTTGACTTCACATTCCATATTATTGACTTCAGCATATGACCTTGTTTACACTTTAATTTGGGCAGAAGCATCCCTCACTATTCGGATTTTAACAAGGACTTGTGCAAAGGATGAAGGATCATGAAAGTATCACCACTCACCAGAGGCTGGGAACCTGCTGGAAGTATATGGGTAGTCCAACTATACTCCCTTGAGCACAGCTCCACTGCCTTTACCCTCCCTATTCAGAAGGCCACAGCATGACCAGTTCATTATTTAGTTCTTAGCTGCTCCCTTACTATGCTGTAGATGAACATTTGTAACCTACATTTCAAGCCAGGTTGTTGTCATGGATTAAGTGAATTACTACAAAGCTGACAATAGCTACAGGAGGGAAATTCCAGTAGATATCCTCTTCTTCTTGAGCTTTCTCCAGATTTCAGAAGAGATGTGCGATCCTGTACCTTGAACGCAGAAACAGGAGCTGTGTTTGCACACATTTCACTAACCAGCACCTCCTGTGCTTCCCCTCTTGCCTCCTCTGCCACCCCAATCAGCAATTTCCTGAAACCTCTAGGCACTGATGAATTTCTCCCCCCCTAAATCAGTCTCTGTGTGGAGACCCACGGGCCTAGCAGCTCTCTGAGGCAAGACACGATGGGCCAGAGCTGCTGATTTAATGCATAAGATCATGTGCACCTGTGGTACTATATAAATAATAAACTTTTTTCAAGAGAGGTACTTTCCTCTCCCTCCAGTGCCTAGTTTAACTATGCAATGCTATCCAAAAGATTAATTTCTTTCCATTGTCAACATGTATTGGAGATATTTAAATGGAAAACATAGGTTCTGTCAGGTTATTGATGAAAACTGAGTACAAATTTCTTGTTCCAGTTCCAGATTCAACTATGACTCTCAGGAAGCTGAGAAACTGAGACAAGCATAAAGGATCTACAGTATATACCCACAGGAGAAGGAGAAAAAAAAGGAAAGATAGAATATTTTCCAGTTTTCTATTTTTCTCTTCACTACCATTTTACTTTATTCTGTTTTTTTCTTTAGATATATATTTTAAGAGATGTTTTCTTTGCTTATATGTTATTAATGGTTTATTTTTAATCTATATATGTAATATATATCCCAAAGTTCAAAGGGCATGCAAACATTTTCCTTTTGTGGGACTTTTCCTGTGCATATGTTCTTTTATTCTCTTTTGGTGATTTTTTTTTCCTGCATACTAAGACTGTGTGAGAAATAAGAGCACCTCTCTTCTCTGACATAAGATTCATGAGTGTTTCCAAAAATACTATTTTCTGATATTACCAAAGTGTCTTAATTTTATATAACCCTAATTTTTCACTGCTTAACAGTCATGGAAAAAATTTCCAAATCTCTAAAGTAGCCATGAAAGGAAGACAGCCTGGTGGTCTAAAATCCAAGGCTTAGCATCAACTCACATACAAAGACTTTCATGGTTTTTTTGGGTTTTTTATCTCCTTTATACTTTTATAAGCCACAACCTCATAAATCTTAGTGAAATGTAAGAATTTCTGAAGTCATTCTCTAGACTTATACTACCATGTTCTGCTTATTTAGTAGTGACCTTTTGCATAAGCTGTAAAAGATATCCCTGTATTTGTAATTGAAATTATGGGATGGTAGAATATTAACTGAAATTTCAACAATAGTGACAGATGTAAACATAACTATTCCTCTATGAACATTTTTATATGACTTTGTGGATTTATGGAAGAATATGGTGTCATTAAACTATCTCCTGAAAGCAGAGTTGTTTCTTATTAAGTAAATTTTTAAATACCATGCCTAAAATATTTCTCACCATTCATATTTGTCTCTTTCCAAAAAAATCTACGACTTTTCTTTCAAGTCATATTACACTAATGCAAAGCAAAGCACAAAAATATTATTACAATTATTTTCTCTCAGCTGCTGCAAAGTGACAATGAGTGTTTATTTTTAAAGTACTTTGTTCACCTTTAAAACCTAAGATTAGTACAAGATTATAAAAAAATGTTTTGTTCCCAGAAAAAGACTTTGGGTGCCTAAAGCACATGCCAAATAAAATATAAATTTGCTACCATTATCTATTCAAAACCAAGATATTTCTGTCACCTCATTATAGTTTATACTTACAGTCATAAAATTTATGTTATTAAAAATGCCCCAGACAATTTTTACTCTAGAAGTTTAAAATGCTGTATTTTTCGTGCCTGTCCCTTAATAAAAGTACCTTAAATGAATAGCACCATCATTTCTTACCTAGTTATAACTGTTAAGATCTCAGAAGCCAGTAAGGCCTGAGCACACTACAGAAAATACAATTTGTAATGTGAAATACTCTCTGAGCTGTTACCTTGTGTGAACCAAATACGTGCAGGTAGCACCAAAACAGCCACAATGCACAGCTGAAGTGCAAAGAAAATATTTATTCCATTATTTTTCTTCAAAACAGGGACACATACACTGCAAAGTTTATTTCATCTTAGCAGGGGCAAAAAGCAGAAAGGCCTGAATCCTGCCTGTTACATATCAAAGGTCTGGTGCAGGCACAAATCTTCACAAGGCTGTGTTCTACAGTCAGCAATCTTCTCATCCCTTGTCCCTTTTCTTCTAGACCTGTGAAGAATGCTTTTTAAGTCCCTTACAGCATTCTCTTGGCTGAATTCTTGAAATAGAAAACAATGTGAATTCTCCCAGACCGAATATTCTTAGCACCCTCCAGCTGCAAGGTCATCTTGAGAGAAAACAATTCAAACCCCAACTTTTTTCCTCAGAAGCCTTCCATTTTTAACCCATTCCTCCTTCCATACCTCTTTGGATATAATTTTAAAACCTCCCATTGCTGATGCCACAAACCCATGTCGGTTTCCTGGTGGTTTTGTGACAAGTATTTCCTTTCTACTTGCTTCTTGCATCAAACAATAATATGAATGACTATTTATTGACAATAGAGCATTCTCAACTGTTCTTCTTGCAGGCAGCTTGAGAACTGAGTAGAAGAAGTGATTCACAGCAGGTAAATAACCTTTATAAATAATGTAATTTTTTTAAGAGCTCAAAGACACCTTACAGGATCCAAACATAACTTATGTGCCTAATCTACTGCTGAATTTCTAAATTCAGAGAAACAAACCAAAAAATATCTACTTTACTCTTTCAGATGCTTGAATCAATATGTGTATCTGCATTTTTCAGTGAAAACTTCTGTCTGTGAAGCTGTGCTTTTGCACATGCTGAAAGAATCTGTTGCTTATGCTGATGAAACTTTTCTCCTATGTAACATTTTGTGATTCACAAACTAAACATTTCTTAGAGTTTTGTCCCTGGAATGTCCAGATTTGCTTGGTGTATACTGAATTCTGATGCAGAAGCAGAGGATTCAGCATTTCCACTCATCATCATTTCAGTGAAACAGTAGGTGATGTTTAATAGTCAGACATAAAGTGGGAGTTAGTTCCTCCTCTCCCCAGTCAGTTTCCAGAGAATCTCCTAATTATTCAGTGACACAATAGACAGTGAGACACCTTTCTAATGCTCTTGGTTGCAACTGCAGCACTTGAGAGACAGGGATGCAAAGGAACCCAAAACCAGAGGGGACATCTCAGCAGAAGCATAATTTCATGCCTTGACAAATGGGCTCTCACAAAAAAATTTCTCCTCCCCTCCCTTATGCTTCTGTGATTTTCCCAATGTCTGTCTGACATAAATGACACAAAATTCCACAGTACAGGAAGTAGATCCTCTCATCTCCCAATCCTGCTATTTCTCACTCTCCCCAGCACCCCTACTGCTTTTTGCACCAAGAGTTTTGCACAGAGGAGCTGAAGTGGCCTCCTTCAAGAACACGGCAAGGAACGCCAGCTTCAGCTCAGGGTTGTATCCAAGTGAAGGCTCTTCTGTTACATCATTCTCTTTGGTCCTTCACTGGCCTTGACATAGGTATTACTGTCCTGCCTGAAATTCAATCAATTCAGAAAATATTGTAAAGTCTGCTGCAGAACATTGAGACTTTCTTTTAGATCAGTGCCTTCATTCAGACTTCCCGAACCACAGACAATGCACAAACCAGTATCATTGTATGTCAGACCAAATTACATAAATCAAATTCTTCCATGTAGAAAAGTATGGCTATAATGATTCCCAGTGCCTTAACACTTCATTCCAGCAATGCAGCCCCTCTGGATTAGTGTGGGCACTTTCAGCCACAGACAGTAATTAACCAGGGCAGTGTGGGGTGTACAGAGCTTTCCCCATCAACACAAGGCAATTCGGAAGGACTTCAGTAATTGATGGGTTAGTCAATATACTACCTCAGTGGCTCCTAACCTTTGGCAGCAAAATACCCTACCTAACAATATTTTTTAAATTATAATTCTGCCATGCTCCTAATTTTGGCAACTCCTTCTCTCTCTGTGTTGTACCACCAACAACTTTCTTTTTTGTATAAGAAATACAAACACAAGCTTATACCTACATGGACATAATTTCATTTTCAAACATCAAAAAGAAAAACCTATTATTTATAAAAATACAAAGCCTTTATTAACAGGAAATGCAAATTCTTCTAGTTCATGAATGAAACAACAACAACAAAAAGAGCATTTTGCTAGATGGAAATCCCTACATCAGCAATCACATTGTGAATAGTCCACAAAAAAGACTGAAGAAGTAAAGTTTTTCAACAACATTTAAGGGACTATTTCAAGAAAAATAAAATGAAGCCCAGATAAAAAGGGAGAATTATTTCAGACTCTTCACTTTATGCTGTAAATAGCTGGTGCTGGTATGGGAACTGATAGTTTTCCACAGGGAAAGGTGACCCACAGCTGCTCTGTCCCTAAGGAGAAAGCCCAGAAGATGGTGGGTATTGTGCCTCTCAGGGAGAGGACTGGCAGCATGAAGTGACCAGCAGAGCTCCCTGCAGCCACAGGGGGGCCTGGCACTCTCAAGCATTATGACTGGCATTTAGATAATATGAATATAACTATCCCATTACTCCCCCAGAACATGCTCATAGCTGAACCACTGAAGAACTGGAAAATTGCTTTAAATTCTCTTTGCTGAGAGCTTATTATTCCCTCACAAGGGAACGGTTCTTCCTCTATTTTTCCAGCTGTTAAATTACCTTCAAGGACACTTTTCAGCATGAACATTTTCTGCAGTGACTTCAGAAGAGCTGAGGAAGTGATGTGGTAAATGTCACTGTAGTTCAAATTATGTGAAATCTTTGAAAAATCCTATTTTAAAGCCATGTTTTTAGTTGGAAAGTCAGGATGTACAAATATATTTTTTTACTTTTCAAAGTTGTTTCTGAGTGTGCTTTCCTACAAATCCTACCATTCACATCAGAAATCCATCCATTTTTTCACAAGAAAAGAATGGTTTGATAGTGACACCTTTAATGAATTGAAAGGGCAGCACTGTCTTCCAACAGCTGGTATGTGCAAAAGATACTGTGGCAGTTGAATTCTGGTCATCAACACCAAAATAACCCTTTAAGCAGCTTTCTACCCAATCCTTAGTTATTATCACAATGAAAGTAAATTCCATCTTCATTGGGGATAAAAAAACAGTAGAAATAGTATTTTTTAAGAAAGTGAAGATTACAGCCAGAGATTAAACTACAGTTCTATAAAAAAAAATCTTACACTGAAGGAAAGGTACAAAATGTCGACCTTTGCATCTTTTAACATTAGTATATGGGCATATTCACCAGATGAAGACGAGTCATTTGAAAAATAAAAGGGAACTATTTGGAGCTTGAAATTCTCATGACATTTTTACATTGAGTTTAATATTAATTTTTTACTAGCAAAATGAAAGGGTAATCCACTTTAAACAGCATCTCTAAAGAACAAACAAATCATTAGAATAAATGACTAACCAGGTGCAACATAAATATGATACCTGAGTAAACTGTGTAAACACTGATGCTCAGCAGTGCAGGAGACAGAAGCTGAGGACATAATGTCCCCAAGCACCATCCCTAATGGTCCTAACAATAGTCTTTTGCTAATCTTTTGTTCATTATGTTGATAACCATTAATATGTAATGCTTTGCATGCATCATAGATCAGACTAGAAAATGGAAGAGTGCAAGGGATTCAATATTCATTAGACAACTTTTCCCAAGACCTTGAAGTTTCACAACTGCCCAGCACCCAGCAAAGTCAGCCCTCTGAGTGCTTTCTGATCCCAAACTCAGGCACGAGGAGAAATGAGAACCACATCCACTGGCCAGGGGATATGCTGGAGAATGGACAAGGTCCTGAAAAAGGATGCTTTTCCTAAAGAAAATGTTAACGTTGTTTGTGCTGTATCTTGGACATATAAAAAATAAAGGATTGGATATAATGTTTCACTTTTGGTCTTGCTGCAATATAATAGATTCAGTTAAGACATTAGTCATCAGATGAGAACAATAAAGTATGGAGATTGCCATCAGGGGTACCTTGTTTGCGCATTCAGTCACAAATATCTCTTTCTACACAGCTGTATGGACATCCTACTGTGTTTAGGTAATTTAGGCACAAATGCACAATCCTAATGTGAGTCACCACAGTCTTCCCCATATGCTGTGAAATTCTTTAGACTCCAGTCCCCAGCCATAAAACAAAACCAATGCTTTGCTCTCAAACATCTAATTCAGTGTCCTTGCTTTCCAAGCTCGCTATGAGCTATCTTCTGGCTTTCAACACGGCCTCTCCAGGACAGGGACTCTGTCTGCCAGCCCTGGGAACTGCCCAAAGACATTTGTTTGCTCAGAAAGCTGAGCAAGCCTCAGCTGTCCTTGAAGGATCCTCTGACATGAGGATGCTCAGGATCCTTGAAACACTGCTGAAATGTTGTGCCCCTTCTCAAGAGAATGCAGCCCATGATAGGCTGTGTAGGAGGTAATGACACAGCAACAGCTTAAATTAGCAAAACCCTCATCCTCTGCAACATGATTTCCATTGTTTTCCTCTTCTTGATAGTTTCCCAAAGCAGCAAGTTCAAGCACCTCCACTCTAAAATACAGCTACTGATTAGAAAGACTCGGTAATAACCTGATGCTCGCAGCCAACTCTCAATAAACTCTGAAGAATTTATTGTGAGCAGGGAGGGATTCTGCCCTGGGGCTCTTGGATTTTTGTATCATTATCTGCAGAGGATCAAGATTGTTGCTGAGTTTTCTGAGTCAGAGTGTGACTAAAAACCTTTCATCTGTTTTGTCAGGTAGCACAAAAGCCTGAGTTTATACTAGCAAATACAGCACACAGAGTTACATCCAGTAACATTGCACCCCAAATCGCATTCCACAAAATTTAGGGGCTGTGGCATAGCTAGGCATCTTCAGAGAACCAGCCTGACTCTCTCCAGCATACTCAGCACTGAGGCAAATGTTTTTTTCTATCCTAGCTGTCAGTGCTAACTGCATTCATACTCCAAATGTTGAGATAACCTTTCTGACAACTTCACACACTTTTGTATACATTATAAGACATTCCTTCACATCTGATAATGATTTGAAGTAAAGATTAATAGACTGATTTTCATAAGTACTTGTCAGTAACTGTGAGCTTTCTGTACTAACGACAATATGTGAGCTTCCTGAATGCACACAGAGGTTTTCTGGGAGAACACAATCTTAAAAGCACTGAGCACACTCAGCTTCTCCACTGATCGATATTCCTCACTCATTATAGGCATGTGCTCATGCACTGACTGAAGGATCAGTACTGTTGTTTTATTTATGGTCTCTTTCTAAAATGCAATTATACAGTCAAAATATGACAATTTATTCTTCTCAATAGCTTTGGCACTAAATGAGAGCTTTAATAAATAATTTTTATTGTTACTACTCTGGTATTTTCTGCAAGTGTCTTGTAATGGGAAAGATGTTTTTATCCCTAAGTGCTATCTCTTGTTTCTAGTGTTTGTTTGGGGGCTTTGGTTTTGTTTTTTGAGGGGTTTTTTTGTTGTTGGGTTTGAAGTTTTTCTTCTTTGTAGGGTTGGTTTTGTTTTTGGTTTTTTTTTTTTGAGTTGGGGTTGGGTTTCTTTGGAGGGGAGAGGGTGTTTGGGTTGTGGTTTTTTTGAAAGGGAGGCTCAACTGTAGTCTGTTAGAGGACCCAGTGAGGGTGGTATTAATACTTTCAGGGTTATTTCAAGATTATTATAAAGATGAAAAATATATTTCTTTATTTTTTAACATGCCTTTTCTGACCCATTTCCCATATTCCTGAAAAGAAAGAAAAGCAGTGTGGTGCCACAAAAGAGCATTTTTGTATATCAGTCTGCTACTTACCACTGCTCCCAGTAACTGCCTTCATGACATTGCAAGTGCCAGGTCAGGACTGGAGGAACAAGACTTGAAAAATAAAGATTTAGTATTTTGCCCAAATATATTTCCTTTACACAAATTCATATATCTTACAATTGTCCTTGCAAAAGAAATGTTGAATTTCTACTGCAGTCAAATTCTGGGCCGTCATATGTATAAGAAGGCATTTCTGAAGCTCCAAGACAAGTACCCAGGAGTCTGTGCCATCCAACTAGTAAATAAAATCCAGGATATTTTTCCAGTTACTTAATTTACTGTTGTATAACATATTTTCTGATTGGGTCTGAGTTTTTTTTCCAGAGAGGAGCACTGCACTCTGTATTGTTGAAAGAGGGTAAGGGAAGCATGTATATTGTCAGGGAGTGTATATGGTCGGGTAAATATTTTGACATCCTCAGAGGCGCCATGTAGAAACTTCAGGAAGAACAAATTGTCAAATGTGTTATCATAGAATATTTTCTGAAGTGATCAACTATGAAAGAGTTAACAGACTGTTATGTAAATGTTGCCAGTATTCAGTAATGTGGTATCCCAGAGCTACATTTTTTGAGGATAACCATTTCAAAATTATGGCAGCACTGTAGTATTATAGAAATGCTGTGGAGACCTGAACTACAGTGTAATTATTTTAAATGTAATCATTAATTTTAGAAAGTTGCTTAATGGGTCAATTTTAAAAAGGTCCCTTTTCTGACAAATTCTATGCCTACAAGGCAAAAAAGACTAAACCCTCCACACAAAATATATCACACTATCCTTCTGTGAGCAGTATCTGTTTGGGGGAAATAGCTAGTCAAGGAAAACCTTAGAGCAGAAGCTCAATGCTTATGATTTAGACTTCACCTCTGGGAGAAAACACATAGGTGTTTTAAATCAACTATCTAAATCAGAAACCCCTTATTTTTATTTAGGATGTCCACAAGACAACGTTGTGCCAGAGCTGAATGAGCATTTCTCCTGTGTCCTAATCCCACAGCACAAACACCTTAGCTCATTCCTATACTGGCATGTAGACTCATCACTGATGCTGCTGGAATCAGCCATGCTGAGGCTGGCACAGAACTTCATCCACAGTGACCCACCGTGCATAAAGGCAGCATTTATGCCTTCCTTTGTTTTAGGCAGGTTAGGATGTCTCTCTCAGTCCTTACCCAGCTACTGATTTTCAACTAAAACTTAAAAGACTTTCAATATCCAAAATCTCTTTTAAAACAAGAATGCAGATATTTCATTAACTGTTTCAAAACTTATTATGAGGACTGAGGTACAGATGAATGACTTGATAAATTAATATATTCTTTCTTATTTTCCTAGGAAACCAGGCTACAAATAGAATCCAGTTGCACACAAACCTTTGAGTTTCTTTTCATGTCAGTATTTGTTCAATGGGCACAACAGCTCACTGCAACCAAGGAAGCATCATTATTCATTTACCACCTCAGTGCTCATTTAATCACCTCCCACCACAGAAAACCTAAGTTTTTTATATAATCCCAGGAGATAAGACAGTTTAAAAATAGACACACCATTTTTAGATTTTTCCTTTCTGACCTTTTTGAATAAAAGGCAAATACTTCCAACAAATCATTCAGCACAACTTTCATTCCTCTCTTTGACATAATTTCCTAGCTCTATGGAGCACATGGAGCACTTGGCAGGAACATTTTGCACAGTATCTGGTATTGCCTGTACAGCAGGTCATTTGGGAAGGCCCCAAGAAAGCTGCATATTAATAGTGAAAGGGAGATGTCATAAACCTGTGTAAGCAGATCCTTTTCCTGACTGCTAATCCATGTAAATAGTAATCTAGGCTTATCTTTTCACTAGAGAAAATGCAAAATCAGTACCTGAAAACATACTAGCATAAAACAAAGGAAACAGAAGTTAAATAACAAAATGAAGCATCCAGTCTGTTAGAATCAGAAAAACAGAATAAAATGTAGCCTGAAATGGAAGAGCAAAAATCCTCTGAGGTCTGCAGGCAATGATCATGGGGCTCTCAGCACAGGGCAGCTGCACAGCAGCGAGTGGGCTCTCCATGCTCACACAGCTGATAAACAGCCAGCAAGCTCCAGCTGTGAGAAAATTCTTCCAGTAATGAGTGATAAATCAGATAATGGGAAGTACAAGCAATGGGAAAGCATAAAGCCTTCAGACACTGCATCTGGTTGGCACGGTAGAGATTGGTGAGCTTCATTAAGTGACCAATTTTAGCTTACTCTAAAGGCAAAAAGCCACACAGTGTTAAGGGCCTGCAGAGAGATGCACAAGCAGAGGCAGAAAGGTGAGGAGCTGAGTGAAAACAGTTCTGAGAACAACAGTAACCAAATAAATGTCCTGAGAGGAGTCTGTATATTTTCTTCATCAGCTGTATTCCTTACAATGTGGGAGAACCAGGAGAACACCATTTCATTTCATGGGTGTTTTCCACATCAAAACAAAACCCAGATACTTTCCAGTGCTTTCATGAAATATCCATGTTTTGATTGAAAAGATAAAGGGTTTTTATTATTTTCCTTCTTTCCCCCAGCCTCTACTTTCTTGTTCTCCTACTTTCAAACAAAAATTGATAATAGACTGCTGCTCTGAGAAGTCTCACAAAAGAGAAAAGGTGAATTTATTGTGTCTCCATGAAAAGCTTTACTAAGCCCCATGTTCCAGCAGAAATACATTTCTCTGAAAATATTTCAATCAAGTCAATGCTCTTCATCTAGGCCAAGCACAAAAGAGGGCAGCTCTGGCTGACCCTGCTCCACGAAGGCAGCAGCAAGGGAGGAGCTTTTCTGCAGAACCACCTTTACTATGAGTGGAAGCAGGTCCAGTCAGCCAGACGTGTCAGTGGAAATGAGACAGGAAGGGAGTGAGAAGAGAGCTGGGATGCTGCAAAATAATTGAGTGAAGACCCAGCTCCAAGACAGCTTATATTTCTTAGAACACTTATGCCTTTAAACTTTGGGGCATTGGCTAAAATTAAAGGCCAGGCAAAGAAGCTGGAACTCCCCCCCTTTTTACACATTTGTATCACACTGTATTTTCACATACTCATGACAATTACTTAGCTAAGACATGATTTTGCTGTGATCATTCTTCAGGAATATCACATGGGACTTAATTTTCAAATGTTATTTAAAACACCTTTTCTTGGGGTTTTTTTGAATGACCAAAACAAAAATATATTTTTTAAAGTCTACATTGGGAGCCTAATGCTGCAAGGACTATATTTATTTCAATTATACAGTTTGACTCTAATGAAAGCAGAAATTATCCTTGAGTGAATGATTAAAAATAAATGATCTGCTAAGAGCATATTCAGACTGTATTATCACTGCAGCGGGAGGAACACAAATTCACAAGACTGATTGGCTGCACATCCAGCATTCAAAAATCACAAAAAGCAAAAAACTTGATTAAGATTTTGTCATGAACAAATTCTAGTGTATTTACAAAATAAATTTAAAAAAAAAACAAAACAAAAAACAAAAACAAAAAAAAACCCAAAACCTCCAAAACCTCCAAACTTTTTATCTTTGCTCTACACAAACACAACTATTCTGTTTTTTAAGGTGGCAAGACAACAGACATTTCAGGAAATTATTTGTCAGGTGAGGTTTTTGTTTTTCAGTTGCCTAACAGAGTGCACTTCTGGGGAGAGATTTTGGGAGGGGCATTTCCAGACCTTTCTGTGCACCTAGTGTTGCTTTGGATGCAGAGCTTGCCACTGACTTTTCCTATATTGGCTTTCCACATCATCTGCTGCTATTTCTGCCTTATAGTAAAGGAAATCCAAGAGGAAAGAAAAAAAAAAACCCAACCAATTTCTCTGGACCCAGGTGGATTCCCAACATCTATTTATAGAAGCAAAGCCGACAGAAATCTCCTTGCATTTCTGGTGCTGGGGAACCCCACCTAAGGCTGTGTGTTTGTGCCTGCAGGGTTGGGGCTGAGCCAGTGAGGTAAAATGGAGAAGAGTGGCATTTCAACAGACACATCTTGACAGCATTCCTTGCAGGTACAATCTTTTGTACTTAAGGAGCTGTACATGCAACATGTCATCTCTCCGTATTTCCTTTCTGTGTACTATGGAATAGGATGCTGTGAGTGCCCTCATTTTCCATTGAGGGATTGGCACAGGTACAAAAACACTTCTGTGACTCTAACTCCATGGGAGAAGAAGCTGACAAGATACAGGACACATGCTTCCCCATGTGAAGAAGGGTAGGCATTCAGGCCACACCTCATCACTTTCACCAATTTTAGCAATGTGAGATCAGAACATGATGGCAGTACAGGCAATCTGAAGGCAAAGTGGTTCCTTAATTCACAAAATATTCATAGACAAAGACCAAAATAATCAACAGAGTGAGGATTATGCCCATACCTTCTTCATTCCAAATATCTTCCTATGGAAATTCAAGTTGCCACTCAAGTAACCATAGGCAGTATACCCAGGTAAAAACTATTCATTTGAGGGTGGGAAAGACTATTCTGTCTACCTGAGCACAGAGCAGGAGAAGTGGAGCTGATGCTCACACCTGCATGTTTAGTGGGCCAGAACTTCTGCTGTGGTACCCAAATTGTCCCCAGTACATCTTCAACAGTTACAGCCAGTTCTGCATAGCTGTGGTGATGCCTGTGGAAATCAAAATCTTGTAGAAATGGAGAAAAATGAAATTACTTTTTACATTACAAATACATTTTGAAACTAAATGAAGTACCCTTCCATGGGTTGGTACTTATGGCTTTATATATGTGTACTCTGTTGCTGGAGAAAACTAGATTTAAGCAGATAAGGAGAGGCAAAGGTGGAATGATAAAGGACACCATTTTCAAGAAGAAGCAAATCTGCCGAAGAAGCAGTGGATGGTCACTCCAAACTGGCAAAAGAGAGGGTTGGGGTTCCCAGCTGTTGACAGGACAGACTCAGAAATTCTCTGAGCAGTTGAGGACTTGTTAGTGTCAGGTACCTGCATAGGAATAGCTACATGTAGTCTTACAGCACTTAAACATTTCATTAATTTGATATAGTGGGAACGTCATCGAACTCTCACAGGAAAAATCACTGGGAAGCTCTTTTGGCTCTCAATTAGACCGTGCCTTGGTGAATGTCCGTTTGTCCCAGATTTCCCACAAAGACAATTAACTGCTATTTCTCCCATGGTTACAATTCTTCTAATTGTCAGTAATTAATATTTAAAGACATTGCCAATATCCTTTTGCTGATTACAAATATAAGTTCATAAAAATACTTCTATTTTTACTTCTTTTCTATTTCTAAAAGCTGATAACATCCAGCACTGTATCATGCACAATACAGTTTTGGACTACAGATTAATATCCTAGGCATTATTACAGTGGAAAGACATCTTTTTAATAATAGATTGTTCAAAATATTGAGTAAAAATCTGTAGATTTCTTATTGTAATGATTATAATACTGTGAGTTTGATTAGGTCATCCAGGCAAAGTCTGTTTGAAATAATTCATCCAACACTAAAAACTGATTATTTACAAAGTGATCTAGTGTTGATGAAATTTGCCACACAATATCAGCTAGCTACAAAAACATTACGACATAATTCTGTGGTATATTAAAAAATAAAAAAAAAAAAAAGGAATAAACCTAATAGCTGCTCTGCAAAAGCTTTCATCTCCATGCACTTTGTTCACCTGTCCTGCTGAGGACAGGGAGTGACAGAGTAGTTTGGGGAACACATGGCAGCCAGCCAAGCTCAACCAGCCAGGACTGAATTCTGCTGTAAGGTCAGGTTTGAGCAGACCATAGTGTCTGTGTGGTGGCCTTTAACAATGGAGGGACTGACTCCAGCTCTGGGAACAACAGTTCAAGAAAGACATGACCTGGTGGGCCAGCTCCAGAGGAGGGCCATGAAAATCATCAGAGGTTTGGGATACCTGTTCTATGAATAAAGGCTGAGAGAGCTGGGTGTTTGGCTGAGATAGATAATTTTCTTCTTAGCAACTGGTACATTGCTGTGTTTTGGGTTTAATATGGGAATAATGTTGATAATGCACACTGATATTGTAGCTGTTGCTTAGTGGTACTTACCCTCAGTTAAGGACTTTCTGATTGTCTGTGCTCTGACAGTGAGGAGGTGCACAAAATGCCATTGAGGAAACGAGGTCAGCACAGAACCAGCCAAAGAGATTCATGAATGATTGAATATCTCAGATGCCCAGTATAGAAACTAGGAGGGGTGCTCAGAAGCATGTCATGCTCAGCATATAACTAGGGAGACTTAACCAGGAGGGGAATTGCTTCTCAGGGATGGGATGGGCTTTGTTCAGCAGGTGGTGAACAATTGGATTGCGTCTTATATAATTCTTTTGGATTTTATTCCGTTCTCCCTCTCTTTCCATTTATTATTATTATTAAAATAATTAATAACACTTAGTTTTAATATTCTTTTAAAAATTTGTTTGAATTATTAAACTTTCTTAACCTAGGAAGTTTACCTTTTCTTTCATTGTCAGTCATTTAAAGACCAATTCTCATCCATATTTATTTTCTTTAATGCAGGACACTACATTTCTGTACAGTAGTACATGAAATACGAAATACCGTTTTCAAAATCAGAATTAAGAAGTATTTTCTCTGAAACAGATGGACAGAAGTAATACCTACATGGAGTAGAAAGTGATGGACATTTCAGTAAACTAGAGTAAAGTAATGGTTCTTAAAGGTGCATTAGGTTCTAAGCTAAGCAAATAGAAGCAAGTTAAAGATGTCATCTGCTATGCTGAGTGATCTGCCTAAATCATAAGGCAAATATAAAAATTGTGAAAATTACAAAAATCTCAGGAAAAATAGAGAAAAGTAGTGAAAATTACTGCAGCAAATAGAAGATTAAATAAAAATATTTAGCATGATAGTACTTTGATTGGTCCACTGTTAACTATCTACTACTTACTTGTATTAGCATAATGAAGAGTAACATGATTTTTCACCTTTCCCCAATAAAACAAATAATTTTCAAGTTAACATGGGAACCCTAAACAAAACAGTACACTGATCCATTGTTCTTTAATTTTGAACACAGAATTTCTGAATGAAGCCTGATTTTTGCTAGCATTTTAAGCATGTAACATTTGATAATATATAAAATAATTTGATCTAAAAACTTGGATTCATATATTTAATATCATCAAGCTGGTGTGTCCTAAAAATTACAAGCTTTAGAGAATGAACACCTGTGTCTGGTGAGAAGCTAGTAGGATCAGTATGGACCTGACTTTGCCTTGCTAAGTAATACATACTGACAAAAGTAAAATTTAAATTATTTGATTTGTGTCACAGTGAGCTTAGACAAATTGTGATACATGGTAGTCAGCCAAAAGGACCACAATTTAGTACAATTGAGGTTTTCTTGATTTGTTTCAAGTTGAGACTATATATGAATGTGCTCAGTACTTCATTGTGCCTGCTTTCAAGAGAGAAAACATTTTTTTTTTTCATTGCTGACACAAATTCTGGGCTTCAGTAATAGAAGAAGTGGCAGTGCTGTTGACAGATTAATAAGGTAGATTGTGTTCTGTATTCCTTTTTGAAGGAATAATTCAATACATCCACATGGTTTCCTAAGAAAACCAGTTTCCAGTTCTTTGGATGAATTTGGAGCTCAAATTGTGACTCTTTACAAAAAACGCAGGTCTTTTCTGGATGCATCAGTGTGCTTCATGTTTCTCTATTAGCCTTCAGGTTGGAGTACTTCTGAAAAAGCTCTCTACTCTCTCTACTGAGAGAATTCAAACCTCTCTCTAATCTTTCTGACCAGAAGGAGTATAATCCAGCAGAACACCCTTATTTCTATCAAAGTTGGGCCACAGTGCAGGAGACAAATCTGGGCTACATCAGGGTGGCTACAGAGGCATCTAAAGTTCATGAAGGAAAATTATTTTCTCAAAAAAATTTCCCAGTGAGTTCACATTTTAAGTAGCTCAAACAAAATCAACACTGCTTCGCCATCTATTTTACATAATACTTCAGGAGGGAGTTCGAGTTCACACTGGTACAGAAGATTTGTCTGAGGCAAAGGCTGGCAAATAAATCTGTGAGTAGATGCACCAGGCTCTTACGGTGTGATCCAAAAATCTCTGATTCCAAGGTATGGGCTCCACAATTTAATTCCAAATATGAGGAAATGTTGGTGTCATGGCTTGTGTTGCCTGATAGGTGGCAGTTCAAATCAATATAATGCCTGATAGTACACCCAGAGGCAGGGGTGTTCTCAGCTCTTAGCATGTGCAGACCTTGCTTTTCAATTTTCCTTGCTCTTCCTGCATCCCCAAAGACATAACCCTATGTCTCCTCTACATTTGGCAAACAGCAGCCATTGTCACCAGTGTGGGTAAGAGCCAGATTGCTGCTCCTCTTGTAGCAGGAAACACAAAGCAAAGATGAAGTTTGTTCAAATCCCTATAATATTGGCATCTTCAAGAATCCAAGGACAAAGTATAGCATCTGCAGTGCCACACATATTTTATCAGGACACACAGTATCCCTCCTAGGACACAGCTTTGCTTCAGCTCATTACTGGATTTCTTTTCTGTGCTTTCCCACTGTTCCAGTGTCCCTTTCTTCCAGTCTTCTTGTTCCTTCCATACTGGTTCAGTTGCTTAAAATACCCTTTCAGATTAATGCCAGTTGCTTTCTCTCCTTTCAGTTCCTATAAATGAGGCAGCATTTAATACCTTTCCGGTAGAAACACTGCAATTTCAAAGAAAGGCAGAAGCCATTAGTCCCTGGCGAAGCTCTCTTCCAGGTGGAGAGCTGCTTGTTGCTCTTCAGCCTGCTCACCCTCCTTGCTCATGATGTCAGCACAAAATAGCATCTGGCAATACTGTGCAGATTTTATTGTATTTTTTTTTTAGTATAGGAGAAAGCAGAGTTTGTTAGATATTTGTTTTGTAAATTCCATTTCCATTTTAATTAGAAGGCAAGTTCCTGCAATTTCTATCTTAATTACCATAATCTGCTTAAAGTCAGTATGATGGGTACTGCCAGGAGAAGGAGGTCAGTTATGTTTGCTTTGTCCTGAGTGGAAATCTTTAAACAGATAAGTATTGGAAATAGGTCTGCAATCTCTCTTTCTGATACATTATCCATGCACAGGAATTACTTCATGGCTTGCGTACAGTAGGATCTACACAGCAGGGGAGAAACAGTTTAAAATGTATCTCTGCATGTATAACAATTGTCAAAGGAAAAGTCATTTTTCTGTTTGTTTTGGTGGGTTTTTTGTTTTGGTTTTTGGGGGTTTGTTTAGTTGTTTGTTTTTTGTTTTGCTTTGTTTATGGAGAAGATCATATTGGGAATGCTTTTGTTTTCTTGGGAAATGACATATATGGGTAGGCAGATATTATGGATTTCTTCACTATTGAATTTTATTCCTGTGTAACTCAATTGAGTCCAGAGTTAGAGTGAAACAGCAGTAAATCAGACTCTATTATTCTCAGTTACTTATATAGAGTCACAAGTTAAATTCACTGTGATATAACCAGGAACGTGTGTGGGAAGGTACTTTAAAGAGTCTCTTCAGTGAAAGCCATCAATCTTTCTGACTGCATTAACCTCTAATCCACAGCCACTGTGTAACCAAAGGGTTTCAGAGGGTGCCTTCCAAGGGCATCCTCATCTGTCACCTCAGAGCAGAGAAGTTGCTGCTGAGTGAGGGGGAGCAAGTGCTGTCACCTGTACTGGCTTCATTCTTTATTAACATCATACAGCTTAGCTGCAAAACTGGTCTGGAGGAAATTAATGTAACAAAACTCGTGGACAAGATCAGGGAAGTGAGGGGTGATTACATTTCCTGGAATTTCTAGGCAGGTTAATTTTACCCATTCAGGCTCTCTCATAGCCTTCTATACACTTACAGGCCCCCAAATTTGAGCTGTCAAGTGGTATGGTCATAATCAGATGTTTATAACAGAAAGGACAAAAGATTTTGCCTATTGAGGTTTCATGTCTTTTCAGTTTCTGTTGACTATGTCTGACAAGCCAGCTTTCTTTTATATTATTGAGGAGTTACAGCTGTTACAGGGTGACCCTTTGCTACAGAACCGCATGCACTTCAGACTCCACAAATCTTAGGCAGGGAGCAAATCTTGCTGCTTATTTTCTGCCTAAATTTGTTTGAAATACATTTTAAAATCCATACATTTTGATGGTTATCATCTGTTTTCCCACTAGGCTGACATGAACAGGAATGTCATATGTGATGTGTGGTAACCTCCCTGCCCCCCTTCAGAAAGAAGGGTCTCCCCCTCACAAGTCTCATCTGCTGGGCTCTCAGCAGAGTGCAAGCCTTCAGGGAGTGAATCAACATCATATGCCTCATGTTGATTAAGGGGGAGCAATCACTGCCAGTATAGGTCAGTGTTTTAACACTCACAGATACTCAGTGCAACCCTAAGGTTTTTTAAGCCTCTTCAAGTATCGCTCCACACGAAAAACCCCAAAAAACAAAAAGCACATGCCAAAGGGAAATCTTCTAGGTTTGGGTCCTTGAACAATAGTAGACTTGATTTTTTTAAATTTAGATTTTTCACTGATGCTTCAAATGTATACAGCCATAGGAAAGGAGCATGTAGAAGTACCTTGTTTAGTATTATTTTTGGCAGTTTTTAATTAACTTTAACTCAGAATTTAATACTGAAGGTAAATTAAATCTGAAGTGCTGTTTAAGAGTCTTGAACACATGTAGAAAGGGTCACTTCACATTGCCTATATTTCTGGCTTTAAATTGCTACATTAATATCTTCTATGTTTTCAGTGCTAACATTTAAGAAATTATTTTTTAATTAAGTGGTGGTACGGTCTTCACAGCCTCTTATTAAAAAAAAAAAAAAGAAAATATGCTAAATTACTCTGGATGCATACCATTTATATAAGGTTTTACTGCATTCACAGTTGGAACAATCGTGGTTTATTTGGAAACCTTTATGTTTAGATGTATCGAAGCAGCTAATCTGAAGTTAACCACATAGAAAATGATTGTTTAATTGAATAAAAGCTGCAAGATTTTGATAGGGATTACTCACTGCAAAAATAAGAAATGTCTGAAACATTACTGAACTGGCTAAATTTAAGCAACCAGGTTTCTTTACTATCTAAACTGAAGCCAATATCCCATAGTGTTTTATATAGGTTTTGTCTGCTACAAACACATTTAGAAAAACAAACATGGATTGGATTAGATGGAGTTGAAGAAGCACATTTTTCTTATCTATAAACTATATACAAATTATTTCAGATGGAATATTGCCTTCTGTCCCATAGCTTCCATAAAGGTGTAAAGCTGTCATTGACTGTTGGAGCCAAGCTAACAAGATCTACAGTTTGTAAGAAATGTCCCCAGTCATGCAGGAAAGACAGTTTTGGTCATTTAACACCATAAATTTCATTCTATCATTGTGGTTTACTAGTATCTGTGGATTTTATGTCTCCCAAATCTAGTGATTTATTAATTTGTTGATGAGACCTATCTTATGCACTGCCTTTGACCTTGTGTTGAATAAGGAATGAGTTAGGCTCTACCATCAGGAAAAACCTGGATATGAAAATGCTGTCATATGAATTTTTTATCTATATGAGGGAGGAAATAAATATGATATATGCTCCTTTAAGAAATGTAGATAAATGAAATAGCCAGTTTCCAGATATTTTGTAAACATGCTTGTCTGCTGCCATAACATAGTGGAACATCCAAAATAAGCATTGCTCTGGTTTTGGGTGCACCCAGAGGAGAGGTCAAGCATGTACTTGGCCGTGTGCCTCAGCTAAGCGGCACTTTTGATTTTTGAACTTCTGAAGTTCCAGGAACGACTGACTTCACCTCAAAATGCAATTTTCTTAGAAAACAATGTGGGTAAATTCCAGAATAAAAGAGACAGAGGAGTAACCTGCCAAGAGTTCAGTGTGCTGCTCCCTCCACATGATGCATCATTTGCTCTCCTTACAGTTTGAACAACTGGCAGATTTCTACTAAGTCCCTGAATTGGCTAGAAACTGGAAAACATCAGCCACACCATCTGGGTCCAATACAAATGAGGCAGAAAGCAGAATTTTCAAAATGCCAGAGTCCCAGCCTTCCAAAGTGCTCAGTCACTTGTATCTTCTCCAGTCTCACTTCAGTGAAGTTGATTTTTTTCTGATAAAAACACTTCTTTTCTACCACTGACTGATGATATTGCACTACTGAATGTTTTTCCCACAGCCATGTAGCCTGGGTGAACCTCAAGCAAAAGTGATGACAAATCCAAACCTGTGGGACCCCAGTGAGGTCTCTGATCTAGCTGGTGGAGAATTTCCTCACTGTTTCTGTGATGCGTGGAAGAGGCTAGTTTGTTCAAAACAATGATTCCCAAAAGCTCTCACTGAACTATATGCAAAGTTTGGCTGGAAATCTGTCACAGCTTCTTCCAGTGCATTGCCTCACAGATGCTGGCTGGCATGGCTTTCCCGTCTTCCAGAGCAGTCCCACAATGTGCCATGCCCTCCTGTGGGAAATCACAAGTTTCTGCTGGGTTTGTGCCAAAACCCCAACTGCCACAGGGTTTGGAAGCCTGATATTAGAAGAGCTGTTTAGCAAGATGTCTGGGAGACTCACAAAACCCAGAGCAAGCTGGCTTCCCCTCCCATTTTGACGAAGCAGTGTAAGGCTGAATATCTTTGGTGTTAAGCCAGGGTTGCAACCCTGTCCTAACTGGCCTTAGAATTCTACACAGCAAGCTCAAAAATTTGATCTTTCCTTTTAAAGATTGTATTTAAATATTAAATTAATTAAAGAAAAAAACACCCAAAAACCCCCCAAAAAACCTCAATATACCCTTCATTTTTCCTGAAAAGTTAGTGTCCTAACTGGCCTTAGAATTCTACACAGCAAGCTCAAAAATTTGATCTTTCCTTTTAAAGATTGTATTTAAATATTAAATTAATTAAAGAAAAAAACACCCAAAAACCCCAAAAAAAACTCAATATACCCTTCATTTTTCCTGAAATACTCAGAATTTTAGAATTTTGTGATGAATAGGATCTTCAGAATATTGACTAACATTGGATCAAATACAAAACTGTTCAGCACCACTCATTCCATCAGAAACATGTAGAAGAGGAAATGGAACACCATCCCTCCTAGAGACCAGGGCTAAGCCAACAGATATCCTGGCCATCCATAGCTTCAGACCTAAAATTACAACTAAAAGAAAAGGGACAAAGAGAGATAGAACTATCCTAATGAAAAAAAAAAAAATCATTTGATTAGAAGGGTGAGTGTCTGAAACTTGAGAGAAGCTCACTGCCTTTCAGTAAGAAAAGCCTAACAATGTCCAAAAGTGAATTTTTAAATACAATTTTAAATGTAATGGATTTCATAATGCAAAATTATGGATATTTCTGTTGCTCCCTAAATGACCTTCTCTAGCACAGGCTTGGGGCTTTTTTTGCTAGATGTTGAATCTCTGGGAAATGTTTTGTTTCACTCTTCCCAAGGCCATATTTGTTTGCAGCAATATGAGAATTAACTTGAGAGGTAGCAGCCCACAAACTTTGCACAGAGTGGTTTTTAAATAGGATTCTGATGAATTCACGGAGGATTGGAATGAAACACCACAAAACCTTTACCTTGAAAAGCTCTAGTTTCTTAAATCCGTTTCCCCAGAGTACATTTACAGTAGCTGTCACCAAAGATAGCTTGTTGCTGATGAGCCTCAAATGAGCACTTCAAGTCCATGAAACAGAAGGTGCATAAGCAATCACATTAGTGCTATCAAATCGAGGTAAATAGCATAAGACAACATTAATTTGCATGCTGACAAGAGCTAAATTGCAGGGTTCACCTGTAGCAAAAATAAATCACATGGTGATCATTGCTTTTGCTTTTCTTAGAGTAGCATCTGCCAAGTACACCATAAAAATTCTGGTCACCTAAAGCAAAGTATATTCCAAAGCTAAATGTCATCATTACTTCAAATTACTGTGAATTATAACACAGAAAGCAATATTTGTTAGCCTCTAGCAAAATGGTAGCCTTTCCACAGTCCTCTGCATGAAACAGTAATAGTATTTATAAAACATAATACAGTTTTGCAATGCCACAGGCATTCAAATACTTGGAAAAAAATCCCTGATAACAGATGGAATGTTTTTTTGACATTAATATATGCATTTTTTTTTACACATAGCAGTGAATGAGAAAAGTGTTAGCTTAATAAATAGTGATGTTCATGGGTACTGAGTAGTTTCAGTTGGCTTATTTCCTGTCAAATATTCTGTCTTTATGATAATAACACAAATTAGAAATGGCTGGTAGTTCCACTCTGTACCTTCTTGTGCTCTCTTATATTACATGTCAGGATGTTTAGCTGTACAATATAGAACTACTGGCACAGAAGTAGCATTACCTACATACATAATTTTTCTGCAGCTATTCCAAGGGTCTCTAAAAAAACTCCAATGCCATGGCACTGCATGCTCCAGCAGTAGCACCACACTCTTTCCAGAAAGGAACAGATCTCCTTGAGAGAAATGTAAGAAATACAAGAGTCTTCATGCTGAATTGGCTCTCTCTTGCCACAGGATGTGTATCATAGTTGCTTAATTTAATCTACTGGGATGTCCTTATCTTCTTTATTATTTTTCCCAGAAAAAAATTGGATCTTATAGTTTCATCTTGAAATTTCAGCTTTACATAGAGTGGCTACATCTCCAACCTCACTATAGTTAGCAAATATCAGAGAAATTATCTGTAAACCTCTAAAAATTGCTACTGGTTTCCATATAACCTTTCTCACACTCTGACTTGATTTTAGTTTAATCACAATGCCATCTCTTTTGTACTCTTTGGCTGATCCTTATGAATAACCTGAACCTCATTCTGCTAGTCCTGTAGTCACAGCATTTCAGGCAACAATGGACTGTAGAATGCCTAGGGAGAGAAATCAGATTATATATAAGAACATTTTCAATGTCATTTTCCTAATTTGCATAAAATCATTGTTGTTTTTTGAACACATTGAAGGCTAGTATTACCATGGGTTAATTAAAATAATTCCATGAACTTGAAGCAATTGTACTGTTACATTATTTCATGTTGCATAATCAAAGAGTTTTCTACTGAAATCACCCACTTGATTTTAGTATGATGAGCCCCATGGCAAAACAGAAGCTGAAGCGCAACCTCCCACTTCCCTCCCCCTTCCAGAGGAAAATTAAAGAGAATTAGAAGTCCCTAACAAAGATTGTGGTGTGGAAAGTAGAGAGAGAATGCATCAAAATTTGCAATTCAATCATTTTTATTGCACGATCTCACATTTCAGCTGACAGTTAATTAATTTATGAAGTGGTATTGGGTGTTCCTAGTTATGCATTCCAGTATTTAGGTGCAATGGAGATAGATAACCTCCCATGGCATAAGAAGAAACTATGTAGTGATGGAGAGACATATTTGTCAAACCTCACATAGACATAATCAAGATGATAAACATTGAGTGTTCCTGCTAGAACTACAGCATTCATTCTAATGTTTTTAGTTCATGAGTTAACTTCTTACAGCCTATTTCAATTTACTCTAAATCTACACTTATATACCCCTAGCCCACACTTCATGTCTTTCAAATGCCTTGACTGTGTAGTTTCGTCTAGAAATCTGAACACAAATGGAATCTAACAAAGGTAGGAAAGATCTAGTCTGTCTCAGGATGGATTTTGAGCACTGCTGAAGATGCCTGATAAAGAAGTATGTTCAAATTTTTCTGTGCCAGACTCACAGTATGTCAACAGATATTAGATTAATGAAGATTCATGCAGCAAAATCAAAGGTGTGCATCAAGAATTTCCTACGATCAGATATTAGAAGCTATAGCTTTTCACCTTCAGCAGCATTGAAATGAAAAAAGCAGGCAATTACCAATCCTTTTCTAACTGTCTTCTATAACCACAGCTGAGGCCTCACATACACTGCATTAAGCTCCTTTTTAAAATTAATGAAGACTAATTAAGGAAAAAAAGCCTCCACAAGAAAAAAAGAAAGAAGTTGCTTTTCTAAAGGCAGCTCTAGCAACTACCACAAAATGCCACTGTACTGTAGAAAGCCAATAACTAACAGTAATATGAACTGCCAAATGTTGTCTCTTTCCAAGCAGATCAGGTAAGTGAATCAAATGTTACTTGAACTCTTATTTTCCATAAGATTATTATTAATAAAAATGTTATGAAACTGATGGACAATCTGAGCTAAGTGAAATCACATCATGGAGAACTAGAATAAGTAATAAATACTTAAAGAAAACATTACAGATCAGTTTATCTGACTATGACACATCTGGGTATGATAAGGTTCAAATTCTGAAATTTGGAGTGATAGAGTAGAATAAAAAAGATTTTTTTTTCCTGTGGGTATATTGAAGAAGTCATTTTCTGAAAAATACAAGTTATGGTATAAACCAAACCTCAGAAAGACTCATCCAGCTGCTAGAACTTTCCCCTACAAGGAAATGGGTCAATTAATAAGTAATTTCCCTTCTGGAACACTGAGCCAGTGGACTGCATATTAATATATATTAATTTCTACCACATGAACGAATACATATATATATAAAATTATCAGGCAAATACCAATAACATATATGTAGAGAATATGAAAATAGAGCACCTCTCCTATGAAGAAAAGCTGAGAAAGCTGGGGCTGTTTATCCTGGAGAAGAGAAGGTTTTGTGGAGACTCCGTAGCAACCTTCCTGTATCTGACGGAGATCTACAGGGAAGCCAGAGAGGGACACTTCATCAGGAACGGTAGTGATAGGAAAAGGAGTAATGGGTACCAATTGAAAGAGAGAAATGTAGCTTAGATGTACAGAAGAAATTTTTTTACTGTGAGGGTGGCGAGGCACAGGAACAGGTTGCTCAGGGATGATGTAGATGTGCCATCCCTGGAGGTGTTCAAAGCCAGGCTGGATAAGGCTTTGAGCAGCCTGGTCTAGGCAGGGTGTCCGTGCCCAAGGAAGTGGGTTTGGAACTAGAGGAACTTTTAGTTCCCTTCCACCCAAAACGTTACAATTCTATGATTAAGGCCATTCCTCCTTGTTCCATCACTCCACAGGCCCTTGCAAAAAGTCCCACTCAGCCATCTTTGCCCTTTTTAAAATAGCTGTGCTGTTTCACTTACTCCTAGACACTGGAGAATTTCCTTCAGAGTCACAGCTTTTCAAATATGATGGAGACTGGCTGGGTAACTACATCAGCCAGTTCCCTTTAGGCCCCTAAGATGCATCTCTTTGGGTCCCAAGGACTTGTATATGTTGAAGTTCCTCAGGAGGTTTCAATCCAGTGACAGTCATGCCCACAGAAGGGGAGAATTAACATCCCTCTTGTTTTTTTCAGGGCTGTATGAAGATGTGAAGACACTTGCTGATCATGTGTTAGGGGCTGATGGAAATGGAATATTCGGAATCAATTTTCAACAAACTCTACAATTTTAAAAGTTAAAAAGAATGTTATCTACTGCAAAATGGCACTTAACTGGGGGAATTAGACAACTACTTGCTACAAACCAGTTTGAACTGAGTCAACCTGTCCAACAGTTTGAATTGCAGCCAAGCTGAGAAAACCAAAGCAAAGTTTAACTTTGATAGAAGTTAGCAGAGGGATTCTTGGTAAATAAAAAAATCTTTTGGAACTAGAAATTTGTGTAACAGTCTAGATGAAATGTACCATAAATAGATGGAGTTTACTGTTTTTTTTAATATATTTTAGAGTAGGAGGATTGTGCATGATAGTGAAGTTGCTGAGAAAAAAAATTATGAGAGTAAATTACTGTGTTGCTAAAGTCTGGCTATACAAGCAGGAATGTCTTCTACTGCTCTGTCTGCTGACCAGCCCCAGTCATGACATGTAGGCATTTGGCCTGGTCTTGCAGAAGCTGAAGAACTCAACTCTATGTAAAATTTCTATTCCTTTTTTATCACAAAATATTGTGGATAAAGTAGAAAATAATTTTTATTACCTGTGATGGTGTCCTACAATTTTCTAAGGATTTTTTGGTTAAAGAGAAGTAAATTAGAGCAGAACATGAAGCAAGCAGAGCTGAACCTCATTCATTTTAATGACCACTGTGACCCTTATACAATCAAACATTTCCCCAGTGACAGGGGATGTCTTCTCCAGAGGGGCTAGATTGTTTTTTCATCTGTCTAAGGCCTAGCTGTAATTTTAAAAAACACATCAGATCCTCAGTAAATTTTCTATAAATTGAAATTGATTAAAATATTCCACAATAAGAGAGAACACACTAATAAAAAGAGTGATGCAAGAAAGCAAGATTCATTTCCATCTTAAGCACCCAAACATCTGGGTGTAAGCTCACAAGGTGTATTTAATGAAAAAAATTACTGAAACCTTGATGAAACCAGGCAACCACATCAGATTCCATTCTGATAGAATTAGAACTGCCTATAGTATGCCACAATCCAACACCTCATGCCATCTTTTCTGACCTGAAAGCATGGTATTACATATGGAGTGCAAAGTCATCAACTAAAGGAATTCCATGGGTTTTGTAGGGATGATCCATAGACTAGAGGAATGATATCTGTGTGCATGTATCAAAAGACAAAAAAGGTGAAGGTGTATTGGAAAGTGTGGGATCCAGTATGACATAAATTTTGTGGAAAAGGTGGTCAATACTGTTCCACTTTCAGATGTAGTAGAGTTAAGGTGAAAGCTGAAAGACTTGCTTTATTAGACAAGAACAGGGAGAGGACCTTGAATAATGAGTTTTAGTCTTGTCATGGACCGCAGGTAGCGTTAAAGTGCACATGCATTCCTTAAATTATATCTCCTACTGCCATTGCCCAAGGCATAACACTGGGCTAATGCTCTAGTCTGGCTCAGTAAGTATTTATTTTGTTCTTAAAACTGCTTAAGTTTTTTTTTCATTGCTGACTGCAACATGAAGTTTGGAAAAGTGCTAATGAAATCTGCCAGTAAAACACAGCTGTATGCCAGTGCAGAATAAGAATGGACTAACAAATAAGAAAGATCTGAACAACCTTAATGATAGCAACACATGAAGAATCATCAAACTTATTAACACAAGGATAAAAACTCATTAATATTTTGTTAAGGATTTTTTCTTTAAGCAATATGTTGATACCGGAAAAGAGCAAAGTAATATAAAGTCTTATAAGGATGCAGCCATGAAAATGTAGATGTTATTATAGTAGAAGCACCTTCAGTGAAAGTGAGAATATATTAATAGCATCATAGCTGTACTTCTCAAGAATGTTTTTTGACATTCCACACACTTACGTTCAAGAAACCCTCATCCAGACTGGACTGGTTTCAAGGAATGGGCTATTAAGGTACTCAAAGACATATAGCTGGTTTTGGGAGGAGACCAAAGTTACCTCTAAACTTCAGTCAGAGAATATGATGCAGTCAGAGTGCTGTGTGGAAATTCCAGCTTTAAGCCAGCAAGCTTGTGTACTGTCAACAGTCCAATAGCAAAAACAAATAGTTCAACTTGGGCTAAACTACTGTCAAGAAAGTTTCATATACTATTATGACTGAAACACACATAATTTTTATTAGTGCACAGTACTTTATGTTTCTCTCTTTTTTACATCAAGGGTGAGATGAACAAAGCCTCATTGCTGGTGTGGGCCTTTCATTATCTCCAATTGATTAATTCTCATGATCAAGATTTTGGGTGCAGGTACAATAATCCATTTTCTCTTAAAAAATTTGTCAATTATATTGTTCAAATCAAAATATTCAACAATTAGAATTCCATTGTTCACTTAGATTCAGAGGACTAGAGACTGAAAATTTGTGTTCATTCCCATCCAATCTGTGCATGAATGTTTTATTTTTGAAATATTCTATTGCTCTAAAGCAAAGAAAACAGAATAATTCTTTCTTATTTGCTGCAAATTCTGATATCTCATTAGGATCCCTGCTCAGTATCTCTCCAGATACCACTGTGACCTTATTGTAGCATGAGTATCATTGATCAAGAGACAGAAAGCTGTCAAATCTGTCTTAATGTGGGAAAACAGATGCAGAACACATTTGTACAGAAGTCAGACCTTATGGGCAATCTTTTTTTTACACAAAAATAATAATACTTTTGGAAGAAAAATAAATTTCTTGTTCTGTACAATTAAACTGTAGAGAGAAATCCTAGAAATAAAAAAATATAGTTTTTAAGTAAAACATCACCATCTGTCATCTAATAGCTCTTTTCTGCTACACTATCTATAAGATGAAGGGCTTTAAGATCTTTCAGATCAGCACATGACTTGCTCTAGGCAGTGGAATGGTGCAGGACACGCTGAAATCTTTGGATCATATCACAGATGGAAGAGATGAATACAGGCAATAAGCCAACCTAAAATGAAAATAAATGTCAATGTGCCATCTTTAAGGGAAAGCAAGTGTACATGTATATGCATAAGTATAGATATAACATTTTTCTCCTGCATATGTCTTAGTGACTCAATCACTTCCAGTGTACAACCCCTCCAAAAAACCCCCAAAATCAATCAAACCATCAAAAAAGCAAAGCGAGTTTAAAAAGTAATTCCAGTGGGGTTTTTTTTGAAAAGAAACGTGGTGAAGTCAGTTTCTGCTTTTAAGCTATGAGGGCTACAAAGACCATGACCTCTTTCTGTGAGGAAATCAGGTTTCATTTGAAGAATTTGCCAGCTGTACCATTTTGAATTCCTTTATATGGATTATCCTTGTGAAATAAAGTCATCTGTACCAGAACAGAGGGTAAGGCTCTCATTTACAACTAAGCATCTTTACACTGCTAGAAGAACCTTTGCCATTTACCCTGAGATCTTCTGTTGCTGCCTTAGAGGAGGAAACAAATTTAGCTGAAACAAGATCAGTATCAGCTTCTTGCACACATAGAGACCAGAGCTATAAGAGGGAAACTCAGACATGCAGGTTAAAGGAAAGTTAGCTAAGAGCAGGAAAGCTAAGCCCAACATTTTTACTGTGTGATTACTGAATGGAAAACTACAAGATAAATATTTTTAGTTGTTTTATTTTATTGGAAAAGAAATACACAGAACTATAATATTTATTCTTCTGTATGGTCTGTATGGAATTTGAATAAACACATGCATTTCTGAATTTTGCAGGCCCTAAAAATAAACTGGAAGAAAAAGTCATTAATTGAGCTAGGAGAGACTGGGATTGGGGCCTTTGGGACTCATTAGTCTCTGCTTTTGTATCAAACATCTAGGGAACAGGAAAGTATCTTTGGATAACATTTCACAAACTAGTCTGGTCTTTGAGCTGTGCATTTCACCCAGCTGAGTAAATATTATTTGCAGCCAACTGAGTAAGCCATTACATTAGCTACAGTGAAATTGCTGATTTGGAGCACTTAAAGTGGGAAGGTCAATAAAAAACAACAGGAAGAATTAACAGGCATGTGGCTGGTATAAAGTTCCACAAAGTTTAGCCTCTCCTTATTGGCAATAACTCTTGGTTAGGAGCTAGAATCTGCAAAAGCAAGTCAATTCTTGCCTTGGGTTGCTGTGACAACCTTAACACAGCTGATGCAAACAACCTGAAATTGTATCTAAGAATACAATACAACTGTAACTCCCAGCCAGACTTAAGGGTACAGACAAGAGAAAAGAGAATTAAAGAAGAGGTGTGATTTTATGTGATTTATTGTCTTTTTCTACGTGAATCTTTCAGATTTTTGAACAACAAAATCTGGAATCTATCTTGGTTTATGTTTATTAATTCTTTTTCTTTTTTATTTTTGATATTGGAAGTTTAAGGTCTTCATTATCCTGGAATATTATGTCTACATTTAACCATTAAAATATAGAACTGGTAAACTGGTAATCTCCACACTTGGTTTTGAATTCTCAGCCTAGCTACAGCACAGTTTGGATTGTTTTTATGCAAAAATAAATGCATTTGCTTCCTGAGGAAATTAAAGCTTATCAAGGAAGAGAAGTGAAGCAGAAAAGAAAAAAACTAACCTAAATTCACACGAGTTATTTGTGCAGATCAAGAAGTGGGGAAATACTCCTGAGGCATCCTTTTTCCACAGCTCACATCCTGCCATCATTGACTTCAGAAGGAAAATTATAAGAATTCATAGAATCAAAATGACTCCCCCGTAGTCACACAGCTTCCACATAATGCTGAAGAAACTCGAGGGTGTATATATTCATTGTTAAAATTACTGCTCAGTTCAAAAGCAAGAAGAATGGGCACTTCTACTATTTATTCAATATTGTTTTTTATTGAAGGATGAATATACATAGATGTCTAAGAGTCCTGCAGCATATCAGACAAATTCTTAGTAGATAAACATTTTTTTTTAATTATATTAACAGTTCTGGAAAAAAAAATCTACTATTTATTCAATATTGTTTTTTATTGAAGGATGAATATACATAGACGTCGAAGAGTCCTGGAGAACATCAGACAAATTCTTAGTAGATAAACAATTTTTTTATTTAAATTATATTAACAGTTCTGGAAAAAAAATCACAAGAAAAAAGAAAAAAAGCACAGAGTCTGTGTATCATGAACAAGCATGAGTAAACAGAAGTTGTCTTAAAAAGTATTCATTAAATTGATTTTTCATAAATTACCTTTCAGAGCAACTTTGGTATTTGGAAATTCTGTTCTTTAGAGATTCTGAATTCACAGAATTGACTTTGAGAGGCTGGAGGTCTCAAGAATTGATTCTTTCAATCTACTTCGCCCCCTCCCCCCTATTTTTTTCATCGGCAGTGGTTTTTTTCATTGAAGATGGATTAAAACCAGGAAGAAACATGCTGCAAGAATCCTGGCAAATGTCCTAAGCAGGTGTTTTTCCCATTTTCACAGGTCTACCTTCCATCCCATTGCCCCTTTGCACACACCACACACAGAAATATACTTCTGACTTAAACAGCTAAACACTGAGATCATGATCAAAAGAACAGCTTAAAAAAGAACATTACTGAAGAAAAACTAATATTACACATTTGCACCAGAAATTTAAGCCTAAAATTACACTCCTCTGACTAGAGAATAGAAAATTTATGATTCATCTTGAATCTAATAAAAGCCAGCAAATCCTGAACCAGACTCCTTACCCTTCTTCATAAGGGTTTACTTCATATGGTTTCAGTTAATAAAGGCAGAATCACAAAAATGCACAAGTCCAGATATGTTCACACATTGATATTGCACAAGAATGTGAAACTAGTGATGCAGACCTGGAAAAATAAGGTATATTATATGGACCGTATGAATTAGCAAGATTAGCTCTGTTTATGAGAGACACTGTCACATATTTCATACAAAATGCATAGATAGTACTAGATTCATTTTCCAAACATACGGTCTCCAGAAATCTGTACTGAATCCCTTCACTCTCCTGGTGGCAATTTCCCATCATAATAGGGACTTACAGATTTGCAAAAGCACTGAGATGATAATAAACTCTATTTCAATGAACAGCAGTTTTCCTCTTTAAAAAAAAAAAAAAAAAAAGAAAGTTCTTTAAAAAAGACCAAAACCCCATATATAATCTCCAGCTATATTCCAAAATAAAATTTAAAAAAGCACTTAAGGAAAATACTTTCAGTTTCCAATATCACAGAAGGCAAAATCTGAAAGCAATTTTTAAGGGGATCATTAAAAGCATTTTTAGAAGCAGTTTCATAATGAATGCATTTCAAAGAAAGCAAAATGTATTCTTTCTTTGTAAAAGCTAAATATCCATGTGCAAAATTTTTGTGTGAGAATTACAAAGTCCATCCAGAGAGAACAATTAAAATTATACAGTTTTGTTTGATCCTGGGATGTTCCATCAGATACCTGTTAATGATCTCACCAGGGACCGTGTAATTCTCTTTGTCTATCATTTTTAGAAGCCTGGGTATTAAACATTCTCTTCTATTTCTCCTCAAGGTTTCTGTGCTGGCTGCAGATATGAGAGAGAATAATCAGTAAGGAAGGAACTGTGAGAGAACTTCTGTTTCAGCTCATTGTGATTTAAATATGTCCAGGGGCTAGTGGTAAAAGCAAAGGAAGTTTCCTCCATCTCCTCCACTGTGGAAATAATACTCATATCTCAGTCATTTGCAGATATACTATTAATATTGTGGGAGTATGGATTTATAGAAGTACCTTGTCTTCAAAGAGCAAGTCTACTCAGGTCCTCGGTTCAGCAAGGTGCTCAGACACATACCTGATGCATGGGTGAGCTAATAATTCAAAACTATCAGCCAGTGGCAGCAGCCAACAGCATCACACACAGCAGCTGACTGAGGACTGAGGCTAGGCTGTGAGATTTTAAGAATGGCCTATACAGATTCCAAAGGCAGTTTCAGAGCAAAAATCCTGTAGCGATATTATATTACCTCTGCAGACAGATCCTATTGTCTCACATGAAATAGTGTTTCCTAATTTCTCTATCATCTGATTACCAATGCTTTTTAATTTCATCTGCTACAAGGAAGCATGAAAGAATAAAAGGAAGACATATTCAAAAATTAAGTCCTCTAAGGGCTTTATTCATCATTCATTTGTATTTAATAAAAAAAATTACCCATCTAAGTTATGCACACATACAAAGTTTAAATAAATGGATCTTATTTTTTCCTTATCACGAGCTCTACAAGCAGTATAAATCATGAATAATTTTAGGCCAAGGAGTATTCCCCCTGACTTCACTTGGGCTACTCTGATGCAAACAGGAACAAATAGATGTCAAACTTGCAGAGTTTATAATTGAGATAGAGAAATGGAGGCCTATTTAGGCATTAAAGATTAGTAATTGTTCAATAAAATATTAAGTGAGAAAATGCTGATCCATCAAATATGAAATTCCTTCTATTAATGGACAAGATTTCTCAATCTCATGCAAAGGAAGATTTTCATGTGGAGAAAATATCACCAAAGAGAGGTTCACTTCTAAACAATCAGAGCACTTACCTGGGCCACAAGTGCTTGATGCTTGCATCCCTTTTCTCCCTGATTTAAACAAAGAAGCATTAGCTGGACCAAGACTTTGAGCTGAACTTGCTAGAGATTTCATACACTCTCAAAGCCAGCTACACTTAACTCCTGCACACAATGTAAAATCACAAATACCAAAATGGATCCCGGGATACACATGATTACTACTGGTTCTGTTTGCATATGCTGTAATTTCCTGAGATTTGCATTACTCTCAGAGAAAATTGGAACTTACTCTCTGAGACAGTTGCCTCTGTCTTCCTTCCTAAGGACGGTTTATGGCAGGATGCAGCTCCACAACACATTTCATTTCAGTAGTGAATCCATCTGAAATGATCCCTCAGCTGTGGCTGCATTTTGCAGTTTGCCAACTCCCTTTCTAAGCTTAGTCTTTTTTTATTTTTGAGGCCATACCAAAGAACAGACCTGTGAAACAATTCCCTCAAAAACAAATCCTCCCCAGAGAAGGGATCTCCTGCTCCAAGACTGAAGTTATCATACTCCTCAGACTCTATTAATTTTCTAGTTAAAACAAAGTAATAGTTGTGGTAAGAACATGCATAACATAAGAACTCCATCATCTCCTTCAAAGATCACTTCATTTTATGCTGTTTATTGCACTATGTATTGATAAGTAAAAATTTCTCAGGTTATATATGTACATAAAGGGACGAGTTTTATTTGCATGTATAGCTTTTATTTAAATATCACCTCACTAAGTAGGTATGGATTTGGGCCTTGAGCAGTGCCTGAATCTTGATTAATATGATATTTTCATTTCTGAACAGAATAACTACCTACTCCCACAGGTGTCAGAGAGGAGTCAAAGCAATTCTGTTACAGAAAACCTAGTCTATTAAATGGAAACCTTGGTGTTACCACCTGTAAAAGTTCCTACTGAAAAGTTCCTACTTGTCCTCTACTTTATGTTGGATAGAATCAAAGAAGTTTGACACCTTGTTATTGGTTGCTAAGTCACCATGCCATGTATTTATATTAATTTCTGGATATTCACTATACTTTTTTAGAACTTGTTGGGTTTTTTGTTTGTTTTTTTAAATCAGGCAAGTGTGGAAATTCAGCAGTAGTCAGTCTTCCATGAAAGTAATAGTTATGTTTTCTTTCCTTGAGCATATTTTTCATTTGTACTTAATATGTGATAGTAACAAATCACATTAGTAATTTTCTAGAATGTTCAATATAACAAAGAAGAATTCAAGACTTCAGCAAGTTTCAAATTTTCACCATAGTATTTTATATAGGAGCTATAATGGTTCTTACGTGTTTCAGAGGAAATACATAAATATGCCTTGTTTGAAGGCAGCACATAATTTTCTCATCATATTAGTCCATTGTTAACCTATTCTGACAGCAGCAGCCACAATTACAACTTGCTTTGATATGTTGAACAAGATAAATTGTTTCGAGCTTTTTTTGGATTAAAAGTTATTTCCATTTTCTCAAAACCAATTTACAACAAAATAAGTAACAGAATTTACTAATACTTGGATAGAAATGCCTTACTTAGCACAATGGGGAAAAGGATACATTTAATCAGGTTCTATTCTTAGGAAGGGAGTAAATACAGCAAATTAATTGAAGGCTTATGTTCCACTGGATGCATTCTTAAATCTTTCCCTTCCCTTCCCTTCCCTTTCAGTTTTACACTGAATGTTTTTGTCTCTGAAAGAGAGATTAAATAACCATTTCGCCCTACTCAAGTGAGGCAAGACCATCTTTCTTGTTAGTAAGACAAGACCAGAAAACGGACAAATTTTGGGCAGCACTTCCAATAAAAATGCAAATAATCAGGAAAGGCCATAGTTGTGCAACAATAGAAATCAAAGTCTATAAAAGAAGGAAAGAGTGAGAGAGCTGGAGTTATTTATAAGAGCAATAAAAATTTAACTGGCTTCAAATATCTGAATATCTCAAAAAATATAATGTACACATAAGGCTGTTTCAAGGAAAAAGAATTTTTTTTTCTCCTTATTCAAAGTCTATAAAAGAAGGAAAGAGTGAGAGAGCTGGAGTTATTTATAAGAGCAATAAAAATTTAACTGGCTTCAAATATCTGAATATCTCAAAAAATATAATGTACACATAAGGCTGTTTCAAGGAATAAAGAAATTTTTTTCTCCTTATCTTGCCTAGAAGAAGATGTAATGGTTTAAAATTGCAAAAGCAGGCTTGTCTTAAACATTAAACAAAAAGGGACATGTGGGAGCTGAAGTAGATCAGCTAAGGTGGTCATTGTCCTTTTCTAGAGCTGTCTTCAGGACCAGTCAACATCCGCCAAGAACTGCACTGAAGTCCTTGAGTCTGCTGAGAGGAAAGGACCAACAGGCTGTAAGATATTTCAAGATCTTCACAAATCCTAGACTTTTAGTTGCTTTATGTTTTCTACACAGCAAAATTTAGGGTACTTGGACTTCCCAGCAATAGAAAAGACATGGTGGTATGGACTTTACTGAAGTTTGGAATTTTGCAACACGTGCTGTACGACCTAACTAGTCTCTTTTCCAGCTGCCAGAACATGTTGCTGCTGTGTCTTCTATATTTAGTCACAGTTCCTGATTTAAAACTTTTCAGGTTACAGTTGCTATTCACTTTTTGTGAGGGGCAATCCAAACTCTGTTATCCTTATCAAAAGTATTTCCTTTTAATGTTATGCTTACACAGCTCCAGAGGTACAATTTGCAGCTTATGGGCATGAGTATACCTGCTACTATTGGCACCCCTAGAAAAACATCCTGTCAGTGATAATTCTCAAGAAATAACCTCCCACAGACAAGAACTGTCATAAAGTCACTATTTCTGGCTCGTTTACTTTTTCCATCTCTTCACAGTTCCTCAAGTTTAAAAAAAAAAAGAATAAAACAGAATTACATTTATTTTTTTAAAAAAATGGATCCCCAGAGTCTCAGCTACACCCATGTTAACACATTTTTACTCTTCTTGTTGCCATTAATAGCCTTTCATTTCGCTCTGCCATATTCCATGGCTTCTCAATACCCCACTTAAACAGGAGTGATGGCACCCAAACTTTGCCTAGCTTAAAAGCTCTTTAATGTGGTGTAGGCATACACTTAATATGTTTTTCAGCCTAAATTAGGTCAAAAGAATCTCTTGGTCAAACACCCACACTGATGACTCGGGGTGTGGGGAAGGGAAACAGGAGGAGAGGAGGGAGAATGTCCCCAGATCAAATGAGACTAAATCTGGTCTTTCTCCTGTAGGGATAGACTGTGGCAAGTGAGTCAGTGCCTTTGGTTTCTAGGGTGAGATTTGAAACTATAAGATAGGAAATATAAGATGTAGGAAACATAATGGAAGAAATCACCTCTATTTTTTCTTAAAATAAAAAAACAAGTTAAACCCACTTCTACTAGTTGCAGCAGCTCTCAACAACAAAGATTCTGAATGACATACCTAATTGAGGAGTAGTGCCTTAGTCTAAGCTAGAGAAAAGTTAATTTTTTTTTTCCCTAAATAAAGCCTTCAATAAAGAGATTTACTTGCCTGAAACTGTCATTTCCCAAATTTAAGAAAGTCACAAGGACCATTTATCCTTTCTATGACAGTGTATATGCATATCCATATATATATATATATGCTGGAAGTATTCCAGTATTTACATGGATGAAAGTATTAATACAATGAAACTGTTTTGTCCACTTGTGTTAAAATGGCAGGAAAATCTTTACTTCTTGTTTAGGTTTGAATCGAGTTTCTGAAAGCCCCAAAAGAAGATTAGATTGCAATATGCAGAGAAACTTCCAGAAAGTTCATATTTGTGGGGCTAGATGATAAAGAGAGAGGAGTAGATTAGGCTCATGTCCAGCTTGCTCATGTAGCTATCATTTCATAAATAGATTTTTTGGATTATGGGGATTATTAATCCAGTGTTTACATCACTGGATTAAATGAGATATGATCAAAATCTAATCCTTTTTCTGTGCAAAACTGTTTTTGAAAATTATTTTAGAAATAATTATAAGAAGCAAACCTTTCTCTAGAGAGCTCCATCATTTCCTGCAGACACTCTAGTTTCCTGCAGGAGCTCTCACAAAATGACAGCAGCTGTCAGGGTTTAAAACACTGCATCACACACATCCAGATTTGCTCTGAGCAGAACAAGACATGACAAGGCTACAAATAGCCAGTGGCCTTTTCACACACTGGGCTTCAACCAATGGAGGCAATGCAGGAGTTTTCACGGAAATTATCCAGCAGAAGCATAAATTTCTGTTGCCATAGTAGATACTGAGCTTCTACCTTAGCTGCAGACAAAGGCTGAGAAAACAAATCAAGCCCTATTATAATGTTTATTCTCTGACCCAAATAAAACAACCTATTGTGTTTACACACATATAGCCTGGCATATTTTGGCATTTGCCAGGGTTTTTTTCTTTTCTGTGTATCAATTTGGGTTTTTTCCACTGACTTTCACTGCCTATGGCAAAGGTTTAGAAAACATACAGGAGCGAGTATCCTTATATATTAATAGACAGTTTTCATTTCACAATAAACTGAGGAGTTCTTGTAATTTAGCCAAACATTTTGGTGTTTGAAAACAGACACACTTTTGGAAAGTTTACATTTTAAGGAAAATAAATGTTTCTTGTTTCTACTGCTTGTCATGGTTTAGCAATAGTACTCCCCAATTCAGTTCCCCCTCTGAAAGTCTCCCAAACCAGGTGCTGCTCACCCTCTGTCCTGCTTCCCCTCTCCCTTGCTGCTCCTGGGATGGACTTGAGAACTGGAGGCATGAAGTGAAAACCACGGGCTGAGATCAGAAGTGGAAACAGCAATTAGACAAGAAAACAAACAGTAACAGCAACAGCATCAATAACAAAAGGTATAAGACAAAGAAAGTATTTACATGGAAAGTAAAACAATACTGGAGCGTTTTGCACTCCACAATGAAAGAGTCTCACTCCTGCCCCTCACAAGTGACATCAGATGGTATCAAACAATATTAGGGCCTGGCCATGCCCACTTCCCAGCTACCATAAAAAATTAATCCTGTCCTGGCTGAAAATAGGCCACTGCTGTGTCTCCATAGTGAGTAATATTGACTGGTGCAGTTACTATAGGGAAGCAGGACACCCATTATGCAGCATTTTAATGACACCTATTAGCTCCTACTGCTTTCAGCAAAAATGTTGTAGCAGATCTGGGACTGTGTCCAGGCTATGAAGGGTTAACGCATGTTCTGAAATCACTGGATTAGCTGACGATTTTGCTGTGTTGCAAGAGTTTTGTGTGCCTTGTCACACATACTTCTAGCCATAGGAAAGAAGCTAACCACAGGAATGAACAGGGAAGATTGCCATCTTTCCCTAACCCTAACATTTAAGTTTGATGCAGCAAATGTAATAATTTTTTCCTTAAAATGTGAACTTCCCAAAAGTGTATCCTTCAGATGTGAGGACTAGCATCTCCAAACTATTCATTTAATTTGTCCTCCCACTCTCACTGCTCCTTGCTCTGCCTGTATGATGCAGAAACAAAAGAACAGAATATATGAGAGATGATATGCACAGTACCTTCTTGGAACAAAATCATTACTCATCCACTCTGGACTGCTTGGAGATAAAGAGGAGGAAAACAGTGGCTGTCATCCCTGTTCAGGACTCATATGAACTTTTATCCATGATCTGGGAGGGAAGTGAGGTAGGTTCTACAAAAACCACCACCAAAATATATTAGAAGTTAAACCAAATTTCACTCCTCCTCTTGAGCTGCCATTCTTACGTAGCATGCAGCTTATCACATGGCATTTCATAAAGGCAACATTATCTGTCAGCACAAGGAGCACGGGGAATTTTGTTGCATTGTTTGATGTTCATTGCCCAAAAGCAACCCCACTGCTGAAGGCAGTAAAGAACAAAAGGCATGAGACAAAATCAGAGTTTTGCAAATGAAAAGTCTTTTATTTTAGCAGATAAGTTAAAGAGCAGTTCTGATATTCCTCCCACAGCAGAGCAGGTCAAATGCATCAGCAGCTTTGGCTTCTTCAGACGGATCCAAAGATTGTCTTAATAGCCAAGCAGCCAGACCACTTCTGCAGTGTTTACAGACTGAATGGCTGCACTTGAGGACCTGGAAAACATACCTCACGTTCTGAAGAGAGATGGGTTTACACAAAGAGAAATGGGTGCACTCAGTGTCTTCCAGAACAAGACCTAATCTGTACTAGAAAATGTCCTCTTCAACACAGCAATGCTCCCTTCCTGGCCCAGTGGAGAGTGCAGATAGGACACAGCACCTAATTCTTTGATGCAGGGATCTTTTGAATAGTTACAAAGAAAATAAATTAACTGAAAGACCCCAGCTTGATTTCAGACAAAGGGCTATGAAGGATCAAGTGCTCTTCAGAGAATGAGAGCCACGCAGTCCCTGTGCCTCAGCTCTGGTCCCAGGATGAACACCCTGGCTGTGGGATGCAAGGGGAGGCAGCAGCTGCTGATGCTTTTCTCCAGATATCTGCAGACAGCATGTTGCTAAACAGAAAACATTTTTTCCCTTTACAGTCTCTTCCTCTGGACAGAAATCCTGAAGAAGCTCAAACGCGGTTGGAGCCAAATCTCTCCCCTTTGTCCCCACAGTTAGGCTGCCAAAGAGAGAAAAGTACAAATATTTACTCTGCTTTTGTTTTATGCCCTGCCATCCACTTCTGCCTGAGCAACATCCACAGAGCAGTATCCAATACCAACAGAAACCAGGCTCTGTCATTTTGCCAGCAATGCTGAAAAACCTTCTGTCTGCCCAGATAAGAATAAGACCCAATGTGATCCTAAACTAGCAGCAGGAGCACTTATTTCTTTCTCACTGAAGGTATCTTTTAATGGCTTTGCAAACATCCTGCTTTGTACATAAAGTTGAGATATTTGTCTCTCCCTAAATTTATGATTTGCATCACCAGAAGAGAGCAGAGTCTGACAGTAGAAGAATGAAGAACAAAACAATTGTGTTCAATGTTTCTACAGCTTTGCTACTTGTCTCTTTTCTTTCACTAAAGAGCTCAAACAGTTAAGGAGAAGAACTATGTAACAAATAAAGCCATGACACTTGCAAAAAAATTTCAGATTTTTCAGAAGTTTTAAGAGCAAAACCAAATAATATTGTGCAAAATAATAGGAAAAAAATAGACAAAGTTCTCAGATTTTCACATGCTTAAGGACATAAACATTTGCACAATACATCTAAGATCCAATAGCAAAATAGCAAAAAACCCAGTTTGCTTAACATTAGAATTTCAGTTTCTCTGAAAGCATAAAAGATTTTTCAATACATTCAAATACATTTTAAAATGCTGAGTTTTATAAAATTAGATAAAATCACATACCTCTTTTCAGCATTTTAATTTTTGTAAAGATATTTCAAAAGGGGTTTCTTAAAACAGTCTAAGATTTGGCTCTTCTATCTTCTACAGAAATAAAGGGTAGCTCAGATACAGCAATGAGGCTAACAAATCATGATGGGTCAGCTGACTTGGAGACAAAAAGGCTTATCTATGCCATTTTTTCGCTTTTCAAACTTTTTCCTATCCCAAACTGGAATGCAAAGGTGGAATCCATCAAAATTGTATGGCCAAACCCTTCACCTTAAAAATGTGCTTTGGATTAATCAAATTGCTTTCACTGAAACATTAAATCTTTTAAGTTTTGGGCAGATTCAATTTTATAATAAAAGGTTCCTTCAGGCATTAAACCCTTGGAATTTGAAAAATCTCTAAGGAGAACTTTTTTCTGTTTTGCTTTTTTCTCAAATCTGTTTTTAAAAAATGGCATTTCATTATCAGCATGTTTTTCTGCTACTAAATTTTGCCTGGTACAAGGCATTGGACTATACTATGGACCTAGCCTCTGGAATCTATGTTATTACACCTGGGTGAATGTCATCCTTTTTGATCCTCCCCATCTTTTCTCTTAACAGAAAATTTCTCTTATTATATCATTTCTCACCCTACACCAGAAATGCACTGATAAGTAATCTGAATAATTTCATCACATCAGAAGTGTGAACAAAGCACAACAAAAAAGTTCTCTGGGGACGCTTTATAAATTTGTTAAAAGCATAATGAGAAATGAGAAATGAATTTTTTTAAAAAAGATATTAAAATAAATGCAATGATAATATTATCTTTATCCATTAAACTGTGAGAGTGCTGGGTCAATAATGCACTGGATAATAGCATAAGGCTCTCAATGGGAAAAATAATGCCACTGAAAAGGATTTTCTAGTCTGGAGGATTCATTACTATTTTATGGTAATTCCTATAAACAGAGGGAGCTGGTGAATATATTTTCCCGAGAGAAACATATTCATGGACCTTGCCATCAAGCCTTTTTCGGCACAGTACAAATCAGTAAATCTTGCAAAGGGTAAAGCATAAGGATGAAATGTGTAACTTGGAGATGCATGTATATATCCCTCCTATAAACTGCTCTGAGATTTCAGGACTTACACCCTGCTCAAAAATTTTATGTGATATGATCTTAACAATCAAAGCATGCACCCTTTGATGCATATAGCCAGCAGCTGACACATAGAATTATTGGTTCAAGGAAATTTTTATGTTATTTCATTCCAGTTGTTAATGAATACCAATTACAACACAATAAACTGGATAAAATCAATTTACAAAAATGAGAAGCTGACTAGTCATGTGGGTTGGGTAATTCACCAATGCCCATGGCTGGAAACCATTTCCAGAGAAAAAGGATGGGGATGTTCCTACTCCCTTCACTCTGATGTCTGGAGTAGAAGCTTTCAGTTTGGCTGTCAGAAGAGCTCAGAGGGCTCGAACTGATCACCTGAACACAGGCATAAGGAGTACTGGGTGGACACAACCACTTGCACCACGTCTCTGTCTAAATGCTTCAGTCAAAAGCTGAGAATTTGCTCCAGCCAAGGGTAAATATTTTCACCCAGACTTCTCACTGTGCTAATGAACTCCCTGAGCTCATCTCCAATATGACAAAACTCAAGATCAGAACTTTTTGCAGCACCTGACTTTCAGCCCTCTGTCCTTCATACAGTGTTCAGGGTTCTCCTGTCCTCCAAAGCCCAAGTCAGGGTCACAGACAGGATACACCAAGCACTGAGCTGTAGAGGGAGCTGACTACCTAATCAACAGAGAAATTCCCCTGAAAAAAAAAAGGGACAGGAGATCTTAGGCATCTCTGGAAATTCATAACCCAAATCCTGTTTTGAAGGCTGGCACTTCCTACCTGTATATGACAAAGTGACTGATATAAGTACTTGGGCCTTCTAAAGCCTACACAAAAAGTGGTCTAAACTTGAAGAGGAATCTGTGTAGGAAACACCATGGTCAGGAAGGCAGATTGCTCAGACTGAGGCTCATCCCCTTACACTGCCAGTGGGCTGCACCAGAGGCTTTAGACACTTTATAAGACCATGTGTCTCTATTACCTAATAACCACTAATACAAGCCCCAAAACTTATAATAGTTATGAGGGAAAAGTTATTAGACATCTGTTTCACTGGCAACCCAACATTAACCCTTTCTTAGAAAAGTCTCTAGACTTTTCTGACCATGTAGTTCATTAAAGGAAACTAGATTTTACCTCTCAGCTCATCCACAGCCTGCTGATGCTGTCCCTTCCTGTGAAAAGGGCCTTGGCCAGATCAGAGTATCAAAGCTGGCTCTGCTCCCTGCAGACATGCTTAATGTACATATTTAGGAGGCAGATGTCCCTCGCACTGCTGACTGAATTACTGTGCCTTGGCCAGATCAGAGTATCAAAGCTGGCTCTGCTCCCTGCAGACATGCTTAGTGTACATATTAAGGAGGCCCTCACACTGCTGACTGAATTACTGCTCTTGCACTGGGCTTGGAGCTTCATCCACTAGACAATCCTGAGGAAGTTTTAATCTACGAGCAGAGAGAGGGCAAAAAAGGCATAATGATAATTTCTTTATGAATCCCAAACATGTTAGCTCAAAAGACAGAAACCATGGTTTGTTTACTGTAGCACTATTAAGCATGCACTGAAGAAGGGTCTGGGGAACAGCAATGTTCATAAACTAAGCAAACTCACAGTGCAAACTGTGTTGTGTGACACAGATGGAGGTCTGAAGGGCGGCAGCTAGCGCTCCCTTTCCAGGCCGCATCTACGCTCCTGCTGTTTTTCACTTCAGTCTTCTCTTACAAATAATAATTTTTGATTCCTGTGACTGTTGTTTTTTTAATTGAATTTGGGGGTTTCCATGCAATTTCAAAATGGAGGAAGGGCTGAAACCTCCTTTTAATACTACGTGATTGTTCTCAAAAAACCATGCAGAGGGAGATAGTACACAATCTCTCCATCATCGGCATAGATACCTCTTGCACCCTCTACAAAGTTTAACTTTTCAAATCTGTTACATTTACTATGCTTCAAAAACATTCCTGGTACTGAAAAAAAATTAAATGTGCTGAGGAACAAGAGAGTGTTTTCTCCTCTAGAGAGCCAAGAATGACAAAGTCACAGAGAAAATATTTTTGACATATAAGGATATGTTTCAGACATCCTTCCATAGTTGTAAGCATTATCATAAGCAGCTGAAAGATTTTCTTAGATGACCATGGTTATGAGCCTTTAATAACAGCACTGTAGGAAGAGATTTCTCAATTTCTGACTTCTGAATTCATAATTTAGAACAGAAGATAGCAAAAGACCTTGTGAATCTCTGAATGTAATACCCTTTATGTATATGGTACAAGCACATAATCCCAATCTCAACAGTTAAATGAATCTGTAATATTTCATTTACTTAACTAAGTAGTAATTAAGATTCAGAATTATTTCTTTTATTGATCCTCAGATTTATGAAGTCATCATATAATTCACATCTACTCTTCTGAGAGGTTTATAAAGCAGGTTTCTAATTAATAATCTAAAAGGCCACTAATAACATATACTGTTTAATTGCAAGGAGGAAATATTGATAATAATGATAAGTTCAACAAGCCTCTAGCATGTTCCCTATTCAGTTTACAGCAGACAAGTATGAGATTCATCTCTAATCTAATTATTCAGTAGACCAAACATCTGAGACTTCTATCTTATTTAGAGAAAGTAAAGAAACAAATCCAAGTTCAGGACAGGGCAATTGTAAGTGTGGTCATCCACTTGAAACAAAGATTGTTCATTTAGACCTCACCTAACTGTAAGTCTCAGATTTTAATTCTCCATCAATTAAATAGGAACAAAAAATTATAATGGTACATGTAATTAAGCATGTACAATAAAAATAAAACCATAAAAGCTACTTGTTTTCTGAGACTTTTATTTTCCCCATGTATTCTCTTTACTTGGAAACACAGGGGGAAAATAAAAAGAGTAGATGGCCTGCCTCAGCCCTGCATTGGAGCAGGTGACATGACCCAGAGGACACTGTTTTGGAAAGAGAAACAGAGGGAGACACAGCAGTGGCTGCCCAGGGATGAGGGTGTCAAGGTTTGCCAGTGACAGTCACTCCCCAGGTGTAGGGTAACTTTTCTTTCCCGAGGCAGCAATGTCATGTTGGTCATTTGCCTCAGTGCTGTAGTGATTTACAGATGTTCAGATGTTTTCCTGCAAGAAGCTGACTTGCTATAGTTCCTCACAACAGATAATCAAGAAAACTTCTAGCCAGGGGAAATCCTCAATTTCTGAAGTGTAGATCTCTGTCTTTCTCTTTTTCTGCCAGTCTTTACTTGTAACAAACAAGTAGGAAGAGTGGAAGGAGGAGTATCTCACAGAGAAACACACTGGCAGCACTGTCAGTGGGATGCTTTTGCACAGAGCCCCAATAGCTATTAAATATTTCCAGTAAATTTCCTCTCTAGATGATTAATCATTTTCTGACAGGTTCAGTGCTGAAGAGAATGACTTGAAGACAGACATAAAATAAAAAATTATACATGGCAAAAGATGCGAGTCCTTAAAAAGTTAGACCAGGAACAAACCCTTTATTACTTTGTGCATTTTTGTTTGTTTAATTGGCCAAGCAATATTCAAAATATAGAATACAGCAGGAGGAAGAAAAGAGTGTGGAATTGGAAATGGAACAAAATTATAAAAACATGGCTTTATGTAATATAAATATTTTATAGCAAAATTGGTGGTAGCCATCTGGGATTTATACACACAAACTCAGTGTTTATTCACATTTCATTCTCACTTAGATTTACATGACCAAAGATATTTTTACTGTAGTCAAGATTTGCTTATTAGTCCAATAACATGAGTATTTTGTGTTTGCACAAGGCACTACTAAGACTTGTTAATCACAGTCATTAGAATAAATTCTGCATTGGCCTTTCTATGGCTGTGTAAAGATATGAAAACAGGCATTGCATACACTTGTACTGAAGTCAGAAACCTCACTGGTTTGTGTAAAAATGGTTATTTGCATCAAGAAATTTCCTCATTAATGATGAGTTCATCTTTTTTCTCCCCTCATTTTTCATCTAATTTTATTGATTGGCTGCCATAGAACCAAAACAAGGAGCTTAAACCTATCTCTGAACATTGTTAGCATTGAACTGACAGAGATTTTTCCTCGAGTCCTGAGGGCTACTGAGCTATTCTGATCCTGCCTGGATCACTTGCTAGCAATTGCTATTAGTTCTGTTTGTGTCTAAGAATAACTTCATGGCCAAAAAAAAAAACAAACCACATACTGTTTTATATATAAAAGTTTAGAGTGGCAAAATGATTGATGAAATAAGATGTGAGCCACCAGCTCTGCACCAAAGGAAGCAAATGCTTCTATTTAAAGAGAGACACCACAGCTCTGTCTCTGCTGACTGCACACACCATTGCACAAAGGAGGAACCTCAGAAGAAATGCTGAGCAGCAGAGGGCTCCAGACAGGATTAACATGCACTAAGGTCCAATAAAATCATTATGACAATCCAGTCTGATCCCTGAAACAACACACCGTATAATAAAAGAAAAAACCCAAACCTAAACTGCTCCTAGTTCAAGGTGCTTTGGACAAGTAATTGAATTAAGCCAGAGTTTTAAACAACTGTCCTCCTCTGAGGTGTTCCAGTACAAGGATTCTGTACTTCTTTGTCTCTACCAGCAAAGCAGGTGGGGACATAGCTTATTAGTTATCAGACCACTCTGAGCAAGCATTTAATAATGCACTTATCTGCAAGGATACTTTAAAATTAAAAATACTTTTGCTTCTGCCAGTTTCTGGTTTTCCCTTACCAATACTGGTATGGAAACTACCATAAATGAGAAAAAATTTCATGGAGCAACACAAAAATTGAGTTGTGGAACTTTGATGAAAAGGCTGGGAAACTCAACTTGGAAGGCTCAGGAAAAACTGAAGAGCTTAGACAAAGATTATATTGCAAGACTGGGAAAAGGATCTGAATTAAATGGGAGGACCCTGGGCACATGGTTGAGGACAGGTATGTCCAGGCTGAAGAAGAGTCTGGAATTGAAGAGGCTGAGGAGGAAGGACAGAGGGACACAGAGGCACCTTCTCTCTGCACCATCCATCTGCAACAAGAGCTTGTGCTTGGAGGAGATGAAGCATGCAGAGGATTTCAGCCATGCTCCCTCCACTCTCCATCCCCACTTGGTGCCTGGACAATGGCAGCTGTGAGCTGTGAGCTGTGGATGTGTTTGGTGTATTAGCTTGGCAGAATGACAAAGAACTCAGCCAGGGAGCAGACAGTGCCTCCAGAAGGGGAAACTTTAATGAGAGGTGTTTGTGGAAAGACCATTCAGACTTCTTCAGAGCTCTGAGCAGGAAAACAACTGTATTCATCCTTCTCTTCCCAGCACAAGTGCATCCATCTTTACAAATTCAGACTTGCTTTATTTTAATTTTCTTTGTTTCTGTTTAATTAAGCTTCCTCACACCTAAGAGAATAGTACAAAAAATTCCAATCCACATAAAACAAAACAAACCCAAGTAACATTTTAAGCAAAGCATTATGTGACAAGACATTAACCCAGAAGTGAAAGGTGGGCAAACACCTTTTCCTTAAAAATTGCAGAGTCAATGCTTTCAGCTGGACAACTTCTGCCATTGGATAAGTAGATTCAGATTACCAAAGAAAAACATGCAAAATATTTTCTCTGTGCTCTTGTATAATGTTTATTTTCTGAAATAAGTTTACAAACTGCCTTGTCAAATTCACAACATATAAAAAATAAAGAGTCACAAGGTAATTACTGTCCTTGAACATGAACCTGCCTGAATTAATGACTCAGTCCCACACAGATCTTCAGCTATCTTCATTTTTTGAAGGTGTTTGGATAAAGATGCTGTTGCTGTCATTCTGCTGCTGATTACTGTTATCACAAAAAATATCAGGCATGAACAGTGGCTCTCAAGCTCCTTAAATGTGAAATCAGGTTTAGCAGTCTGACTGTTTCCTACTTGAGACACAGTACCAATGATCCCCATCTCCTGCAACTAAAGTAAGTTTCTTGCAGAGAGAAGAGGGTGTAGGCAGGCAGTGCCATTGCTGCTCCTCCATGAAAGCTGCTGTGCTCCTGCAAGGGCTGTAAGCCTTTGGCTGAAATAATTATTTTCCTTCCACTTCATTCTCAACAGCTGCTTTGCTTGAGTCTTTGCCTCTCTGCCTCTGATTGCTTTTTTCTGCTTTTCCTCTAGTAGTTCTCTGCATTAAAAAAAAAAACAAAAAAGCTTATTTCTTCTAATTAAGAGCGTAAGTAAAATTCCTAGCATGAAAAAATAAGCAATTTTTTTTAAAGAAAGGAAAAGAAAATAATAAAATCAGAAGTGTTCCTCTGTTAGAAGAAGGAATACTAAACTCAGCCTAGCTCTTTCACATTCATGACATGAATCATTCTGCTCCCATGCCAGTACTTGACAATTTCACACTGAGATAAAACAGAAATAAATATGCAATACAGTATAAGGAATCAACAAATGGTAAACAAAAAGCATTTAATTTGCAACATGTATGCAATAGGGTCTCTAATAATTAAAATGCTCTAAAAATATTTTTTAAAAGCATTAAAAGTATTCCAAGATAATGCTAATATATATAGCACCAACCCACAGAATGAGCCTTTTATAGCATTGATGAGTAACAAATGGAATGTATAATGAAATAATTATTTCATTAAAGTTATCTAGTTACAAAATGTCTACACTTACAATTTACATACTTCAGGATTTGGAGGAAACTCACAGATTGCTCTCTCACCATGAAAGAGCTACATGGTTCAGAGTCAGCCAAGAAGAGAAAATGACCTACCTCATGGAGTCAGGCACTAAGAGATAACCAAAGTGGGGAACAAGGCAATGTACTAAACCAATCCCAAACAGCAAAATCAGCTGCATTTAGAGTACTATCTAGACTCCTTTAGATGCAGTAAGAAGGTACTGCAATAATACTCTTCATGAGACTCCACTCAAACGACATGCAGAGATGTCAGACTAGACAGGATCCTTCTCACCTGACTCTGTCTAGAAGTGCCTTATGATCATTTCCACGTGTTTTATGGGTTCTTCTGTGTCTGAGACACAGCCTGAGGATATTGAATCCCATCCAAAAAGACCTTAGGAGGACCCCCTTGCTTTCTATTCACTACAGAGGTAAACTAGACTGCAAGATTTGCAGCAAGAGAAATCCAGTTAAATACTAAGCCCTTCATCATAAGGGTGGTCAGATATTGGAACAGATTGCCAGAACTGCTGAGCAACCTCCATCCTTGGAGACATCCAAAAACAACTGAACAAAAGTCTGGACAACTTAATAAAACTTTGGAGTTTTTACTGCCTTGTGCAGAGTGGCTCCAGAGATCCCTACCTGGTTAAATTGTTCCGTGATTGCATGAATTTTTTCTACAGAACAGTTATATTATTTATCCACCCACAGATCCACATGCTTTCATTATTTTCCTTTGTTTCCTTCTGATTTTGCTCAGGCCATGCTGTAGCATTCCTCCATATATCAAACTCTCAGAAAGGTGAGAGAGGTCTGGACATGGATTGTCCATAGAATGTGTCATGACAAGGTTCAACTGCCCTGTCCACAACACACATTTTTTCAGCCATAATTTTTCACCATGCTATATCTCTAGTTGGATCAAAATAAGGGAAGTATAATGAATATTTTTAGCTACAGATAGCCTCTTCTCTATCTAAACAATACCTATTTTATATAAAGTTCTGAAGAGTTCTTGACAAGTGAAAACATATTAGATGCATGTTTACTGTGAAAAACAGTTGTAGTGTTCAGAAACCAATAACTGATACATTTATAAGTGCATAATTTTTTAAAAAGAGTTATTTTCATACATATTTATTTGCTTACTTTGATGGATGAATAGAAATAGGAATTTAATAGATGCATTTCTGCCCTAGATTTTTTGAATCATATGTGATACTTAGAACATACTTAAAAACTCACTTTTATCTGTATAGACAGTCCTATATTGTTTCTACAAGCAAATAAATAAATTTGAGGAATAAATAAATAAATGTTGAAGAATGAGGCTGACTGGAGAATAAACCTTTTGTATTCCTAGTATTTCATGTCAATCAGGTTTAATTAACTCCAGTTAAGGTTCTGTCATTTACATTCTGTAAGTTACAATGTTTGTTCAAGGATCCTCTTTACAAAGCTGATAAATGTTGTTCAGCAAAGACCAGACTAAGAAAAGCATGGTTTCAGAGTCAAACTAGCTTGAAACTGCTGCAAATTTTATGGAAGCAGACAACAGATTCACATGATTCGCCATGACCTTAAAGATGTTTTCTTCCATCCCATTTGTTGCCTGCCTGACAACCTAAAGCACTTGGATTGCATTAGTCCAAGCTGGTTCACTAGAGGTGTTTATTAAAAGCAGAGCCAGTTCCCCAACCAGCTGCTAAAAGCTATTGTATGAAGCTCAGCTCCTGCTCTGTCTCCCTACAGCCATGTCCCAGTCTTTAATGAGGAACAGTCCCTTCATTTTCTCCCCATGCTCCCATGAGCAGGGCTCAGCTGTGGCCTCGCTCCACACTCAGTCCCAACCATTTGCACCCATCATAAGGGACTGAAGGAGGCCCCTAAGGTACAAATACTCTTAGAATTTAGAAGGGTTAAAATATTATTATGCCAACTTCTCCAGTCTCTATGTGCAATTGACACCTTCATGTACCATTTCCAAGCTCAGCAACTAAAACACAAAGTTTAAATTAGACAACAGACCTGAAATTAAAAATTGATTAAACATTAGACTATTGCAGTTCAAATATAAGAACAGAGAAATATTTCACTGTGTTTATGGGTAACTGTAAAACTTATAAAATTGATATTTAGCTTGAAAGATGATTCGATTAGGTTTTTGATCTTAATAGAATTAAACTCCATGTGGCATATTAAATAAGCTAGGTAGAATTCCTGTAAACATAAAATTAATGTTGTGAATATACTTGGATTTGATCAGCCAAAATGCAATATTATCTCAAATATACACTATGTTTACTAGGCAGCATATTTATGATGCTGAGCTACTGAATCTGGCACAGCAGTTCTAATCAAATCTGGTCCTGATAATATAATACATAAGAAACAGACGGATGAATCGGAATTACTTTGCATCAGAAGTGCACAAATTACTTCTAGATGAATGGACTGAGATTAGTTCTATGCCAACCTCACAACTATCATTTTTTTTCTGGCACTCCTTTTCCTGCCATGTGGGGAGAAGAATACCCATCAAATGATATCACAGGTATCTGCTTACATGACAGGTCTGCACTATTTTTGGGCTCTCCATGTATTTTAACACAAAACTACATAAATGTCCAGAAGGTCATGGACCACATTTTGCTATGGTGGGTAGGTGGAATTGCAAAAGAAGGCCAGACTGCCTTTGTGTGTCGCTGTCAATATCCATATGGTGTCACTCGAGAAAATATTTGAGACTCATCACTCATTACATTGAAGCACTAACAATAATAATTTTTTTTTTAATCCACACTGTCTTTGGACATAGTTCTAAAGGTCAATATTAAGTCTGAAGACAACATTCCACCTAGTTATTGGCCATTTCAACTCCAGGCACAGATTGTGATACACAAGGAACTAATTTAGACCTGTCCTATCATCTGTACTTCCTAAATACTCTTCTGAGCACAGCTGTGCTACCAGCTGCTTAAAAAGTGGGGCAATCCCAGAGTTCATGTGCAGACATTGTTTGTCAGAAAAAAAAAGAGGGAAACACAAAAAAAATCTTCTGAAGTTGTGTTTCATCTTTTCCTGAAGACATATCTAAGTTCTGATAAGTCTGCATATGCAGAAAATCTCAAGAACATAAACCATAGAAAATAAGCAAAAAATTAGGGCCGGTGTTTAAAATAGTAAACCTCCCAAGTTAAAAGGATTTTTCTCTTAGACATTGCTCCCAATTTGTTTGCAAAAAGAAATTCTGCTGTTCTGCTGTGTGACATGTGGTCAGACCAGAAAGTCTTCCATCTAAAGAGACTATAGATCTGAAATCTCATTTTTGGAACACACAATATTTTATTTATCTTCAACCAAACAGAGAGGAAATCTTAGTCAAAGCCATCAGATACCATGAAATACCATCCAAATGAATACTATCAGGCTTTTGTAATGCGAAATTTTCATACAGAAGGATGTCAAATTTTTTAGACAGCTAATTTACTCATCAGCGATAAAGACTCTAGTCAATTAAAGTATGTGGAGGTTCATGTTGAATGTACTGAACTGCTCTGATTTTAATAAACGAAAAAAACACTGTGATGAGAAACTACACTCCCTCTTTTTTTAAAAACTTTCAAAATTTACTTTCAGATTATTGGATTTTTAAAAAGGCTATACTTTAACCCATTTTTGTTCAAAGTAAATAAACACTTTTACTTACTAACGCTTTTATTTAAGCCAGTTTTATTTAACTGTTTTATTTAAGCCAAATTTAAAAAAAATCATTTCTTCCAGGAAAAAATAAAAGTAATTTAGCTATTCACTTTGCTGTAAAATATAGAATAGCATTTTGAAGCAGGAACAATTTGGAAAACACTGGAATGAAGACAATGAGGTACGCTTTGCAAGAGAGAAATCAGCCCCAGGCAAATCGGCAAGGGGAATCTCAACAAGATGGGGAGGAAATGCATGGCACTGAAATTTCTCCTGGATAGCCCCTGCCTGTGAGGCTCCAACAAAGGCCAGCTGTTATTAAAAACTGTTTTGCTTGGCAGAACTATAAAACAACTGCGGTGTTCTCCAAGGATGGGGTTTATCCCAGCTGAATCCTAAAATTGCCTTTTGGAGAGGCCAGCACTATCAGTAGCAAATGAGAAACCATCTGCTTTGCAGTTTGTTTTTTTTTAATTAAACAATGCAGGGTATTGGTTTGGTTTGGTTTTTTATTGGGTTTTGTTTGTTTGTTTGTTTAGAGGGGTTTTGAGGGTTTTTTTTGTTTGTTTGTTTGCTTAATGAGCGGTTTTTTATTGGGTTTTGTTTGTTTGTTTGTTTAGAGGGGTTTTGAGGGGTTTGTTTGTTTGTTTGTTTGCTTAATGAGTATGAAGCTCTTCATATATTACCAACACCAGGTTTGGATTTAAATTCCCCTCATCTCCACCAGGTTACCCCTTGCTTTACATAGGTTTTTTCAGAGCTGGAATGGCCACAGAGACAGAATCACAGAGTGACAGAATCACAGTCACAGAATCCTGTGATCAGCAGTGAGGCAGGGGGTGAAGCTGTTACTTTTCTCCCACTACACAACTATTCCCATCCCTGCAGACAAAATAGGGTAGTTGGTCTTGCTTTTGATCAATAAATTTCTCTTCTATTTTCTCATGCACTTGATCAGCACATTTTTCATTCAAAAGCAATGACAAAGTTTCAATGGACTTTTCCATAAAGAAGCTCAGAATCTGGCTCTGCTAATCCATTGAAATGAACTTCAGACTGGCAATGATTTCAATTAGACTATTTTGCAGATAAAATCAGGAAGAGCTCTTGCTTGATTAAGACCAGCCCTCCCCAAGCCAGGCCACAGAAATTCATTTTTATTCCTGTACTAGCCCCACACTTTTGCATTAAAGACACATCTGAAGAGCAGCTCAGTTTGTAGCATTTTTCATTGGGTTTTATTTTAAAGGAAAAGCAGGGTAATACCTGTTTTTCTACACACCAAAAAATGCAAAGTCTCAGAGATGTTTTTGTGGGTTGAAGTCTAAAAATGCAAAGCTGTGCTCTATGAAACCAACATTTTGCCCCAAGAGATCAGTCCTGGTGGAAAATCAGTAGGTGAAAAACTGAAGGAGAAAACATGTGAAAATATGTTAAGGACAATAAAAACTTTTTTTGATTTTGAAAAATTGTGCTCAATTCCATATTTGTATTTTACATTCTACTGTATGTTTTCCAAATAGTGGTGGGAGGTTATGCCCTATACATTACACACAGTATTTTACAATGCACTGCCAGTTAATGCATAGTTTTCTAGGACTACTATGCCTTTGGCTGACATGTTCTGATGGTCGGTGTTGACCACGTGTTTTGGTAGTAAGCACATGTATCACATAATTATCTATTCCTTTATGCCAGATGCTGGCTCCCCTTCATGCCCCTCAGCAGAGGATCTTTGTTCTTTGGGTTACACCATTGGCATTGACACCAACTTGCCCTGGAACGAGAGGGTGCAGCCCAAGGACTTTATGACCATTAGGAGGAAACAACATTCCCAAGCTGGACAGCAGGCTGCACCACATGTAGTGCTGAGACCCACAGCAGAGGAATAGCTTCTTCCTGGCTCTGTGGAGAAGACATGGGACAAGGCTGGCACACCCTCAGTGCCAGTCTTGCAGTGGGTGAAGGACAGAAACATTGTCCTTTTTCTCCTCCTGCTCCTGACACCAAAAATTCCACGTTCAAATTTAAGAGCTGAAGAGAAGAATGTAACTGCACCACTGAAGATCATATTACAGTGTGTACAAAACATGTTTGGAGACGCTAGGGTAAAAACTACTAATAATTCAAGACTGAGGCACACACCTGTCTTAGAAAGTTCAGTACATGCTACAAAAGTTTGGAAAGCAATACCAAGTAAGGATCTCTTCACAGAGGACAGCTGATATCTCCAGTTTCCAAGGTCAATCCCAGTACATGTATAACATTATTTTCTTCTGCCTTCTTAAGTATCTCGTTAATTATAGGAAATGAAAGCCTCCTGATTTTTGCATTATAGCAAAGTATAATTAAGCATACTTGAGGATTCTCTGTGCATCTTGCTATTCAGTAATTTTAATTGCAACATTTCATTGCAGGTGAAGACCTAAGATTGGGGCAGTTAGACCCATTCTCACACTCTGCATGTGTTTTCCAAACTGTTATCCACAGTCAAGCCTCAACAGTGCACTCCAACAGGCAGAGAGCTGGTAACTAGTCCTATGATTAGCACTTTCCTTAGCTTGCTATTCTGTAGTGTTCCAGTGGTATGCAGTAGTTTCAGTAGTGGAAGAATCCTGGAAATATCTGGTTCACTTACATGTGCCTGAATTGTATTTTAAAATGTATATAAAAATGGTATATACAAGTAAATATTGTCAGGCATAGCAAAGTATAATTAAGCATACTTGAGGATTCTCTGTGCATCTTGCTATTCAGTAATTTTAATTGCAACATTTCATTGCAGGTGAAGACCTAAGATTGGGGCAGTTAGACCCATTCTCACACTCTGCATGTGTTTTCCAAACTGTTATCCACAGTCAAGCCTCAACAGTGCACTCCAACAGGCAGAGAGCTGGTAACTAGTCCTATGATTAGCACTTAGCCTGCTATTCTGTAGTGTTCCAGTGGTATGCAGTAGTTTCAGTAGTGGAAGAATCCTGGAAATATCTGGTAGTTCACTTACATGTGCCTGAATTGTATTTTAAAATGTATATAAAAATGGTATATACAAGTAAATATGAAAATATTTTATATCCATAAAAATGCTGTTCTCCATACAATTATCTCATTATAGTTTAATTTCCCACCTAAGACCTCTCCAAGGTCTTCTAGGTATACAGAGAGATAAGTTGTAAAGTGTTGAAATACTGAATACTGATGACAGGGATCCCCATCTTCCCTGCTGACGGCTGAACATATCAGAGAAATTGATATTCCCCTCTCTCTCTTTCCTCAATTGAGCATGCACTGAATCCACTGGGGGGGCGCAAAAACAAACTAACAAGCACAAACAAACAAACTAACAAGAGACAGCAAGAGACAGATTAAATGTTATAAGCTTGTTTTTCAATTCACTCAAATGACCTATGGGACTAATTGAGCATGCACTGAATCCACTGCTTTAGAGAACCCTTCAGAACCTGCCCCTAATAACCCATGTGAGGTGTGACAGGCTCAGGTCCTTGCCCTTTTAGCAATACTCAATGCTCCCAAAGGAAACCATGAAGGCAGTCCATCACACAACCATCAGAGGAGCCAGTCTCAGCCTTGTCTAATTTTATGTCAGTGAAACTGCGTCACAGTACTCCAGAGAGGACAACTTGTTCCTTGCATTTTGCTAGAACAGGGCGGATCATAAATTATTTTGGGGCATATTTTCCCTTGGGTAAATGCACTCTCCAGTAATGTTCAATATACTTGAGAGTATGCTGCTGCAGCTTGGCAAAATGAGTAAGAACATCAACTCACTCACCCATTATTTTATGTAAAACAGCTCTGTATTTGCAGTTACAAGGAAGTGACAGGACAGTACCCGACTGGGACAATTGAAAACTGCTGAGATTAATCAAATATTCCCTTGACTAGAACTGTTCTGGAGTACATGCCAGGTCAGAAAACAGAAATCCTTTGTGTCTTGTTTGTTACCATACAATATGTGGTTTCCCTCTACTCCTCTTTCTGATTTTGACAAGTGGACACTTTGAAGAATGAAAGCTCAAAAGGTCTACTTCTACCAGAAGTACATTGAGTGTTTATAATGTCAGTTTTGATTCTATACTGAACACTAGCAAAATTGTTGAAAAACGCTTTTGATTTGTGTCTGAATAGAGGGAAAAAAGCCCAGCACAATAGTTTTTAAGCTATGCTTCACAAAAACTAAGAGAAGAAATCCTTTAGATACTGATAACTTGAGAAAAAAAAATACTGAAAGGCTTACAAAAGACCAGTGTTGGTCAAATTATTGCTTCCATGATAGCACACAGACATGGTTTATATTTTTTACTGCTAATCCTGGAAAATTATACATGGTAATAACTGCAAGTTGAAAATACTACACTGATTATGACCAGCTAAAACTCTGATTGGATTCATAAACTCTTTTTGAATTCAAAAAGTACAAACCTTGTTAATACAGAAAACAAGGCTTATTTCAAAACCATAAATTCATTTGAAAATAGCTGGAAAACTAGAGTATTTCAGCTCTAGCTAGATAAATAGTTGAACCTGTGCCCAAGTTTGACTTTCCTCACAAATTGTTTTGATTGAAATAATGCCTACTGGTTGAGACAGACCCAAGAGCAGAACTTGCCAGAGACCATGCACAAGTTTTTGAATTCCCAATATTTAGCTTATTTGTGCAGATTTCTCCCTGTAAAATACCAAACAGCATGAAGAGAAAAGGTTAGCAGGTTAAAATGCTGAGAGTATGACTGCCCACTGAATCAGCCTGGTTTTTCATAACCATGTACAAAAGGTCTGGGCTGAGTTTAGATCAGTACCAGAACTTCACCACCAGATGCCATATGCCCTTCACATACTTCTGCAAACACAAATTATGTAGGAAACTATGTAGGAAAAGGTTTAGAAGTGAGAATAAGGACAGGGACCCATAATGCAGAGGCTACAACCAGTAAATCCTAACAAGAATGCCAGTATGATCTGAAGTGCTGCTGCAAAGTTCTTCAAAACCAGATCAGCCCATTCAGGCACCACAATAACAAAACCACAGCGACATGTGAAATGGCATGTCAGTCTCAATGTGTTATATCCCTTTTAGTCACTTCACTCCATGCTGTAGCCTAGGCCATCACAAAAGTATCTTTGAAATCCTGAGATTTTCCCTATCTTGTGAGAAAATAATAAAGCTCTTTCTTCTTAAAAATGTACATTTGATTCATTCGAAAAGATGACAATCTGAGATCTTGTCAGCAGTTTTCTTGCACCTAATTTCTGTAATAAAACAGAAACTTGTAGTAGATTTAATCTCAAAAAGTTTCTTAAGAAACAGAGGTTTTGTTTTTCAGGGGAACATATACGGGATATAAGGCTCTCCAGCAAGAGATATCTCACATATTTTTGAAGCTATAATCAATAAAGCCATATTTTGTTCCCAAAGGATTGTATGAAAATTATTTTTCTCTCTGTAATTCAGCACAGAATGACACACATTCAAATTCTGATGAAAGCCTTTATTAAGTGATCATCTCAAATTTATTAAAAGTTTGGGTTCAAAAGTTCACATGCCTGAGGATTTGCTGCATTTTTTTCCTGCCATCTTTAGGGTGCACTAATTTTAAGAATAATTAGCAAATTACTGGAAGCTCAGCATGTGTACAAAAAACCATGGGAGTTTATTCTCCAGAATATTTAGAAGTAACTTATTAATTCTTGATTCTGATCCAAACAGATTCTGTAAGAAGTATTTTATTGTGGATATTTATAATTTGCAGTCTGACAGTGCTTAGAAATTCCAATCAAGGACCAAGTTTTATTTATGTCATTGGAATGCAGCCCCTGCCCTCAGGATCTAGACTTCTCATTTAAAAGGCCAAGTAATAATATTATGTCCATGCAGTTTCAACCAATTTTAAGAAATAAATCAGTTCATTAAGCGGTGAAAGATTGCGCACACTTCTTACTCTTTTACTGGAAAGCACAATGTCTTCTACATGTCAGAAATAATTCATGGCATTGTATAACCTAAATAATGTCCTGCCTTTTTCCCATTAAATTAAATTGTAGAGCTTTTTTCCAGGCAACAGCAGAAACAGGACCTTTGTGAGTTTTAATTAGCTTAAATTGTCCAGTTGTCTTCTTAAACAGACAGCAGATCATCTAGATACCTATAGTGTCACTAAATAGCATTTGTATTTAACAGAGCATGAAAAGACGAGACACTTTCTACTGCTAGTCATTGCATTTCTGCAGTTGTACCTTTAGTGAAATATTAGACAGCATTTTGTGAAGTACTGTGTTTTGCTGACAATTGTAAGTTTTTCTGCCCATCAGCAGAAAAATTCAGAGACTGCATTGTCAAGCTTATGCGACATATCTGTATGGAGCTGGAGGCCTTGTCCATATTCATCTATTTCCCATCATACACAAATTTAAATACATCAGAAATGCATGTCTTCAAGTGCATGCCTACTTAGATATCATAAAGATGTGTGGAAAGTAACAGAATAGCCTCAATTATCAATTATGATAAAACTCAGTGCAGCTCTTGGGACCAGCTCAACCACATGCCACAGTATGAAATGCAGTTTCCTCGGTCTACTGTCTCTAGTTCAGGTACATGACTGTTATCTAAAACTAAAAAGTGGGGGGAAAATCCCAATATTTGTCCTTTTTAGCTATTATAAAAGGAAAGAATTGGTTTAAAATAGGATTTCTACTATTTAAAAACCCTCTTTATCTTTCCAGATTTAGTACAAAGAAGCAGCCTACACAAGGAACAGCAATTATCACAAAACACACTAAATAAATATGCACAATAAGAGCAGTTTAGGATGGATACAGTAATTGTCTCACAATATAGTCTGGTAAAAAATCTGATGTAGAGTGGATTTGAATGTATAGGAAAGGGTGAACTTTAAAAATGAAAAAAAAAAGAGATATGTTGAGAGGGGTAAGGTGGAGTTGACAATTGCTGTAGTAAGGAAAGAGGGACTATGCATCCTTTACAGGCAACAGTAGAAAAGATGAGTTAAAAGAGAAATGAGAAAATGAGTTTCACATTGTCTTCAATACAACATTTCAAATCAGTATAAAAGAGGCCTCCTTCCAGTAAAAAAGTTAATCACAGAATTAAGTACCACAATTTTTTTCTATTCCTATTGCTGTCAGTGGCAGACTAGCCATTGCCTTGTTGAACTGTGACTTTTTGCGATCTAACTGTGCCAGTTCAGAAAGCTTAAGCTACAGAGTACACCATCACAGGAGAACTCTGACATTTACTTCTTTTTAATACTGTTCTGCTACATACAGCTCACAGCTCTGCCCTGATGCCACCGAGCAAATCCATTTATATGCAAGTCTTATCACATTTACACAATAGCAAGACAACTTTCAAAGTTTAATTATTTTTGTCAGTTTACAATATGAAGCTTTCCAGTTAGTTTTTATTTCTTAATTTCTGGTGAATCCTGAACCCTCACAAGGGCCTTAATAGCATTTTTGTCCTTAGTTGCTTGTTTTGTCCAGCATCTTTTCACTTCTCTGCCACCATTCACAACATTACATGAGATGTATTGATGTTGTCATAATTCCAGTTATACCCACTCTGCAGAGTTTATGATTATCTTTCAAAGAAGTATAGTGTGATTTGAGACATCATTTGATAAGCTGGTAGGTGATTGACTTTAAAATTCCAAAGGGACCCAGCTGACTCTCCTACTTTAGGCTAAGATTTAGGCAGCTCCAAAAAACTCACAGCTGAGCGAGCATCCTCACTTTCCTCCAGCATGTTCTTCTGAAGTAGAACACCCTTGTTGAAGCCACCTCTTCTATAGTTTATGCTACTGTAGCACACTCTCAGTGTTCCTGGAGTGCATCCAGTTAGTGGCCTAAGTTCAGCTGATGCACAGCCACTCTCTCAGCTCAGGTGACCCAGTTGCCTATAAATGTGTTGATGTTAGTAACAGGCTCTTGCTTGACATACCCACAAAACAATAGTCTTCTCAAAGATATCATGCAGAAGCTACCACACAGTAAAAGTTGATGCACTCACATTCATTGCTGCTACAGAACAGGTTTTCACCCTAAAATAAATAATATTCCCCAGACACAGTGAAAGACCGAATTGTTTAAAATGTATTACTCCCTCCATAAATAAACAACAAGAGTCCTTTACATGACAAGACTAATACAATACTATTTTGCTTCTAGGTATGCCTGGTATCTCAGCATATGAAGCATCTCCAACAGTCCTTGCCCTAAATATATGTTTGAAAGAGAGAAAGATCCATGAGCAAAGTTTGTCAATAAATTTTGGGTTTTGTTTCTCACTGTTGTAGTTCATGTACACGACGACAGACCAACAAGTTGACAAGATAGTTCTGAAGGAACATCAACTATTTCTCCCTTCTAAGTTTATTGTATGTCTCGGTCAATTTAAGAATTATTATCCTGTTTAATTTTCTTCCTATCTGCTATAAACACACATAAATATTTAGTTTAAACAAGCATCTTCAAAGTGTCTCCTGGCAATTAGCAACAGGCCCTTCCCATACAAATACAGCTGGATGTTTTGAAATCAAGCATGATGAACTGTGAAAGTACAAACCAAAAAATGTTAGCTGCACATTCTCACAAAGCTGCATTTTTGAGGCAGTATTTCTACCCTCTGAAATATGAACTGTTTACACTGCAATGACTCTGGCAAAATGTGCACTCCTTGGTGGATGGCTGAATGCTCTCCAATGATGATTACAGGAGGAGATCTTAATATTCAGCCTGCTAGAAAAGAAGAACTCTGAAGGGTGAGGGGGTGAAAGATGAAAGGTAAAAGCAATTGTACTATTTTAGCTGTCTACAAGTGTTCATCAGGGCTCATTGTGATCTGTGGTGTTCATGACGAGTTCAGTCACTGGCGCCAGGACATTGCTTCATCCTGCCCATAAGCAGGTACTCACCTTTGGTCAGATGGATTTGTTCAACTGGTTGAACACCAGTTGACTGTATGTGATCAGTGTTATGTATACATCTGCATCATCAATCTCCTTGAAAGCACATTGGCATATTTGCAATTGATTTAAGGAGAACCAGAATCAGCAATTTTCAGGAAAAAGTAATTACTACTATGGAAACTTCCTTAACTGCTTTTTAGAAAAGAACATTTTTAAAAGGACATTAAATAATTAAAATCAAAGCATGGGTACTAAAGAAGTGAGATTATTTTACATTCACTGCATCAATAGTAGAAATAATTGCTTCTAAGCTTTGAGATACACCAAACACAAACTTTTTTTTTACACGTTAAACCACCAGAAGTTATCATTCCTGATTCTTTGGCTTTTTTTAACTGCACAGAAGAAATTTATGAGGAAATAATGACTGGACATAATTTTTTACCTCAACAAAGTTTATAAAATTCCTTTGACAATTGCACAGTATAATGATGCATAAAAAAAGTCATGATTAAGCAGACTGACTTAGGACAAGTTACATAACAGATGTTTTAGCTAGAGAAGCATATTTATTATACATCTGACAAGCTTCTGTCTCTACAGATCAGTACTTGCTTTCAAAGCCACAGAAAAATGATGTCTTAGTATGCAAACTGAGTAAGAAAAGAAAATTCTATATTTTGAAAAAAAATGTTCACTACATCATTTCAGCTGTCAGAGAACAACTGCAATTTAAAAACATAACAAATTGAAAGTATTTTTACTCTTCGGATACTATTAGCATCACATGTGGGTAAGTAACAGAAGCATAGTTTGTCATTGCACTGAAATATATATTTGCAAACAAGTTCTGTGGCCATTCCAGAGCCTTCCTTCTGATCAGGAATGTGCTGAGAGTTGCATGTGATCCTGGGAAGCAGCTGAGTCAACTCTGAAACAGGTCTGTCGATTACCAGTGAATTTTAAAATGTTGCATGACCATAACCACAGTGTTTGTTGGTTTAACTTAAGGCTGTTTTCCATGACACCAGGAGGCTGCTCCCACCAATGCTCCCCATACTGGATAGCAGGAGGAGGAAATCCACAATGTTTGCTTTCTAGAAATGTCAGCCCCAAACACTGGAGCCACACAGGTCTTAACTTTGTGTCTCAGCTTTAAGCCGGTTCTCCAGTTCTTTTGCACCCAAAGAGGAAAGCCCAGTGACATCAAGGCTGCATAAAAGACTGAAGTAGAAAACTCTTTATTTTCTCTGTCTATCTTACTGCTATGAAGCTCCCTACAAAAGATTTCAATGGATCACGTGTGGAAGGTTGGGAAAATCATAAAAATCTGAACCTAGCAAATAGAAATTGTAAATATTTACATTTATTATACTATAAAGGAGCAAAAGTTATTTTGTTCAACTGGAATCCACCCAATTATTGAACCATGGCATGTCTACTTAAATAATTGTTATCTTGATAATAAACATTGATATTAAAAGACATCCAAAAGAATGAACTTATATAAAGTTGCTAATGCCAACCATTAGATAATGTTAAGAGGATTTTAGCAAATGGAAGAGATGATTTCTGAATATGTCCAATATTAATACTCAGGATTTAATACCTACAACTTGTTCAATAAAAAATATATCATTTTTCAAATAATTACAGGCTTTATTATTGACTAGTTTTAGCTTTCCTTAACTGCAATCAGGAAAAGATCGGAGTGTGTATCTGGTTTTCTTTCAGGTTTGTTTTTTTTTAATGTTATTATTTAATAATTCAGCTGAGATGGCTTGAAATTAGATTTAACTAAAATTACATTGAAGTGGAACAATCATAAAACAGTATTAAAAAAAAGAGTTATGCCTGTTGATTTTCCTTTTATAAATCAGTTAAAGAGCCTATTGAAATTAAGGAGCAACTGAAAGTACCTCTGGCATAAATCGTCTCTGCTGACTTTAAATGGGGACCATAAACTTACCCCATTAGTATAGACTATCGTTGGTACAATGGGGATTAAAACAGGGAACCGAAAAGGGTGAAAGATGAAGGGGCCCCTTCTCTACAGATCATGGCAAACACAGTCATCAGTTCTTCTAACAGAAAATTAATTCCACCTCATTAACAATTACATTATATGTTTAGAAGGAAATCAAATATTGACTAAATTCACTTAAAGCAAGTTTCAACCACTCCCTTTCTTTAGTCATTTCAACAGCAGGCAGACATGGTGTCCTTGTTCATCAGCTACTGGAGTGTGTGCTTACAAAAGCCTGGTCTCGGTACCAGTCGCATTTTTCTTGTCTTTATCACAGCATGTTGGATTCAACTTCTAAGTGCACATTTTAAATGGTTTTTGTTTTTTGTTTTAATTTCCTGATTGCTTTTTTTTAAAAGCATCTTGTAAATATTTAGCCATGAGAAGCAGTTGTCATAAAAGTGCAACACATTACTGTGTAGTTGACTGAGGATATTTCCTCACTATTTCAGCGCAGCAAATTGTCAAACCAGTCTTGTTGGGATGAACAATTCTCCCTGACTCCCTGGGGTTTGTTACAGTGAAGCAAGACTGCACTGTGAAAGTACTGACAGATTCTTTCTATGCAATTAAAATAATGGAAACAAAGTGAAAGAACATCACAGGAAGCACTGTGTTCTCCAGAGAGCATCCCACAGCATGTCCTGTAGATGTCTGGTGGCCCACAGAGCACAGCTGAGGAGCTGCAGGAAGAGAGGTAGTTTTGTAATGAGCCTGCTTTACTTGCAAGTGACTTATATGTGCACTTCAAAGTACTTTTTGCTACCACATATTTTATGTCCTGTACAAAAGTGAGACAGACTTTTCTTCAGTTAAAATTTAACACTGAATAATACTTGTAGAATCACCATAATCCCTATGTTTTTCACATTCTACCAACCTACAAAATCACTTCACAACATTTTAGGACTAACCAGCCATGTAAAGAAGAATCATACTGATTTTTCTCAGATCAGGATAATAAACTGAGAAACTACAATAATTATAAAAGCATTATAATTACAATAGTAGCATTAATATTGATTGAAATATTATCAGACCTAGCAGTATTAAAACTGTTATTTTAATATGTCTTTATTAAATTTCCTTTCTTATTTAAAAGTTATCTTTTAGACTATACAGCTTCATTATCTGATTTACTTCTTTATCAAAATAAAAAATGAAGTTGGTTGCATTGCTCTTTAATTCACATTGAATAATTTTGCACACACAGTCAATTCACTGATGAATATGTTATGCACTTTTCTGATTATGGATATAAAAAAGATACAATTTATGTGCCATATTATGTAGGAGAGATAAAAGGAGTAGTTAGGCACAAAGTAAAGGCAGGAACTGTCTGTCTCAGATATGGGATCACTCACCACTCTTTAGATAGGCTTCATGGTGTACATTTGTTTGAACATTATTTTCCAAAGGGCACCCAAAACTGTTTTTGTTTGCTAAAGAAACCACCCTTAAATTTAGAACAATTTTGAAGAACACTGAGAAATCTGATGTTTTATGAGAGTTGTTTTTTCTCTTACAGATAAATGCCATACGTTTGAAATTCATGCTCTCTTTACTACACTCTGCCCTAAATGCAAGTCGGCAATTTATTTGCATTCTCAGATAATGTCCAGAAATAACTGGACTATCAGAAGAACTACTGATAAGGAAAGCTCTATACAATTTTTTTTTTTGTAAGTCACACATACAAAGGTCATTGAAATATTTTTAAAAGCCAAAAAAATATAATCCAATAAATAAGCATAGGAAAGTGGCCATCAGAAGCTAGTGAAAATACTTTATTTCTTTTTACTTTTTCTTGACAAATTAAAATAACAGACTACCTCAAATTACTTTGTTCTTAAATAGGACAGGAATATTAGTGTGGGTATTTTTATTTTATTTTAGTTCTTTAAGTATCAGTCATTTTTCCATATTTATCATCACAGGCATTTATATGGTGTGGATAATGCCTTAATGCAGTATCAAGTTGGAAACTTAAATGGATTTCCCATGAGTGCACAATACAAATCTCACTAAAATAAATGTACAGATCACAGTGAACATTGAATCAGACTCACGGCGAATAACCTAAAGCACACTAACTTCATTCATTACTATGCAAACCCTTTTATCATGTACATCTACATGTACAACTTTATAACTTCCAAAATATAGAAAAATGGTTATATCTTTATTATTATTATTTTTAGCAACATATGTTGCTAAATATTGCATGAAATCAAATTATTCATGCTATTCAAGGGAGCGTAATGAAACCATCCACCTTCAGGAAGAACTACTTTCCAATTACAAAAATAAATAAATAGAGAAATCATTAAAATAAGCTACACAAAAATGTTTGCTTTTAAACACAGTAAAATTAGACTGTTCTACCTTTTTCATTCAAAGTTGTTTTCCCAGCTGTGCCCTTAACTGTGTTTATGTTGTATTTATTTTAGTAGAAGAACAATTAATTTTTTTCGGAAACAGTACAACAAACAGTTTAGGCTTAAAAGATCTCCCCAGGGCTTTTGTTTAAAAAAAAACGCAGAAAGTTACAACTACAGGACCCATGAGCATACCAAAATAGTCTGAGTGTGGTGCCCCTGATACAGGGATCGTGAAGTTTAAATTGAGGAAGTTTAGAAAACATCAGATATATACACATGTGACAGAGATACGTCTGTTGAATCATAGCCCTTTAACAGACAGATTCTAACAGGATCTGAAAACTGATCATAAGCTAAATTCAGTTTTAGAATACAGGCATTCTTAATAAGAAGAATAATTTTAAAGAAACAAAATTATTTTTTGAATATTTTGCATTATTTTATTTTAGAGCAATAAGATTAAATAAGGTACTATTTTAAAAGAAAAATATGGGGATAATTAACATCTTTTAGTCTCTATTTTTATTATTTTATTTTTAGCATGACAGAAAAAATCATTTCCTTTCAGCCGCCTAAAAAGTAGCAGTGTAGTTTAAGTCTAGCCTCATTTCTTAAGTTCTCTTTATTGTTATCATCACCTTCACAAGAAGGTTCATCTTCCCTCTTCTGAAGAAAAATCACTTTTACTTCCAAAGAAAGCTGCTGTGCAATCCTCTAATATCAATAGCCAACATTCTGCAACCTGCAACCCCCTGCATAAAAAGTCAAGTAGTTTACATCTGTCAAAGCCAATTTAAACCTTTCCAAGGTATTTGGCCATTCTGATTTTACCCATCGACTTAGACTGTGGTTCCCTCTTGTATGTTGGGCACCAACTGCATCCAGAAGCTGTGACATCAAATGGCTGCCAAGGAGGAGTGGCAGCATGGGAGCACTGGCCATTCCATGGGCTCGGTTCTGTCACTGGATATCGTGCCATGACTGGTGTTTGGGGATGTGGGCCATAGAGTATAAATTATTCCACAGTTTGAAAAAACAGTCTTCCTGATCTTGCTCTTTCAGTTCAGAGCAATACAACTGTACCAGGCAGCAAGATTTTCCACAGTGTTAGAAACAATAGTACACATTGAGGAATAATGTAATTGTCTTTTTTTTCAAATTTTAGTTTTCTTCTTTGAGATGAGACCCAGCTGTCATATCTTAAGTTCTAATAAGAGTGCCAAGAATCTTCATGTTATCCAGTCAAAGCCAGATAATGAACTCCTCAGGAAAAATAACCTATTAAAAATGCCAATAAATAAATAATAAAAAGCTAATAAAAATCTGGCACTTCCCAACATACAGTTTTCACAGATAACTTTATCCAATTCAACTTTTTATTCCTGAAGCCTTTAGGATGAAATACTGATCCAGGAAGGCTTGTGACTGTGAGAGGCTGAAAAATGAAGATGTTTGTAATATCACAGACAATGAAACCACTGATCAGCATGAGCAAGAACATATATAAAAGAGAAAAGCAATGAGCTGCAGAATACAGCATGAGGCAGCTTTTCAGACACTGTTATGATCTCCAAAAGGACAGTTTAGCATGGTAGAAGTTCACTGAATGGTAGAAATACAATATCTCCAAAGTAATGACATCAAAATAATTTCTCTGTTTTCATGTAAAACAGAAAAATTAAATTAAGTGGATAAAAATTGTCTCAAAGACTATATCAAAAGAGTTCAGCTAGCAAATCTTTCCTCAGGGCTGCAGAAGAGATGAAATAATTGTCATTCAGTCTATGTTAACTGTGCACAGTGCTGCACAGAAGTTGAAAAAATGATGACACTTTCATCTAGTTTTACAATTAATGATTAACAGAGATTAGGAAATGTCACTGTATAAGACAAAGAAAACTTCTTCCATAGGCAGTTTTATTCTTTAGAAATTCCTCTTCCTAAATGGGAATCATCTGGAGCTCTTTCACCTTGGACAGTCAAGGCAGAGAAGAAGGTAGGTATAAATCCAAACCTTACCACTGATGTCCTGAGCCAAATGCTCCAAAGTGTTAAAAATCTAGAAATAGTCAAGTCCACCCTATTTCCAGCCTAAGGACAATATAGGTTTGCTTTATTCATCTGTTGGGAAGACAAATATTTAGGTGAAAGGTCTGCCTTTTATAAAAGCACACCTGCATGGGAAGGGATTGAAAGTCATTCTTACACTGTCAGTCAACACCCTTACCAAATGGTCATGTGCCATTTTCCCTAAGCTGACAAGCTCTCACAACAAACACTGTCTTCCTCAAGGGAAAACCAGACAGCAAAACCATACAATCATACTGTGGTCACTTGAAATAAATTTTAAAAAGGGAACATGTACAAATTCAGTAAGGATGGATAGGTTCTTGTTACTTTATGAGAAATCTTATTTGTTATAGATATATTTTTAAGAATATTAAGAGTTTATTTAAAGAATATTATTCAAGCTTGCTTATTTCTCTATTTGTTCAATTATAGAACAGGCCATAAGTATTTACAGACAGAAACACTGAAAACAACCAGTTCCTGGCAGACAAGATATGACTGAACATACTGCATGAAGAGTGGCAATATTAATCTTCACTGTTTAATACAGCAACCCAAAAAGGCCATCTGTTTGTCATTTGCAAATGTTTCATAAAACCTACTGAAGCATGTGGATGGCTTGTTGGGACTCTGATAAGAGACTGGAAAAAAGTGCCACATGTATTAATTAAATTCATTTCTAATTGCTTATCCTTTAGGAAATAAACAATACTGTTTCTGCTGAACATGAAACAAAAATGTTTAAAGATGCAGATGGGTGTATGGGCACAATCAGCTGCTTACAGAACACTTTGTAGAAATTTGAGCTTCACAAGTGAATCCCTTATGCAATTATTTGTTCTCCCTGTTCATGGTTTACATTCATTAAAAAAAAAACCAAAAAAAACCAAAAGATAAAAAACCTCACCAAGAAGAAAACAAACAAACCATCAAACCAAAAATAGGGGAAAAATACTGAAGAGAAAAAAAATGTTACTTGGTATGAATACCATGAATAAATCATTATTGGTGAAAGACAAAACAGACAGAAAGCTTTACAAAAAAATAACATTTTACTAAGCAAGACCAGCCTGATTCTTCCAGTCTGACTCATCATTTGGGCTTGATGAGGAGCAGCAGATCAAAACACACAATAGGGCTTCACTGCGATAACTAATGAAAAGGGAAGTACTCAGAATGAAAAACTAAATCAAGCCAATGGGTGGGCCAGTGTTCATGAGTCACATTAGCTCTTTGCTCCCCACAATTGTTTGCTGAACAAATTTCAGGTCTGCATAAATAGGAGAAACTATATAAAGACACTTGTGGTCCTAATCCAAAATGTATTATTTTTCTCTTGAACTCTGAGTCTTTGTCATTTCTATTATACTTATTCTATTATACTTATTCTATTTTACAGGCAACTAGCTCCCTTTCAGTGAATAAGGTTGGGTAATTAGCAGTGCTGTCAAATTCATGTCTACCAGGGACTTTAATTACCATAGAGGAGGCCTAGTTTCTTTAGTGGGCAACCAGGTTTGTGACACACTGTTGTGATCCAGGTTTTCTAATACTTCATTGTCAGGTTCTTATTATAGAAAGAAAAGTGCTCCTAAACTTGATATCTTAACTGATTTCTGTTGCATTGATTTCTATTTCTTTTTAAGAGTATCACAGTACCTCTCTATTTGAATAAATGTGGTCAAAACATTGCCCAACCTGTCTTATTACCTCATTTCTGAAAGAATGAGTCTCCCTACATTAGATAGCTTCTTCCATGGCCAGACAGATCTTTAGCCAACTAATTGTGATAAAACATCTAGAAGACATACCAGAGACTTTCTCTCCCACATTATTCAGCACCACTTCTGTCTGACAACCCCATTCACAGCATGTCTGGCTCAAACCCCAAAGCAGACATATTTTTTCAATTAATTGATGACTGTCCACAATATGTTTTCCACAGTTTTGATCTCGTCTCTCATTAGCAGAATGGAGCTTGATTAGCTTTTGATCCAGAGAAGCATGGTTTAGTCTGTTACATTTTCAAACAGGATCCATTATTAAAAACAGTCTTGCAGAATACTATCTGTGTGGAAGATTATATTTCACAGTTCTGGCAAAAGGCTTAGACACTGCCTGGCAATTACATTTCTGCAGCACTCTCACATAGACGTAAACTATTTTAGAGGTGATTAAGAGTATGTATATGTGATTACATTAAGGTGCTTCACCTGTTCCTGCTGATCAGATTATCAGTGATCCTTAAAAGAATATGTGCATGTTCTTAGTTGATCCAATGGCAAGGTAAAGTACATGATTTTATAAGTTCCACTATGTCAGATACTTTTAAAAATTCATGTGAAGTACCCAAAACTACATTCAGTCTTTCCCAAGTACAAATACCCAAAACCCCCACAGTAAACCACTTGCTTCTAAGTTACTACCCACAGCACATTGACTAATTCCTTTCCAGTTTAATTTAGAGATTTCCAACCCCTAAGCTCATCACAGACGCTATGTACAACTATTTTGGATAATTCCCAGAAACAGATTAAAAGACATGGCCCAGTCTAGGATTAAGCCAGTGTGTTTAAATACAGTTTAAAGCGATTTCAGGCTGTAAACCTCCACGGCTGAGCTATGTCATAATTCTGGCCAACAGGAAGGCAAAAGATCCCGTAACCCCACAGAATTTGATGGCTACTGATGTCCTGTTAACAGAGGTCTACCTCTCTGACAATTTTAAAGCTTTCTAATGTAAAAAGGTTTCTTGAAAATCATTTGTGAGATGAAATTATAATCTATTTTTCCACCTGATTCATTCCTCCTGGCATTTTCCTAAACAAATAGAAATGTGCTTTAGAGACCCACAGGGCATAATATTATAAACTACAATAAGTTTCAAGGAAAAAATAATGTCCTCTTGATCAAAACCAATAATTAAAGCATCTTTATCAGAAGCTGAGACAGTATGCATGCAATGTAAATAGTCTAAAGCATAGTAAGATGAGCAGTGTTGAAATGTATGATATTTTTACTTTCAGCTCATTGAAGTCTTCCATTGCTATTAATAGAATTGAGAAAAAGATCTATTTGATTGCCCCTACACTAGACAAGGAAGCCTGAATATTCATTACATACACAGCAATTTTTGTAATACATGATAGACATTGCCTAACAACTACCCAAATTCTAAAATAAATTAAAGTCTACACTAGTATGTTTTCAGAGTCTACATCAATGTGGATGCTGTATTACTATGAAAATAAGATTTTCATTCTAAAGATTAAATTTCACCATTTCTGCTCCTAACCATGCCTCTGTTCACTAAGGAAAAAAAAAAAAAAGAAAAAAAAAAAAAAAAAAAAAGTTATCAGGTGATAAGCCTTGACTAAATTTTTCCAAGAAAGATTAGAAAACTAGGAAAGCTGTTTTTCTTGTGGGAGACAGTATTTTAGCTAAGCATCTCATTCAATCTGAATAACTTTTCCAAATCTTTTAACTTGCATGTTTTTTCACCCTTGATAACATTTTCTGTTGCAAATGAGATAGAATTCTGTCAGTATTCTCCTCCTGTTTTCCTAAAGCCTGGGGCACTGAAATCTTTTAGGAGACCCATTGTCTTTCACTGTCTTTCTTTTCCTCTATAAAGGAACAAACTCTTTCTGCTGATACAAAGACACTTTCAACAAAAGCATTATTTTACCTATGATCAATATCATATTAAAATGTTTTGCTGACAAGAAATTTAGCTGCTTTTCCCATCCCAGTTTAGTATCAGAAAGATGGGTGAAGAAAGCTTCAGCTTGCAGATGGGAAAATCTTCATTTTTAGCTCCTACTTTTCCCTAGGGGGCCCTACCTGGAATAACTTCATCTCCACATTCTCCCTCAAAATTGGCTTTACAGCCCTGGTTGCCAGCTTTTTCATATTGCATCTGATTTCCCATGTCTTCCCTTTGTCTCCATTCCCATGTTCATTCTTCATTCCCAAGTTCATAGCTCTGACTCCAGCCCAAACTATTTCACTCCAGCTCAGAGTGGATCTGCTGGTCATGCTTCTTCTGAGGCAGCCCAGAAAATATTTGGCCTTCTGGGCACGTTATCAGGTCACGTTGAGCTTTTTGTCCCCAGACACTCACAAGGCCTTCTCCCAGGGCTGATTTCAATCCTTTCTCCTCACAGCCTGTTTCTGGGATTGCCCCATCTGAGGTGGAGGGTTCTCCCTACAGGGTGTGCAAAGGACAGAGAGACCAGGGCAGAAGAAACCCTGCCATAATCCCTGTATAATGGAGAATTTCTAATAAATTGTTAAAGGAACCTTTACAGATTGCTTTGCAGAAGCTTCCTTCTCTGGAAGGATACAAATGTAAACATTTTTTCAGAAAGAGTTAATGGAAACTTTTTAATACTTTCATTGTCTTCGCATAGAGCTACTGCAATTCATGCTACAATCAGTATAGAGCTTTGGGCAACTACCAGCTGCTGATTTCTGTGTCAGGTAATCTATTAGTGCCCAGTAGCAAACAGCATTTCTATCACAAATTCAGTGGAATTGCAAAAGCAGTGCTGATAATTATCAATGATAAACATATTGAGCCATAGAGTCCTACTTTATGTTCAGTCAAGCGTCTCTGATGCAGCAACAAATTCATTCTCCCCAGTGGTTCATGAACTGTATACAGAATAATAAATACCACAAAAGAATGCCAAGGTCTCTATTTAAATAACACAAAAGAATGCCAAGGTCTCTACTCAGGAAATTATTTACAAAGATGCTGCAGATGCTGTGGTGGCAAAAAGTCAGGCTGTGTACATATGCAGTTGGATTTTCTTGCACTGCCTTTGAAGTACTCCCTTGTGTAATCCTATTTTCAAGATCTTTGATAATTATATCCTTGCTCAGTACCTTTTACATATAGTTGAACATATACTCAGTGAAAAAGAAGTCTTTCACAATGTTTCTCCTGATTCAGCCAACAGCACAACCTGTCTGTCTCTGAGTTTTAGAGCTGTAGATATTTGGGTCCAAACTCACTTCACCAAATACTCACATGTTCAAAGAGACATGTGGCCACATAATCCTGCAGACTGGTTCCTAACATGTTTTAGCTTTACTTCTGGGCTTGTCTGCATAAGCTAGAAGGGGTAGGACTGAGAACAAGTATCAAATATTCTCCATCATGTAAGGATGAGTTTCCCTCTAACTTCTTTCTCCATCAGCAGGTGCTGATGAGGCACAGGTCCACATTCTAGAGTATGTATCCATTGCTTCAGGTTCCACTTCAAGGCTCAGAGAATGAATTTTTTCTGAAATTCAAGCCAATCTCACAGCCTAATTTTACTCTGTACCTCTATATCTTATTTTCCAGGGGGGTGCTCTCATTCTTGTCTAAGTCCCCAGAAATTCAGTTTAGCTCACTTACACAGTGGCCTTTGGAAGCAGCAGACTTTTATTCCACTGGGTTAGTCTGCTAATGGTTTGGGAAGTAATCCAGCTTCCAAAGGACAAGCACTAGATCCAGCTGTGGGGAAACAGCAGAGATGTATAGGAGGAGAGGTAATGAAGGAGGGACATGACCATCTCTGTACAAGCAACTAATAGGAAAGTTGGTGATAGATTCTTTACCTTAAGGTGTTTTTCATTTTCCTCTTGCAACTTTGACCTCTTTTGGAAATAAGTGAGAAGGTATAATAAAGCCTCCTTCCCCACAATCTTTTAGCTTAGTATAGAACCAACACAGAAGAAATAAAGTTTTGGATTTTTTTTTAAATCTTGGTTGGGTTTTTTTTGGGTTTTTGCTTTGGATGGGGGTTTTTTGCTTGTGTTGGAGTTTGGGTTTTTTGTATTTTTTCAGAATAGATGGTTCACTCTGCTATTTGTCTTTAATATGTTATTTTGTGCCTACCTAAAACACAGCTGATCCACAGACCACAAATATTGTTTAATAATAATATGCTTTTGGAAGCAATGATGGGGAAACAGTGTTGACATACGTGAATTAATTGAATCCTGTTTATTTTTTTTCTGAAGCACATTCATGGCTTTCCTCTCAGTTCTTACTGCAAAATATAGCACTAATTGAAATTTAATAATAGTCACAAATCTCTGTGTTAATAATAGGTATATTGGGAAGATTATTAATTGTTACTTGGAAGATACTTGCTAGCAATTCTCTATCAATGTAATATATGTTGTTTACAGCCAAATTTCAGGTGGTAGATTAATTCAACCTGCTGAGAACACTGCTGAGATGTGGAAAACCTTAGAAAAAAAGACTCCTACACAAAAGAAACTGCAAAATTTTGAAGCTGTACAGCAGTTTTCAAAGAGGTAGGTCAAGGAAATGCATGCCATTATTCCAGATACAAAGTACTAAATTAAATGCCTAAAAACAGAAGATGAAAACAGTGCTATGCCCCTATTACCCATCAGTCATACCAACCATAACAAATGGTAGTCATTGAAGTAGTACAAGTTTGTAGAAATTTCAAAGAAAGATGGAATATATTGGCTAATTGTCTCGAACAGAAAGTGATTGAAATTAGAAACATTTTTTTTTTGAGGACATTGTCTTTTTGCCCATGAATCAGATTATTTGGTTGACAAATGAAAAGTCAAGAAAGCAATAAATCTTGTCTTCTTCTTTCAGCTCAGAAAGAAAAATGAGATGGAGAGGATCTATTAAGTCTAAATCTTTGAAAGACTTGGCCTTCTGATTCAGTTCAGCTATTAAGTACTGCGAGAATTTCTTCAATGCAACAGAGTAATATAGGCACCTGATATTTTTATTGCTTTTATTAAGGAAGTGAAACAGGTTTCTAATTCAATAGAAAGGAATCTGGTTTTTTTGTCTAAGTGGGTCTTAATTTACAATCAAACGCTGCTTGCCATAACTTCTAACATGCAAATTAATTACTTAGTAATCAGTAAATATATTGTTTACATTTTTCCATATTGAAAACACATAATAAACAATTACAAATAATTGTAACACTGTAGGAGTTGTTCACCTGAAAGAGATTTTATCTTTTGTACCTCAAGATGAATCTCCAACTGTAAAGGTTAAATTTACTTGAAAGTCATTATTCAAATGAGTTTTATTGTGAATGCCATTATACAAAAACTAATTGAAATATAAATATGTGAAAAACATAAAAAATATGGTTTTGGGGTTTTATTTTTTAGTTTAAATATTTATGGGTTTTTTATTATTAGTTTAAATAACGATTTGTGATCACTGAATTATGTCACTTAAATTAAATTTTATTAACAGGCAGAGGGCAGACAAAGGCTTAAGTGTGTATGGTGATACAGGGAACTTATCACTAGACCAGATCTGAAAATTAAACAAGCAGTTTTCTCTGATAATCCAAATATTGAACGGCTGTTATGTAAATATTAGATGAGATCTATACATTATCTTCGAATAATAAAATCAAATTTACAAACATATAAAATAATTAAGAAACTGTGGTTTCATTTCCAGTTGCAGTTATGACTAAAACATATAAAGAGACAAATCCATTATTCCTTTAGTTACAGATCAGTTGAAATGTGCCCTACAATCTTTGTGATTTCAATGTCAGTAACCTACCAGAAGTTACAGTTTGTTGGAGATTAAATCAGTGACTTCAACCATAGCCTTATTCTAATTACACAAATAATGTAAGCAGTAAAGCCCAGGATTACACTTCTTCCTAAAAGTAAGCAATTTTCTGTTCTAATTCTGTTTTGAGCTAAGCTTGAATCAAACTATATACATGTTAGTCATATCCAGGATAAACACACAATTTCACAATCAAAAGAATTTTTTGCAATTGCATGTTCTGCTCTTTTTCAGACTTTGTTTCAGGAATGTTTATTATTCTTAAGCAAAGCTAGATCAATTTTGACCTAATCATAAAACAGAAATAGCTTTTTTGTTTATTACATGCAGAAGAACTTTTTGTTCCTACTCAAACATACTCAGCCTTGAAGCTAAATTTCCTAAGCAGAGATGGCTTACTGAGTGATGTGTTGGCATGATGTAGGAGAAAACCATTATGATGGACTTTGACAAGGACTTTTGTCAAGGTCATGCTAAATTCTTAGCAGCTTGGCAGGTCTTCATGTTCCATGCCTCTCTGTAAAATGCCTACGTCAAAGACATAACTGAAGCCAAAAACTCAAAAAGAAACCATACCAAATCAAGGTGAGAAAAAGCAGCGGTTGCTATAGATAGGATGAGTAAATATTGAAATAAACTGTCATGGAAAATGGTGGGAACCTAATTTTTTACTATTGATAAATTGTGTTTGAATACCTTGCTGGAGAACACACATTAAAAATAATTGTAATTGGCAGGGTACCCATGTGGATCTCTCTGCCTACTGGCACAGACAGCAGAAAAAGTCATTGCAGCCCCTTCTTTCCTTGAAGTGTATGGCGTAAAGAAATAGTTAAGAATTGAGAGTTACAGAAATAGTCCTGCTCCTGGTTCTCCCCCTCTTAAGTGAAATGATTTTCATTTACGTCACCATATTTTATCAGGCATTATGCGCCTGTCTGTATTCTTGGAAATTTAGTACTGATTGATGATAATTTTGCTGGTAACAAATATTAGTCTTAAATTTGGGAAATTAACATTTGGTTAGTAGATATTTAAAAGGAAATCAAGTCTTTCAGAAATAGTGTTTACCTTGAAATGAAGAGGAGGCCTGTTGTTTTCATTTCAGTGCAAAGCTCATTTAATTTAGTTAAATACTCATTTCACTCCAGAACAGAGACACCACAGCAAAACCTACTCAGGAAGGAGATGGTATTAGGGTTTTTCCATAATTAGGCTTTGTTTTCTAAAGTCTTCACCTCTTAATAGACATAAATATAATTAGATCACTTTATTAACCTTCAAGGAAAGAGCTGGCTACTCTTTCCATGAAGAAACCATGTGTTCATGGTTCTAAAACCCTTTTAGAAGTTATAGCTCCCACATCAAAATAGAAGCAACTGTTAGACAAATCTCTGTGAAAAATTGCATGGGAAAAGGCAACAAACACGTATACATCCAGGTTTTCCATTTAATTGATGTTATTTAGAATGTCTGCCATTATCCATTTCTGTTCCTAAAACATTAAATCTGTGAAACTAAAATAGTCATAGGACACACCTTCACAAATATTTTGCAAATCCGTGCATAAACACTGATAAATGAGCTGAGCAACATCACTATGATACTGCTCTTCAACACTCAAAAGGAACAAATACAGAGCAGTGCAAATCCAACCACTGTCACCTTTAGGTTGGATGTGACATACACACACATGATCAGAGTCCAAGAAGAAAAAAGTTTTTATTCTGTGTGTTCTCCAGCTTATATACCCTTAACAAAGCATGATCTTAAGTCATTAACTACATCACAATGACTTATTATATTCATTGGTACAAAGCAATTAGCGTCAATAAAATTGGAAAAAGTTTTACAGAAATTTAATAAGGCACATATACACATCTACTTATGCACATAGTCTAGCTTGCAAAATTTTTCATGTACCTTTTCTAATCTGTTTCCATGCTGACGGCCTTATCTTCTTCCTTGCTATGGATAGACTCAAAAATCATCAATTGTCATTTATTCTATTAACTCAGCTTTGCTTGCAGGCCAGATATCAAGCCCCTCCATAAACCACATTTAAGAAAAATTGAAAGATCAATTATTTCCTCATCCGTTCATCTCAAAATGCTGGAAGAGATCCAAAACTACACTGAATGGTCCCAGGATGTCTGGCACAAATCACCAAACAAAGCACTTTGTCCTCTAAATGCCCACAAGCAATTTTGTCACAAAAACAATTCCTTTGCAGTTCTTTCTTTATGACTGAACTGTGAAGAGTTGAGGCCATTGCTCCAGTCCAGGGTGCTCAAGTTTTTCACTTCATCTTTCGAGACCCTTTTTCTCTTCCGCAGGAGTAGTTGTCTCTGAGAGTGTTTTTACCTTGAAAAATTACCTGTTGCCCACGGGGAGGGCACATCCTTCTGCCAGACTTGAACCTTACAGGACTCCAAAGGGACTTTCCTGGCTTTGCATAAGTCTTCTGAAGGTTGCATAAGTCTTCTGAAGGTTATCTGGAGAACTATCAGTTCTTTAAGAAAAGGACTTAAAAAATGAAAACATACAATCTGATGCTATTTAATAACAATTATTTCACCACCAGAAATTATCAATCAGTCATTCAGTCATACATGTTTTTTCACTACTGACAAAAAGGAGGGTTTAGGTTTTAAGTACCGATGCAGTATATAAATATCATTGTGAATTAAGTGTATTAAGTGTTGGAGCACACCACATACTAATCAGCTTGAAATGAGTGCATTGGTCCCAGGTCAAACACAAACTCCCTACAAGCATAACTGTGTATCCACAGAAGTCCAGCAAAGCTTCAGATCCGATTTCAGAGTTCAGAAGAACATGAGCCTGTATTTAACCATAATGGATAGCTTACTGTAAAGCATCACTTTTATGTTAAAAAGTATCAAGTTCTTTCAACAAAGGAATTAGTGAGGCTTTTAATCTTATGGATCTTGCAGTGCTGCATTTCCCCTTGTCGTGGTGGCTCCAGTTTCTCTGCCTGTGACGAACTTCTTCTGCCTGTTACAGAGTCACCCACCTGCCTGAACAAGCCCTCACCATCCACACCCTCCAAGCCCAGCACTGGAGCTGGTTCCCAGCTGTGCTGTGCTGAGCTGCTGAGCAGCATTCACCAGGAGTCTGGCCAGCAACAGGCCAAACAGAGCAGGCAATTCACAGGTTTATTCCCAGGGAAGTTTTCCTTACTCAGCTGCAATAGGAACTATATCTAAGTAACCTAATAACGAAAGGTCTGTTCATCTGAGAAAATGTTATTAACACTGAACAGTAGAGTAAAACTTTGTTCTCATGGAACAGAGATACACAAACACAGAGGCAGAATTACTGAATAGCCTTCACTGCCTTGGAAAACCTGAAGAAAGATTCTGTGCTAATGAAACCCACATAAAGAACTACGTATTCACCACCTTACACTTTCAAGGAGAAGCCTAACAGCACAGTTTTTTTGCTAACTTCTTTTTCTCCATTTGTAGATGAATGGGAAAATAAGTAAAAATCACAAATAAAAACCAAGGCTGCTATTCCATACAACAGCTGACTATGCTGCCAATCCCACATGCCAGATGCTATACTGCCATGACCAATTCTGGTGCTGACATAAATATTGTCCATACTTGTAAATTTAAATTATTTTTGGATGTAAGACATATGCACTTTTTTTAACTTAGAAAGCTTAGACATACAATTTAAAACAAGCCATTACTGTTAATCAGAATATTGTTCCAGATTTTCAAACATTGTTAATTAATTTGTATAACAGGGATAGAGACAAAACTTGCTTTTTCCTTTTTTTTTTCTTTCCTTTTTGCAATGCTCTTAAAAAATCTTACCTAACTAACTGTATTACGTGATGTGCTGGGGTGGATGTCAGGATCAATTGTAAAGTTTGTTTCCCTGAGAAACTTGAGTTCTGCCAAGTTAAATCTTCAGGCTGAGTGGGGTGTCCATTAGGAGCAGTTGGTGGCTCATGCAGAGACAGGCTTAGCTGAATAAAAGCTTGGTTTCCAGTAAGATCTCCTTCCCATTAGATTAGAAACTGGTAAACCAGGAAAAAGGACAGAAGGCAGAAGAAAAAGTACATTTCTGCATGCAGCAAAGATGAGGGAAATACAGCAGAGATCTCTGTAACTCCAGACAGATGCTGCAGGCTACCCGTACACCTCATTTTATACAAGTCTCACAGAAAATCACTGTCAGAAAGCTCACAAAAAACTGCCATCCACTGCCAATATTTACACTGAAATCAACAATTTTACCCAATGTTACTAGGCAGTGTTGAGTGATTCAGAGGTTTTCCACTTATGACACAGCTTGTCAGTTATATCTGCCTGAGAAAGAGGCTCAAAGTTTTCTCTACTTGGACAAGCTGAAGTGGGACATGGGAAAGCATTGCTCAGAGAGGCTGGAACTAGGCAAGACTCTGAGAAACCTGATCTGACTTCACAGTTGGATTCACTTTTAGCAGGGAGGCTGGACCAGATGATTTCCAACAGTTTCTTCCCATCTAAACTCTACGATTACCTGATTTTTGGATAAAACTTGGGTTTTAGTAGTTTAGAGTTTAGTTCATAAGTTTTCTATGTGCAGTTAATCTATTTCCTACTATTCTTTTCCAATACCACTTTTCTCCCATACCCACCTCTAAACACTCCTCTTCCCTACTGTCAGAGAAGGATCTCCCTTCTCCCAGCCATTCTGTCCCCAGAAGTGATCCTTAAAAAAAAAAAACAAAAAGGAGATGGACTCCCAGTTTAGATGTCAGGTTCAAGACCAAAGAACAGTTTTTTCCCCGTTGTTCCATCCTAGCCTGGGGCATTTCCAGTGGCAGGCAGAATATTTAAAGGTATATTGTGTATTAATCTGCAAAACATAATTATTCAAGGATTTACAAATTGACTACTTCCTCACAAATTCTTGCAAAATGAGATGCTAGGAAAAATGCATCATGAATGTTAACACAGGAAACACAGGTTGTTCATTTTTCCTTTTCTCCCTAGACATATTTCAGAGCATTTAGAAATGTCTGAATGCCTGACAGTTCCTAATCAAGCACAAACTGAGGCAAATAGACAGTATGGGATGTTTTTGCTCCAACTGTGAAATATTTACAAGACTAGAAGCAACCAAAACCTGAAACCTACAATGAGAATTACTCAGTTACCTCAACAAAAAAAGGTGTTACCACCAATTGCAAAATTAATCCCCTGGTCATCTCTTAAAAATTGATATTACAAACCAACAAACTAGAGCATAAACTTACACGACAACATACCTGCTCTCTAACTTCCAAGTATCTATTAGCCATGTACTGTCAGTCCAAATTAAACCCAAAATCAAGTGTGGCTAAAATAAAATTTTGTCATGCCTTCATCTAAATAAAAGCTCTGAACAGAAATGGCAGTCTCAAACGCAGTGGTTTGGCTCAGGAGATGTTAGCTGTTACATTAATTTTGCCAAATATACCAAACAATGTGAGCTTCTATTTCCTTCAAAAACAACTGAACTATTTCTCCATAGTTGTGGCAGGGGTCAGAAAAACGTGAGAAAAGCAGATGACTGCTGGATCTCACCACCACAGGTGAATAGGCAAGGTTGGAGAATAGGATGAGTATTGGCTACATCTTTCCAGTTTCCCAGCCAAAAGATATATGGTGATACAAAGATCAAATAATCCTGCAGCTACTGAGGGCACTAATTAAAAAAAGGAATAAAGAGCACAGATGACCTGACATAGATGACCAGTAAAACTATTCATGCATACTGTCTGAGAACATGCTTTGATGTTTGGCTGGGTGCAAGCCACGTGTCACATCAAAAAACCCATAAACAAGAAAAAAATAAAAGAAGCTGTGTGCGTACAGACTGTTCAAGTTGAAATAGGCAGCAGTGGCTGAAGATGAAGAAAACAAAGTTGTTCTAATATAAAAAAAAAACAACCTGACGCTCAAAACTTACCAAAAAGGAGCTAGTACTTAAAACAGACTCAGATTCTTACTTGGGTCTTAATCTTACCATTGTCTCCACTCACACTAATGTTTGCAAGATCCGACTGGACACAAGCATGAATACAGAAATCAGTTCTAGGAAATGAAGAGAGAAATGTATTAATGGATTTATGTGAGGCCAAGAATAATCACAGAAGGTTCACAAATTGTTACTTCCTTGCAGCTTCTTCCAATGTGTATAATCATTATTATTGTATCGATGCCAAAAAACAGGGAGCTATATTTAAACTCCAAAGAAGGTATCTGGAGTTCAAAATGCTAATCATATTTACACAGAAAGGGAAGGAAACCTCATAATAATGTACATATGAATTTTATTGACTTATTTGTGTTCATTAAAAGCAGATGTTCTCTGTAGCCAAAAAAAAAACAACACAGGAACTTACCAGAAGAGAAAAGCAGACACGGTTGGTTAAAGCATGGCAGATATTTTACCCCACCATGTGTTGTTTTTCAAGCTTCTAGCAGTCAGATGGCTGATGGAAAATAAGCACAGTCATTTGTGAGGGCACAGGGAGTTATCAAATAATAAAGGCTTTGTCTGATAAAAACTGATTGGTTCTTGTGGCAAAAGAGCAGAATTCCTTCCAAAGGTTAGAATGGAATTTTTTTTTCACTGCTTGGAGTGTAGGTTTCCCATTTAAAATATTTTATTTACTAATGCAAATAAAATTTTGGGCTTTTTTTCTATATCCTTGAACACTGTAGTTCATATGGTAATAAACTTACAGAAAATCAGCCGAAGGCAGATCTGACATTCTGACATCTGCTTTATAAATCTCTTCCTTCTGGTTACTTGCTGACAAGAATGATAGAGATAAGTAGGTCCTGGGAAAAAAAATTTTAAAAAAACCAAAAAACAAAAAAAAAAAAAAAAAAAAAAAAAAAAAAAAAAAACAATACCAAAAAAACCCGAAGTCATTTGGATGCCATGATGACCTTAGCCTCAGATTTTGTATTTTAAATCTCTGGTAGATCTGAAAATTCTTATTAAAAAAAATATAGCCCAAGAGAGGAAAAAGTAAGAACAGTTCAAAGAACTGATACGGGGATGAATTTACCTCAATAAATAATAAATGGAGGTATGTCCTTTCTCTCCCACATATTTAAAGCTTTCTGAATTGAGCCAGTCAGAAGATGTCATTTACCAGATTTACCCAATTTTAACTTCAGCAATACCTACCAACATGATTCTGTTCAGTCTCACCAATTAAGTCAACCATAAATGAGGCTATAGTGGCTATTAAGTGAAAGTACTGGCTGAAATCAATTATACCATATGTACCTAACCATTAACAAAGCTGACTGCACTCCCCCACTCTTAAAGGCACTAATGGCAGAGCCAATGTACAGTATCTCCCACTTTTCCTTCTTCAGGGGCTGGGCACTGTAATTCCATCTCAGCTGTTTTCTTTCTAACATGGTGTCTCAAGGAAAGGAGGCTTGAGCAGACAGACTGTCTGTCGCTGTAGCTGTCTGTCTCCCCAGGGACTTCAAGTTTCAGCCAAACTTACAGAGGAACAGAAGTCTCATAATGTTAGACCAACAAGCTTCATAAAAATAATCACAGGATAAAGGAGAAGTAACAAGAAAATGTTCTGACTGTGGAAAGAAGAACCAAGGAAGTGAATGTGAGCTTTTTAGCTTTACTGGAGATTCCATCTGGACAGGATACCCAGCAGATGCTCTATTCATATGAAAATCTTCAATAGGAGTTTGTAATCAAGGGAAAATACAAAGATTGAAAAAAAAATTTCTTGTTTCAGGATTTGCAATAAATTATTTCTTTTTCAGAACATTGAAATGAGAATAGAAATAAACAGGGAGACAGAGAGGGTAAGTCTTTACCACATGCTCTCTCATGCTCCCAAACATTTCTCCTTTACTTAATGTTACTGGAGGTGGTGATTAACGTCATGGATTGTGGAAGCTTCTTATTTCAGCATAATGGTTTTTTTCCACAAATAAAAAGATGCTTCTCTCTTTCATTTATTGGGTAATCATTTTTCAAAATACTCTTTTCCCCACCTTAAAATCAGTTTCAAGTTCTAGACCTGTCAATTTGTTTTCAGATACATTTGAGGTTCAAAGTATAAGCTGTCTTGAAATACTTTCAGATTATTTTGAGTATATTACTTTTTCTCAGTTCTCCATTTTTCAAGACCCATGTGCTCAGATGCTATCAGCCATCCAGGTGTTTTGGAAATGTATCCCTCTTAGAAAAGACCACAACCTCAACTGAGTACATTGACAAGAATGCATATGTTCTTGAATTTACTTTCAATAAAAATGTATTCATTTATATACCAGCATTAACCACTATTTTGAAACTGGGATATGATCAAAGCCATAATTAAGTCTCATAACTTTTATCAGATCATATGCCTCAAAACATAGCCAAATTAAAACAAAAAAAAAAGCAAACAAAAAAAAACCAACAACAAAAACCACATTGTTTTTTAAATTAGTATTTCCCTTCTTACAAATATTAGGGTTTAAAGGGGACTCTCAGGCACCCCTTACTATGAACTTAGCTTAAAACAGATGCTGATTCTGACTTCTACCTCTGCACAAGACATAAGCAAGACTGAGACAGCAGGACAGGGAATTCTAATTTCTGCAAACACGAGTTTACTTCAGAGAAAACTGCATCAAACACCACCACAATAATTTCTGTCCTGAAACTGAAAGAAGAAAGGTTCTATGCAAAATCTGAAATGGGTCAGAAGCATGCTCCATGTGAGGGGTCACCCCAGCATTCCCAAAGGTGCCACACACAAGCAGGCAGTACATGGTTATTATGGAGATGCATATGGAAATACATTATGGAGTTGCTGCAGTGGACTGTGTTGGTTTATGGTGGTAACAAAAAGAATAAGCAGCATAATGAACATGAGTCTGCATACAAACAAACCTTACAGTCACCCTGCCTGCTTTCAAGATGCTTGGTAATGAATGATGGGGAATGTGTCCTTTTATTTTCAGATGATATATTGCCTAAAGAAATAAGCACAGAAGCTGCCTTCATGTCCAGGATTTTAGTGACAGTTCTGAACAGACTTTTCTTTATATCCTTTTTTTCCAAAAGTAACTAATATTAATGGATGGTTGTGCTCATCCCCATTATTACTGAAGGAAAGAGCAGTTTTACCTTGGATCACTATGGATCATAAAATCCTTTACAAAGAAAGCATTGTTCACCGAAGTAATACACATTTTTATTTCTTTCCTGCTTAGTTGTCCTTTGTTATTTGTCAGCCATTTGTTAAAAGCTAGCAGTAAAACATCTGATTTAAACAGGACACGGGCTGGGCAAAGGTGTCATAATGGTTAGGAGATTTGGTTTCTTCTTTTATAAAATATAAAAATTAAACATTGGTTCTACATCTCCTAAAGAGCATTTCTGTTGACTTGCAGCCATAACTCACAGTCATAAGGAGTTACAGATCTTTAACTCCCTTTTGAAGGAATTTGTGTCAGAAAGTGCCTGTCTTTTTCAGACATGTAGCTACACCCCCACACGCCCCCTGAGCAAACTCAAGCACTGATGTACTAGATCTGTGTCTTTGTGTCAGCCCGGAGAGCCCTGTGGCACTGTGATCTGAAGTTCCACACACTGATCTCAGAATGGAGACCCACAGCTCACACCTCAGGGAGAAGGAGATGCAGAAGGCTGTACAGATCTCCTAGATGGACTTTTAAATTGCTTTTATGTTTTTCTTCTTTTTTTTTTCTTTGCAAGGTACTACCTCCTGTGCTTTCTACCACTCTGTAATTCCAGTGATGTTTAAGACTGACCACTCATGATCTGCCTTTTTCAGCATGTGGGGTCTTGGAATGAGACAGAAAATGTGCAGAAAAGCACCATGAAAAGTATGAGGGGGAGCAGGACGTAGGAGCCAATTAAATGAGTCACACACTCAATATAAGATACTTCAAGAACCTTCTCAATCTCCTACTAGTGCTGCATAGGCACAAAATGGGCTTGAACTATAACTCCAGATAAATACAGCCACTCAAGTGCTGTATCCATGAGCAATTAAAGGCAAGAGTGAGGTTGTGCATCTTCCTTTATCTCGTGACTGATACTGCAAATCTAGAGTATTCACAAATACTTTATATATTGCTGTGGGGTAGTATCCATGTTTCATTAGAAAATCTACTTGCATTTTCTCTCTTTAGACAATATTTTACAGTTACTGTAGGACGTCACTACATTCCATTATAATGCAAAATGAATCTGGTGTTCTAAAAAGATTTCCTGCTTTATTTTGGATGTATGAGAGAGATATAGTGTTCCAAGAAATAAGTAATGCCTGAGGGCATGCAAAATCACCTTTTAAAGTCCATTACCCAGGTTTATTTGCATGAAGAACTGCATTTTAAAGGTTAAGTTACCTGTAATCATAGAAAAGCTACTATACTGCTTGAAAATAGACTGCTCAAGGCCATGACAAATTACTTTCCCAAATGTCCTTACTTTTAAAGGCTCAATTCAGTGAACCAATAATTTACTGTTAATTTGTAACATTTTCTCAAGTTCTGCCTACGGAATAGAAAATGAAAATAAATTATCCCGTAGTGCTTAACAATGCCTTCCTTGCATATAAATATGCTCCAAAGATTTGAATACTGCCTAACAAGGTCTTGGGGTGTTTTTGAGATCTGCAAATTCAAAGACTTACAGACCCTAAAAGTCCACAAGACACACAAAGCCACTGACACCTCAATTTTTTCAGACTTTGATTTCAAGAGCAAATCTATCTCAAAATAAGAAATCACCTCAGAATATTCTCTTTTTTTTATTATTATTCAATGTATGAAGCACACTTTTGGATGGAGAATGTCTCTGTTTAAGCTCTTTCAATGTTTTAGAAATTATCCAGGACATAAACTGCATGTTCAGTAAGTTATACACAAACTTCATGGTGCCAGCACACAGCAAGTAAAGTAAAGCAATTTGATAAACAGAGATATTTAAGATGTATCTGATGATATTTTTACCATCTTTGGTCATATGAAATCCTTGAAAAAACAAAGACATCAGGGAGGACTGCAAGTAACAGCAAATCTGCCAAACTGAGGAACCAATATTTTGAGTACTAAAGAGGCATTTGAGTGTAGAAAGGGCCAGAAGTTAGGGCTATATCAACCAATAAAAGTAGTATAAATATTTTATTCTGAAATATACACACTGCTAATGAGAAGCTCTACTTAACATTAGCCATTCTTACTCCCTTTTCAACAGTACTTACCAGCTGATTGCAATTCTAGAATAGAATAGAGGATAGAACGAGAAAAGATGGCACTGGTAGACAGGTAATGTCTTCAAAGATCCCCCCGGAGATCTGCAGAGCTGTGAAAGTGAAAACAGGGAGTAACAAAATATGTCTGGGTGACAGGAAGTCGGTTCTGAATGCCTAAATATGGAGAGTGAGGAACCACTTGTACAGGTTTGGACAGAGTACAATCTTCTCACATCCCCACACTGGTCTAAAGAATCATTTTATTTGTCCTTAGCGTAATAAATATAATTCATGCCATGTGGGAGTTAAAGAAAAAAAAAAAGAAGAAGAAGAAAAGAGTCTGATTCCTTGGAGACTGAGCAGCCTGGTGAGTAGTGTCCTGGTAGAACAGAAGAGTTGTTCTCAGGGTCTCAGTTATTCTCAGCTTCAAACTGGTTGGAAAGCAGAGCCAAAAGGAATCATGGAATGGTTAAGGCTGGAAAAGACCTCAAAAATCATGGAGTCCAACCTTTGACCAACACCACCAAGAAAACTAAACTATAGCACTGAGTGCCATCTCCAGTCTCTTTGAACACTTCTAAGGTTCACAATTCCACTCCCTTCCTGGGTGATGTTTAACTACTCTTTCAGGGAAGAAATTACTCCTTATGTCCAACCTGAACCTCCCCTGGTGCAGCTTGAGGCCATGTCCTCTCATCCTGTCACTGGCTGCCTGGTAGAAGAGATGAGCCCCCACCTCCCCACCTGGCTACAAACTCCTTTCAGATGATTATAGAGAGTGACAAGGTCTCCCCCAAGCCTCCTTTTTTCCATGCTAAACAATCCCAGTTCCCTCACCCACTTCTCATATCATGTACTCTCTAGACCCTTCACCAGCCTCATTGCCCTTCTCTGGACTCACTCCAGCACCTCAATGTTGTTCTTGAAGGGAGGAGCTCAAAACTGGACACAGGACTTGAGGCGTGGCCTCACCAAAGCCAAGTTTAGAGGGGCAATCACTGCCCTGGTCCTTCTGGACACGCTATTTCTGTTGCAAGCCAGGATACCATTGGCCTTCTTGGCCACCTGGACACACACTGGCTCATGTTCAGCCACTGTTACCAGCACCTCCAGGTCCTTTGTCACTGGGCCACTTTCTAGTCACTTTGCCCCAGGATGTAGCATTACAGGGAGTTGTTGTGACCCAAGTCAGGAACTTTCCTTCCAAACACTCCAGAAATTTCCTAGACTGCTTCCTCTCCACTGTGTTGAGTTTCCAGCAGATATCAGGCAGGTTAAAGTCTCCCAGAAGAACAAGGGCTGATGACTGTAAAGTGTCAGCCAGCTGAAGAGAAGATTTCATTCACCTCTTCATCCTGGTTGCATGGTCTATCCCAGAAGAACAAGGGCTGATGACTGTAAAGTGTCAGCCAGCTGAAGAGATTTCATTCATCTCTTCATCCTGGTTGCATGGTCTGTGACAGACTCCCACCAGGATGTCTGCCTTGGTAGCCTTTCCCCCTGATCCTTACCCATAGAAACTCAACCTTATCATCATCATTTTTGGTGGTTTCACTTTGGCTGGATGCCAGGTACCCACCACGCCACTCGATCATTCCCCCTTCCCAACTGAACAGGGTGACAAAATGAGATTGAAAACAATTCATAGAATAATACAAGGCAATTTACTAGAAAAAAAGCAAAAGTTTACATGCATATGAACAAAGAAAAAAAAAAAACCAACATTTTTTTTCTTACTTCTCACCAGCAAGCGTGACAAAATGAGATTGAAAACAATTCATAGAATAATACAAGGCAATTTACTAGAACAAAAGCAAAAGTTTGCATGCATATGAACAAAGAAAAAAAACCAACAATTTTTTTCTCTACTTCTCACCAGCAAGAAATGTCAGGCCACTACCCAGGAAGCAGGGCTGCAGGACATGTAGCAATTGCTCAGGAAAGCAAACACTGCAAATAATGACAGTCCCCCCTCTTCCTCCTCCTTTTATTAGCTTTTACACCTGAGCTGACACCGTATGGTATGGAATATCCCTTCAGTTGAGTCAGCTGGCCTAGTTGTGTCCCCTCCCAGGATCTTGCCCACTTCCAGCCTACTCATGGAGCAGGGAGATCCTGAGAGACTTGACTGGTGCTGTGCCGGAGCTCCTCAGCTGTAGCCAAAGCACTGGTGTGTTATCAACCCCTTTCTAGCTACCACAGCAAAGAGCAGCACTGTGAGGACTGCTGGGGTTAAAATTAACTCCATCTCAGCCAGATCCAATAACTATCCTAAGAGGGACTGCAACTCTCAGGTGACAGTTTTCTCTTATCATCTGATAAGAGCCTTAAAACACCTATCTGCCACAGCCATCCCTGCCAGCCTGCTTTTTGTTCTCTCCATCCCCTGAGGCACTGCAGATTCCCAGAGTCACACAGACAGAGCAGAGGACATGCTCTGCTTCAGGGCATGCCAAAAGTGTTAGAGCCTTGACAAGACCAAGCATGTGTGCTTGTGTTCCACAGTGAAGTCTAGACAGGATCCATGGCCCACGTGTTTGCTGCTAAGGGTGTGGCCCACTAGCTGTTGTCCAACTGTTTGGTGTGGACTTTACTGAAAATATTTGTGCCAGCTGAGGGAAAAGGACTCCCTTCAGGTACTCACAAATCTGTGTTTAAGTCCTTGCGCAACTTGCATGCCTGTCTTCTTCTGGGGGCTGAGTTCATGCAGAGGGACTGCAGGCCACCTCTTTCAGCTCACTGAAGTACCCTAACCCTCAGACTGCACTTATACTGCAAGAGAATTAATTCAGGATGGAGAGAGGGGAATCAAAAAAAGGGAATATGACTCTCTGACCCTTATTACTGTGTGATATCCAATGGCTATAATGTATGTAACCAGGACTTAAACTGGAAATCTTTATTCCTGCATGAGCACTACCACAGAGAAATCATGCCCTTGCCAGAAGCAGAGTGTAAGAGTAGAAGAGGATATTCCTTTCTTTCAGTACCCCCTCCTAGTTAATCTCTAGCCCAGTAATTACCTTGCTTGTTGATGAAGGTATTGTAAACTCCCTGTAGCCAAATGGCTTTTGAAAAAGTCTTTTAATGATAAATTTTATTATATAACTGTAATAAATTTGCTGGTTTAATAAAGAAACTTAATATTGAAGATACTAGAGGCATTTCTGTATTCGTGGGGGCTTTCAAGATCACATGGTAAATAGTGTTATTAAAAGACCTTATCAAGCCCCATCAGTCTGTCTGGCACTGCACAGGATGTGAAAGCAAGCACTGAAAAGCTTCCACTCCAACAGACAGTTCAGTGCAGGGGCAGGGAAACACAGGCAGGATCCTGATGGAATGGAAGGAGCAGACAGCTATCAGCAATTCTCTGCAATAAGAATCTCTATTGGTGAAGCCAGAAACCTTACATTTGTACGGATTATCAAAAGAGGTTTCACACCCTAATTAATGTACTGTCAGTTTCACACAGCTTGTGCCCATGTTTGATCAACAAAGACTTTGGAGAGGTACTGTTTTCACATCAGTGCTATTTGGTAGAGGAAATATAAATACCAATTGTTCTCATCCAAATTAGAATTTGAAAAGCAATCTTCCTTATAATTTAGTATGTACAAGTGACAGAAGTACCTTTATGTTGTGAAATATCACAAAGAATTAGATTGCATCATGCCATGTTCAAATTTGTCAGCGTTCAGTGGGAATGAAGAATTGCTGGGCTCACAACCAGTTCTTTCCAGACTTACAAGAATCCTGTGGTTCTGAACTCCTTTCAGACTGTTCAATACATTCCTTGATCATGATTTCTCTGCAATGTCTGCTTATTGGCAGATGACCTCTCTGTAAGCTGAGCAACTCATGAAAGGATGATCACAACTCTCATCAATTTTTTGAGCATCTGGGCCCTGAGATCTCCAATATAAAAAGCAGATCCCAGACAGCATTAATGAGAAAAAAATAAAATTGGAAATCAAAATTCTAATTGCTTTAAGTATTGGACTTCACTTTGATCTGGATCCTGCCTTCCCCAGAGCAATTATTACTAAGTCCAGATCTCATGGCTGAATCTAAATAACTTAGCTACAAGCAGAAGCACCTACCAGTCCTCCACACTTACTGAGGCATGAACAAGGTGCAATAAAAATCCTTAGTATTTTATTACCTCAATCAAAGTGTGCACAAACCTCAGAAATGGACAGTTTCTCCACATGGTAACACAGAAGGAATTTTCTTCCATAAGTCTTTAGGAAGAATTCAGGCTCAATATTTTCAGTTTTGAAAGCAGAGGAAGGAAGACTACAAAAGTGATTACCCTCTTCCTCAGACTGTATTGGTAATGTGATCAACTTAAATTTCACCCCGTATTTTGTAGTATGAAGGTCATCAGGAAAGTTTAATGGTTTAGTATAAATGAAGACAACATGCTTCTTTAAACAAATGAATATGCCAGCAGAGAAACAAATCAGCGTTCAATCGATAACCTCAAGATGAAAATTACTTCAGTATACAGCCTAACTGCATAGAAATTCAGCACAAAATAAGAACAATTAATAAAAAGCTGCTTTTATATGATAAGGTAGTGCTCCAAAAGTCTTTTAAATCAATAGCAGTACCACCTATATCTCACCAGGCTTTGATCTATATTGAATCAGATGTTTAACATATACCTTGTATTGTACTAAAGAATTTTAGTTTGCCTGTGGGGTGAATTCTAGGACAAAGAGCCTTTTAGCTTTATATGTAGCCACAAACCCTCATATTAAAAACCGCTTTGCTATGTGCCCTTAAAAGAAAAGTGTGATTGGCAGAAGCTTTAATATGCAAGCCTATTTGCTGGGAACTGTATGTCTGGATGACAATAAATCCACAATGTCTGTTATTTGCTAAAGTTGCCTGTGTTCAGTTTCAGTCTCTAAATGTAGGGTACTCTAAATTATGATGGAGATGTCGTGAGAAACTTGGCCGGGGGAGGTTAAAATTGGTGTGAAATAGAAGTAAATGTGTTCTTTTACTTTCAGCTGCAGCTTTGCCTCTTCATGATCTGGTCACACTTCTCAATTTGATTTGCAGCAGTTCTCCCCCAGATTCCATGGTCAGGAGAATCCCTCTACATGGCAATTAATTTTAGATAACGCCTTTTATCGTTTGATAGACTCCTCTGCTCTCAAAGCTTAGTTTACTGCGGAGCTTCCGTGGGGTTTGACCATTTAATTAACGGGAGGACGATTTCTAAGAGCTAGCACGACGCCTTTTACAATTATCCGCGCCTTAGGAACACCCCGCGGCTCCATCTCCGCACTCGGGGAGTTTCAATGCGTTTCTAACGAGGAGCCGTGTCTTCGGCTGCGCCCCCCCGCAAAAGGGGCTTCCCCGGGCCTCTGTCCCCCCGCAAGGCAGCCGACGAGCGGGCCGGGCTGGGCTGGGCTGGGCTAGGCTGGGCCGGGCCGGGCTGGGTGCAGCGCAGGGGCACAGCCCANGGCAGCCGCTGCGCTCCGCCCCCGGGGCACCGACGGCTCCGTCCCGCTGCCGCGGCCGGGCGTCGGGGCGAGCGGCGTGCGGTCGGGTCGGGTGCTGCGCGGCTGGGGAGAGCGGGAGGGCGTAGGCAGGAGGGGATAAAAACGCGCTGTGTCGCCGCTGTGACTGGGAGTCTCCCGCCTTCCCTGCTCACCCGCCGAGCTCGGGCCTCAGCTCCATTCCCGGGGGCAGCGGGCCAGCACTGCCTGCGTCCGCGGGGGAGCGCAGCGGAGCCGCTGCCGCGCTCCCGGCGTCCCGCAACTTCCCCGGAGCGCAGCGGAGCGCAGCATGCGGGGCAGGGGCTGGAGGCGGCGGCGGGGCCGGCATCGCGCTCCCCGGACATGAAGCGGCCATCGGAAGCTCCAGGTAACGCTGCCCGGCGGGGTGGCGGAGCAGACATCCCCCCGGGAGCCGGGCTATGACGGGGGCCAGCGTCCGGAGGGGCGGGAGTCGGGGCTGAGAGGGAGGCGAGCGCAGCCCGGCAGCGGGCGGGGGAGAGCCGGTCCCTGCCTCCGCACGGAACGGCGGCAGTGGCCGCGCCCGCCCGGGGAACTCGGTCAGAGACCCCTCGGAGCGGTTGTGGGTGCCCCCGGTCCGATGCCGGTTTAGCCTGTTCGGTCGCTGGGCTCTCCGAAACTTTGCCCTCCGCCGACTCCCGGTAGGAATCGGGCTGTAGCGGACAGTCCCCGCCGTGAGACTGGCAGGAGACACCCTACGCAAAAATCTATGCAAGGGCGTTTCTGTGAAGTTTAGCCCTCAGATAAATTTTTGGAGGCGGTGAGGATCCTTCTCTGGGCAACTAAACTTTCCTAAGATCTGACATTGCTTGGAGACTGGTTAGTGATACTGTAATAGGCACTGCCACTTACCATCACATTTTTTCTTAATTATTTGCTGATCTCCTTAGCAACTGAAGTAATTTGCAAAGGTTGAAGCTTGGTTGCAGCTTGATTTACAAAGTAACATGGCAAAAGGGATGAATTTGTTGTTTCACTGAAGCATATTTCCCTTGTACTCTCTCAGAGGGATAAGAGGTGCAGAGATGTTGACTTCTCATAGCTGGTACTGCTGTAAAGAGACTGTTGATTAGTCCATCTGAGGCTGTTGTATATGACACCCAGTTGTGTCAGTGTTTTCTTTAAGACCATCGAGTTATCATGTTTTAAGAAAAAAATATGTCTTCAAGGAAATTCAGTCTTTAGTGAGGGATTAGTGGAAGATTATAATTTTATTTGGCTAAGGTTACTAGGACAAATTAATCTCTAATTCAGCACGATTGAGGTCTGGCCAGATGCTGGCTGGAGAGAGCACTCCATTTGCCTTGCTGATCTCAGGATCAGCTTGCTGCAAATATGATGTAAAGCCATTTTTTTCATCACTATTAGGTCCTGCACCAAGCACAGTGTAGCCCAGTTCAGGGATTTAATCCAGTGTATCAAGACGCCTCCCAGATGTAGCTCACCAACAGTCTTTGCTGTTCAATCCATCATGTCACTAAATCTCATGGATTACAATGTTTGGGTAATCTGTGTCTGTTGAGTCAGAGATGCTGAGCACAGCTGTCAGGAAGATTTGATGCAGGGTGCCTTTTCCTCTTTATCAGAGTAGGACAAAGGCAGAGTAGAGCCTGGAGACTGAGGTGAGGTGGCTGAATATTTCCTATGACAGTATCTCACACATGCAAGGAATGCAAGTTTATGCAGACCTTCCTTAAAAATGTAACTTTTTAAAATACCAATTGCATAGGATGCCATTAGTCTATATGTAATTAATGGCTGTATCATGTACTTGAACAGGATTCATAAAGTTGGAGTCTAAAAGCATGAATAATTATACTTGTATAATGTTGTTGATATAATTTATTAAAACCCCATTCTAAAAATCGCTTTTGCTTCTGAGTTCATGAGGAACCTTTGTCAAATGTCATGCCAGAAAAAAAAATAGGGCTGTGAGAAAATGAACACCTGAGCCATCTTTTTTTTTTTTTTTCATGTATTGCTATGTTTAACTAGTACAGCCCTAATTCATCTGATATGTAGACTGGTATAGGGGGAGAGCACCTTTGTGGACATCAGGAGTCAGTGAGAGGTGCAGAGATGTATTAATGTCTTGTGGGGTGCTGAGAATGGGGCAAGACTCAAGAGAAGACAGTCACAGGAGATGTGATGCAAAAGAAGGAGGTGGGGGATGTAGAAATGGTGTGAACCTTCTGGAAGATGAACAAAGGTCTTTAATGTTTTCGAGTGCTTGATCTCTCTAGAAGCTCAACACTATTCCTGCAGTAGTACAGCAGGCAGCAGGGTTATGTGTAAATACTTGCATTTTCACTGTGCAGGAAGTACCAGCCAGATGTGGGACTATTTGCATCACCAATGTACAGGAAAATGCTTTACAGTAAGAATAACATCTAGCAATCCGATTTTTTTAACAGTGAAAAGACTAATAGTAGTGTTTGCAAAATACCATTCAGGTGAATTGTGATCTCCAGTCCAATTCACTGCTTAAATTAAGAGATGTGCTACATAAGGATTTTTAGCAAGGTCTCAAATGAACTGGGAGAGGTAGTTTGGTGTACAGATTCCATTGGAGAAACAGCAATAAGCCTGAAGGTACTTAGAGAGGATAAGAAAACTGCTGTAGATATTAGTAAGAGAGAGAGCCCAGAAAAAGGAGAAAGGAGTGTTTAGGGCATCAGTTGGTCTTCAAGTGATAACTGATGGTGAGACTGTATGTTGCCCAGCAGTCCCCTTTTCCACAAGCGGGTCTAAGTGCTCATTACTTTTAAAAACAAAATAACAAACAACCCCCTCAGAAATAAACAAAAAACAGGAACAAACACATTAGAAAGTTCAAACCAAGAACTGAATATTTAGCTTCTTTCGAATGTGATTGGTTGTAGTCAGTTTTGCTGTTTCTGACCACAGAGGATTTTCTCTATGATAGCAGGATATATGTCCCGCCTTTCTTCTTGAACAGTTAAGAAGCATGTGCACCATTACTGTTCAGATGAATAATCTCAGGGAGTAATGTGGTTTTGGCACTGAACTTAAAATATTGCATTTTAACGTCACAAAGAAATTATTTCTTTGAACAGAATTCAAGAGCAAAACTCCCAACCATGCCCTTCACTTTACTATAAATCAGAAAAGGTATTTACCCAGCCCATTCAGAAATATTGGTGAAGTGCTTGGCCAAAGTCTGTTGGCACACATTAGCTGATAGTATTCAAGAGCAATATCTCTCTTGAGAAAATATTCAATATTGAAATTCGTAAAATAAGACTTCTCTAAGACCTGAAGTAGTATTACTGGGATGAAACACAATGCCAGGTTTTTTAATAAAGGGCTTATTGTGGGCTTTGTTCTTCTCGCTACTTAACACATTACAACCCAGAAATGTTTATGCAGACATTTTGAGTAAGTTCAAATGATCACATACCCTGTCAATATTTATGTTGAACTTGCTTGGCTTTGCAGAACATCCTGGGTAGTTTGTGCAGTCGATATATGGAACACAGGTTGAAGAGCAGGTTGCAGCTCTACAGTCCTAATCTCCAAAAGAGCAAAAACCTGTTGGGAATGTAGGCACTACACTATGTATTGGGCATGGAAAGGAAGGCTTCTGCTCATCAGAGTACTCTCTAAATATTCTTGTGTGTTCTGTGGTGTGTTTAGGATGTCTATAATTTAGATTTGCCCACACAGACAAGTTATCTGAAACAGTTTTCATTTTGCAGCTCCAGTGAACTTTGAAAATGAACAATCCAATTTTTAACCCTTGCAAACTGTTTTTGCTCCTTAGAACTAAAAGGTATTATGTGATATACACCAGTGACTGGTCTGTGTCTTCCTATGGGATTTGGTTGCAGACTAGCTTGGAGTTTCTGGTGAGATAATTATAGGCATGAACAGAAGCAAACATGCAAGCTTATCTAGTGTATTAAATTTGGTAAACCTTACAAAACTGACCATTGATCTGGTACATCCCATTCAGAATATCTTCAGGACCAAAGTTATTTTCAACATGGGAGATGATTTTTTTAAGTGCCATTCACTTGTTGCAAGTGCAGTTAGATTAAAAATTAGGCTGCATAGCTTGCAGAATCAGGCTTTCACACATTAGTGGGAAAGGCAACCTTTGCAGCAACTGTTCATCTCCTGTTTTGTGGATGCTTTATAGTCCAGTCTTCAGGTTTGTGCTTTCCTGGTAATATAGTTTTTCAGATGCCTTGCTTCATACAGTAGACTAACTAAATGAGCAACTACAAAATATGTTTTTCATCTGCCAGGATTTTTTCATTGTGCCTTATGTCTGTATACCATACAAATTCACACCATGGTACGTAATTATTTTTGATGGCAGTTTCTCTAATGCTTCATAGGTCTCACCCTCTAGAAGAACTTGATCTGTTAATTGTTGCTATAGACTACTTAACTAGCAAAAATAACTAAGCAAGGAGCTTAGGACTCATTAAAAATAATCTTCAGGATTCCTAACTTTCCATTGAAAACCCAATGCAGTTAGAGGCTTCAGGAAACTTTAAAAGCCTAGAAGAATTTATGAATATTAAACTTTAATTCAAACCAATCAATTTATTTTTACAATATTTCTATAGCTAAAATCATGTTATCCCTTGTATAAACAAGGAATCCCTGTGCCAGATAGAGTCACAGCATTTTGACTCTCAGCTCAGCAGTTCCTCAGATCAGTCCTTCCCAAATTTAACATGCAGAGGTTCGTTATTTTATAAGTGCCAAGATTGTGGCTGTAATATGTTCATTATTTTGTAATAGCCACCAGTTCACATAGTTTGCCTGATCACTCAGGAATTTTGTGGCAAGGGCTAGGACAACTGCAGTTCTCAGGGATAAGGATTTATCAAGCTCTTGATGTAATCAACCATTCTTTTCCCTGTTCTTCCTCAGAACCTATGCACAGTGTCAAGAAAGGTTTGGGGAAAATTGAACAATCCTGTAACGAAGGACTGTATATAAAATCTAAAATGGAAAGAAAAATGTAATTCGGACACTTTAGTTTCGAACATTTGATTTGGCAGTCTTCAATTCTCTTCATGTTTTTCCTTTTTTTTTTGTGCAAACAAAGCCAATGTATATATAAGTTCTTGTGAAAAATATGTCCCATTCTCCCATGCTGCCTTCATATTTCTTCTTTTAATGGGTCGTTAGAAAGTTGAGCTCTTTAGTTTCATAGCACATCTTCTACCACTTGACTTAAGAGTAGATTTGTCAACAGAAGACAGCAGCCTGACAGATTGGCAGAGGGTTACAGAAGACGGGAATAAAGAACTGAGGAGGAGTGAAATTTTTTGCTTTTAGCATATATTAATTAACTGCATCGGTAGTCTTAGGTTCTTAAGTAGCAGATGTAAATTCTCTGGAGAGGTGTGCTATAAGGCTTACCTCCTGAAACTCTTGTTTGTCTTCTGCTTAGACCTCTTCTTTCTCTTTACACCCTCTCATCTGCTTTTCCAGTCTCGTATGCCTTAACTGACTTCTGCATCCTCAGACTGCCTCCTCCTCAGTTTCTTTAGTAACAGTGATGATGCTCCAGTAGCATCCACCTCCCCTGGTTTTGCTTTTCCTTCCCTATGTGTCTCTTACCCTTCTCTCTCTCCCCTTCTTCACCATCCCTTTGCCCTGCTGCCCTCCACCATGTAGGTCTTGATTTTAATTTTTTTGCACTCAAGGCTCATCTTTTCTTCATCCATCTTGCATCAACAGAGAATGCAATTTCTTCTTTTATTCTCCTCCTTTCCATCTGAGGCTGCTTCTTTCTCCTCATCCCACTGTCCACAGGCTCCTGGCCATAGCCACTATCAGCAGCGCAGAGCAGGCATTGCAGGGTTTGCCCTGCTCAGATACTGCTCCACCCTGTGGGTGAGATTGGAGAAATGAGTTTGAGGACAATAATGTGGGGGCTGAATAGCACATCTGAACTCTGAAGGGTTGATGATAATCAATGCAGATGAACTCACCTGTGAATTTACTGAAAAACTCTAAACAGGTACTAGGAAGAGCAAGAATCAACAAAAATGTTTATTGCTCTGCTATATGTGTACAGAAGATGGTAAAAAGCTTATCCCTTAGCACAGAATCTCTACTGTGCCAAATCTTACATCCCTGTTTCAAACAATACTGACTCTAAATATTCTCCGAAAATATTATGGTTGGGGTTTTTCTATCTACATACAAGCAAAATATTGCTTTCTTTACTATGTTTTGAGAAGGAGCTGACTCATCCTTATTGAATGGTCCCAAAACTTGTGCCTGAGGTAAGCACTTAGTAGATTTCTTCTTCGTTACTTATATGGCCAAGGTAGAAGAAGCAGAATACAAAATATTGTTATTGAACAACTTTAATAACTTTCAAAATAGGCTGTTGCTACCTGAAGCATAGGTTACTAAATTAAAAAAAAAAAAGTAGGAAAGAAATTCATATGACATTTAAAGCTAGAAAGGCTGAGAAAATTCTTTGCTTGAAAATGTGTGACATTTTCTGATTATAAAGAAAAGCATGTTGTAACTGCTTCCCACTTGACAAGAAAAGAAACATTTTAGGATACAGCTTTTTCTTTCTTCTGCTGGGAATTCTATCTGTATTGGTTTGGAAACAGGTAGGGGATGCCATTGCCAAGTCATGCTCCACAGAGGAACATTTCCAATTTTTTTTTTAAATGAACTGTCAGAAATTGCTTTACATTGTCAAAGACTGAAGAATAGTTGCATTCTTTTTGAAGACAAAAAATACTGTATCTAAAGTATATTTACACATGAATGCAGAATTTCGTGTTTACATAAAACAATGATAAGTTTACATCACCGTGGAACTAGATTATACCATTAATTGTATGAAACCCTAAGGATTAACTCCCTGTATTTTTCAAAAGGCATAAGAAATCATGCAGAGTATGAATGGTAAATGTTAACATGCTGTACCTCTGTATCCCTTTTTTGACAGCAAGGAGTGCAAAGCTAACTGCACAAGTGATCTGTGACAAGGAGCACTGGGAGACAGCTAAAAGACAGTGACAATGTCTTTAAACTGGCAGACACTTCCTACTCGACTTGGAGTTTTCAAAGCAAACTGCAAAGGACTCGCATGCCTCTTGGTCTTCACCATGAGTGTTTGTGGCAGTGCCCCGGGGATGTGTCCAGCAGCCTGCATCTGTGCCAGTGATATCGTAAGCTGCACTAATAAGAACCTCACTCGAGTGCCAGGAAATCTTTATAAATGTATGAAAAGGCTGGATCTGAGTTATAACAGAATTGGGATTTTGGAGTCTGAATGGGTCCCAGTGCTGTCTGAGAAACTGAACACTTTAATAGTCAATCATAATAGCATTAGCAGCATTAGCACTGGAAGCTTTTCCACAACCCCGAATCTGAAGTATCTAGACTTGTCATCCAACAGCCTGAAAACACTGGGCAGCCCTGTGTTTCAGGAGCTAAAGGAGCTGGAGGTTCTTCTGCTGTACAACAATCAAATAGCACAGATTGAGTCCTTAGCCTTTGGAGGATTGTACAAATTACAGAAACTGTACCTAAGCTACAACTTGGTCTCGCATTTCCCACTGGACTTATATGTTGGAAAACATAAACTGACAGACCTTGTGTTGCTGGACATTTCCTTTAATCACATCCAGACGATGCCTGTTCAGCGCCTGAGTTCAGTGCCAGCCAAACAACTTAGTGGAATTTATCTTCATGGCAACCCATTCTATTGTGACTGTGTCCTGTACTCCATGCTAGTTTTCTGGTATCAAAGGCATTTCAGCTCAGTGGTGGACTTCAAAAATGAGTACAGCTGTTTGTTGCAGTCAGACCCAAGAGGTCATAATGAACTGCCTTTCCTGCACGACAATGTTATGAATTGCTCTGAGAGTACCGTCAACAGCTCTTTCCAAGCCTTTGGGTTTATTCATGATGCCCAGGTTGGTGACAGGCTGATTGTACACTGTGACAGCAGAATCAGCGATACAGGCACACAGTTTGTTTGGGTTAGTCCAGACAATCGACTGCTGGAGCCAGACAGGGACACCGATAACTTCAAGGTGTTTCCTAATGGCAGCCTGGAGATAACAGATGCCCAGCTAGAGAACTCAGGGCTGTATTCCTGCATTGCAATAAATAAGAAAAGACTACTAAATGAAACCATAGAGGTCAGAATAAATGTTAGCAATTTCACAGTGAACAGGTCCCACGCTCATGAAGCATTTAATACAGCTTTTACCACCCTTGCTGCCTGTGTGGCCAGTATTATTTTAGTGCTGCTGTATCTCTATCTGACCCCCTGCCCGTGTCAATGTAAGGCAAAAAAGAAGAAGAGGAAGCTGAACCAAAGCAGTGCCCACCCATCCATACTGAATTCCGCACTGCCGCAAGAGCTGCCAGCCGACGAGAAGAAGGCTAGCACTGGGAAACGGGTGGTTTTCCTGGAACCCGTGCACGAACCAAAACAGAGTCAGAATGGGAAAGTAAAACTGTTCCCCAATGACAGTGTCATTACAGAGAGTATCTTAAAAACTACTCGAACAAAATCCGACTCTGACTCTGTCAACTCTGTGTTCTCAGATACACCTTTCATGCCGCCAGCTTAGTTTGCTGCCTGTGTTTGTATCGTGCAGTTCCATTTCTGAATACCTCCTTTGCCTGTAGCAAACCATCAGGACAAACAAATAAAAAGAGATAAAATGTTTTAAAAAAAGGTATGTTTTGTCAGTCCTTGAACTGCGCCTCCTCTCTGTATGGGCCATGCAATGGTGATAGCTCGTTCAGGAAGAGCAAACAGCTTGTCATTATTGTGAATGTTTTTAATGCAAGCTGAGCCTCTGTTTTATTCTCTGGTCCACACACAGCAATTTCTTGTGCATGTTTAGAGACACTCTCAGTGCACACAGCTGACTCTGCAGAGGCAGGGGCTGACCCCTATGCAACACCCAGTCATGCTGATAACTCAGCTCTTCTGAAGTGTGCACAGAAACAGCTTATAGCTAAGGAGAAAAATGTCCAGACTTCCTGCAATTCCTTTCAAAAACTTATGAAATCTTAACGTAAAATCACTACAGGAAAAAATTCATTATTTTTCTTGGACTGCTTGGTACAAAAGGATTCAATCTGCCGCCAGAACACCTAGCAGCACTGGGTAAATGTTTCTGGCTTTCAACTGATAACATATTTGCAAATAATTGCTTGAAAACATTAAATGAGGGGCATTGTAATAATTTTATTCAAAACATAATCATGAAATTACTTGTGAAATATATTTGTATTTGTTTATAAATGTTTAATGTAATGAAAACAGGTAGCTGCCTTTGCAGTTGCCTCAGTCAAAAAATGAAAGTTGCCAAGTATGAGGACATACAAATCAGCAGTAACTTTTTAAGCTGTGATATCTGGACTAATTATAACCAATTGTCTTAACCTCTGCTGCTTACTGTATGCTTGGCATCACATGTGGTAAACAAATCTGCCAGTCACCAGGGCTTCTGCTTCATCTTAGGGGTAAGTGACTTCTCTTCAAAGATAATTGTGAAACCAGGGAAATTTTTCAATTTTTTTTTGCATTGGCACACAGTTTCCAGAGCCTTATTAAATTTGATCCTAAAGTTTTTTCTTAAAAGAGGAAATGCAGAATTTGGACAAACTCATGAAAATATAAAAGACTTTACTTACTCTAAATTCAGACAACACATTTTACCCAGACTTGGCCCTTGTCTGTATTATACTGCTTTCTTTCTTGCATGTATTACAGTCAAAGTTTATGAGTCTGGTAAAACTGACCTGGACTTGTTATGCAATATAGGTTGCAAAAAGCATGTATTGTAATGAGCATTTTTTTTTCTATTAGCTTTTTCTTTTTCTATTATATGTGCCCCTTTAATTTTTTAAGCTTGTTTACCTTGGGGCTGGGCTGGACTTTTCCAATCTTCCTCACATTGATAAGTAGCAACTTCAAAGGAGCTTCTCAAGTAATTACAGCTTACCAAAGACAAGTAAATGGAGCATGTCTGTCTCATTCTATTTTGGGGGAATATAGTGAAAGGGTAAAGGATAAACTAAATCAGAATCAAAGGGCTACATGGTATGGCAACTGTAATTTGTTTTCAAGCAGCTTACTGTAACAGCCACTTGCCATTTTTTGTGATTTATTTTGAGAGGCGTGTCAACATGCTAAAGCTTATATCTGGCTGAGCCAAAGCTATTGATTTGCTACGGAGAAATCCTGATGTAGCTAATTGTTTGAAGACAAGCTATCTGACAAGCAGATTAGTTCAGGAAACAGTGTCTGTGTATTGTGTACAAAATATGTGGAATTATAAAAAAGCTGGAGTCATTAACTCAGATTCAGGGAAATGGAAAATGGAAATTATTTTTTTAGGTAGAGGATAATAAATATTGAGGAGAGGAAGATGAGCAGAAGTCTGGGTCTTTTATTTGTACGTTTATCTGTGTAAATTTAAAAATAGCTTCTGCTGTCAGGTAGGTTAGTGTCCCTTCATAAAGCTCTTTCCTTCTTTCATCTGTGTATATGCAGTAACTCAAAATCTATATTTTTATATACCAAGTATGATGGAAAAACAATGTCTTTGCTAAAATCAGGTTGAGTCGTCTGTCACTGTGGCAAAGGTTTGACATTGTCTCCTTCTCAAAGACTTTTTTTTCCCTACAGTTTTACTAAGCTGCATGATTTCCTACTATTTCATATGTATGGTTGGTGAGTGGGTGAACATCCTCTGTGTTGTGGAAGGAGATGATGGGTTACCCAGGGCCAAAGGGTGAAATGGTGCTGAGGCAGAGTGGGAAGCAGAGAGACAAGTTCTCTGCAGGCAGTTGTGCGGGTCAGTTACAGCTCTGGGCACATGTTACGCTCTGTTGTCATACATCAGGTTGACTGACCCAGATTTCAGTCTTTACACAAGAGCGTGGATGGTCAGTTCCAAATTGGGCAGAAAAAGAAAACGGTTGTCAGTGTGGCTGGGAGGCTGACACACTTCTCCTTAGCAGCTACAGCTGAGCAGGTGAGCTCCACTGCCGTTTCCAGCACAGGGCAGTGGGAGTATCGCATATCGAACTCACCAAGCATGTTAAATCTCTGTGGTAGCCCTAAACAAAAAAAGGTAGAGATCATTCAGCCTTTTGCCCTGCAGCAAAAGCATGGGGATTTGTGGGATCAGAGTAATCCTGACAAATGACTGAAGAAGATGAGCATTGATCTAAACAGCAAATATTCACTGTGACTATTAACTGTCTGTATTTTACTGACTCCTTCAAAGTGCTCACAGTTGAAACCATGACTATGAGCAGGGTGGTAAAAACAAAGCTTTTGAAAGAGTGGCTTTTTTGCTGCTTCTTTACATTATCATAGCCTCATGAGTTCAGTAGATTTAATGAAGTTTAATGAAGATTTTTAATCATTAATGAATGTTTGTCTATAGCACCAACACCATAATCCACAGCCCCAGTCGCCTCTTGCCTTGGAAGGCTGTGGAGAGCCAATGCAGCTCATCCCTTCCTCTCCTCCCACAGCATCGGGAGCTCAGGGCTGGGAGCAGGAAGCCAGTGCTGCCATCCAGCTCTATGGCCTTGCAGCACCCTGCTTGTTGCATGGGCAGAAGGGGCTGCCCAGATGTCACACCTGCAGCTCCACTGGGGTCTACTCTCCTAGAAAGGCTTTCTTGACAGACCTGTCTTACAACCATGTCTTCCCCATTGACCTGTGTCCTGGATTTCCCATTGATGTTTCCAGCAACCACAAAAAAGCTGAATTATTTTTTTAATGCAGAGAGAGCGCAGTTCTGTGAGGTGTTGAATGCTCTGGCACCAGTCCAGACACATTCTTAAAATGAGTTTGCAGTGAGGCAGAGGTACCAAGCTACTGGCAAGAATTCTGTGACTGGGCATGGGGTCACTCACTGCCTCTGCAAGATGCCTGGAGTGAGGTATGCCCTACTCTGATGACCCCAGGTGCTTTTTCTCTCCCTTGTCGTCTTTCCAGAGCCTGAGACGATGCCATACAAGGGCATAGGCAGAGCTCTAAGCTTTAGTTTAACACTGTCTTTTTTGCGGGGGCTCCTTTGAATAGATGTCCTCCACTGCTTTAAAGATGGTAAGCAGCTTTTCTCCTACTCAAGGGCCTATTACATTGGTTCCAGCTGTCTCATGGATCAGAAATAAGAGTAATGCCTGCAGACAGCTCTGGGAAATTATGTCCTTACCTCTGTCTGTTTCCAGTACCACATATGCCTGCAGGCATCAGCTTTTGTGGAGTGTGTTGGAAACAAGTCATGTAAAGCCAGCATGAAACCTCTCAGGTCAGTCTGGAGTGCAACAGCAGCTGCACAGCCACATGGTCCCTGTGCTCTCTACCTGTAGTGGCCAGAGACAGGTAAAGCTGCTTGCTGGTCATCTCTTCTGACCTTGATAAGATTCAGTGTCTGACTGAGACCACCTCACTAAGAACACATACAATATCTGACTACCCCTCAAAGACACTGAGCAGCTGCCATCCATGCTGGAAGCTGAGGGTGAACCTAAGTGCTTTCCTGACAGCGACCTTTAATCTGCAGTTAGTTATGTTAGCCAGTGCTATGTGCTTTTAGCCCCATAATATACCTCCTGCTTGCTAGGCAAGTGGTGCTCCAGGTTAGTAATGTGTCTGTCTCCTTAGCATCACTGCTGCAAAAAGTCAGATTTCTAAGAACTGATAGTTCTTGAGTGTCAGAGAACTAACAAATTATATAGCTCATTCTTCTCAACAGCCAAAACCCTAGGGCAAAATTGCAATTAAACCAAGAACTTTAATTAGGATTTCACAAGATGATTTCTTCCCTCTAGAGTAAATCAACCTCCTTTGGAGTGCTTTTATTCCTCGTCTGCAGCTTATTCCTATGCACCTCTCATGTCTCTGAACTGGATGAAAATAAACCAACCTTTGTGGGCCAAATCATACTGTTGTGGTCATCTCTAAAGTAGTGCAGCAGTGACACTCCCCTGTGGACTGCAGCCACTGGCCATCCCGCCCAGCACACACTCCTGTTCTCGTCTTCACGGCTGAGTCGTCACCAGTTGGCTGTGGCAGGTGCAGGGTCCTTTTCCAGCCTCTTCCTTCCTAGTTTTCAGCTTAAGGACTGGCTTCCTGGAGATTTCTGGATGAACTGCAGAATTGTTGGAAAGGATTATTTGAATTGGTAAATTAAAACAACTACTTCCAAGTGGATTCTAAATCATGAGAGCTGACATTGGTAAGTAGTGGCTTAGGATACACATTCAATATGCAGATTTAGAAATTTAGATTTTATTTTTGCTCTTTCTGGTAAACAGTACATGAATCATTAAACACACAAAAAAAGAAAATGCATATTTAAGGATTTTTTCCCTCTCTTACTCTTTTTTTCCATTTGTCCAGTAGGGCTGAGATATGAACAAAAGAAGAAATTTGACATTGAAGAAGATAAGGGCAAGAAATAATTTGAGCCAAAGTTCACTTGCTATTTTAAAAGAGGGCTGATGTCTTAGCTCGTGTCTTCAGTGGGTACATATTAAAAATTTTAAAACAATAATAAACCATTTATTGTCTAAGTACAGATTTAATGGGTGTTTTGGAGGTTCTGTATGTTAACACAGAGATTTCTGGCAGTAGTAAAGCTATGAAAGTGATCCATACAAAAAATCAAAGCATAAGAGTGTTATTAATAGTTGTTTCTTCACAAGGGGTGTCCCAAATTTGCTGAAGAGGTCATTTCATAGATAAAAGGATCATACCTCTAAAAGAAATGTCTAACATTAACAGTAAAGAACTGAACAGGTGCAATGGAGAAAGTATTTTTCTGTGAATTACTGGTTTATGTTCTGATTTTGTTTGGAGGATTCTTTTCCATGTATGAATGTATTTTTCTTTCCTTTGCAGAATAATGTAATTAACAAGAATAATATTTTGTCATTTAGTTCTCCTAATGAAGTCTATACTTAGTAGGGAAGGCAAGGAGGGTCAAGAATTATGTAATCAGCTTGACATCACTGAGATGTCAGGAAAAGTTAGTTGTAGATTTAAGTATTCTTTGATCAAACATGAGATTATTCAGGCATAAACCTGTGGGTTGTTTTAATTTAACTGATATTATCTGTCTCATTTGAATAATTCAAAATGGCATATTTTAAGAATTTTTAAAGGAGAAAGACTATTCCTGAAACTTCTTGCATCAACTTAACTAAATTGATACAGAAACCATCAGTGATGTGAAACAGCTCTGTTAGCATGAAGTGGCTCTGGTATATAGGCAGACTGTCCAGTGTGTATGAATATTTCTCATGACACCAGGAGTCAACTATATTTCCTAGGCAAGCTTGAGCCAAATTGCATCATACAGGCCTTTCCTAGACAATTGGGAAGATGTTTTCCTCAATGAGATTACCTTAACAAATTCAATTGCAATCCCCATTCAGGCCTTACTGCATATCCCGTTTTGAACTCAGTGCTTTTATTTGCACTTTTGAACTATGCATGGAACATAATAGGCTGCTACAGCACATATTCCTGATAGGGACAGCGGGAGAGGGAAAGAACAGTTGAGGGGGAGTGACCGTGCTTGCTTGAGAACTGCATAATATGGTACACTGCCAGTTTCTCTCCTCAAGGGTTAATAGTCCTAAATTCAAAATGCTCATCAAATCCAAACAAATTTTAGACACCCTCTCCAGAGGGGGTGGAGGTTCTGATCTCTTGAGAGCCTCAGCAAGTGCTGCCTTTGCATAAGACAAAATGTCCTTTCACAGCAACAAAAGGATTTCTAGCACTTTCCCTGGTAGCTGAGGTGATGTCAGCAATAATAGACCACAAAATAAATCAGCTCTGATAAGCACTGCTGTTGCCCGGAGCAGCTCAATTAGCCTTTTGCCTTTGGAGCAGAAGGGTTTATAGTACCAGGTAGAGCCTCAGACCAGGCTACATCTGACTTTTGTCCTCCTTGCTGTTTTACCTGACACCAAAATCAGAGAGCCGCTAGGTTCGTTATACATATATATATGTATTTTTTTTAATTTTTTTTTTACAAGTACTCAGAACAAACAAAATCTTGAGCCTTTTTCCAGGCAGTCCACTATTGCCTGTAAAAACACTGGGGGAAGGGAAACAAAGCTTTTCACCACTCAGATATGTAAGTCAAGGCTGGATCCCACTGAAGGAGGTGTTTTGCAAAAGAGCCTTGCAAAAGCAGAGGATGTACTTGATTCTCTGACCTTGTTTTGCTAAGCAAAAGTTAATATGTTTGAGCTATTGCCTGAAATAATTTAAAATCTTGTTTTTAAAACTACTTTCATGAATGCAAGTGAGTGACATTTGTTGTTGCAACTCTATTAGCTGATTTGTAATTTGGGGATGAAAGGATTATGTTTTCTCTCTTCTCTTTCCCTTCTTGTCCATAAAAAGATAATGCAATTATTTTTCAATGCATGTGTGTCCCCTCCCATTTTTATTTTCAAGCATGGATAATCAGCCTATATAATTTAAACAAAATTATCATGTTGCAGTGAATGGTCTCTCTCTGTTGCAGTGAATGTGATCCGTATTTTCTGTAGAGATAAGCCAATTTGTTGATTTTGCTGTCCTGTATATAATTTTATATTTTAAAAATATATTTAGACATGCTGTTATTATTGTTGCTACATTTGTGGCATATAATTTTTCTAAAATTTCCTTTCAATTACAGATTTTAAAAATCCAGTAGAATGTCAGAAATCATGTGATTTACTGAAAACAGTATTTTTTTTCCTTCAACACTGTAAGGTTTTGTCTCTTAGCAGTCTCACGTAGTCATTCACACCAAATGCAGAGTCAGAAGGCTCTCAATAGGACCTGCTTCATATCAGGTGTGAAAACAGGCTTCTTCCCTTCACATGGCAAGGAAAACATTTACATTATCAGAGTGTAGGAGATACATTTTTATCACTTATTCACCGAGAATTTTATTATAGGTTGTTAGGGTGGCATTATAATTTCATATTAAAGAAAACTAATTCTCATTGGTGCTTTGTGTGGAAAATTGCTGTTCCAAAGTGCTGTTGGCTGGACTGCTTGTGATGAATTTCCAGCTCAGTCATGTGTCTGTCACCTCATCTAAGTGCCTGAGAGTGATAAGAATGCACATGGCCAGCTCTCCAGCAGGGCCAGACCCTGCTCCTTTTGCATTCATCAGGGAGAAATTGTTGGAAAGCGTGCCAGAAGAATCAATGTGCTGTGTACTTGGCACATTCATGGTGATTTATAATTGCTTCATAATAAAGAAAATTGGTAGAAGGAAGTTTTAAAATTCTCATAATTGTGGTGCATAAAAATGTTATAAAGCTATTCTATCATTATTGTGTCGTTTTCATAGTCTTCAAAAGAACCTGTAAATCTCTCCCTATCCAGCACATACAGTAGTATCCAATTAGGCCTATACAAGACACCATGGTCACTGGTCATAACTCAGAGTTCTGGGGACATTTCCTGAAGCTTTCCTACAGATTCTGCTCAGTAAAGCATAACTTGCAAAATTTATGCTGATCTACAACATGGATTGAGGACTGCACTTGCTGTCATTATCTGTGTGGATATGTCACCTGCTCTGTTATGCAGGGTGCATTTCACAGTGATGATGTGTGAGGGGGCCCCTTTTTCTTATCAAAACTGTTCAAAGGCAGAGTGAAGACCAGGCCTCAGAGGAGTGCTGTTTTCTTGCTGCCCAGAAGCAATGAGCTTCTTTTGTGGAGAGCACAGGCTGCAATTTGTTAAAAATAGAAACATTGCAATGGGAAAATTTTGCCAGAAGAAGGATGCTACCCTTTGAGTAAAGGTGGGAAAATAATATACAGAAGTCAAAAGTCAAAACTGAAAAACAAAAGCGGTACCTGAACTTTCACAGGAGCTCAGGCTTTTGAAAATATATTAAATTTTCATACTGCCTTAGTAATTTCCTCCTGCTTAGAGAACTGTTGTCTCAATAATGCAGGTGCAGATTATTCATCCCAGAAATAACAAGAACTTACATATGGACAGAAAAGTACCTTCTGGTTATCTTTAATTGTCATCATGAGCTCAGGCCACATTGCTCCCAGTAGGTAGACCATGTTAATATTAATCCATGATTTCCCAAAGAAGCAGTGGATAACGACTGATAAGAGTGGCAGGGGAGTAGTAACCTCTACTCAAAATTTTTGTAAGTTTTTGTGGTTTTGAGTAGATTCCCTGTCTCTAAGCCATCACTTGTAAGATACTGAAATACTGGAATTGAAGTAGGAGTGTTTAGATTTTTATTTTTTGCTCTGCAGAAAATGAAGTAACAAACTTAATTGTGCCCTAAAGACAAAATGTAACATTTTCTTCTTTAGAGATGTATTTGCAGCAGGGTATGTGTACTGCTGTCAGCTTTGCCAATTAATATTTTACCCTTGTAGTGGGAGGAGAAGAACTGACACAGTAAGAGGGGAAAATGCATGTGTATCTCTGGAGACTAAACATAAAAGATGACAGTTGCTCTATATGGTTTCCTGAACAGCCAGTATGGGAGATTGTGTTCTCATGGAAGGCAGAAGAAACACAGCTCTTCTAGACCAACTGCACACTGTCAACAGAATGTTCAGATACCACGTTTCAGGTATTCCAATACACTCATACACAGCAAAGTAGGATTAGCCTTATCTTTCTGATAAGGAATGCGTCTTTTTCCCAGAGCATATGAGAGGAGTTTGACCAGGCTTATAGGACTTTAAAAAGGAGCTTAATGTATATCTAGAAAGCTGTAAGCTACTATTTCTGATTACTGATAACCATTATGGAATGCTGTGCTAATGGTATTTTGGCAATACCTACTTCAAAATCTGACTCTAAGCATCTCTCTGGAGTAGCTCATTAGTAGCTGCAAAACATTTTGATTCCTGGGACAGGAATTATAGTAGCCTTTAGCATATTAAGATCTTTCCACACCTTGGATTCTTTTTGCATATTTCTATGAAGAACAATAAGCATGCATTGTACTTTAAGGAGCAAACACATTACAGGTAGGTATTTATTAATATACAATGTCTGTGTTTTCAAAGAGATCATGACATTGTTGCTATGACTATTGCATTTTAATACAAGAACTCCTATACTGTAGCCTCCTGTCATCTGCTTAGCTTGAAGAGAGATCTTTTCCTCCAGAAGACAGTTTAGAGCTTCAGAAAGCCTTTCTCTCGGCACTTGACCACACAGGAAAATAAATGGGAGATTAATGTCCTTTAGCATACATTAGCGTGCAGGAATGTTGCCATAATGGACTATTTGAGTCTAGCTCTGAATCCTTTCAAAAGGCCATGCTTGTAGTTGTGACAAGCGCTTGTCTGTGGTATTCACACTGAAAGGCTCTCCAGAAACTCACATACGAAGCCAGTCCTTGAAGCTGAGCTGTGGGCTGTAGTAGCCAGAAAGGAGCCTTACTGATCAGTGAAGATTGGATGCCAGCTGACCTTTCCAGGCTGACAGAGAAATGCTGATTTTGGCTTTATGGATTTGAGGCCTCTTATTGCTGAGGAAATGTTGTCATCGCTGACTGCTCCATGGAGTAACAGTGGAATATTCCTGACATTAATCTGCTGACACAACTGGAGTTTAGGCTTTGCTTTCTGTCAACTGTACTTCCTTCTTCAAATAATAGCAGCATCTGGAAGTTTTTTTGGAGGTTTCTTTACATTTTGCTTTTATTTAGCTTCCACATTAATTCATGAATATAAGCTAGACTTAACTCCACTGTCCCTATGCAACCTCTTTTGCCTTTATTTTCCTCTCCCTGCCTCATGGGCCTTGCTCATGACCATGATGAGGTTGTGATGTGCACATGTCAAGAGGTCCAAGAAGGCCTTTTAACCCTGAGGACTCCCTGCAAAGGTGAATAATATCCAGGTAGGATTTGACAACATAAAACACATTACTCAATTTATGGCGGAATTTCAAATTGACTTTTGGTATTCAAAGCATGGTTTCTTGAATGTTTCAAAAATCCTCTGAGATTATCAGTAATCTTTACATGAACAATATATATAAATATACTGTGTCTGTGAGCAATTTTAAGTTTCGCAGCTGAAGCACAAAGGCACTTCAGTTTTCTATCATTGTTTCCAATTTAAGAATCTCAGTAACAAAACCCTCTAATTTAGTCACCCACAAACCAGCAATCACTACATCAGTGAGGTTGTTAAAGCTAGAAGAGAAGTGAGCTAAATTTTAGAAGAAAGCACAATAAGAGAAGCCTAGAGATCAGTAAAAAGAAGTGTTACTTGAGTTTCTGAAATACATAATCTGAGAGATAAAGCACATCAGGAATGGAAGGAGCTATATCAAACATACAGTGATAAACTTACAGGAGATAACTTAAAATATTAGGAGCAAAGTGCATTACAACTGCATCAAGACCTTCCTAAGAACCTAAAATCAAAAGGAGTCATACAAAAGTCAAAGCATAATTATATATGAGTTTAATAGGAATGGAGAAAGTTCAGAGGGTAAGGTGTTAACAGCATTTTGGAACATAAAGGTAGCAAAATTACACAAAGTAAAATAAGTACATGAGAAGCAAAAGAAGGGCAAAGTAAAGGTTCATAACCTCACAGACAATTCACAGAGTCCTGAAGTCTTCACTGTCTTCACATAAAAAGATTAATTTCCGATCAGATACTTAACTATATTGAATTTAATGTAAAAATGGAAGCATGACTAGAATAATGATAAATTAAGTTAAAAAATGTCTGGATAAGTGTAATTGAACCCATCAAGTCCTGATGACATTCAACTTCACTCCTTTGAAAAAACATGAAAAAATCTCTGAATTGTTCTGTTATCTTTGAAAAGTCACAGAAGATGGGTAGATCCCACGCAAGAAAAGCAAATACAATACCTACCTTTAAAAACAAATCCATCCACAAACAGGGAATTGTAGATTATTCAGTGCAACACCAGTTCCTGGAATTATTCTAGAAGAGGTGGTTAGGTAACCAATTTATAAGTGCCTGGAACATATTAAAATGGTAAAAACAGCTGGCAGATTTGACAAGAATGAATTGTATTGACCCTGCTCACTGCTGACAAATTAACTGGCCTTGACTGAATAGTAAGGACAGGCTTTTGAGCAAAGGACAGTGAAACAATGGGGGAGACTATTGACTGATGCTGCTGCAGCTTTTTCTTTTCTTTCGCTGGAGAATTTTTAAAAACAAGCTAGGCATACAACTTTTGTGAAAGTTATTGGCATCTTTGGCCTTTCTTCAGTGTAGGGTATTGTACTGGAAGAGCTGCAAGGTTTTTCCAGGCCTGTAGTATTACATAAGCAGTGTTTTTAGGTCCCCTTTGCCCCATGACTTGCATTACATGTTTTCTGCCCTGAGTGCAGGCTACTGAAGATTGTCTGGGGTAACATATAAACTCTTTTATTAAAATTGATCTGAAATTGAAAATGTTCATGTGCGCTTCATTTTCCTTTGGAAACTTTAGCAGAAAACAAGCAGTAATTTTCCCCAGAAGTTTGTTTTGATTTTGCTCCTTAAGTTTATACAATAGGTACTTCTGAAATCTGCTCTTTCTCAACAGTACCTTTGAAATAAATGTCATACACAGGATGACTGATTCATTTGTTGCGGGAAAATCTGTGGCTGCTCCATTGCAGAAGTGAATGTATTTTTTTCCCAAAATTGCCTTGCACTAAACTTGAGCATGTTGGAAAAATCTTGTGCCATGCTACTGCTTTTGACGCAGCTCCACAAGCAGTGTCATTTGGGTACACTTTTCAAATATTTCCAGGTCACTGGACCACAATATCACCTTAGCTGTAAATGCTGATCATTCAAGATGAGTCTTTCTCTGTTTCACAGTTTTTATCAGTGCAGGCAGGTTTAACATGGCCTTGGAAGACAGAGATATCTTGGGACTGGTAGACTAAAGTTTGCTTTGCAGTAACCATAGTCCAGCATGAAAGAGAGATGTGGTCAGTGGGATTGCTGCAGGATTTTCTATTACTCTGCAAGAGGAAACTGTACAGTCTGGGTTAGACTTTGGAAAATGAGAGAGGTCTGTTTCACCTCTCCAAATGTGGGCCTGTCACTAAAGAGTGCCCCAAAATGGAAATAAATAACTATTCCCCACTCCCCTGAATTTGTGCGAGTGTAACAAGTTTTGAAAGCCAATGTTGTCTCTTCAAAGGCAGGGTTGCCTTCACTGTGCATTATATATCTCATTTGTCTGTCTATTATTTAATGGTGTAACAGCTAGTCAATATTTCAGGTAGTAAAATACTTTATCCCCAAGTGGTAGGAAATCCTTACACATTTCCAGTAGCACATCCTCTCAGAGGAAACATTAATCTGCTGAGTGAGCAAGGCAGAGTCACTCCACTAGAACATCTCCTTACTACTTTTGCTGCCTGGTCTTTATTATAGATAGAAACTCTTTAAGAAAAAATGGAAGCTACTAAAATATCATTAGTAATGGAATATAAAAGTATTCAGGCCTATTGAAAGTGTATTTTGCTGATTATATCTTAACAAAACCAGAATTAAGCTCTGAACAAGCTTGGGATGTTAAACACATCTTTAAAAACTGTTGTTTTATCAAAAGAATGAGATTTTATTAAAAACTAATTGGCACATTTGTTTTGAAAGGGGGACCTCTTAAACAATACAAGGTATATGTTAGCCTCATACAGATTTAGGCTTGATTGTGCTCTTTCAGATGGTTGCATCAGAGCACCAGAATAAAAATTAAACTTAATAAAATTACAATAAACTAGATTAAGAGCAGAATTAGGGCCCTAAATATAGTCAGTAACCTCTTGAGGTCTGAACAGCAAAGCAACAGCAAGATGGAACTTTGCACAACTAGTAGCATCCATCTTAATTCTTACCCCAAGTATGAAACCTGACTGAGAAATTTTGGATTTCCTACATTATTTGTTTTCTATTAAACTGTAGTATTCTGGACTATTCAGAATTCAGCCATCAGAATTATGAGAATGGGCTCCTAAATAATTTATTTGATGTACTTGATGGAATAAAAATAAGTTTTAACAGCATTGATCTGAACAATTTCTTTTTATGTAACATAATGTTTCCCATCCTTTAGGTTAGGGACACTTGGCACTTGTGAGACTCTCAGATAACTTTGCAGGGAGCTGTGTGGGAAAACTGGAGATGATAAAGTCAACTCTGGAGAGCACAAAATGGTGCAAGCTGTGGACAGCTGTGGACTAGTTTGTGGTCTAGGCTTCTCTTTTGACTCATACTGAAACTAACTCTGTATTTTAAGCAAGGAATGAGCCTTTATACTGAGAGTATCCTGTAACTTGAGATTATCTGTGTGTCTTCAGGCAGAGCCACTGAGTTCATCTATGCCTTGATGTTTCCCAGATAAAACGGGACTCAGGCACAGTGTTTTCTCTGTGTGGCCCTTGCTGTCTATCTTCTTACTCCAGGTGTTAAAACAGAGATCTGGAATAGCTGCTTCCTGGTGTCAGGTAGATGTCTGGGAGGTTGGGATCTAGACAAACTTTCAATTTTCTGTGCTGTTGCAGAAAAGCGTAGCAGTTTCCTCAGGTTAAACATGATGCCAGTCTTGGATCCCATTTGCATTAGTAAAGTCAAATAAATTCATTTCAGATCATGCAGATTTAACTGAGATCAGACCCAGCCCTTCATAAATAATCCTAATTGCGGCCTTCCAGCACCCAAAGGGAGCCTGTGAGAAGGATGGAGAGAGACCTTTCACAAGAGCATGGAGTGACAGGACAAAGGGGAATGGCCTCAAACTGAGAGTAGGTTAGGATTAGATATTAGGGAGAAATTCTTTACTGTGAGGGTGGTTAGACACTGGAACAGGTTGTCCAGAGAAGCTGTGGCTGCCCCATCCCTGGAAGTGTTCAAGGCTAGGCTGGGTGGGGCTCTGAGCAACCTTGTCTAGTGAAAGGTGTAACTGCCTATGACAGGGGGATTGGAATAGATAATCTTTAAGGCCCCCTCTAACTCAGACCATTCAATGATTTTATGATTATATGACAATCCATGCTCCTGAGGCTGAAAGTCACCTACATTTATGCATATTGGATGCATCTTTCAGACAGAGAAATCGTACTGTGAAAGATGTTTTGCTTCACTGAGCAGCATTTCCCAAAATATTCCAACTGCCTCTTATATTTCACAGATGCAATTTCCATTCTATTATCTTTTCTCCTACACATTATTCTAAAAGAGTTACACAAGGAGAGAAATCTCATCACAATGAAAAAACTACTTGTGATCAATATAATGTGTGCACTGATTAAGTTCCCTGTGGAGTCCTCAACTCCATGTCATTTCTCTGAACACTAGATTTTGCCTGTATATCTCTGATGCAGCCAAGACGTGTAAAAATTAATGTAAGCTGACAACTTGTTATTAGTTACACATCTGAAGAGTCTCAAGTGGATAGGCGCTTCCTCCTCAAGTCAATTGTGACTGAGGCTTGCTAATTGACTCAAATCTTCCTGGTGTGTGTACTAGCATATTAAGGGGCAAATGGTGGCTAGAGCTAGGGCTTTTGAGTCATATCATGCCAAAACAATTCTCATTAAAGCCACCTGATATCATTATATTTCCTCCAGCCCAAATCCTTACATAATAAGAAATGCATTTCAGAGCCAGTCCCAGCTCTCTGCTCTGTTCAGCGGCTGACAGAGCTTTTTTTGTGAGCTGGAAGATGTGATTGCCACCTCCCTGTGCAAGAAACACAGCAGCCCACAACTGTGCCATGCCCAGAAGGAGATGGGGCACATCACTCCATCACAGAGGGTGAGAGGACACAAAGGAGGGGCTTGGAGGAGGGAGAGAGAAATAGGCTGGGGGAAAGAGGTAGGAATGCGTAAAGGAATGGGAACAAAAAAGTTAATTATAGAGTGCATTGCTCAGGTGTGAGCTAAGCCATCTCCAGGGCACAGGAAACTCCAGGAATGCTGGTTGAGGTGCTTGAAAGCCTGATGGAGCTTGGGTGTTGTTTTGCTGCACCAACTCCAAAAGGACCCAGTCTTGTGTTGTTCGGATGCACTGTGCAAGAATTTATATAGTTGTTATAATCTATTTTGATTTAATATCATTTTACTCTGACAATTTGAAAATGTATAACACTAAATAGTGGGAAGTACATATTTCATGATACATTAAGCATACAGCAAATTGAAATGAAAATAAATAAAACCAAAGACTTGTATTTCTGCATAGCCAGCATAAAACATTTTGGTATGATCATGGCAGTTTTATTGTTGCCGTTTTTTGCTTTTGTAATTTATTCACTTTTTGATACATTCTTGATAAAGATCTGTTCTTTGGAGTATTTCCAAAAGAAAATTATTCTCTAGGAAAACCTTTAGTCACCTTTATTACAGTTAGCCACTGGTAACCACCATCAAACCATTATGGCTAAAATAAAACACATTCTCGAAGGAGTAAATCTGAGGCAGTGAGAGATATGGAATAAAATTAAATGTTTAATGATGATGATTTCATCTCTAACTCCTCAGGGAGAAAAAAGCTGAGTAAAAGACCCACGTGGGAAGAAGTGGAGGGAAGGTGAATAAATAAACCAGAAGAAAAAATGTAGGGCAATTATTTTGTTGAAAGCAAGTCTTTTCTTTTAATTACCATATTGAATTATATGAATATTTTTCTTTATTATAACCAGAAGGCTTCAGTAAATAAAATAAAAACAAGACATAAATAGAAAACATTCCCAGGAGCACTTGTATATATGGAACAGAAATGGGAGCAGGTGCCTGCAGTTTTTGTATACAACTTCAAGCGTAACCGTAACACAGTTTAGTTTTAGGTTTTAAGGACTGATGTTGGCTATATATTTCCATAGGAATGCTTGTATCTGTGACACTGGAGTACTTGAGAGCTCCTTAAAAATATATGGGGTTAAAATATTCCAATCTTTTCTTCTTACCATGGGCTAATGTTACATTCCATTCCAGAAAACAAAACTACTGGCATGACCTGGTATTGGAGCACAAGCAACAGCAACTGGCAAGTAACTTCTGGCCTGGAGCCAAAGAACCACAAGGTTACATCTCTACATACACCAAATCAGTCTCTGTATCCTCTCTTTAAAAGCACCTGACATTTTCCTAAGATTCTGAGGACATCTGAGAAATTGAGCAATTGAGCAATTTTTCTTTGTCTTCTTTTCTCTCTTGCAGACAAACTTTCAGTAAATTATACACTCAGTCCATGAAGATGCAGACTGACTGTGATTTCAGAACGGGCTGAGTTAAAAGTGTGTAAACCTGGAGTGACAACTGCACAGTCAGTGATGTTCCTTTAGATTCAGAATGGTTCAGCTGAGATCAGATTCCAGCCAAACTGACATTTATGTGTACAGAAAATGTAGGTCTCCTTCCAAAGACCTGCCACTGCACATATGAGGGATGTGTGAGGCAGAATTCCTGCAGGATTCCTCTGTATCACAGGTTGTCAGGCATTCAAACAGTTAATTTATGGTTACTTTCTGCGATTCTGCTTACTGTGGTTCCATAAGTGGAGAACATATGGTTTACAAAATACTATCTCCTCTGAGCTACATCCCCGTGATTTCAGCTAAGGTCAAGTTTTACAGATTAAATATTACCCTTCTACAAAGTGTCTGCCTTATGTGTCTTGAGATCTGGAATTTAAAAATAAATCAGCTTGTCTTAGTCCCTCAAAACATTTATCCTTTCAAAGAATGTAGGCCATGTGCACAGGCTGGAGAACCATGTTTTGGGATGTGGTTGTTTAGAAAGGATTTGAGGTTCGTGAGAGAAAATCAGTCATACTGAGGCATGAGTGACTGAGCTTCATTCAAAGCACTGGGTTGTCATAATCCTTACAATTTCAAGTGGGAATCCCAAGTAGGAGCATGACAGTATGTTCCTTTGAGCCAAGAGTGTCCACTCGTGGTGTCCTTTCATTGAGAGTAGTGTTAAGAAATTCAGAAGAATTCAGTTGAGAATAACATAACAAACTATCGAAGAGTGGTAAGGAAGGGGGGAAAAATCATTTAAGAAAACCTTTAAAGGCTATTTCCAGCAGCTTAGTGTGCTTAATTTAATGAAACCAAGGTTAGTAATGTCATGAGCACATCTCAGAGAATTTATTCCACCTGATCTTAACTGATCTAGTGTCACCTAGTGTAGGTCACCTCTTCCAGGCCTGCTGTGTAACTGAAGGAAAGTGTCATCACCCCAGGATGCTTTTCCTCCAGCAGAAAACAAATGTCCCAAACAACCTAGATAAATCATTATCTGTCTGCATGGGCCACAAGGGGAAAGTAAATGATTTATTCAGACTAGACACCTGATACTGAGACAAGTGAATTAAAAGGAGATAAATTCTCACATACACTGCATCTGAGCAAAGCTATGCAGTAGCTTACTGGAGCAGGCCAGGGTTTAATGAGATCTGTCTGCTAAAAGTTGAAGGTGGACTAAACCAAGCTATAAATAAAGCAAAGGGCTTTTAAAACACTAGAGAATTTACTAGATTTACTAGAAAATGCAGCATATTCTTCATGACTGATCATTTTAAACACAAGATTTGCTGGTTTTTTCCACAAGACGCTTTAGCTCAAAAATTTAATTTCACAGATGTCTCATTAATTTAGTAGTGAGATTCAACTGCCTTAAGTTAGGAATCTAAACATATATCATTTACAGCTCAAATCAGCACCTCAGGCCGAGGTCCTTTCATTAAAAAAATAAGCTTTTTCAGAGGGTACTGTTTTCAATCCTAAAAACAGGCAGAGAATTGTTTGCCAGAAGAATCTGTCTCTTTCCACTGTTTCTAAAATGTGTGCTGTACAATTCACATTGATATGGGACATTGAACTTCTGTGTAGGTGAGATGGTTTTCATACTGGATGGTTTCTCCCTGGTCTGACAGGTCATGAAACTCTGACCAAAGTGACAGTCAGTGCTTTCACATCCAGTCATAGTTTGTACATCTTACTTCTCACTCATGCAGAGCTTGTCATACAACACCACAGAATTCCCTTAATTTCTCCTATGCATATAATTGTCTTTCAGTGCTCTTATATATATATGTTGACTGTTAAAATACAATTCTGTTCAGTTACATGACCATGTGGGAACAGCAATATTTTATTTATTGATTCGACTCCAATGCCCATTCTAAGAGGGATTAACTTATTTTCAGGTGTTTTTATGGAAAATAGAAAAAACTAAGCTATTCCCAGTTTTCTACTCTAGAAAGTCTAGTAAAGCAGGATAAGCAGGACATTTTTATTAATGCATCCTCACCTGCAGGAGTTCATTTGAAGAATCATCAGGCCTCTGTCTAATAGCGTAAGGACAAAATAATGATTATATATTCCCAGTCCACCATTAGAAAAGTATTTGTTTCACTTCTATCCTGAATAATTTGAGAAGAACGTGTGGAAAGAATGCTCTTCCTGTTCTGGGTCTTGTCCTCTATTGTTCAGGCCTTTGTTTAGAGGGAATCTAAAATGCCACTGCACAGTTATATCTCACCTTAATGCACTCAGGCAAAATCTCCCTCTCCATTCTCCATGTATGCTTCACAGACATTTTTAGAGGCACAAAACAACCTCAAAATGCCACCTTGCGGAAAAAAAAAAAAAGGCATTGGTAGCAGATATTTCTTCTGACTCTTGATTGACAAGAATATGACTCTTTCTGAAGACTCCAAATTGCCCTTTATCTTCATTAAAGGCAAAAGTGGTTTCAGAGTTCTTGTTATTGTAGAAGGCTTTGAGTTCATGCATTGAATCAGTGGCAAAGTTGACAGTGAAAATAAATTGCCCTTTATCTTCATTAAAGGCAAAAGTGGTTTCAGAGTTCTTCTTATTGTAGGCTTTGAGTTCATGCATGGAATCAGTGGCAAAGTTGACAGTGAAAAGCTGCAAACTATCCCCCAAGATCACCCCCACTCTATCTTTCTTGCAGAGATCCTCAGAGAGAAGGACTGGGTTTTGCAGAGAGAAGCAGCACAGTCTATGCAGAAGAACCACATTTATGTCTCTGCTAAATGCTTTATGCATCTGCAGTGCTGGGACCAGATTTGCCTCTGCATGCCAATTTTTCAAAAGAAAAGCCTTGGCTTTTCCAGATTAGTGGTGGGATATGTTTCAGCCAGACAAACAGATCAGATACGCTTCCATCTGTACTGAGCCTGGACATAAACCTTTAAAAAAATGTCCCTTCACAAAAACTTCTGCACAAATTATAACAGCTCTCCACCCCTGAGAAACCCTAAATATGGGAAGAACATGGTCAAATGTACTCTGAGAAAATCAGTGACAAGCATCACTAATAGAGCAGATCAACACACGAGTTGAGTGCCTCGTCTTTGGGGCCATAGGATGCTCGTGCTCTGTGGAACAACTTGCAGCAGAAAGGCCAGGTATTGACTCTGGCCCTGTTTCCCAGTGGAGGCACTGGCAGCTTACAAAATGCAGAGGCTCAGCAATAGAGGAGAACAAAAGCATACCTACAGAGAAATTCAGCAGAAAACCCCCGCCATCTCTTCAGCTGATGGCTACATCTGAATTGGTTATCTAGATTCCCTGGATAGATGATGAACGGAAGCATTTGTCCAATACCAGTTACATGCCCTACATGGCTCTTCTGACTACAAAGTGCATCCCCTTGACTAGCTCAGGCATAGATTCCTGTGAAACCTATCCCAGAGAAATTGTCCGACAGTGCAAAGCCACTAGGGCACAAAATTACCTGTGACAGAAGCATTAGGCCCATCTTCTATTCTGGGTGCACAGTTGTGGCTGAAACACACTGTGTGGCCTCTTCACAGTTAAAGAGAAGGTTTAATCCTGCTCAACAGATGCACTTCCCTGATTTGAGGCTTGTCCACAGGAACAGACTTTGGCGGTGACCTTTTATGGGAGTATATTCAGCCACAATAATACAGTGCAGAGGGAAGTGCTTACAGTAAAAACCACAGATGTTCATCACAAAATGTGGTTTCATCAACTACAACATATTACAAAAATGTACAAGGTCTTTAAATTGCAGAAAAGCTTATGCATTTCAGAGCCACTGAAGGAAAGTTCTCATGGTAGAGAATATTCCAAACTGTATAACCTGTGAAGTCATCACTGTTACCTAAACTTGACATTTCTGCTTGTTTTCTTTGTGTTCTCTTTTGCACAAAGCAGGCAGCTGACAAAAATGTCAATTCCTTCCAGTCGTTGTGAGTCTGAGGAAATACATTTGGAACTGGTTTATGTCCTCTAAATTACAACAATAACATTGTGTGTGGGTGTGGGTGTGTGTGGGTGGGTGAGAAAAAATTTAAACTATCAAGAGCAAGACTAAAAGGTGACAAACTTCTAAGAAGAACAAAATCCCATGTTTGGGTTATCTCAAAGCCAAACATAGCTGAAACAATTCTCCAGAAGAGCAGAATCAAATGACAAGGAATAAAGCGTAATTGGCTCAAGAAGTCTTATCCATGAGTAATATAAAACTTGCTCATAAACAAGTACTATAAAATTTGTGATATCTTTCTTTCAAGGAAAGTAACAGTCAGAAAACAATTTCATGTTTTTTAAGTGAAACTCACACATTAGGCAAATTTTCACCTTTGTGGACCAATAATCTTGGTTTTAATTGACTTCTTTATCCTAGCTTCAAATAATAGAAGATTCACTGCACCGTAAACTATGGATACTGGCTACATTACTATGACATGTGCTATTGCTCTGGCTTGCCTCTGTGTGACATGTCATAAATGCACTAACTATCAGCACCGGATTTGTCAGGGAATTGGAATAGGCAAGGGGGGAAGTGAGCAAATACTCTAAGTCTGCCACTGTGAGTAATCACAAGTCCCATCCACTTGCAGGGGTGATCTTGGGCTGTGTTGTGTTTTAGGAACAGCACTCCCTAGTTCAGTGCCCCCTTACAAGGAGACTCTCCCAAATCAGATGTCCATTGCTTGTTCCGACCTACAATGGGAGACACAAAAGGCAGAGATTATGGGCTGAGATAAGAACAATTTACTGGAAACAGCAATGAGATAAGAAAATTAACAGTCACGGCAGCAATATAATAGCAACAGTGTACAAAGAGAGGGTGATTTACAAGCAGAATACTCACTAAACTGAGACAGTGGTAGCTGGTACATCCACCATGTTTTGCCATGACTGGAAATGGTGCCCCTTCCTCTCAGAAGTGTGAGAGTTGTTTCCCCCACCCCAGACATGGTGTAAGATGGTATGGGGTAACACTGTGTTTGCCACACTCACATGGCTCCAAACTACCCTCTCAAGGGCTACTGGGAAAATTAACTCAGTCCTTGGCTGGAACTAGGACAGCCTGCAATCCATTTTTAGAAACACATAGTGCCTAGAACCCAACTTCTAGGCATTCAGCAGCAGAAATGTGGGAAATACTGCGGGGTTCAACATTACCTTCAAGACCACCCTTCTCAGTGGACCATAGTGGCATGGGAGGATGGAGGGCACAGAAACCCTTCCTTTTTGAGATACTGCAGATCCCTCTGATTTCAGGAGAAACACTCCTAGTTGCTGGAGGGAAGCAGTCAGGCCTTCTTTCCTCATCTATGGCTCTGGAGGAAACAGCAGATGCATCTCCAGAACCCTCAAAGACTGGCAGAGGAGCATCCAGGAGAACAGCCCAGGGCATGTTGCCCAGCAGCTTCCTGTCATGCATTCCAGGATAGTCTCCTAACAGTGATTGGGGCTGCCATCTGGATGGACACAAATGTGGATTTTAGAATGGCCACAGGTTAACATTTAGAGGAAACACTGACTTCCACTCTGTGTTTATTCTGGGGATACAGATACTTTCTGTCCTAGTTATTTCTGCTTTTCACACTTTTCATGGCCCCTACAGAAATGTTTTCTGGCTCTGCAATACTGTCAGTAGGCAGGGTCATCTCACTCGTTGTACTTGTGTTGTCATTTTTTTTCTAGCACAGATAGAAAGTCAGCAATGTCACAGGATTTGCATACAGCTTGCTCTTCAAGCATAGCCTTTAATAGAATCACAAAATGACTGACATGCAAGAAATTATTAGAGAGAACATGGAAATATAGCCACCAAATGCACAGGTCACTCACTGCAATTTGATAGAGGGCAAAACTCACAGTGCAGTACCAAGTTCATATGATTCACAGCTAATTCAATGACACCTCTTACACACAGGAAAATTACAATCCACCACAAGAATTTCCTGCCGTTTCTATCTTTTTGTCTTAATAGTCTCCAATATTTAATATTCCAGCTACACAGCATTTAAATAGTTTTTAAATAGCCTCCCCATTCTCAAAGCAAAGATTTTCAGCCTTCCCATGCCTTAAAGTCACTTAGTCATAAAGAATTGTCACCCTTCTCATAGTCTCAGCACATCCTGTTTGTCCAGCTACAAAGACAGCAAGGAAAACTATGAGCTCATTAATTCTCTTCTCAAGTCTGAACCAAAAGAGCAGTCACTGAGCAGGAGTAACCAGCAACATACCCTCATGATGCACACAGCCTATTGCTGATTTGGTGCTGGTTGTTTCCTAGGAGCTGAGCAACCCTGCTGGTACACCAGAATTTTATAAGTGTCATTTTTTAGTAGCTCCCAAATAACTCCTATAACAAATATTCACTCAATCAAGCAATTAGATTGGGAAAAAAAAATGTTAGTATTTTTTCTATGTAGTACTAGAGCTAATATTGAGAGATTTTTAAACAAGCATTTCTGATTTCATTGCAACGAGCAATGTCTGCCACTGTTATGGCCACTAAAATGTTTTGACTACCATGCCTCATTTGCAGCAACCATAAGTTCAGAACTGAAATACAAAGCAGGAAAACAGCAAATATTTGAATGACTTATTGGGTTCTACATCAGCATTTTCATGTTTCCTCCAGTCACTGCTAAATGACCACTCCTCAGTTCCAAACAAAAGCTAGCTTTTCATTGATGCTGACTGCTTCTTTTCACATTAAATGTGTTTCAGCTACACCTCTGTCATTTTAGACACCCTGGACAGATCTACATAACCTAATCTCCACACATCTCAACCCACTGTGCCCTGTATCCTACTGACCAGACAAGAAAGGCAAACAACCATTTCTATGCAGAGAGACAGTACAGCCTTGGTGAATGTGGGGGACTGTGAGCAGGTAAGTTAATGACAGAATTCTGCTGATTCTTCAGGAATGATTTCTTCATTATTTAATATCATCTCAATGATTAGAATGTCATTATTGTCAGCCATGGCTGTTAATAACTTGCTGTTGCCTTACCTCATGGTCTGCTTTGTTACAGTATCAAGACAAAGATTTGCCCCATCTAATTTACATGTTCATCACACAGTCTAAGCTAATCAGCTAGGATTTTCCATAACCAATGAAGTATATCTAAAATACATATCTAAGTATCTTTGAAAAACTTGCTCTGTGATGGTGTCTGTTTCTCTCCCCTTATATGAAAGACATTAAATGACTGTCTTTGATAGCCTAGTTCCCCTGTGTGTTCTTAATTTAGCTTTGACAGCTAGAGTTAGGCAAGACAGATTTCATATTAAATTGCCTTTTAGACTTACATTCAGTGACTTATTATAATTAGCATATGTAATATAAATTCTTCCTGATTTCCTTCTAAAACTATTTATTTTAAGCCATGCATTGCTCGGTTAATTCACACATCAGAATTGGTCTTTCAGAGCTGTGGCACTTCACTGAAACATTGTTACTGAAACAATGGAAATGAAGAACAATGTATACAGCAGATTCTCATATTCTAAGATAGATAAAGCAAAAATGTGCATTAACCAACTTTTCACAGAAAGACCAAGTGAAACCACTGGATAAACACCTGTCCAGAAAAATTATTCCAAAGGTGACCACCATGAGCCAAACTCCCCATTCTCCCTCATTTAGCTCCTCTCACCAATTTCATTGCTTCAGATTACAATTATGTAAGAAATGTTTTCACAGTATATTTATTTCCAAAGTCCCTTTATTACAAGGATTTGTTTTCTCTTATTTAGTGCTTCCAGTTTCATCGCTGAGTAGAACACAGAGTATTTGTAGCTATGCAGGTAGCAAGGATCCCTGCTAGATCCATGTTGTATTAACCCATCAACATAAAAGGGATGAAGACCACCCCAAACCAGTCCAGCCCCAGTCTGCCCCACTGCAGGCAGCTAAGGGGAGAAGATCAACAGCAAGTCAACCAAAGCACACAGATGACTTGTGGACATAGCACATTTAACAGAAATGTTGCATTCTTACATAGTTCTATCCAGGACAACTTTGCATCTATCTTGGCTCAAACTGGATCTGAATGCAATCATTTTTGAAATATCATCATTACATTACTTGAAGGGGCACAGTAAAAACAGGTTAAGACTATCCTGGGTCTAGAGAATATGGGGTGATTAAGTCCTATGGTCTTTGTGCAAGACCTTAACCCGCATTATAAATATACAATTCCTGTTGCAAATAGCAAAGTTAAACACGTTCTTTGCAAACGGCAGCAGCTGGACCATGGAAAGGTCAGCTGTGTGTGCAGTGGGTCTAGCTGAAAGGTCACAAGAGAGGCAAATAACGGTGATCTTTAGCATGGTCCACACCATTTCTCCCTTTGGAAAACACACACTAAGTCTCTCTGGCCAAACCTCTCCACATCCTCCCTGTGTGCAGAGAGAGGAGGATGAAGGGTCAGTGCACATCACTTGTGGCTCTCTGCTAGGGGCTGTGCTCCAAGAGGTCTTCTGCCAGTACAGGCAGAGAAGAGACAGAGAGCCCAGCTGGGTCACATTGGGTCCACAAGCACATTACAGACATAGCCAGTCTATCTTTCTTAATGCTTTTCTTGGTTTAAGTAATTTTTGTTAGTTTTTTTATTAAAATTGTGTATACTACCCACATGCACCAAGGCTCTGAAATACAAAAATTTTCATACACATATGGAAAGACAGGGTGTTTACACTTACTGTACTTTACCTCATGCTCTGCAGTTAATCATGCTTCAGAGCAAACCTCTTAAAATCTAACATGATTTAAGAATGGAAATTATAAACTCATAGGTAACTACTTCAGAATTGAGACTCAATTAGTTGATGCTTGTTGACCATATTTTTTCAAATATGAGGAAATAGCTGTAATTGCACACTAACCTATAAATAACAAAGTTATACATTAAAAATAAATAATATTTAATAAATAATAATTATCAATGTTATGATCATTGATATTTATATTATTATATAATATTTATAGTATATTATTAATAATATAATAGTAATAATCATTCAATTGATAGATAATTAACTATTAACAATAATTAAACTACTAAATTATTATTAATGAATTAATAATTAATAATTAAAATTTTAAATATTTTCCAAATAGTTTTCTAATTGGTGGGTTCCAGGAAATTTCACTTTGCTGTTAAGAAAATATAATACCTTTGAGAGTCCGGTTCTGTACCTTTTAGAGTTCAGCTCTTAATCCATGCATTTCTTAATCTATTTCTTTGCTCCAGAGAGGTCTGTCAGGCCAAGTCAAGCCAGCCTTTAGAAATGATGATGCTCAGTGAAGCGGGGCAGGGAGCACCCATGCAAACTCCACTACTGGTGGGAATGGGTTAGGGGTTGAATTCTATATGCATAATTGTGAACTGGTTTCCATTTTAAGGTAGACAGAATTAAATAAAATATAAAGGTACCTACTGTATAATAGTGTATATATAAAATAAGGTAGAATGGTTGCACTGAATCACAGGAATTTATAGAAATAGACAAAAAAACAAACTCACCTGCTTAATTTAAGAACATCACCAATAAAAAAGAAGGCAGAGAAAAACATTTATATAAAACTTGTTTAAATGCCACCAAGGAACAGTGTACAATAGACAAATTTAGCATTTTGCCCATGAAAATATTCTCCAAATTAGCTGTTGATTTATTCCCTGTGGCATGTTGCTTGAGAGATTGGAAGGAAAAGTCTTTTATTCTCTAAGGATTATTTCCAGCATCCCTCAAACCCAGAGGCTGAGCAGAAGGCAGCTGAACTGGAGGTGTTTTTCTGCCCTTCCCTCCCATGTCTCAGGCTGCTGCCCCAGCACCTTCAGCTGCATGCACGGGAGTCGTGGTGAGCTCCAGGCGTGGCCCTCGGCTCTCACTGAGGTCCCATCCCACTGCCAGCTGGTGACAGAAGAGTCATTTGTCCTTATGGCCCACACTCAGACAACAGACACGCAGCTACCACACACAGCACAAGAATCAGCTGGACATGGATTTCAATTTCACTGCACCAGAGGGAAAGAAACCCATGTTCTTTCTATGAACTCCTCTCCTCAGCAGAGAGAGCCACCCCCCATGCAATCACTGCTAGACATTTTTTTTATTCAGTAAGCCTCTCAGAGATAAACAACTTTGCTATTAGTGCATTGCAATGAAAATAAAATCCATGGCAGATGGTTGCCAGTGAGTCTTGTTTAAACACTTCACATAAAAAGGGAATGGCAGAGAGACACAAGTGTAAAACAGAAATTGGTGGAAATTAACAATGTTATGAATTCACCTTTGTCTTACAGACCCCTTTAACCATGGAAAACTCAAGATAATTGAAGATTTGCCCCTTTCTGTTTCTTCCACTCTAAAAATTTTGTTAAAGTCTATTTTACATACAAAATATACTTTTTACTTCCGTAAAAAAATGTGAATAAAGAAGTCGAGGAACATGAAATAAATATATACATGATATGCCTCCTGCACAGGAAAGGAAATAGTAGAGAAATGTTTTTTTATTATTATTATTCTTAAAACTTATTGTAGAGTTGTAGGGTTATTGAAAGAGATTATTACTGTCATCTTAATCACTAAGGATGAGCTATGTTGTTTAGACACATATTCTAAGAAAAAAAGCCTGAAATTGGAGCAAAATGGAAGGATAACTATTTTTGCAAGCAGCTCACACAGACTAATTTCATTGAAGATTAATATATTTTAATGATTTATTTTATATTTAATTGAAAACAAAAGCCACTTACCTCTGTTATAAGGACTTAATGAAAGACAAGAATATATGGTTTAATACTCATGTGTGTCCCTATGCACCTTTAAGTACCAAGTTTATTTCAGTGTTTTATTACCAGCTGTCTCAGTGTTCCCACAAGTAATGGTCAGCCCAGCCAAAAGCTGCCTGTGATAGAAATTGTGAGGAGTCCCAGGCTAACAGCATACAGTGTATCAACACATTCTCTTTTATGAGCTTTAAAATGGATTTTTCCAATTTCACAGTAAGTTGCTTTGTTCTTCTACTATGGAGATGAATAGAAGTGCTATTTTTGTACCATGTTATATAATTTTGTCAAATATCTTCATTAAACTAGATCAGTCCTACTCTTTTCAGAATCTACTACTTCAGTTTTATTTGCATCTGTCAAATAAATTTGTAGATATTGATCAAAGATCTCTTAGAGCACCTTTTCTTCCTGTAACTCCACCTTCCAGCACTGAGGACAGAAAAAGCACATGACAAGATCTAGGAGTATTGTTCCTTCATTTCCCTCTTCATCACCCCTCTAGCTTTGTGGTGGGGAAATCCCATCAAAATACCCTAGATACTCCTCTGCCTTATATTTTTATGAGAACACAGCAAGATTTGGAGAGACTTTCCTTGCACCATGGCCATCTCTGCAGTGTTATTCCCAGTGAGGATGTTATCAGCCTTAGGCTGTGGCAGTGACCATCATAATCCACTTCTAGCCCCAGACCCCTGCCCACCAAGGAATAGGATGGGGCAAGATGAGGATGTATGGCAAAAAAATTATGGCAAAAATTTGTGACAAATGGTATGATTGTAATCAATGACCAAAAAAAATGAATGACAAAACAAAAAAGTTAATGGTAAAACAATGAAGGAATGAGAATGCAAAACAGATAATTAGGTGTACAAAAAAAAGACAAGATCCAGATTGTGAAAAGTAAAAAAAAAAACTATTTACAGAGAACAGTATATTTCTCACAAAGCCACAAAGCACTGCATTCTTGCTTTATTATCCCAGTATATTTCTCACAAAGCCACAAAGCACTGCATTCTTGCTGTAACTATAAAATTTATTTGGATAATAAACCCAGACCAACTTCAAACTACATAACATGTCGTGCAACTAGCACTTGTTTTGAGGACTCAAGTTGGAGAAAATCAGGGTGGAGTCAATGCCACTGAAACAGGGTCTCTGCTGGGTGAGTTTCTACTCCAATCAAAAAAGAGCAGGAGTGCCTGCCAGTCCCCACTACACCAAAAGGTACAATTTTAATTCTCCAAAGGAGAATGATGCTCTAAATGAAAGAAAACTGATGGGGAAAATTACATATCTTTCAGGAACACTTTTCATTAAATTGGGTTTTTTCCCATAAAATTTGTGTGTGGTTTTCCCTCCTAGTGCTATCCAAAATCCTGGAAAAGCTGGAAAAGATGACAGACTGTCCGTTCTCTAAAAGTGATATTTTCCTTGTACCAGGGAATTCTTTTTTAATTTTTTTTTTAACCACTACTAAAAAAATGAAGCAAATTAAGCCAAAACTTCAAGGTAAAATTTTTTGCCACCTTACTGGGTAAAGTTATCAAACCACTTCTTTTTTTCTCTCAGAGAAAACAGGAGTGTTTATGCTACAGCTCTATCATTACTACTTCACCTTTAATTATGTTACCTTCAAAATCAGTGCAACTGTTTTTCTACCAAATACTTGAATACTAGCAGGGGTTTGTAATTAACTTTTCTATGCCTTTTTCCCTTCTCAGTTGTGAATCTAAGTGTATTGTCTTTTAGTCTTCATGATGATATAGAGTGCTATCACCTAATATGATCAGCTAAGAAAATAGTCTATTTTACTTTTTTAACTCACTAGCAACTACAAAATGTAGTATTTCCTGGCAAGAATAAAAACTGAAATATTCTGAAAATACTGCAAAATCAAGGAGTAGAATTATCTGTAACTGAACAGGATTTTTTTTCTTATTACAGAAATAAGTCAATGTGCTTTCAGTGCTGTCCATTTAAACTATGTAGTGATTTTATGAAATCAAAGGAGAGCAAATAGTTTCAGTTTGGAAAGTGAAGTGTTTTAATTTGAAAAATGTTGAAATTAACCATTGTGGGAAATGGTTTTGATTATTGTTTCCAATCTGCAAAATAAATAAAAAAACCTCACAGAATGTCTCAGTATCTTTTTACTTTCACTTTTTTCCCCAAGCCATTTTTCTACATTTTTCCCTCAAAACATTCCCTGTAATTCTGTTCCTATATTCTTATTCTTATTCATACTAGTCCTTATTCTTTCAGACCTACTCATTGCTGATCTCTTTTACCCTCTGGGTATTGAGGGAAACAGAGAGTAGATATGAATGCCTAATAAAAAAGCATGAGCTTAATAACGTTATCAAGAAAACTAATTAAATCTGTTTTCTAACCTTTCTAACCCAGCTCTGTTTTTTGTAAAACAATGGTAAAGGAAATCAAAGGTAAGCTGATGATAGTCCCAAATATGGCTTAATCAACTACTGCAAGAGAGGTTTGAAAAGTCCATGGTCTGTGACAGAAGATTTCTGGGCATTTTCTGTTCTAGGATAAACATTTTTCCCCAATGTCTCATTTATCAAACTGCTGAAAAATGATATTATGCTCTTTTTCTCAAGTTATAAATGTATTACAATTGACATTCTGCCAGAGAGAACTTTAAACCCATACATCTTCAATATAGCTCAAACCCCCAAGCTTTCTCAAATAATTTCCACTCTGTTGAGCTATCAAGTCTATTTGTCTTTTGCATTTGTAGGTGATCTTGCTCCTATGTTGTTGGGCTCATAACAATGTGTCAAAGCAGACAATAAAAAGTTCTACTTAAAACTGAGTCTTTCTGCCAGAAGCTGGGACTGCTGTCATAGCCACAAACACCCTCAGGGGCAGCCCATGTGCTCGGTACCATGAGAAATGTAAACTTTGCAAACTGCCTTAGGGGCCTTGCCAATTCCTAGAAAAAGCATTGCTCAGAGGTTGGGAATAACCCTGTGGCCTCCACAGAAAGGACTTGGAAGGTGATTTCAAAGACCACAGCAAAGCATAATCAAGGACATATGAAACAGATCTGTAAAAGCAAATGCCTGCATTAGAATGTTTTGTTTTCTAGTTCTACACATTGATACAACAATGATATCTTATTAAAATCAATGGAGTTTGACAAAAGAATTAGAATAAAACATTTTAACTAAAATAGTTTATACTTCAGTAATGTGTGGGAGAGATTGAAAGCATCAGTATCTTTCTGAACATATAAATGTGCACTCTACTTTTAGCAGACTACACTTTGCATTTAAATTATTTTATCTACTTCAGTACTTTGGGTCTGATTCCTCTTTTATCTGTTTTTATTCAGTGACTTCACTTGAATAAAAATACAGATTAGGTGGCACTGAAAAGTATTGTGAATTTCTATTCATTTTTCAGAATTTTGACATCAGAATATACCTCATATTTCTCAAGGTATTTTCAAAGTGAAATGAGTGAGAAAAAAAAATTTTCAGAGACTTTCATAAGAGCAGACTCTTGTTCCTTGTTATTCCCCATAGCAGCATCCTTTTTGCGATTGTAAAATCTCACCAGTTTTCTTGGTTTATTGTTTGTAGCCCTATTATGTTTATAGAAGCCATGGATTTCATTAACTCAGCATACAAGATATACTCTTCTTATTTTTTAAATTGTCTCTGGGCAAATAGTGCTGTTCCTGGGGGAAGTTGAATTGTTTGTGTTGAATCTGTAATTCCTTCAGCTTTGTACTGTAAGAAATACAGAAGAAAAATCCTTCTTTCAAGGCTGCTTTTACTGCCTCACCAGGCTAGGACGAGGGGGCATAATGTGGAGTAATTTTCTCCCTACTCTCTTTCCTATTTTAACTTGTATTTATCCATTTGTTTTACTACTTTCTTCAGGCAAATTGTGGTGGTTGAAGGCAAAGGGTTACCTGATGCTCTGAGGGTAGCAAAGAAAATGCCTCAAGTGCTTGCTAGTGAAGTTTCTACTCCCACCAGGGGAGTTTGGGGACATTCCAGTGCTCTGTGAACTTGGTTAACCTCAGTGCATCCTGTGGGTGAGTGCATTTCAGCAGTGCTGCAGGTGCTGGTGATGCCCCCAGGGACCAGAGCTCTCCTGAGCCCTGGGAAAGCAGCTGAGTGCCTGGAGCAGGAGGCAGCTCTCCCAGTGCTCCCAGTTTAACTAAGGGAGGAAGGCAAGCTCCTCCACACAGGAAGTTGTCAAAGAATCTCAGTTGTAAAGCTGCAGTGAACTGCTGTCCCAAAGCTCAGGCACTGCCTGACAAGGCAGGAAGCCCAGTGACACCAGGCACTAGACACCATGTGTCCATCTTCCCTCATGGGGAACACTGCTTTCATTTAGGTACATATGGATTGACCTAAACACTGCTTGATAGTCTTGATAACATGCTCCAAAAGCCTCTAAGAGCACTTGCAAGTTTTTTGGTTTTTTTTGTTTTTTTTTTCAATACATGCCACACATCTCATCAGGGGCTGTTTTCAAGGGTCAGCCTGAGAGATCCCAGCAATTTTTTTGGTAGCACTTAGCCTAGGCTAGGCAGACAACCTGCAGGCACGTGCCACTCCTTGGATTCAAAGTGCCCATTGACTTTTTCTTGTGTCTTTAGTGAGAAAAGGTGGACAGAATTGAAGTGTTTGTCAGCCTGAAGAAGAAAAGGCTGAGGAGGGAATGACAGCAGTCTTGAAAAGTTTGCCCAATGATCAGTGTAGCAAAAAGACATTAATGGGAATCTGGGGCCATTAGTTGCTAAAGTTTCACTTAGTTGTCAAGGAACTTTTTCTAATAGTAAGGATCACTAATGACTGGAAACATTGCCAGTAATGATTTAGGCACATTTAACTCTGCCTAGGGACAAAGAGAGATTACATAGCCTCTGAAGATCCTATTTTACTATTAATTCATTTAGACTAGGCATTATGGCTTTTAATGTGCAGCCTTTCAATCTGGATGTATGCTTTGTCCATACTGGTCTTTGGCTCTATTTCACTGTGGAAATGAAGAAATTTATTTCTCAGTCTGAAAATCATAAAGCCTTTTTCAGAAGCTCATGCCTGCATATAAACTAAGTAGCACTAAGGCTGCTCAGCCACAGCCTGTCCTGGCTCTTGTCAAACTGCAGAAACACAGAAGACCTGAGGCTTGAGATGGTCTAGTGCAACCCCCCTGCTCAAGGAGGGTCATCCTGAGAAGGCTGTCCAGGATCATGCTCAGAGTGATTTGGAATATCACAGAATCACAGAATCAATTAGGCTGGAAGAGAGTGAGATCTGGGAGACCACTGGAGGACAACTTCCATCTGGCTACACCCTCCTGTCAGGGAGTCGTAGAGAGTGATAAGGTCACCCCTGAGCCTCCTTTTCTTCAGGCTAATAAAGAACGGATGCTCCACAACCTCTCTGCACAGCCTGTGCAAGGTTTAATCACCCTCCCTGTAGAAAGGTGTTTTTCTGTATTCTGAGGGAGTCTCCTGCATTTCAGTTTGTGTCCACTGCCTCTGGTCCTGTCAGACCTCTGAGATTAGCCAGCATCCCTCTTCTTTACTCTTGTTCGTCAGATATTTGTACTTGTTGATGAAATTTGTCTGGAGCCATCTTATCTTTAGGCTTAATGATCTCAGCTCTCTTGGATGCTCCTCTGTGGGAGGCTCCCATTCCTTATGGTCCTTTGCTTGACTTGATTTCTCTACATCCCTGTTTCTCTTTTACTTGAGAACCCAGGCCTGGACCCAGTACTCCAGGTATTTCTCACCAGTGCTGGAGATAGTGACAATGAGAGAAATAATAAAAAGAAACATAAAGTGGATCTGAAATTCAAGGAGAGAGTAGTTGTTATGAGGCTATCACAACTGTCCTGCTAACTGCATGGGATCAATCAATAAGATGTAGCTGTGATGATATCATATTTCTAAAGTTGCCTTTTGTCAGCAGAATATGTTATTATTCATTAGTCTGAAGGAGGGTGAGATAAATTCCATTTCAGAAAATTTTCTTTTTTCTGAGGATGCTAGTCTTCTCTTTTTTTTTTTAATTAAATGAACTTTTTATTTTTTCCTAAACTTCTCAGCAGCGTTATTAAAAACAAACACAACACAAAAGACAACCATTGTTTGAAAGGAATTCTTGCTCCTCATTCAGTATTGAATGAGCCGTACAATCAGCCACTAAACTGCAGTATCTTGCCCAGAGATATTTTATACTGCATATAATACCACACTACAAGAACACCTTCCTCTTCCTCATCCAATTAACACACTAGATGTCCACAGAGCTTTTTACAGTGTTTTTAAACCACTTGCAATTGAAATGACACAATAAAAGATGAGAGCTGATTGCAAAAGAATACAGAACAGTTCCTAATGAACAAGAAGAGTATCCTGAAAGCATATAAAGCAAGTCCTTTAGACAATCCCTTTTTTAAATTAGACAGGAATGTTTAATTTTCTTGCAAGGATAAAACATGCTTAATTCTGTCGACCCAACATATGAGCTATAAAAATAATATATATTCTGTCATCCTATCTGGCTGTGTCCCAAAACACAAAGGGTTTTAAGAAAGGTACTTGGAACTAACACATGTTTGTTATGAACATCCCTCAAGACCCAAAATATGCTTATGAAAGGAATTAAAATACTATAAAGAATTCTGTCATTCAATTTATGCCCTCTTCAATAAAATTAAAAAATAACATTTGAATTAATGAAAATTCAAACCACTCCTTAATAGAGAGCTTTATTATGTTAAGAATAGAACATTCACTCATAACACAAGTGAAACATCTGCAGTAGGATACCAAAAAAGAAACCAGAGAAAATTAATGAAAATTCAAACCACTCCTTAATAGAGAGCTTTATTATGTTAAGAATAGAACATTCACTCATAACACAAGTGAAACATCTGCAGTAGGATACCAAAAAAGAAAGCAGAGAGTGTGTTAATCTACAGCCTGAAGAATGATGTGTATTTTAAATTATTTACCAGAGCCTCCAGAGTCCCAGGCTGGGAAAGGGACCACCTTTGGAGTAGCTGAACTCTACCTGGGAGTTGCAGTGTCTCTCAAGACCCTATATGCATTGGAGTCTGCCTCCAGGGTAAGCTTTTCTCTCCCCAAGTGCCACAGACACTGTACTTGGTAATTTGGCACAAACAAATTCAAGATTCACATGATGACACTGACAGTACAGGTAGGATTCATATTGCCAAAAAGTAGATATATATAATATACAACCCATGAAGTCATCTAGACTTCTTTTGTAATTAAGAGAGATAAATGAATATTTCTCAGACTTGACATGTATAATATATTTTAGTCATCTACCTTTAGATTTAGTGAACCATTTTTCTGGAATTCACTAGTCCAGCAGACATAATTTGTCTCAAGTGCTACTTCTTATGCAAAGTCTAATTCGTTTCTGGAAAGGCAAAATTATCTCTAAAGGAAAACACACAGTTTATGCCTCATTTGTATCCACTGGCAGCCCTCAAAAAAGCAAGGCAGCGTAGGCACAGTGCATTAAATGGATAACAGAGGTCACTCTGAACAGCTACTCATTAGTCTGGGATGGCAGGGCCACTGATATGATGCAGGTCGTTTAAAGCAAATACCAGTAGGGCCAGCCCACACTGCACTATGCTTCCTTATATGTCACAGGCATGGTATTTTGGGGAGGTTTCTGGCAATTTTAGTATTTTATCCTCTCTGGATTGTGGAGTCAGTTGCTCTTACTGTCATTCATCAAATCATAAGTGTTTCAGCAAAAGTCATAAAATTTGTGATGACATTTTTTTATTTCAGTGCCCAACATTTCAAACTCTCCCAGGACAGAAGTGATTGAATGGTTGGTCCCAATGACATATTCTCTCTTCATGTGATCCAACCACAGTTTCAGTCCTGAGAGTGCTGCCAAAAATTTAATATCATTTTACATGTCTTTATCAAAATGTCTCAGATCAAGACCGTGGCACGTGAGGTGGCAGGCTTATTTAATTAAAGAGAAGGGGAGACAGTAAATGGGAAAAGGGAAAAAAAAGGAAAAATTTCTGGATTTATTTTTAAACTTTTCTTGTGTCTGAACACCTTCAAAAATCTGGTTATTACTCTGGACTGCAAGGAGACAGAGCACAAGGAAGTGCTCTTCTTCAGGATGACCAAAAGCCAGGAAGTCCTTTGGCCAGACATCCACAAATGCAGAGCAGAACAGCATTGCTGCCTTCCACATGCAACTCTACAAGGAAAAAGAAACATTGTTCAAAAGGAACATTTTCTTGTTTATTAAATAACTCATCCTGTTTATAATTCACACTCAACCGCAAGTGTAACCCAGGTACTTCAGTCCTCCACAACCAAAAGACAAGCTGTGGAAGAAAAGCTTAAGGTGAGGTTTAACAAACAGCAAACATCCTCATAGGGGATGGTATGAAATCAAAAGCCTCCTGTGCTCTCTCAGAGAACCTGCTACATATACCTCTGTCTCATAAAATAGAAAAGACACAGGGGAAATCCAGCTCCTGCTGAGGAGATACCCCTTCCACCAAACTGCAGAAAGCCATGCAAGTCCTTAGTGGATAGAAGTCACTGGTGATGCTATCCTTCATGGTATCCCCCTCCCCAAATCCATATTTTCTTGTGATTGTGTTCACCCTACACATTCCATTGAGAATAGCAAAATGAGAAAGCACAAGAGTTCTGGAAAACACGTTCACGGCTGTGTTGTCTTTTCAAAAATGCCAAAGACAATTTTTTAATGTGGACTTCGGGGCCCTCTAGTGGCATTACAGAAGCATCAGGGAAGAGGAATGGCATCTTTCCCAAACTCAGCCCCACCACTTTCAAACCAAAATACAAACCATAATTAGAGTTCCTCCTCCTTTTCTTCCAGCAGAATTTAAAGTCTTCCTTAGGCTGTGTCTCTGCTTTTTCATCAACGTTTTCAGTGAAGTAGTTCTAAAGTGGGTGTTGCTCTTTGCCATCAACCTTGTAGAGCCCAAGGCTGATTGTGGTCCCAAGAGGTATCCTGAACTGCTCTCATCAGCGGGAAAAACACTCCCAGTCTGTCACAGATGTGGCAAATCTGTAAGCTTTATGACCTCTCAATGCTCATGATTGCTTAATGCTCAATGCAACAAGAGTGGGACATAAAATTGGCTTTCATCTTATTCTGCTTAAGTGCAGTGGCTTTTTTGCAAAGTATACAATTATAGCACAGCTTTTCGAGTCCTATCTTATTCTATTATTCCAAAACCTGGGAACAGATCAATAACCACTTTGAACCTCTCACTGCCATCTATGAAGATGGCCCAGCATGTAAATTAAGCTGTAAGGCTGCTCTACAGCCAGAGAAAGAGCACTCTTCGTTGCCTAAGCCCTGGAGGGATGCTGCAGCAGGACAGCACTGTGTCCCCTCAAATGTCACATGACCTGAAGTCCGTCTCAGGCTTTGCAAAAAAAGCTTCAGCTGAAACACAGCACCATATTCCGCAGTAAAGTAAGGGGTTTTTCAAGTGTTTTCTCTTAAAAGTGCTTGATGTTTTGCAAGACGTGAGTGGCTACAAAGAAGATGGAGACTTTCTGCTTGCAAGGAGTCACATGGAAAAGACAAAGGATAATGGATACAAGTTCATCCTGGTGAGATTTTGATTAGATACAAGACAACCATTTTTTAGAATGAGGCAAATCAGTCATTGGAGTAATTTCCCCAGGAAAGTGATGGATTTCCCAGTGTTGGACTCTTAAGAATAATGAGGGTGCTGGGACATACTGTCTAGAACATGCTTTTGCTGAGAAAGGTTGGACAAAATGATCCCTGAGGCCTCCTTCCACACTATATTCTACAAAATCTGGACAGCTGACTCTTTGTCCCAAAATTTTGGAAGCCAGATTAAAGATTATAAAACCTTTTTAAGCACCTGGAACTGCTATAAAATAGTAGGAGAAAGACTTGAAGGTACTCAAAGAGCTAAAAATAGAGGCAATTTCAGTGCTGCTAAGCCAGAATGTTTGAAATTTATGGTCAATGACTTCCACTGTATAATAAGATTTTTATTAGACTCTTGACAGCGTAGAAAAGGTATTAGGAGTTTCTTTTTACCTGATTTCTGATCTTCAACCTCATGTATAGCATTTTATGTATAAAAGTTTCTTTAGATTCCAGCTAGAAACCTATTTTTATGTAAAATTGGAGATTTCTCCCTTAGAGCTCCAGAGAAAAGCAGCTTCTAGGGAGGGTTCACAATAAAATCACAATTTGCAGCAGGGCAATTTACTGCTGCAGTCTTACTTATATACAACTACTGCAGATGTTCTCAGGTCTACTTTTAATAAAGGAAAATTTCATGCCACATTTTTGTCCAGTGTCAGAAGAGATTTTAGAGCATATACAGGTTAACAAATAGGAGAAAGGTCATGTTTATGCTGCAGCTTAGTTCATGGGCTGCTTTCAGCAACTGTGATAGAAGTCCCCAAAAGTCCCCCCCCTATTGTGGTCAGTGCAGAGGGAGAGGGTTAATTATGAACTAAATCTCTTCAGCTGACCAGTGCTATGACTGTCAGTAATCATTATAGACTTGAGACACAAGATTTGGCAGATGTGACCCTACTCAAAGTTGGTGCCTCTCTCATGGAAGCCTGATTTCACGACTTGGCAATGTTGTAAAGAGGATGCTCGATTCCAGCAAGCTGCAGGTGGCAGCAGACAGTACATATGTACAGCACAACATGTCAAGCAAAGGTTCCTCACCCCGGAAGCAGTCTAGCTGCCTGACAACAATGTTTTGTTGTGTTAAGTCATCAGGAGGAGGCCAGTGCTGCAGTAGGACATTAGTACTGTCTCCGGTAACACTTACCTGTGCAGACACGGTATCATGCTCATCCTCACACCTTAAGTGTGAACTAGCAGCTCAGATCTCCCACAGGGGAAAAAAAAAGTTTATTTAAATGTATCTCCTGTTCAAAGCCTAGTTTCCTTTTTGTCTTGTTGGTTGGGGAGTTTTCACTTTCCTGATTTCACACAAATTATCACTTTTACTTAGTTAACAAAGCATGAAGGCTTGTGCAGACTTGCAAGTTAAAGCAGATTAATGCAGATTGTGAATTTGCACTACCTCAATAGCTATTCCTGTATAGACAAGCCCACTGCTGTTATAGGCTACCGAGAGCAATCCCCAAATCTCTCATAGGATTTGTGATCCCAAGATCATGGCTAAACCAACCCAGTGTACCTCTAGTGGGCAGTCAGGAAAGGACTTTATAAGTGCCCCAGATTCCTTTAATGAAAGAGAGATGACAGGGGGTAAAAAAGGGTAGTGGCCAGATCATTTGAAATGCCTGATATTGGCTAGAGATCTCAGGGGCGCACTTCCCTGGTGCCTTCAGCAGCAACAGCGGCAGCTGTTCTCCGCACTCCTTTCCTAAGAAAAACCTGAACAAAGCAGGAGATGTAACCTTACATACCTTATATTTGATTTGAAACCTGAATGCACTTTTCCTCCCACATGCTGTCATACTGAAATAACAGCTCGTCTGTGAATCCATTTTCCTTTGTGTTCAGGTAGAACATTGTTTCTAAATGACCAAAGTGGAATAAAATGTACCATGAGGAGCCCAAAAGCATCAAATTAGTGGAGAGTAATGTGCAACATTTTCAATTCCTCTAACACTCAAAGATAAAGAAATGAATCAGTGGGATGTTAGGAAGTGTTGTACTAATTGACACTTCTACCTGACTGTGGCATTTTCTTTAGAAGTCACCCATAAAATCACAATGTGCCTGCTCAGTACTTGTGGCAATGTATTGTAACTGTCATAGTGCTTTAGGTACTTCATCCAGAGTATGCTGCAAGTAAAATTACTCCACCTGCTTATGATCTTATTCTATATTGTTCCACATTTTTTCTAAGACCCTAATTTCCTTTGTTTCACAAAAAGATGGTGCAGTAATTACTCTTATTGAAGACCTATAAATGCCACTGTTTTATTTTCCTCTTCTCAAAGGTGCCCATGGCATTTAAAACTATACCTTTTCAAGTGCCAAATAAAAGTAAGGGGAAAACCTAATAAGGAGGAGGAATTATTATTAGATATTTAGCATATTTTTAATAATGTCCAGTCTGTATCTGAATTTCTGGTTGAAATTTCCATTGAAATAAATTAAAATTCTCCCTTTGACTTTCTATTTCTTTATTTTCTTTTAGAATCCTTGTCCAAAATATCTAGTAATAGCCTTTGGCAGTGAGAACATAACTAGTCAGTGGTTGTGTGTTTCTAAATATTCCTTTGTTTTTAGAAGTTAAATAATTTGTATTCTGCTAAGCTCACTACACAGCTTCCTCAGACATGGTTTTCTGGTAGTTTCTAAGCTTCAGCACATCTGTAATGCTCTGCTGCAAACCATAACCTAAAGTCCAGTCACCATGGAAATACAGGAATGTTAAGGGAATGTAATGGAAAATAACTCTAAAATATATTTATATGTCACTACACATTCATTGGACTAATGTGTTTACAACACCGAGCCAGCAACTGTCAACATCACCTCTGTAGGAAGTTACACATGAAGTGTGAAAAGGAACTTTAAGAAAAATCAAAGATGAAAAAAGAGCCTGCAGAAGAGTCATATGTAGCAACTATGAGAGCTTTCTTTAGGAAGAATTTAACAGAGGCATTAAAAATAAGCAAGAGTCAGGCAAAAATTGAACTGAACTTTCCTGTTTGCTCTTAATTATAACATAAAGTCTTGGGGAAAGAATTCTAGCACTGACCCATAATAAATAAACAAACAAATTTCTCTTTATCCACAGTAAATTCTAGCAATCAACTGGAATTTGTCAAAGAACAATAGTTTGGGATGGAGTAGAGGAGAAAGAATTAACTAACAGTTCTGGTGAAGTAGATATTTGTGAAAGATTGTTAATAACGCATCAGAAGAATTTATGTCTTTGGTCATAAAGTAACACTATTTTGTATGGAAAGAGCATCTGTCTTAATGGGAAGATTTTTCTTTATTGCCCAGTGTCACGCTCCTTCCTATAAAGGATGTGTCATGAGCTGGCACCAGGACCAGAGTTCTGGGGGAGATGGCTTCACTGGGATCTTCTAACAGGGACTCTTGATCCCTACACCATCAGGGACTGAGGTCCTCACACAAGTACAAGGTAAACCTGAGTCTGTGTATCTTCACATCACCTCTCTAAAATAAAGAGATGAAAATCTGAGGCACGAAAACTGAATGACTTGCTCAAAACCATCAAAATAGCTTCTGGACAGTGCTGAAAGGCTGTTGTTTAGCTCAGATCCTCAGAGGTCTGCCACTGGATTTATGTGTGCACTGAAGAGAGGCAGTAGCTGCAGCTTATCTGAATGCCAATGTGCTCCACAGAAGGCCTCCCTTCCCCACTGAAGACTCCCCTCTTCATCCAGACTGAGAGCATCTCTATCAATTCTTTGTCCTTGCATGCATTTTCCATCTCTCTGCCACCAGGCAAGCCCAGCAAGCATACCTGCACTTAGGAATTAGGAAGACCAGTCACATCCTTTGAGAAACAGGCCTCTATCACTTGCAGCGTGGAGTTATTTGCACTTTTACAACACAGCTCAAACTGGATTTACATTATAAATTTGAAATACAGGGGACAAAGACCTTCCAGCTTCCTTAAAGGAGTGCTGGAATAGGAATCTGTCCTGTCTTTCTCAACTGTTACAGTGATATCTCTGTTGCTGTTCCTTAAATAGGTGGTTGTTCTCAGCATGCAAATAGTTTCACCAAAATAAGCTGGGGCAATACAAACACTTAAGAATTCTGTGTACAAACTATGTTTCCCCACTGGTTACATTTTCTTCAGTCACTGAAAATATTTGTTTTCTTTCCCTCCATCTCCCTCCATGTAGTTAAGTAATTGGGTTTCCTCTTGACATATTCTGCACTGCTTCCACAAAAACACACCTGGGAACCTCATGTGGGATGTTATTTTTCTTCCTGTGTGATCTATCAGTCACACTAGGACTTCAGCTTGTACTTCAAATCCTGATAAACAAGAACTCAGCATTATAAAGTGGAAATCCATGTTTAAAAGGTACATTCCAGTATAACTTGCCCCATGGTGTTTCAGCTCAGATTTCTCTGTCCTCTAATTTCTCCTCCACTTTTTGGTGTGTTCTTGATAGCTATCTAGAAACCACATGACACACAAATTCAAGAATAGAAACTTTTGAAGATATAAGAGAAATAGGAAATGTCTCATTGCAGACATTTTAAACTGTTTCCCAAGAGTTAAGAAAAGAACTTAAAATACAGACTCATGCGCACACAAACATAATTTTAAATGTTTGAATAACAAGCCTTATGTTTTGTGCCAGGAATGTAGACTGGAGCAGAGGGATTACAAACTTGAATGTGTGACTAAAAATATACATACAGATGGGAGGGTATTAGAATCCATGTTGCTTATTTCAGAACAGATGGAGACTATTCTGTATTACAACTATTATTTGGGGAAAGCACTAAGCTGTGCAATTCCCAAATTTCAATGTAACTACAACAAAGCAGGCAGTATTTTTCGTGTCGGTTATCAGATGGTTTTAGAAGAAATAAGTTTTTTTTTTAAATGCAGCTGAATGATATAAATAGTTCTGTTGCTTTTTTGCAGGTGCCTAAGCTTTGGAAAAACAAGTACCTTAATCACTAGTTCACTCCTTGTACTTAATATGACAGTCTAGTCTACTCTCACTTTTAAAAATCTCTTTTGAAACACTGTTCCCTGGCTCAGGGTTTTCTTATTAGTATTGCAGAGTGATTTTAAGGCACTCAAGCTGATATGATAACATTAAGATGCAAAAAAACTCACAAATATTTAGTTGGCCAAATATCATGGAAAACTTCCTGGTAATTAACTCATTTTTGATCATTAAACAATTATGCATTGGAAGAAGTGGGAACATCAGCTCATAGGGCCTAGTTTGTCATGAGACTAAGATAAATTATATAGTAGGTTACTGCTCATTCTAATTTCAGTGATACACCAGTTACAGTTTGAAACTGAGCTTCAGTGCAGAGCTCTGCAGAAGTGTTTGAACTCTAAAGATTTTTACAATGGTCTCTGAAAGAAACCAGGCTATAACAGAATGGAGAAGACAAATTCGTTTTGGCTTAAATCAATGAAGGAAAAGTTGTAGGAAGTTGTAGTGGGGTGGGTGTTGGTCTCTACTTCCAAGTCATGGGATGATATGAAATGGCCTCAAGTAGCTCCAGGGAGGTTTAGGTTGGATATTAGGAAAGTTTTCTTCTCTGAAAAGGTTATCAAGCATTGGAAGCAGCTGCCTAGGGAAGTGACAGAGTCACCATCCTGGAGATAGCTGCCAGAGATGCAGGTGTCACACTTAGGGGTGTGGTTCAGTGGTGAGCAGTGGTATTACGTTAACTATTTGACTTGATGGTCTTAAATTCTTCCGCATCCTAAACTATTCTATGATTCTATTGTCAGGAGAGGAGAAATGGCTTTTACTGCAAACTTAATAACCAGGACAGAAGAGGCATTAAGATTGGTTTATTCAGGGTTTGCCATTAATCAACCCATTTTAAAAGCCAGTAAATGTTGCCCTGTTGAGAATTTACTCATGAGGCTTTCTGGTTTACAATTATTTTTTAAGTTAAAATAAATATGCCTGGGTTATTTAATATATCCCTGTTATTGGTATTATTAAAAAATAATTTAAAAAATAAAATTGTGCTTGAAAATAATGAACATAATTGTTTGGTAGCTTTTGCAATATGACTGCTCTTGAAGTTTCTTTATCAATAGGTTAGCTTAATCATATGCTGGAAATATCTTTAAAATTTAATACACCTCACCCTAAACAATAATCTGAAAATGCACAAACATAAATTATATATCTCAAAGGAAACATTTTCTTTGTATTGTAAATTCCATACAACTATTTTTTATCAGGTGGAAGACAACACAAACAGAATTTACAAAGGCCAAACTTGTTGTTTTTAATTTTTCATCTGCTGTGACTGTCTTATATTTTTTAAATATCAGAAGCATTTTACAAACAGTACAGTGGGCCATTTTCAACAGTTCAATGGAAAAATTAAATATGGTTAGTTGAATTTCTAAGGAAACCTCTGATTCTTCTTCTCCATTGGCTTGAAATTAAAGCAAATCCAAGACAGTGGGATGAAATCAGTTCACAAAGAAGGACTATTCACGCATTTTCTGAGTTTGATAAGGGACTACCCAGTCACATATTATCAGCCCACTGTTGTATCTAAGCGCAGGTAAATACCTTGTCAAATGAAGTTCTCAGAGAAGAGGTGGAAGGACAGATTTCCACCATCCCAGGTCCAAGACTGAGCCATACAGGACTGCATATATCAGAAGGAAACAAAAAGATGAATACTGTTGTCCCATTCTCATTTTAGTAAGGGACTCAATCAATGACTTCCTCAAATATCATCACATGTACATTTCTACGTATTTACTGTATGGGGACACCAATATATTGATTATTGGGTGAGATATTTATGCAGTAACAAGAGCTGCATTTGCTACCACTTCTTGCTGTCTGTTCTATCTGTACCTTGTCAGGATCTTACCAAGGGTTCTGTCTTAACTCAACTAACTATCTTATTAAAACTGCCTTTTTTAAGTTACTTCTGTGTCAAAAAAAATACTATATTTTCTATCCATAAACATGTTACCTCTATACCTTTCAGGAAGAAGTATTGCCTGTGTTGAAACTTCTTTTTTCTTTGCTATACAATATTTTATGCAGTATACTTGTTCTGACTTTTTTCACCACAGGGAATTCCCAGTATACAAGAAATTATTTGGACTTCAAAACTACCAAAGGGAGCTTATCACTCCTACTTTTCTGTTAGTGCAAGGTCTGTTATCAGCTCTGCAATTAAATGTACTATAGACAGCCAAAATTGTATCTCATGTGCCTATATCATCATTTTTTAAAAATTAACTTTCAGCAGTATTTCTGAAAGATTTCTTTCAAAAACATGCTGAGGCAACCAGTTTCACATCAAAACATGCAGAGTAAATGAACTGTCCATATGAACTGAATTTGCTATAAAACTGATTTTTTTTCTCATCAAGTTACAGTGTCTCTTTTCCAAAAATGGCTCCTCCAGCTTGTGTCTTTCCCATCCTGCTCCTTGGCAGGTATGTGATAGAAGCAATAATATAAAACAGTTCACAGGTATTTAGCATCTCTTTGCATTCACAGACCCAGCTGTACTACTTGGGAAGGCAGTCTTCTGTTCCAGCTACTGCTGCAGCCAGAGTGAGAAAATTAAGTTGTGCAGCTGATGGAAATTGTTGTTTGACCTTTTGGGCATGAAGAAATAAAATAAGTGTTTCTCCCCAGTTTTCCTTTCCCTGTGGAGTTCCACATCTGAGACTTTTCCCAAAGTGAGGTGTTTTTTACTGTCTTGTCATCAGCTCCTTCTTTATTTAAATCAGAAATTAATGGCTTATCAAAATTGCTTGAAGTCCTTTGGGGCCTGTGTGGCTGAGCATGCTGCCAGAATAGCTATTGAAACTCTGAGGAGGTTAAATTAACTGATGACAAAGATTTGAGACAGTGACTGTCTGACTACCCTGGCATTCTGGTCTCTGTGCAACCATAGTTTGTCTCTTCCCAAAAAAAGAGTGAAGAGTTCCCAAGTGGTTATTAATATAGCAATAATCTGTGCACCTGTCAGATATAAGGAATATGGAACATGGGAGTTATTGTATAAGGGAAAATAATTCTTAGCTGTACTCTTAGGGTAGAATGAAACAAAACCTAGACATGCTGTGCGAGTGTCCCCTATGCCCTGACATGTTTTTTCATCACTTTCTCAACTCTTCTAGCTGCTGGCTGGTTATGTCAGACTTTCTCCCTGGATATTTTAACCTTCCTCAGAGTAGCCAATTGAATTCCTTGTCTGGGATGACATTCCCATCCCACAGCAGCCCAGTGAGGAAGTGATGAGCTTTCCCTCAGCAGCGCTCACAGACTTTGCAGGGAAATGGTATTTTTCCTTTGCAATGCTTTCTCCAGCAGTCAGGACCAGTGCATTAAAGGACAACTACCATGAGCCTGGCAGCACAACCAAAGAGGTTTGTGAAATCATGAGAACCAGAAAGTTTTGTGGAACAGCCTGAACAAACATCTGTTGGGAGCTCTTGAGGCTACACTGAATCTCTCTTGATGTGGGTGAAGACTATTGTCATACAGATAATGCTCTCTCAAGTGCCATTCATGTTCTACTTTTTGAGATTCCCTGATATTGTATAAAAATACAATCAAAAGAAGACCAGGATAACACTGAAAATAATAAAGCCTAAGGTGTTAAACAAAAACTGGATCTCTACAGGCATTCTCCTATGAAGTCAAAAAACTTCAGCCTTGAGCCAGCCTCTGCTCCTGGGGGACAAATTGGAAGGTCTAAGAATTAAGGATCATATGCATGGACTGTCTTCTGCTAAGAGATTGCTAAAATCATCTTGTGTTTGTGTTCTGAGGGCATCTTTCTGCTGAAATTATGAAATAGGATGTAAAATTTTCTTTATGCTATACCACTAGATGGCAAACTGGCAGTGTGATACAGTCCAGACTGCCTATCACAGACATCTCTGATTAGGCATATTGCAAAAAATGCAGGCCCATCTGTATGCAAATTAACAAAGGCTTGGTGATATAGAACAAAGAATACTTCAACTTCCATGTTATTCATGAGGTTTTTAAGTCTGGACAACATTGGAATCATTGTTGGAATCATTAAAGGTTTCTATGGCAAAGTGTTAACACAGCCTTTCCCTTTTTACCTCCCAAAGCTGGGACTAAGCACAGCTGAGTGTCAGACAACACTGTAGTGGCTTCATCTGGAAATAAGTCTGGAACAAGATTGTCACAAAGCCCTAGGAGAGGGGCTGTTCCACCAGACTGAGACGTGTGGAAGAGCTTCAGGAGTGCAGTCAGACACTTTCCGGAGTGTACATTTTGCAGAGGCACTAAGATCTTCTAGCATTCAGCTCTTAATCAGAGTAAAATTTCATTATTTATATAAAATTATGAATGTACAAACAATTATTTTAAATCTAAGAGACCCAGGAGCAGCTGCAAGGAAAGAAACATTATTTAACATTTTATTTCCTCTTCACCATACACCAGTCAGCACTTGTGATCACAGCTGCTGGAGAATCATATAAATTGGCCTTTTGATCCCATCAAAAGGATTTATTTTTTATAATAAATCCAGGAAGATGTCTTCTCTGTACCTCTGGCCATGGACATGGAGGAGTAGTTGCCCCATTTGCCTTTGGGATCAGGATCAGCTATGGGAACAAGCTTGACAAGGTTTGCAGATTTCTGCCATTGAAATTGCTGATGCTGCTGCTTTGTCTGCCTTCCTGTGGAAGTCTGCAGGGGCAGAGCACATTTAGAAAAGTACATTAAAGAGAGGGGAAAGGCACCAAAAACTCTCCCAAGAGCTCTTAGTCTTTTCCCCAGTGCTAAAATGAAGTCACCTAAGGATGTAATTGCTAACAGCTGGTTTTCCAGCTCAAAAAAATCTCTTAAGTTACAGAATAAGCACTGAAAACACAAAATGCTCTGTCATGCTACTAAGATGTGTGGAAAATTAGTAGGAGTGAGTGTGCCCACTCAAGCCAAAATGCAACCACGTAATGACTCAAGGACCAAACAGAAGTGTCTGCTGGGAGAGATGCAAGTCACTTCATTTGCTGGGACATATTTAGTCCCTTGCATTTGCTTTATACAAGATGATTATGGAATCAGGTATTTTCTTGAACACAAGTGAGGATCTGCAAACTATGTACAAAGAAGTTTTCCTTTCCTGTGCATCATAGAGTCAAAACCCTGAGAGCACTCCTTGTCATAGTTCCCAGCCTGTTTTTTCCACAACCATCAGACCCAAACACTTCCTGAGCTCTCTCAGGGCCATAGCTATGAACAAATCCTTTTCAGGTTCTTGCTTGATGCCAGTTGACAGAAACAGCAGTTAATCCCCAATTTTTATTCTAATTACAACTCCTGCACTAACCCCAGTGCCCATGTGTCTCAGCATCTGTCCAGACTTTTGTACAGTGCTGTTTTTAGGGATTAATTTCCTTCATTTTAGCTGCCATCACACATGAACATGGAATCAAGACCTCCTTTTGCAGGACACAGTTTGAGCAGGGTTTGTCTCAGGCAAGAATCCTACCCCCAGCATTCACAAATTGCCCTATGGCTCTTTTCATAACAGCATATTAAAATATACTGTATTATCACTGTTGTTGATAAAATTATTATTAGTTTTGTATGTACTTATTTCTATTTTCATTTTATTCACATCTGGAAGATACAGAGAAAATCAGTAGATATATGCACAGGGTTTGGATACATTATTTTTTTTGATCTATAGCAGTATTTAGGTACATAACTTTTTTTTTGATCTATAGCAGTATTTGGAGTGCAAGAGAACTTCTTAGAAGTCACAACACTTCCTTGTAATGCATTTTTTATGCTTGGCCTGTGTATTTAGATCTTAAATCATTGAGACTAAGTCTCACACTGTAGAATAAATGTTTTTATCATGTCCTCTGTTGTGTAGAGTAAATTCTAAAGTGTTGAATTCACCAGGTTCTGAAGGCTGTTCTGGGCAGCTCCCACTGCCTATTTTACTTAAGCTTGAGCTGTGGAAGGGGAAGGCTGTAAGGACTGGCGGGCACATAGGATATGGCACATGGATTATTGGTCAGAGTTTGGAGAAATGACACCACAGTTCACCTCTGCCTCCATCCAGCAGAAGCAGTTGTTCAAATAATCTTTGCCCTCTCTGCTTGGCACATGCTCTCAGCCCTCTGTTTTGCTCCTGACCCTTTCTTTTCAGTAATAGAAGCACCTTAGGCTCTGTCAGGCTCCTGTTCATCACCTCTGAGACAGTAAAATCACTGTTTAATGCATTTTTGAGAGAGCACTGGAGCTGACTCAAGTTGTCACATACACACAAATAGCAGACTGCATTAACTGAGCTTTCAGCTGCAGTTCTGAAAGCAATGTGATTATAACAGCTTTAAAAGACAGGACAGTCTGTAATTAGCAGAGGACTTTTCCTGGTAATTACATTAACCTTTAGTTGCATATTACTCAATCCATCACAGTGTTATTTTTACGGTCCCCTACCAAAGTATGCCTCTGTAGGATTGTGAACCTGTCTCGGTCAGTGGAAAATTCCACATCTTTGCATATATCCTACAAGGGCCTTGCTTCAGTAGAGTGCCACCCCGCGCTGTGCCTGTAACATTTTGCAAACAATGACCTCGCTGGCTGGAGGGAATCCAGCCTTGATAGTAGCACTTTCAGCCATTCTTTCCTTGTGCAATGAATGAAGAATGAAAAATGCAGCTATTCATGGAAGCAGATTTGTCTGATAGTAATGACCTGGGTACTAATGTAACAGTTTGTCACACGATATGTTCTGTATATTGTTTTTTCCCATAGTGTTTGTTTGCCTCTGTGTTTTCCAAGCACAGAACTGCATAAAGTATTCAACAGAACTCTAGACATTCAGAGCAAAGAGGGACCATGTCTATAACAGAAAACAACTAAGCTGGATCAATATGCAAACATTCCTCATAAAAATCCAATTAAGAGATTAGCTGCACAAATACACAAAAGTTCATGGGAGGTGATCTGGCACTACAGATTCTTCCTTTGTTCATTTAATCTGATTAAGTTCATTCCATATAACTGTAGTCTACAGTGCAGTAAAATACCACTGTAACTTAGCTTAGTCCAGGTACTAGTTAAAAATTTATGAGTGCAATTAGGAAAAAGAATACTACTATCTCAGAACAAGATGAATGATCAAAGCATGAGAAAAGTTATTTTTATTAAAAATAAACTTAGAAGAAATAAATCTTTGTAAAATTTTGTCTTTTGTCTTTTGTCTAATTCTTTCAGAATTAGTAATGATGCAGATCTCTGAGTAAGAGAAAGGAATATCCACTGAGATACTCCTGTAAACTGCTGAGAAGAGAAGCAATCCTTACTGATTCAGATCATCAAGCTGTGTGAACACTCTCTGATTTACTTAGGCCCCAGTTGCCTACCAGATAAATGGGTATATGACTTCCTTTCCCCCAGCCTACTTTTGTGTTCAGACCAAAATATTCTTGGGGCAGCAAGTTAGTTAGGTTGGGTTCTTGGCATAACTTCCATGTGCCAGCATAAACCTGTGATAGCTGTGTCAAAATAAAAAGGGGGATTCTCCATAATGTTCATGAGAGCATCATTCTGTTTCTGTTTTATCTTTGTTTTATAAATTCCCACTTTTTGGAAGTCTCCCATTCTTGGAGTGCAATATGTTCCTTCTTGAAGCCCAGGTGGCCCATTTCTGGCACCCAGAGCTGAATACAGAGGTTCAAATGCTGACAAGGGATGGAAAGATGGGCAGGTACACACCAAACCGAGGGTTCCTCTGAAAACTAGGATACAGAGACTGTGCAAGACCAGAGCTGAATACAGAGGTTCAAATGCTGACAAGGGATGGAAAGATGGGCAGGTGCACACCAAACTGAGGGTTCCTCTGAAAATAGGATACAGAGACTGTGCAAGAGATGCACCTGGTCACATACCTGATTCATTTCTCAGTACAACCAAAGGAATTTTTCATGCAGCCACTTAGTTCATTATTAAAAATACCACTTTTATTAATGGACTCCAGTAGTGATAGTATTCCTTCTCTACTAACTTTTTAGTTTCTCCACTAGCTCATTCTTTGGCATTCCATCTATCTTTTCTTCAACTGAATGGATACTTTAGTTAAATGTCCCTCTTTTATTAATATTCTTAATATATTTTTGACCTGTAATTTGAAGTCTTCCTGGATGCCTTCAAAATTAATTATAAATAATTCCTATTTTTTCCATTCAGTGCTTAGCATCTCTCAAAGTGACAGAAATATGGTAATCAAAGGTAGAGTACCTCTATCTCCCACAGCATGGTAGGCTGAAGAAAATATGGTAATTTATGGGTGGAAGTTATGTCACCTAATAGCAGACCCTGAAGTCAGGTTTTTAAATTCGTGTTTACTGGGGAGGATTAGGCACTTCTGGAGGATGACTCAGCTGTGCTGTACTGAACATCTACACTAATATTAGATGAATTGCATCCTAGGAATGCTTACTCACATTTTAATGACTATAAAAGGAGTCTGGAAGAGTAGTTTACAGTCATCTTCATCGTGGACATCCAGAATTGACTAGCAGGAATCCCATGCTGAATATCCTAAGTTTCAGTAATTTCAGGAACACACCTACTCTTGCAATGTAGGAAGACCCATAATGCAATACAAAAATCTCAGGTTATTCAGCAACTTTTCCAAATATTTTTCTTATTAAAGCCACAAACTCATTGTCTGCTTCAAACTTCTGATGAGCCCAATACTTGAAAGCTGCATTATGTCAGTTCTTCCTGCTGTGCAGTCACACACCTCGAGATAAAAAAGGACCTCCTACTGCTTTACTGTCTGAGGCAAAAAAGGCCATTTTGTGCTATTATGACTACATGGAAGAGGAGTAGAAACTCTGGGGGGTGCCCACACTGTGGCATACCCAGGTCATGGAATGACAGCTTCCATCTGGAGAGCTTTTTATATCCTACCTTTTCACAAACTGACTGTTTTCTCCACCAGCCTGGTTATGTAGAAGGCATTCTTTGAGTTTTAGTCCCAGAGAAAACACCTTCCAGAGGCAACAGAAAGTAGAATTCTACAGACACCAAGTCAGAATATCTAAATAACACTCCCTTCTGGGACTCTTACTTGGTCTTTCTCAGACTCTGGATGGAGAGTGAGGAGATTAGCTCCCTGAGGCTGAAGGTGGTTTCTCATCTCTGTGGGAAAAGGTCCTTGAAGCAGGAGTAGTCTGTGTTTGATTTATCAGCATTTTGTCTTCCAAACCAGAGCCCCAGACCTCTGCAGCCCTCATCTAGGCTGCTGTCTAGGAAAAAAGAGCAAGAGTGAGCTGTCACCAACAGCTGTGAGCAGAACCAGAATGATCAGTAACTTGTCACCTAAATCTTCCATCACTGGAGAAATGTCTTCATGTGGTGAACCTCTGCTTCCATTTCTGAAATCTGAACCCTTTTAGAAGGGTTTTGATGAATGTTGTGTCTTTCCCACCAGTGTATTTAATCAGATCATTTTTCAAAGTTAAAATAGCTCAAATTAGCTGAAGGTTAGATCAGGTAGATAGATAAAGCACTTTAATTTCTCAAAAATGCTTTCTCATAAAAAACAATTTGAATCCACAGTGCTTAGATGAAAATCTGGAATTTCCAAAGCAGATACAAATTAATCTGTGGTGCTGCTAATTACTTATTTAATGTTCTTCCAGAATTTGGTAGAGAAGTTTATTTTTAATTTCTATCTTTATATGAAAATGACAAATCTTCACCCAAAACAACAGCATAGAAAGCCACCAGAAGACCATATGTTTGCAGAGTATCTATGAAATACTACAGGATATACACTGTTAGGACAACAACAATTGAAAGGCTGGAGACGTGGTGTTGTGATATCCCTCATTTCCCATCTCTACAAACGTTTTGTTATGACTGTGAAGGGCATCAGACTTCATGGTTTATATATAATGACATGCATAAATAACAGCACAGCTAGAAAAGGGCATCCATGGGATAAATTTGGGCCTGATGGAGCAACAGGAAATTATTTCAGATAGATGTGGCTGATAACAATAAATCTTCACATAAGGTCCATACAAGGTCCCTTGTCTTTCCCTTCAACTTTTTTAGAAGTAAGAAAATATTATGTTCTAACCCCTAACACTTCCTGTAATACATGGAGTTCTAGCACAAATGCCTATTTTGATTTTGTTCTCAAATTTGTTTTTCTTTTAACTTCAAACATGCATGGAAGGTGCTCCAGAGCACCACAGTTTCACCAGGTTTTTTACATGTAAAATACATTTTAGTCAGTTTATCGCTTAGGACATTTACATCAAGATCATAAAATAAATGTCATTATTCCACACAACAGTCACAGGGATACAAACTTCATCTCCAATGATATGTTTTACTTCTGGTCAAAAAGATTAAAAACCTTTTTCTGTAGGTCCTAGTTGTTCAAGCCATGTCAGGGAGTACCAAATTTTTACAGCCTTGTTTAAAACCCAGTATCACTACTGCCTCTGGTTAATTTTCAAAACCTAGTCACCATCTGTTATGACTACAAAGAACACAGTAAAAGTATTCTTTTAATTTTTTCCAAACCTTCTAAGTGATTAGCATTAAGAAGTAAATTATCTTGTAGTCCCAGAATACTGAACTTCACTGCTAAAATGGAAATTGATCATGGGAAGTCTTACTACATATGGAAATAAACATTATTTGATCATCAGTAGATTTTTAAAAACAGATATCCTCTTTAAGACATTGTAAAATCGTCATATATTTGTGGTGGGTCTCCAACTTTTTGTGTGGTGCTACGTTGCCTGTGTAAAAACACTCGTGACCCTTTAAACAAGAGCTTACTCAGACAGCTCTTTCTCAAATCCTTGTTCAGCTCCAAGGTCTCAGCCCTCAGCTTGGTCTTGCAGCACATTTCAGTTTCAGTGCCAAGGCTGCCCAGCTGCCTTGCAGTACAGGTGAGCTGAACCAGAGCTGCTGTGTCTGCTCACTGCAGTGTTGCTGTAGTCTCTTATGTAGCAGGGCTTCCAACAAGAATTTCATATGGAAAAACATATGTATCAAAAGCAAGACTTGAGTGATTTATTTCCCCTCTCCCCCCTACCCCCAAGATGTTTCTAACTTAGCATTATTATTGTCTTTGATGTTTATTAAAAAATAAATATTCAGTTTTGGTGTGCATAGTTAGGTATTTAATATTAGTCTGTTTTTCAAGGGCACAAATTTTTAGCAAAGGCAAGACTTACTACTGAAAATGCTAGTGAAAAAAGGTTATTATTTTTTTGAAAATTTTTTCACAGTTCTAAGAAAGAAAAATATTTTAATGGAATAAAATCATAATTATGATGATTTTCATAAAAGGAACAATTGAAATCCAGAAATCATATTTTAAAAAAACTGAGTAGGGATAAGTTTTAAAGGTCCTTAGATACCAATGATGAAGAAATTAGTTAAAATAGTAATTTTAATATCTCATGCTGAAACTTATTTACTGCAAAACCCTCACTCAAAACCACCAAAGTTCTCACAGTTTCATCCACTTTTGTTCCCAGTCCCATTTTTATGTGTGTGGTCATATTTGATACACCATATGGCAGGTGTTGCACAACTCCTGGTGGACAACAGAAGTAGGAAGACATCGCTGGAACCTTTGAGGCAGCAGAGCAAGGAACATAACCTGGGAAGGAGGGCTGTGTTGACTCCCAGTGCTGGAAACACCACCAGCACAGCAGCCAAGTTGTAGATGCCCACACAAGCACATGCCAAATGGAACCTTATCTCTCCATTGTACCACACACAATTTTTCCCCTTTATCTGTATTTTTATCTGCACGCTAGGACTCATTCAGCTTGTTAACAAAGAAAATCCTTGGATAGGATTCAGATTCAAGCTTCTCTTTTTTTTCCCTCCAGACAAAGCCTTTTTAGAAGTGTGTAGGCATTACAGAAGACTACTCCTTTTTCTAAATTTCCACCGAAGTCAAATCTCTTTGTACTATACAATTAGGCAGCACCTGCACTTCAGGCAGACTGTGAGAGTGTAATTCATCCAAAAATGAGAACAGGATGCTACCATCGCCTTTGGGGAATCAGAACACGATTGTACCCTAGGTCTTGAATGTATATGACAGCTGAATTAAATAAATAGCTTTAGATAAATAAACAATGTTGTCATGTATCTGCTGATTAAGTTGTACAGTCCAAAGCTAAACAGAGGTTAAGCATTTCTAGTTTGGATAATTCAAAGTTTGTATGCTTTAATTGCCCACCGCTAAATGTATAGTGTGAAACTGGGTTCTGTCCATCATGTGTCATTGCATTCCTGGTTTGGGGGTTGATACAGAATGGACTGGTGGCATCTGCATTGAATTTGATCTTGCTGCATTTTCTCATTTAAGATGGAACCTCTCAGAAACCTGAGGGTAAGAAGTGGTACAAAAATGCATTAATATAACAATGATGTGTCCCAGCAATAGGCCCCTTCTCTAACCATGCAGCCACCTGCTTACAGGTTATTATGACAGCAACAGCAAAGGAATGTCAGAAGAACCTCAAAACGACCTCTGTGTCCCTATTCTCGGCATGTACTTGATAATCAAAATATCAGTAAATTTTATCACTCAGCAAATAAAGATTTTGAAGCATTACAGGGGTCAGGGTGGTGGTGGTCCAGACAGATAACCATATATGCTGTGTCTTTCTATCACATGAAAGACAACAGTCTGATGCTTTTTTGTTTTATTTTTACAAATAAAAGGGTTTTTAATGGCTTTGCACAAGTAAAAACTAGGTTATTCACAAGTTTCTGAGAATATTTTTGTTCTTTTCCAAGTCACTTGATAATTAAATGCCATAGGAATGTCTCAGAAGTATTGAAGTTCAAAATCCAATGAAAGATTAGAAAGGGCAACAATTCCTTTAACCAATTTTTCACTTCCTGTAAATTCTTTTACTATAATTTTAGCAATTTTAATTAAAAGAGATTTGAAATTGTTATTTTAAAAAGGCAACAATTCCTTTATTGTCAAAAGTGCCTCATTCAGCTCTTCCAGCTAGCTATGTGTTCATGTATTTGTTAAATTAAAGCCACAAGAAACAGCTGTATATACAGAAAATATTATCTTACCTTTGATAAAAGATAAGTTTCCCAGAAAATTATCCAGTCATGAAGGTAACAATAAATGTGGAATTTCCCAAATCCTGTGGCAGATCTATCCCAATAGTGCACAACAATATAAATGTGTCTCTGTCATTATAGGTTCTTACCGGATACAGGAAACAATTTTTCCCTACCAGATCAGAACTGGAGCAAGTTCTCTAGGGAAGCTGTGCTTTGCATCCATTCAGGTGGTTAGACCTGACTGGATAAAACCCTGAGCAACTGGTCTGAGATCAGAGGTGATGCTGCTCTCAGTAGGAGGTTGGACTGGTGACTTCTGATCACCCTTCCATTCTGAGCTATCCTGTGATCTTATGACACTATAATCCCAACATTAATTTCCCTGTCTCCAGTTTACAGGCGTTGGTCTTAATTAGGCCTTTGTCATCTACTCGGCTTACCTCTGCTGAATTACATCTCACTGGAGTGCTCACCCCCTGGCCACCAAGGATTTTCTCACTCCTGCCTCTGCAGCAGGAGATCTCCAGGCTCCCAAGATGCCTGTTGGTGAACTTTGGAAAAACTGTCACCTGCATCACAAAATAGACCAGAGCCACAGACCTCCTTCACTCCTTGCCAGGCAGACTAGCACAAATGAATTTTACTAAAAAAGCACACCACAATTTCCAAGCTGCCCTATGCCCAGCTGCAGCAACTAATTGCAAAAAAATACTTGATGATATTGTTTAATTATTAAAAAAGTTCAGATATCAAAGCTAATTCAGATACAGGATTAAGAAAAAGGGATTCTTCAAGACATGATAGACAATCATGTTAATACATGACTTGCTTTCATATTAAAATAGAAATGGTGAGTGAGTTTTGAAATTAAAATGTTGGAGTTGTGTATCACCTGGAATGTGATATATATTTCAGATCCTTTTCTTAAAAATTGCAACAGAATTCAAAATAAGTGATTTCTTTCAATTAAGAAGCTAGGAAAAAATCATAGTAGAAAAAGTGGAAAAAATGCGAGAAAAGTTAATGTGTTCTCTTTTATCTGTAACAGACATTCTTTAATGTTGTGGAGACAGCAATTAGGCTAAGTACGTTAAATCTAGTGTTTAATAAGATTTTTAAGAAGTTAGGAAGTCTGGAAAGAGATAAATAAGTCTAGAGAAAATATCCCTCTTTAATGTGGTTACCCTTGCCACCTATTAAGGATGTGACTTGCAGTGACCAAGCTCTGTAATGATTTCAGTGTGATACAGAGCATCATTGGAATGAAAGAACTCAATTGTTTGAACTTTGGGCTGTATAGTAGTCCCTTTCATAGTGAAAGTGTGTTTAATGCATTGAAATTAGTTGGAAGAGAGAAATTGTCCCTGTTCCCATTTTTCTTTGCTATTCACTTTAGAACTGGAGATTCTGCTGCAGTATTCAGGAAACCCCACTTAGAAAATGGGCAAAAAAATCTGATCACATTAAAAATACATCCTATAGTCAGTGCATTGAACTACTTTGATAACTACACGGTTAACATCTGCATTTCCTGCTGAGAGTGTAGTAAAGCATTCCATGGAACTATTGCAAGGCACAAATTTTCTGTGTAAAGTTTTACATTTCAATCAGGGAGAAGGAAGAAGTAGAGCTGCTATACATCACGCAGGATGAGATCAGCAATGCTGTAGAAAGAGGAAGTTGATATATCCTTGCCAGAAAACATGGATCAAAATCTGATCAGGAAAAACTCTAGTTTAAGAAAATATGAAAGAGAATTTATTCACCTACTCCTTCCCACTCAATTTCAGTGGTGTGAGCCATCATTTCAAGAGAAGCACCATCATTATTTTGGAAATCTTCTGACTCCTCCACGGGATTTTAGGCTCAAGATCACAGTCCCAGTTAACAGCACAATGTTTACTTGGTTAGATCTCCTAAAAAGTCATATGTATCTCCTAGGTCAGAATGACAAATCTTCCTGTTCTTCACTTGTAGTTTTACCACATGAACTGAAAAAAGACTTTGAGGGACAAGGGCTCGAATAAGGCTATCACATGGGGACAAGGTCCTGCTCTTAGATTTTCATCATCTCCTTGAAAGTTTTGCAGGATACAGCAGATAAACAGGATTTCATACAGAAAATGCTGATTCAAACCAGACAGAAAATACACCCCTTTTTGTTACCATGGGTACAGTTGAAGAGCTTTTTTTTTCCTGTAGTGCCACACCACGGAGACCACAATGCAAAGAGCAAAAGGCAACAGAAGAAAGAGTAGCTATGTCATCCAGACAACAAGACCTACCACCCCATCTCCTCAAAATCCCCAAACAACACCAGCACCAATGGTTAGTCTCTAAATGGCAAATTTAATGGTCACTATTAAAAACAAGAAAATAATCTTCAATATGTAGTGAAACAGAGCATATTTCATAGTTGAAAGCAACCATATGCTGATTCCTAATAAGCTGAACTTAAAAACAAAATATAAAATGTTGTTATATAAAATATAAAATATAAAATGTATTATATAAAATATAAACAAAAAAAGCTCATTAAAACAGGAACAAGACATTTCTCCTCCTTTTGTATTTCTGATTGGCAACTCAGTATTTCCTCATTTTCTAAAACTAAATGCTACAGCAACTTGAATTTTTTTTTGCTGACTTTCTCCAGGGACATGAAAAATGCTTTTTCATTGATTGACTTGCTTATCAAAGAGTTTTCATGGTGGCTGTTTAAAATCTTGCTTCTTCAGTCTATCTCATCAGTATTCTCCCCCTGTACTCGGCACTGGTGAGCGGCACCTCAAATACTGCGTTCAGTTTTGGGCACATCAAATACTGTGTTCAGTTTTGGGCACATCAAATACTGTGTTCAGTTTTGGGCACCTCACTACTGGAGGGACATTGAGGGGCTAGAGTGTGTCCACAGAAGGAAAATGGTGAAGGGTTTACAGCACAAGTCTTGAGGACATGCTGAAGGGACAGGATTAAACAGTCTAGGAGAAAAGGAGTCCCAGGGGAAGCCTTAGCGCTTTCTACCTGACAGAAGGATCTAGAAAGGGGGGAGACAGTCTGTCTGTCTGTCTGTCTCTCTCTCTCTTCTACCAAGTAATAAGTGATAGACAAGAGGAAACAGACTCAGGTTGCACCAGGGGAGGTTTAGATTGGGTGTTAGCAAAATTTTCTTCACCAAAATAGTTGTCAAGCATTGGAATCAGCTGCCCAGGGAAATGGTAGAATCACCATCCTGGGAAGTATTTAAAAGATACATATATGTGGCATTTCAAAACCTGATTTACTGATGGACATGCATTAACAGTCTGACTCAATGATCTTAAAAGTCTTTTTCATCCTAAAAAATTCTGTGATTCTACTGTCAGGACAGGAGAAATGGCTTTGACAGCAGTCTTAACAAACAAAAGAGAAAATAATCTTACTTGGATCATAAGGAGTTTCACCACAGGGTTAAGGTCTTAAAATTTTTGTACTGTGCTGCTAATCTGGAACAGGTTCCCTCTTGTTTAGACAATTGCTTCATCTGAAAATCTGGACAAATCTCCACAGTTACATCCACAAAAACCACCAGACACCCAAACCCCAACCTTTCCTCCCCTGCCTCCCACCACTACCACAAAGGGACAAACTTTACAGGTTGCAGAGCACTAAAATCATGAGCTCAACAAAAATTCAGGAACACAGCAAAATAATGTCTGGTTTCAACACCATGCCATGGACAATATTTTCCAGTTCTGATTTCCAGGGTTCTGAGCAAGAGTCTAAGAACTGAAAACTCAGCTATAATGATGAAGACTTTGACAGACATTTTCTGGATGACAGCTTTAGAAGTATGCTGGATGACATTAAGGAGCATTCATATTATTAGAAAGGTATGAAGTACGCTCCCAAAAATCACTGCATTTCTTTTTTACACAAATTCTGTAGCTTTATGAGTGGGGAAATCAAAGCTTTGCACAGTAAAACTATTTTAAGTTTGAAATTCAGCATAGAGTTTGTGTGGGAAAAAAATGTTGCACAAAGCAGGTATAAAAAATACTATTCAAGGGGTTTTTTGCCCAGTATAAAAGGCCTGGTTAATACTAATGCATTTAAAAAAATGTTGCACAAAGCAGGTATAAAAAATACTATTCAAGGGGGTTTGGCCCAGTATAAAAGGTCTGGTTAATACTAATACATTTAGCCTATGAGGAAGTTAAGACAGCAGAGATCACTATTTCTATAACTTAAAGCAGAATAGCAGGGTAGCACCAATGATGAACAAGCTTAGTTAAAATGTGGTTCAACACTTTGCAGTGATTCCAGGTGCTCTGGCACCGTGATGTTCAGTGTAAGAGCCTCCTGTGTGCTTAACTCTCATGTGGTTCTCAATCCTACCCTCCTCCATACTGGGAACCAGGTAGAGGACAAGGCAAGGCCAAGATGAGCTGAGATGTTCTCTTCTAATTTATTCAGGGGTGTCTGAAGAAACATGGCAGAGCAGCAGCTCCCAGTGAGAAGCTGCAGCCATTTCCTCATAAAAATATTGTATGATGATAATTCCAGTAAAACCCAGGATACAGCAAGTCAGGGTATAGGATATATCTATATAATCTTATACCTCATGACTTTCCTACAACCAGTGCAGAAACACTTTTCTGGCCCGACTGCTTGAATTAAATTCTACTTCCTTGTGTTTAAGTTATATAAATAATCTGAAACCAGTGTTGCTTCTGAGTCATCTCACACTGCAGTTGGGTCAAATGAGAACAGATAAGCAGGGAAAGATTGACTCATTACTCAGGTATGGGGAATACCTGCATTAAAGTGACAGAAAACATGCTTAACCCTAATGACTGTTATTTATTCTCCTCACTCTCACCAATCATGTGAGGAGGAATAAAATCCAAATGCTAATTTTCAGCTAATGAGAGTAATGCTTTTTTACAATATTCAAAGTTGGGTTCTTTTTTACTTGTCTCTTTGACACAACAGTGCAAAAAAATAGTTGTTTGGAAGGCAAGGGGAGGAACAGCAGTTGAAAATGATAGATGGAAAGGATTCTTCTTCAAATATGAATGGAAAAGCAAATTTCATGTCTAAATTGCCTATTTATGCCAAAAATAATGAAAAGTGAAGGGATCTTCAACTATATTTTCTTTAGCAATGCTGCTCTTGAAAACCCTAACAGAAAAAAGACTTCTTGTTTTGACCACACTAACTCAGCCACAGCTTCCTCCAATAGATTTCTTTTATCCTTCCACACCTCCCATTAACTCAGAGCTTAAACTTGAAACGTTTATTCACATTGAATGGCCTTAAGTGATCATATCTATTTTGAGTGAACCTTCAAGAAGGAAGCTGTGTGTCAGCTAAGGTTTCTAAAACTAGCCATGCATGAAAAATTCTTGTGTGAAACCAAGTCATTAGGCCGTATCTCATCATGTACCAACAAGACTGTCAATTCATTTCTGTTTTCACAGATGTTTTGCAGTTGTGTCATACTTACCCTTTAACCATTATTTCAGAGCTCCATCTCAAAATGAATCCCACAGATAAAAAGCAAGGTCTCATTTTCAGTATGGATTTTGAAAATGCTAAAGACTTTGTCTAAAGAGCACAGAATTAGGGAAAACATATTATTTTAAATTGTTGGTCAAAATTTTAAAAAATTGAGGTGTGAAACATAAGAAAGGGTCATATTCACTGCCTAGAAATAACCCTTGGCATTTCAAATACAAGAAAGCAACTGTCTGTGTATCTTTAGCAAGTGCACTGTAAGCTTCTTGGACTGAAAGAGCTGGGAAAGTTAGGTGTTAGTAATGTCTTTTTACATATGTTTCAATACCAAGTTCATTTTGGTCTTGTGGGCCATATCTACACTTGGAGCTAAGGCTGAGCCTGTAATTATGCCAAGCCTACAGCCACAAACTTATTCTCCTTTAATCCCAGGATTTATGCCCAAATACACATGTATCTTAATGCTAAAATTTCTACTGGACTCCTAAGAACAAAGTGCACTTCTACCACTCAATTTTTTTGAGGGATATCTTGAATGTACTGATGGAGTGCCCAATCTGAAAAATTCACTAGTATTTTTAAACCTTTGAAATGATGCAAACGAAAAACACTAAACTTTTTCAGTTATTTCAATTGAATTTAAGAATTATTTATGAAAAACAGAAAACAAAAGACTTTATAAAGTGCACAGAAAGTTTGCTTTCTGAAATTCAATTCATTCCTTTCAGGTACCTTATTTCTACTTCCAGGGATCTCTTGATGCTCTCTAATATGAAAGAAACTAAAACTTTGTTTTAAAAGCAGAACAAAGAGAAAAATAAAAATAACAAATTCAGATTAATTTTCTGCAATCAGAACTTTTGAAATTTCCTAACTCCAGAGGGGAAATCATGTCTCAGACAAATATGCATTTTAAAGGCACAGTGACAAGAAATAGAAACAGAAATAAACAACAACTTTGCAGTACTAAATAATTATGTCAGAGAATGAAATAATTAATTTCTTCCTCATGCTGGCCTATTGGAAGACAAAGTCAGTAGGTCTTCTTCCAAGACTAAATTGTCATTTACAGAGTAAACCTGGATAGTTAAACTGTGTATTAGAAAACCCGTCCCCAAAGAAAAAGATCAAGTTTTGCAGCATTCCACTGAGTCTTTAAACATGAACTTATGGAACAGCAGGAAAAAAAGTCAAAAACCTAGATACACCAAAGATTTTTCATAAGCAAACATTAGCCAACCTTCTGTTTCTCTGCCCAGTGTGGAACAGTCATAAAGAAAATGCAAAAAACCCAGTGATGATAGCTGCGGTTTTATAATGGAATGTTGTGCATCATATCTCATTCGGATAAAACCAGTGATTTTTGACCTCTCCTGTCAGCCTGACTTGCTTCACCTTCTCCCCATCTACCAGATTAGCTGTTCCACAAGAACATAAATCTTATAATATGTCCTTTTGAATTTAGTGATAAAAAGTGCATTTAATATTATTGTACAGTTTATAATTATTTCTATGTTGAAGTGTTTCAAAGTTTGAGTTAATATGAAGTTAGTATCTGTCTAATACAAAATATCCATACTGTTCAAAGTTATTTTCTGAGGAAGTTCTTCTGAAGTGATTGAAGTGCATGCAGTCCTTTATTAAGCTTTGCCTCAACATCTGATGGACTTGAAACTCCTGAATTAGTAATTTTTACATGTAGAATTTTAACAACATTTCCTTATTCACTCTTTCTTAGGTCAGGTTTCTTAACCTCTATAGTCTCATCCTTGTCTAACAAGGGCTTTGGAATAGAAACAATTATACTCCTTCTCCCCCTGGCCTACCACACATAAACTCATATAAGAAAATCTTCAAATCTAAGAGTCCTAGGAGCAATGCCCTTCTCTATAATATTCTCTCATGTATTTCTTAATTTGCAGAATTCATTGTCTATTGTCAATGGCACAGTAGATGGTAGACCCAAAGACACAATCTCAAACCTGAGCTTGCGCACCCTCGGCTTTTCTCTGCATCTTTGTTGCTTTCATCTCTCAGCAGATTCCTAGGAAGAGCAGGTTGTGACTGACATTTTAATAGCTGTCTTTCATCACAAAATTTCACTGGGGACCCATGAGAAATTATTGTTACCAGTAGGAACTAATAAAGGCCAGAACATCAGCCGCTAGGTTCAGCTGGGGAAACTGCAAAAATACAAATTTCATTCTGAGGTAACTGCTGATGAGAGATTAACTTTCTTATAGCACTGTCTAGAAATAGTGTAAGACCTCTTCCTGTCAGATCCTTAAACTGAAGTGCAAAAACTCACAGAGATAGTGGAAGAACTTCTCTCCTAAGGCAAATGGCACGCATTAACATCAATGAGGTTTTGCGCAGCTAAGACAACAGAGAGGACCCTGTAGGCTGTCCTAGTAAATGTTTAATAACTGTAGTGTAGATGGGGCAGTCACTCTTTAGAGGCCTGTGGCCTCCACAGTTTTTATAATTTTATCCTTCTAATTTCAAATCATGTCCAACCCCAGATTTTGTAAGCATTCATAAAAATGAATATGGAAAGCTAAATTATAACCTCCAGGATTTTCAGGATCCGAAGTGGATTCTTGATCAAAAAAAATATTTTACCTTGCTTAAGGGTAAAAAAACATATTTTACCCTCCTTGAGAAGTCATCTGCCCTGTGGACATTAATCTTTCATCTCCTTTACAGGAGGTGAAGCAAAGCTTTCATTCATTTTGATTTATTTTCTTGTGTCTTTGTTTGTTGTATTTTTTGTGATAAAACAAGGAAATTGCAACAGCCACAGCATTTAAGGAACCTTTTCAGAACTTTGAAATTTCTGCAATGTATTGATTTTTATGAATGACTGTCCTCAAGACATCTTGCTCCAGATTCTTAACTACTCAGATAATGACAAGGACTCAAGGACTGGACAAGGTGATTTTTCGTAAATATTTAACATCCACTGCACTTTATAAGAATCTTGCAGAAACAGTCCAATGACACAGTTCTGTGAATATTTCTTGTTATTAAATTTCATTTTTCTCTGCCCACCATATTTTGTGTAAATATAAGTATTTTTTCATATCCCTACCTCAAATATAAGTATTATTGCTTAAATTTTTTTACACTAATCACTGCACATCCCTTAAGTCATGCTGAAGGTTTTCTCAATACTTTCCTGAACGATCATAAGGAAAAATTTATTATGTTGGTTTATTATGTGATCAACAGTGCCTGGTTGCTTCAAGGAATACAACAGGAAAAAAACTCTAAAGAAAAGTAAAAAAAAAGTAAAAAAAAGCTCTGCTCCCTCCTCCTTCACCACTTTCTTTACCTCTTTTGCTCTAGAAGGTAATGAAACTCCTCAAATATCAACTCTCCAAAAACTTCTTAACATAGTCTACATTTTTTTCTCAGTGATTAATTTCTTAAAGTATGATAAGAGCACAGTGAAAATGTTGGCACTGTCCAAAATTGTTAGTGTCGTAATTTGGCCTGGCCAAGCTACAAATAAGATTGATAGGTAGAAGAGAAGTGAAAAAGTGGGGGAGTCCAACTGCAGCAGCACAAGCAGCCCAGGCACTCTGGTAGGAGGGACAGGGTGCAGGAGGAGAGGAGGAGCCCCCATGTTGAATCCACACAGCACTGGGAGGCTGTGGGCAGCAGGAAGAATGGGTCCTGTTCTGTGGTGTGGGAATGCTGTGGCAGAAGGCAGCGGGAGAAGCTGTGTCTCCCACAAGAGAACAAAGCATGTGTGTATGTAAAGCTCAAACAGAAACTGAAACCACAGTTTGAGAATGGGCCAAGATGAAAGAGCCAAATTTACCATTTGGAGAGGGACTACGTCCCAGAAATAAAATCATCAGACTCTAAACAAACAATGTCTGGACTTCAAAAATGTCTTACTTGGCATCCAATAAAAATAAAAATAGGCCCAAGGCAAAAAAAAAAACAGGGGGGGAATCTTAGTATTAAAATCACAATCCACAAGAGCAGGTGTTCTTCAATAAACTCTGCAAGTCAAGACAAAGAGATGTTGGAAGGTGATGCAAGAATTTGAACAAATTATCAACTTTGTAAGAGATTGCAGATAGCATTTCACCATGAAGAACACAGAAAGGAAGATGCATACAATAGGAATGCTGAAGTCTTCCTGAGATTGTAACCGAACAAAAGGAACTGAAAGCAGACATAGCTGAAGAATGTGTCAATACAGTGAAAGCAAATGAACATGTATTTATATAACATGTCTAAGGCAGTACAGCACAAGGACTAGACATTTTAACAGTGAAAGAACATGAAACATTCAGATCTTACAAAGTGTGGTTCAGTGGAATGCCACAGCAAAAGCACACAGCAATTGGCTTAGAATGGAGCTGAAGTTCTTGTTTTCACTGAAGGCAAAAGCTGGAGAAGAATAAGAATAAGAAGGAGCTATTCAAACTAAGAAAGAATTTATAACATCTTGCATAAGGCACTAGAATAGATCTGGAAAAAGTGGTTTATGTCTCCAAGAAGTTGTGCCTCACCCTAAAGGTACAAAACAAGCTGCAGAGAATCTTGCCTTGGTACGTCACAGAGTGGAGAAAAAGAAAAGGGAGCCTTATACTGTCTTAGGTGAACTGACTTCCAAAGACAACCCTTTCCCTCAACAAATAAAGAAAATGAGGACACTGAGTACTCTGCTTCATAGCTAAGGTAGCTGCCTTGAGTAGCCCAAAATTTTGAATGCCTGCAGTATCTTCCCCCATCTTCCATGGACATCCAGGCTAATTAGATGGCATGACAAAGGCAGCTCCATCATCATTTTAAAAGAAAGCATATACATCTTCATGGAGCATTAAGTCCATTCTCAATGATTTCTTCTGCTGCATTTTGAAAGCTGCAGCAGGACTGAGCATGTCATAACAGAAGGAGAGGGGTACCTACTTTCTGGCTTCTGATTGAGCTGAGATTTCACCTAGATGTCAAATTGTTCAGACCATCCAGGAAAATTATTCAGAAATGTAAAAGATATTCTCGGCTGTCCAGACAAAATGCAAGATGATCTTGGAAATTACTCACCCTGAGAAGTCAAGGAGCAACTGAGCATCCTCATCACACAGTTTGGACAAAACCACCTAAATTCTGCTTAGCCAATTACTGGAATTTGGCCTGATCAAATGCACTAAAAGTAAACACATTCAGGTTTCAACTAGATAGAACTGCCAGGACAAATGATCCTGTCCACAGATTATCCACACCTAATGCATCAGCATGGGTCTGAATGGTGAGTTGAGAAAGTAATAGATCATACTTGTTTTCATTCAGCACTTCCCTTGGGAGACATTGTCTGCATCTCAAAAAGCAACTGCAGACTGTGGAAATTCCTAAGCCCTGTATCTCTTTCCCTGATGTTAGGGTCTGTGAGAAACCAAGGCCTGGAAAATGGTGAGGAAAATATTGACCTTCCCAACTTCAGTTTGATACTAGGTAAGAAGAAAGCTGGAAAGAACACCCAGACCAAAGGTCTGCAAAGATCTCCCATGCCCAGCTGTTTTGACATAATCACTGTTTGTGTCTCAGACCATGGTCTGAGTTGGTTCAGCTCCAGGTGTTTCACCTGAGCCATCTGGAGAAGATTTCTCCATATTTATATTCTAAACAGCTCAATGTGCTAAAGTTTACATAGATGAAGTTTTGATCTTTGTATTTATATAACAAAAAGCATGGCAGATGGCTCAGAACAACTTGGGAAAAGCCCAGCCTGATGGGTTAATGCTAAATAAACAGGGCAAGAAGTTAAGTTTAGACAAATGAAAGAGAAGATGAAAAGTTCATTAAGGAAGTTATGCAAAGAGAAGTTACTTTTCTTGGGAGTGCTGGAAATAAAAAGTTTCCTTGAAATGGTAAACACCCCAGGAAAACACATCTAATTAGGCTTCCATGGTCAACAGCCTGCAAGCACTTCAGACCAAAAAAGAGCAGGGGATGAAAGTGATGGCCAAAAGCCTGAGACACATTACAGTTATTAGAAAAGGGCTGAGCATCACTGCACTCACACAGAAAAGAAGGGCCTGTTTGTGCATTTATTATGGGAAGTGCAGTCACAAGGCAGGCTCAGGATGAAAATAACAAGTCATAGATCTTTTAGGCTGAAGCTGGCTCCTGTCCTGCTGGTCCAGAACTTGAGCACACTGTGTTGATATCATTCTGCAGTACAACACTTGAACATCGAAGACAATGGCAGCATTTCCTTTCAAGCAGAACAGACCTAAAGTGTAGAACAGCATGACATTAAGAAAATTCTATACTCATTTTAAACATGGACTGTAGATGTCACTGTGCCATAGGAAGACATGCATTAGCAGTAATTATCCAGTGCAGTAATATTAGGACAGTAATTTATGCAGTCTATCCATCTGAATTTCCAGACTGTATTTTCCCAGCTACACTGGAGAAGGGGTCTCTGTTCCTGCTGTGGAAAGCAGAGGCTACTGCCCAGCTGAGACTGCAAAAGCAAGGAAGCCAGCAGGGATGGATGCTGTCTTCAGACATGCTGTGGGGGCTGGGAGCTGCCTCCCCTTTGGCAGCTGGTTTGGGATGCTGCTGTGTAATATGTGAAGATCTTGAATAAACCAGGTTACTGATGAGTACTTAATGAGCAGATACACTATAAAAACTGTACTATTTTGTGTGCTTCAAGTAATTTAGTGTCCAAGCAGTCTAATTTCTCCTGACTCAGACACCAAAAAGACCAGGAAATGAAAGATGCTTTTGAGATCTGGAGCGCAGTCAGATTCAGGGTAAACCTCCTCTGCAGTGTAAGTGACATGTGACTGCAGCACAAGCAGATATTTTCCAACCATTTTGATGCAAGTAGCAATGACACTTCTAGACAGTTTTGGGGTGTGGAAGTCCTGCAACATATCCATTCTGTCCTGGAGCTTATAATCCAGGATTTAAACTGCCTGCAAGCAGCAGCAGAATAAGAGGTGTCTGCCTCCAGGCCCTGCAATCACAGCCTTTCCAAGGAGACAGTCCTGCTGACTTATTAGCAGAGAACTTTAGACGCTAAGCAGCAGCATCCCTAAACAGCTGCATACTGCTCTTATTTAGGATGTTGGGCACAGGCAGGCCTGAATAGAAAGCCAGCATGTTCAGCAGCATTTTTGGTACCAGCAGGGGCTGTCTGTCTGTACCACCCCAAAACTGCCTTCCCAAAGTTCCCCATAACAGTTCATTGTCTTGCCTGAAATGCACTTCCTTGGCAATATTGGCATCCAGACACAGCACTGCTTTTGGGCAGCTTATCCAAATAACCAGTGGAAACCATCCTGATGGAAACCCCATGGAACAAGGCTGCAAAATGTGCAACAAGAAATATGGTGCACTGTGGCTCAGGGTAACAAGCCAGCATCCAGATTTGGGATGTCAGGGAGAGGGAACATAAAAACTCTTGAAGTCAGCAGCACTATGATCCCCCATGTGATTTAACTGTAATGTTGCTAGCTGCTGAGGGACTGTTTGTGGTGTCTTAAAACCTGTACACACCACTAACACATACAATTGCTATATTGTTGTCCTGGTTATTCAGAAAAATCTAGGAAAATATTTGAAAAAGGATAGGATGGAACAATTGCAGTTAATGCTGAACCTGTTTTCCACTGGAAAATGTCTTAACTGTCTGCTAAATTCTTGTTTTAAGATCACAGTGACACATGGACACTGGGAGTCCAATTCTTGTGTTAATTTAGAAAAACATATCTTCATTTCCTTTTGTACCAGTGTAACAAGACAGTGAGATTTAGGGGCCAGAAACTGACTTTCCCTAAACCAGCACTACTGATTTGTCAGTCTTGGCCTATATTATCTTTCACCTACCTAACTCTTGGCTGTGCTGCCAGCCCAACAGCAGAAGCCCAAAACTTAGAAGAAAACACAACATAGGCTGACTAAACACAGCCTGCCAGCCTGCTACTGCCCCTCAGCCTGGTTCAAACCAGCATTATATCTATGCCAGGGTACTGTGCCATTCCTGTGGATGGTGTTTAGATGTAGTGCTCATGCAATCTAAAGGCATTTTAGCGACAAGATTAGGGTCAACCTCCTTTTATGTTCATTGGAGTTGAACAGGGAAATGTGCAGATATTTGTAGCATAGATTTTGTCCAGAATGTGGAGGGAAAGGGTAAAAATAGGATATTTCTATGGAAATTAAGCCTTCCCAATATTTTTCATGTAATTCTACATGTAGTTCTGCATCCCTTTATAATGACACTGCACAGACTGGCAGTAATCTTGGATCATTCATTAACTACACTTTTCTGTCCTGCTATTGACCTGCTGGATTGTAACTGCAGCAGTGCATGTGTGGTCCCCAGAGGGGCCCTCTTGTGAGGAAAAAAATCAGAGAAGTGCCTCCCATCCATCTTGATTGTAATTGTGAGCAGAAGGCTGTGCAAAGTCACACAAACTAAATTTGTTTCCACTGACTCATGGCTGCCTCTGGGAACTCTGAGCAAATGTAGCTGCTGAGCAAACTTTTAAGCAGCTTGGTTGCAGGTTGATCATAATTACTATCAGAGAGCCAAGGGATGCAGAGCTTTTATGAGGAGTTCATATACAATATGTTTAGTAGCCCAAGGGGGAGATTTCCACCCAGTGATTTTCTCTGCACATCTGTTCACTTACCTCCTTTTTAGCATACCTATTGCTATTGCTAAGTCCTATTTCTCCTGAAAACAAAGCAATAAGGGAATCTGAGCAATACCACAGAACCAGAACACTCTTTGATGCTATGGGAGGAAGAGATTCAAAACTGTATTTACCTCTTTGGTTTTTTTGCGTAGTTGAACCTATAAGAATCACAGGCAAAGCAATTGTTTATCCCAGATTCAGGAGGGCCTTGAAATCAGATTCAGGACTACACTGCCAACTTCTTATTTTAGTTAGGGTTATTGCCTTTTTTTTGAAGTCTCACGTGGTATCAGCCACTACTAGGTCCTTCTGAACAGAGCACAGAACCACGGGGTCATACACCTAATGCAATGTCTGCATCTGTCCCATTGGTTAGACTTATGCTGTGAAACACCAGTGTAGATCAAAACACACAGGCATGTCAAGAGGGAGAACTCCTGACACTGTAATTTTTTGTTTATTGTATTATTACAGACACCATTCACTTTCTTTAATTTTTACTAAATCAGTGTGAAACATGGTGGATATGAAACATCTCAGTCATAGAATCATTAAGGTTGCAAAAGACCTCCATGATCATTGAGTCTTACCTTTGAGTGAGCACCACTATGTCAACTACATCATACACTAAGTGCCATATCCAGTTTCTTGAACACTTACAGGGATGGTTACTCCACCACTTCCCTGAGCAACCCATTCCAACCCAAACCATTTTATGATCCTATGAAAGTATTTTATAGATGTCTAAGTCACTTTACATTGACATTCTTTTTGCTTGTATTATGAATAGCAACATAAATCTCTTAAAATAATTTCATATTTATTAAAAATATCTGGGATACACCTATTTCTAGGAAAACTGATTAATCTCTGTACATACATATACCTTCATAACATCCTTCAACTTCTTTGAAGCAGCACATAAGAAGTACAGTTATTTGCCAAAGTGTGTCACCTTCACCTCTGTCATACATAAAAGATTTGCCAGTGACAAAAGAGCCCCTTAACCTCCCAAATCTGAGGCAGGAAGATCTATTCTTCAGGACTTTGTCATTGCAGTCTTATTTTCCATGTAAGAGCTTAGTACAGGTTTAGTGATATTGAAGCCTGCTTTCCCTTGTCTTCTACTAACCCATGCCAGACATTCTCAAATCCTAGCTATGCTTTTCCAGAGCAAGGTGATGTGGTCTCTGTAGCTCGCCACAGCACAAAAAGGTCTGAGACACCACTTTTTGAAGGGTAGCAGACTCTCTTTTCTGGACAAAGGAAAAAAAGGGCCAATGACCAAACTTTTGAATGGTACTAACTAAAGTCAGTTCCCAAAGACACCTCATTAAAATTCCTTTGAAAGTGTGACATGGACTAAGGTTTCTCTTCATCAAACCCTGCTTGGCATTCCTTGGAGGCATATACAAATATCTCTGGCAATTATGTGTTCTGTGACAAGATCTGCATTTGGAAAGAGTAAAGTTATCATGTGAGAGGAAGATCTAATACTTAAAATTCTACACACTCATAATGAGCCTTTATCTAGTCTGGTATCAGAGATGTCAGCTTAAGAGTTAATTAAAAGCAAAGCAATTGCACACTGCTTCACAACACCTTCCATTGTAGCAGTTGCAAGTCTGGAACATGCTTAGCTGGAGTTTACATTTGTGCCAGGATATTTAACAGGCACTGGTGAGTATTTTAGTCATGAATTTGTCATTATTAAGTATTTTTTATTTATAGTTTCTGTGACCTCCTATGGGAATGAGTTCCACATTTTAGTGACACTTTCCATATGTGAAAAAATATTCATCCATAACATTTATATAGAAACTCACCATCCGCAGTAAAATGAAAATAAAACTTCTCCTTAAAAGAGAAGCCTAATGTTGTGCTGCAATAAGATTGGTAATATTTCCTATTTTTCATTGATGCAAATAACTCTCTATGGTTTATAATGTCAAAAATTAGAAAAGAATGCAACAAGTGCATAGTTTCTACTGAGTAGCTCTCTTTTATTTTTGATGCCTCACACTGGTGTGTTTGTATCTTTTCATCTGGAAAATAGCCATTACAAGAGGTGTCCAGATGCAAGAGGAGCTTGTAGCCAACTCACTGTCAGCTGTGGGCAGGCAATGGCCCAGCAGGGGAGAAACCAGCCCAAAGGCAGCAAAGACCCTGGAGGTCCATCACCCACTGCAGTCCCAACACCAAACTGAGGCTGCTGGATTGATCCTCCAAGTGCAGCACCACACAAAAACACCTGACTTGCTTCCATATCTGGCTTGGACCTGGAAATAATTTGGGGGTTTTATGTGCAACAAACTCTAATAAACATCCTGCAGAAGCTCAGCTAAATGCCAGCCTATGGACTTGTCAATGAACTTTCACCGGTTCCTCATCTTTCTGTTCCAAAGGGTTGATGTGCTTCACAGGAATGTTCTGGGCAGGAACAACCCAGCCCCTGGAGGGCACGATCCCATCCAGGTAATTCCCAGTGCCCAGGGCTATTTGTAGCAGAAAACCCTTACAGCCTATGGCATGGGCACTGCTGGGCAGTGCCCAGATACCTCATCTGGGCTGGCTCCTTGAAAACACTCAAGTGTCTCCCCATGTATGCACAGGTTTAAGCACTTGTGGTAAGCGTGAGATTCCCATTTGCCGTGCAGCAAGTGCTGGCTGGATATGCTCCTAGCAGAAAAGCAATGCTCAAACCTCTTGCTAAGAGCTGGAAACAGACATTTTAGTCTTAATGCTTAGGCCTTCTGCTACTGACTTCTGACACGGGCTTTGGCTTGTTCTGTGGACCTCAAGTGAACCAAAAGGATATGAAGGTAAAAATCTGAAACAAAGGTAAATCTGAAAGAAAGCCATGTTTCAGAAATAGGAAGGCTACAGAATGGCCATTTCTGTCAGTTTTTGCATTGTGCACTCAAGATTGTATTGTTTAATGTATTTCTGAGTTGCGACAATGCATTGGAAGAGCTATAAAATCCCTGGAATAAACAAAACAGCAATTTATGGGACAAACTGATGAAACAGAAAAGCCAATTTTTAGTGCAGGAACTGAGTTGAGCACAGTCTAAAGAGTTCTCCATCTCAATCCAGACTGCAGACAGAATTTCTAATGTGCTGAGCTCTGTACTTTTCTGTTTTGGCAGTTTGTATGGTTTGTTGTTACTTCAAATGTTTTTGTTAAAGATTGAGAATAATGAGACACAATTTTCTTCCCAATGGACCATGACACATAGTGGTTAAATCTGCAAAGAGGAATGTGTGCATACTGCCAGCAATCCAGATGAGGTCAGTGACAGAAGTAGGGGTGAGTGGGCAAAATACATACCCAAAAAAATCCATTAACAGTTTTTCTAATTAAATTATTGTGCTCTTTAGAATGAGAAGCTAGCCAAGAAAAATCAATGGCTGGTTGCCATTGTTATTTTCTAGAGTACTGCTGTTAAATACTCACATAAAAGGAAAGTGATCATGACTTCAGTAACTGTTCTTGCACAAGACCACAAACTCACTTAAAGAAAACCAGTTGTTTTTTCTTAGGGGTAGTTCAAAAGAGCCAGTGAGGATCTGGGCATGTTCCTGTATGTATCAGTCTCTGTGCACCTCTGGTTGTCCTGATATTGGCAGTCTCCACAGGCACCACCAGGCTGTGCCACACATGCAAAATCATTTAATCACCTGGCACAGGTCTGGAAGGTGGCTCAGCACCTCACTAGGGCACTCAGCAGAGCTAGAGTCAGGCATAAGAGTTTTGGTATGCACACCAGCTCCTGTCAGCATCATACAGTTGGGGCACATCCTGATGTAGTGTTTAATTGATAAAAGCTTCAAAGCTTGCCCTTTGCATAGATGGACATTACCACTCTTTCAGGATTAAGGTGTAGAGACAAGAGATGGGCTTTGGTTGAGAGGAAGCAGGTGGCTAACTTCACAACAGAGATTCTCTGAGGGAGAGGTGCCTCTTTTTACTGTTTCAGAAACATTCAGCTCTGAGTACAGCATGACAGGTCAGTCTATTCTTCTTTCCTCACCACTTTAGTCTAACGTCACTAGTTAAGCCTATTATTAAAATTGCAATGACAGATCTTCAAGATTTTTGTTTTCTTCTTGTCTTTCAATAGGAGAAAAGATAATGAAGGTACTAGACACATTATTCAGCAAAGTGACTGCTACATCATAGAGACCCATGTCAGGGTTTGTGAACCACAAAGGAAATAAGTGAATGTAGATCCACTTAGGCTGTTTCCTCAGAATTCTTGGTCACCATCCCAGACCATTATCATTTCACAGGACATAGCAATGATAGTTGTCCTACAAGTCTAGCCATCTGTACATAATAAAAGTTCATATTTTAAGCATTTCAGGACAGATCCAGTGGAAACCACAAACCTATTTGGTTTCTCTCATAAGTGCCAGACAGCAAGCAGGAGCTGAGGATACTTCAATAAAAAACTAAAAAGTCTGACTTATCTCTTCTGACCAAGTATAACTTGTCTCTAGACAAGACAGAGTTTTCTCATGAGATCAGTGGGAATGTGTGCTAAGTCTAATAACAATAAAGTTTCTATAAAAGAATGAGAGAGACAGGTACACAACTAGCTGCCCAGTGAAATACTAAAATTTCTCTTTTTCTTTTTTTTGGTAATAAATGGTGTCAAATCTCAGGGCTGGTTTTAAGAATAAATTTTTCTTCTTCCTTCAGTGCAGTGATTTATTGCATCCTTTAACAACATGAGTCCCTTAGTCTTGGCTCATGTGCAGTATGTTTTAGTGTTAATGCATTTTTAGGTAAATACATCTGGAACTTTTGATTTGTATGATATTAGAAGCACTTGACAATGCTGTCTTTGTTTAACTTGTAAAGGCCATGTCCCAGCTTGAAGAATTCATTCTACTAGATCCACAGAAATCCTGTTGCCTTCACAAAAATAATCAGTGTTCTTTACATTCCTATCCACAGAAACAGTATTTTTGGTGAAACAGGTTCCTGAACAACAGGTAAGTACAAATCCTACTTAAGTCTTTGTTCTGAACTCAGGTCACTAGGACATTATTAGCACAACAGTTTGCACGTGTTATCCCTCCCACTGTGGTCCAATCAATTCTGTGAGAAGCTGTGCTGAAAATAACAGTGGTTTAACAGTAGATAATCAATTTATTTTGGGGTTTTTGCTAATTATGAAAGCTATAACTTTTTTGGCATTCCAGGCTGAGCAGGCAAAGAGGTTACATGGTGTTTTATCCAAATCAGAACTGAGATTTCCACTTAAAAACATTTGCTTTTGGTATTTCAATGTGAAAGTTATTCAGCCTTCATTTCCAATAGACCTGGATGAGTTTGGTTTCTCATTTCCTGCATACCATGTAGATTTGAATATGTCACAGCATATATATAGGTGCTCAATCTCCTTTTCTCATGTTTATAAGACTAATTATGTCTTTGGGCTGTAACATAGTCAACTGTACCTTAACTGGTCTTTTTCTTCTATTAATTAATAATTATGATTAAGTTTTACAAAGAAATAATTTGTAATCAAATTGGCATAATAGAAACTGAGAGTTATTAAAAAACTTGGCAAAGTGTCCATTTTGGTCTATTAATTCTGCCAAGTGAGTTGATAATAAGATTGAACTGGATTTGAAAGATTAGAGAGACTTGGCTTAGAAGGATATGAAGGTTAGTTCCCTACAGCTTTTTCAGCTGCTTAAATGGAGACAGTATTTGAAATTTTGTCCATAATTTTGTGATGAATTCTTTCTATAATCTTCTTCTGGGGGATAAAAATGGTGCCAAAATTTTAAAAAAAAAATTAGCTGAAGACTTATCATTTTCCATCAGCTTTGGATGGTGAAATCAACCTGCACACAGTCCCAAAGTTTATTAACACAGAAGCTTATGCGTCAGGGCCTGAGGGATAACTGATCAGGTGGCCCACATGCTGCGACAGTGTAACTCAGACAACTCAATTTTAAATGTTTTTTATTTTGTGCTGCAGACTATAGGCAGAGGAACATAGTAAAATTAAATCAAAGGAATCAGTGCAAGATGACTTGTGGCTTCTTGCATTGATTTTGCAGAAATTGTTTCTCCCTGTTTCAAGTACAAGAGAAACTGCACAAATAATTGAAAATAGAAGTGACTGGTCACAGAAAGAAACAGATAGAAAAAGCAGGCAAACACAACCCTGACGAAATCAGCAGCTTTCTCAGACCATCAGGTTTGTCTCTTTGATGAATGATAAAGCCCTGTTTTCAACTTCGAATGCCTATTTCTAATGTATCATTCATAAATCAAAAAGTCTTTGCAAATTCAAATGTGTCTGCAATTTTTTTAAAGACAGATTAGAAAAAACACTTGTGTTTTCAGCAACACTATTACAAGACATTGCATGAGCCCTATAAAAATGTCTTACAATTATTCCATAGTTCCATCTTTATGTGCATGCAGTTTTTCCCTGCACTTGTGGCACCCAGGTTAAACATTTCTATCATAAGCCCAAAGCAATGCATGAAAGCAAACAAGAGCTGTCAGTCCAGAACATCCAGATATATGACATGGTACCATTCTTCTTAGGAAAAGGCTTGGGGACAGAAACAGTTTAAAGCCATTTAGTCATGGAATTTACTGTTCAGATATGGAACAGGTTGTGCAGAAAAGCTGCAGATGTCCCATCCCTGGAGGTGTTCAAGGCCACGCTGGGTGGAGCTCTGAGAAACATGGTGTGGTGGAAGGTGTCCCTGGGAGGGTATTGCAACTAGATAATTTTTAAGGTCCCTTCCAACCCAAACAATTTCATGCTTGTATATTTCCTGAGGTGTAGATATTTTTTTGTCTCTTCTAACAAAATGAGCCTATTTCAACAAGCCTGGAAATTCATGCTTGTTTCTGGGCCTTCTGAGGGCAGATGGATGGAAGGACCTCCAACAGGATTTGGATGTTATTCCATTAAAGTTTTGTGCTCTCCATAGTGTGAAAAAAAACCCTGATGATTCCCCTCAACAATCAAAATCCTGTTAGGATGACAAGCATTCACTGTGTCTTGAAACCAGGAGGAAGTTACTGTAGTGGCTTCACAATACTCTTGTCTTGAGGATTAGGCTCTCTGGAAGAAACATCTCCTTCTAAGGGGGCTGGCATTCAATAAATCTGAATGTTGAGGGTTGAAACAATCTACCCTGGGAGCTGCTGGATAATTGGTCTTTGCCCCCTTTCAGGTAGATGTGTAATACTCCTCCCTAATTCCCCTGCCAGAAAGATGAGCCAGGTGTGTGAAGAAAGATGAAGAAGAAATATGAGCTATGGCAGTCAATAACCTGACATGTGAAGGTGTGAAGGGAGCCCACGCAGCAGCTGTGTTTTCCCCCCAGCAGCCTTGGAGAGTGCAGGCTCTTTCTGCCAACCCCACGTCCTGGCATGACCCAGGCCGGGGCTTGTAGGCATCACTCAGCCTTGCTTCCATCAAGGAAAGCAAGGCAAACTTAGCACATGAGCTCCCATTTCCCTGTCCAGCTGGCTGGACACAAAGCCAAGCAGACTAGAGGAAAACAAGTATCTGTGCACCCTGCTGTGAGCTGAAATGGAGGACATGAATCAGGCATTGTCTTCCCCCAGCTGTGGCAAAGTTGAGTCCCAGAAGAGAAAAAACATGGGCAATGATGAAGTAACATTGTGAAGCTCCTTTGCCACACCTGTCAGAGCTATCAATGTTGTTTTGTAACAGGTTTTCTTTTCTCCAGAAAGCATTTGCAGAAGCCAAGAGTTGTACGTTCTAGCTCTGCTCTTGATCCCAGGTGTCACCTCTGCATAGCCTTCCTTGAGATTTCCTTAGATAATGCCTGTCTAAACCTCTGGATGGGACACATCATCAAGCTACTATGGGGCAAAGGACAGAACAGGGGACAAAATCAGAGCAAAAGTTCTCTGTTTTCTTTGGGTTTCTAGTGCAGACAAGGTGCAAGAAGATACATTTCACCATCTTGCCCTGATGTGTACTGAATTAAAAAGAAAGGCCACCAAAAGGTGACTTAAAAATATAACTTAATGATCCCGATTTAGGTCATGGAGATATTCTGCAATCATAACAAATCTTAAAATAGGCTGATATATCTGCTGTTCAAGATGGAGCACAGTTGTAGAAAAAGGTACAAAATATTTTATTCATAAGTCTAGCAAGACTGGGAGCTCAAGCCGACTGTGCTGACCTACTTTTCATGAATACCAGATCTCACACAGCTGTGCTGCTTGTCTCAAAACCAGTGGTACCACAGATGAACCTGCCATTCTGTCCACTTCAGAGTAGTGAGTTAAACATGATGTTTAGCCCCAGTGTTTTCTTCTTTGTGTTTTATTTGAATTCATTGCAGTGATAGAATGATTTTTCTTTGTTTTTACTATCTGGTTTTGGTCAGAATTGCTGGCTTAATACTTGCAGAATGTAAAAAACACCCCTCAGCATGAAGCATTAAAATAATGTTGCTGTCTTTCTTGGAGCCTGGAATCATACCTAGTGTAACACCATTACAAAAAAAAATGCAAAATACATATTTTTGTTCACTGTGTTTTAAAACCATGTTCTGTCAGTGATATACCCTTTCTGTGGTGGAATTCAATATCCTGATGTTTCCAACCGAATAAGTCTTTTTAGTATTAATTTATGGATACTCAAATTACTGCCACTCATTTGAAACCTCTTACAAAAAGAAATTTGATATTCTACAGGTCTTTGTATAATAACCAAAACTGAATTTGGCACTCCTCTCCATTTTTCCTTTCTTCTAAGTAAGAGCATTTTTCTGTATTTTTATTCATCTCTGAAACACAGAGATCTCATTTTCTTTTTTATTAATCTCTGAAACATAGAGATCTCCCTTTCTTTTTTTTCTTTTAATAAAAAGCAGCATGCTATGTGTTATATGCGCTAATGAATTGGCGTTTATAAAACAGAATGTATACTGTATCTAAGACAACTGCTATGAAAATGTCTGAGTTGCTGCACTCTCTAAATAGAGCACAATTATGGCATACGGTTGGAGTGCTTTTATCTGTACTGCCACTGCTGGAAATTTAACTGTGTATGTGACCTGAATATTTAGAGCTCAGTGGAAAATTCCATGAATGTGGTGTAGCTTCAGAGCACCTAACAGCTGTTACAAATATTATACCCATTATACAGCATTGCTAAATTATACATATGAAGCCCCTCTCCCATTCTGGGTGTATTCTATCACTTCTGCAGTATTTTAACAGGCCCTTTGAAAAATGCAATGACTAGTGCTAAGTAGCTTGCATAACAATTCAGTGGAAGTCTTTCCTGTCTGTATATTCATAATCCTTCCTGGCTGGGTGCAGTTAATTTTCAAACCCAAAAATGCAGGAAGAAACTATATCATGGGTAGACCACATTTACTGTGTGCTTTTGTTTGCTTAGTTTGATATACATGTTAAAAGCAACTACTTAGCTGAGCAAACACAAAAAGAGAAGGAGCAGCTCTTCACAGTGTTAGAATGTTTCTTATTATAGTAGTATGGAGCAGAGATGTAGTATATCCATGGATGCTGCCTTTCACTCTTCGTTACTACAGGACTACACGGACACTGAAGAAAATTGTTGTAGCAGGAACTGCAGAAACAACAGAGAGAGTTTATGAGAGCAAAAGAGAGATTTTGTAAAGCATTATGTTTAAAACAACACAGCAGTTTAACTAAGATTACACAGGCTGCAGACTGGCTTCCTATCTAGTGATTCTTCCTCCCTCCTACTTACAGTTCAGTTCCTCCTGTTTTTATGCTGCTGCAGCATATTAAAATACTCTTTTCTGTAGAGAAGAGAAAAGTGCTAAATGTGGTGCACCCAACAGCCAACCTGCTGCTACAGCACTGCGCCGGCTGCACAGGGAGACAGGGCAGGTGAGGAAGTGTTAGCTGACATCCACGTAGGAGTCCATGACTGCCAGACTCATCTCAGCAACACAGAGGTATTAAACTTAGTGTAAAAGTAATGGCAGTTTCTCTACCTAAAAGCAAGGTCAGTGTGGCAAAGTAGTCTACATGGGGAGGAGCCAGGAAGGCTGTAGATTCCAAGAACTTGCCTATCACTGAGCAAGGCAAACACTGCCCATGTCACTCCTGACTGACAGTACTTGTGTACTTGGTTTCATAGTCTTCCATAAGTGACACCATCTCTCAAGGCCATCTGTTCCAGCACTTCTCTGTCCTTGACCTTCTAAAGTGGGACTTTTTGTCAAATGTCTAATGGGAATCTTTATTGTAGCAGCACATGCCCATTGCAACTTGCCCTAAAGGAGCAGAAACAGAACAGATTGTTCCCTTCCTCTCTGCAATACTGCCTGTGCACATTGATCCTCCCAGTAACCCTTGCTAGTATTAATAAGAATCATCTCCTCGATTGATGGAATGGCAAGGATATTGCATGTGTGTCTCTGTCAGTAAAAAATGGGAGAAAGAGAGAAGAACTAACCAGCTGTCTAAATCAGGGTAATGGCAATCTGCCCAACATACTAGGGTATGTCAAAGTAGAGCTAAAATAATCCAGCTCCACTGAAGATCTTGCAACATTCCTACAAGGAAACAGTCCTTGAGTACTCCTGATCACCGGGAACATGGTTGAAGGAGACCCTTCTTGTAGGAAACCCAGCCCTAGCCCTTATGGATGGGTTAGTTCTGTTGGTTAGAGCACAGTGGTAATGCCAAGGTCATTCACTTAAGAGTTGGAGTTAATGATCCTTGAGGGTCCCTTCCATCTCTGAATATTCTGTTATTCTGTGATTTGTGCAGATGAGACTAATTACAAACACTGCCAGTCAACAATTTCAGGGATATCTTTTTCAATCAAATCCTGTTAAACTCATGAGATATAAAGTCCAACTAAAATTTAAAAGAGGTAATGAAAATTATTTTATTTATTGGTTCACAGCTTAGTACTGTGGCCACCTCATACTTCAATACAATTGCATCAGATAATTGCACTACTGAAGGCTTCACTGCATTCCCTGGCTTCTTTGAATAATGCAGAGGCATCAGAGCAGGTTAATGTCATTGATTATCTCTGTTCTTTAAATGCTTTGCATTGTCTCCAGGTCTTTACCAAATTTGCTAATGGACCACAGTTGTTAAGTCCCATTTTGAGGGTCAGAGTCATGGCAAAGGTAGGAGTCAGACAGCACCATACTCCACAGACATGTCAAATAATGTAGTCATATCCAAGAACCTTGGGAGAACCAAATCCAGACAAAGTTGAATTTTACTTCAAAAAAATTTACTTACAGAAAATATAAAATTTTTGTGTTAAATGAAAAAACATATTTGAGGATATGACAGGGGATCTTTAATAAAAAGGAAGGATTCTGAAAAAAAAACCCAAACTTTTTTGTGGTACAACAAAGACTCTCTAGCACAGGAGACACAAAATATCCCTGACCACTTAAGTATGATTTGTAATGCCCTTGTGTTGTTAGGAGCTTTCTCAGTTCTATGGGTAAATTACGCAATGTCATTAAATGTAAAGCAACTCATGCAACTTGCTGAAGCTGCACATAATTAAAATGCAATAGAAATACTTTAATGCAAGAACTTATAGTCATTCTCCCTTCAGGAGAGAACAGTGTGTTTGTGTACTGACAGACAGAAGCAACTACCTCCTGTGCACAGGGAGTGCTGCTGGTGGAGCAGGGACTGAGAGCAAGGCAAGGATCTGCTTCCTACCCTTCCTCACACACTCACATCCCTCCTGAGATGACCCAGGCAAGGAGCCTGGGTGCACCGAGGTCTTACATGCTCTGAGAAACCCTCAGTGGCATAAGCAAAGCTGGTGACTCCATTCCCCACATCACACTGGGCACAAACCTCCCAAGGGGCTCATGGGCAGATGGCAACATGGTCCCAGGGGTGTGGAGAGGCTGGGCCAGGGCTCAGCGTGGGCCTGGGAAGGAGGCATTGTGCCAGTCCCAGCTTTGGCTTAATGAAAACATCAGCGACTTTGAGAGACTCTTTGTGCTCCCTGGGATTTTGATTTAAAGGCTCACATCTCTTTCAGTCCAAAACAATTAGCATCACCTGCCACCTATTTCTTTCTAATTGTAATTTCTGATGTAAAGCACCTCCCATAGGACTTCAGTGACTTCTCTAAATTTCACTATTACTATTTTTACATAATCATAAGAGTCTTGAGATTGTATTTGAGGCTTCTTGTTTAATTCATATACAAATCAAAAATATTTTCAGTGTCAGGCATGTCACTGTCTTTTTATCACAATAAGTTAATAACCTCACTCTCTTGAGAAACTGAATACAAATCCTGGTCTTATAGCATATTAGGTTGGCTTTCCTGGGATTAAAATTTTGACTTTATCTTGAATTTACAACCTTACTTTTTTCAATGTTGTACCCTGTTGCTACCCTTTCTCCTGAGGGAATGCTGCACACTTCATCCAGAGTCACTGAAAATTATTGAAGAATCATGGAATCGTGGAATGTTTTGGGTTGCAATAGACCTTTGAAGATCATCTAGTCCAAACCCCTGCTATGGGCAGAGACACCTTCCATTAGACTTCGCTTCTGAAAGCCCCAAACAGCCTTGTCTTGAACACTTCCAAGGATGGGGCATCCACAGGGTCTCTAGGCAGGCAGTTCCAGTGTCTCATCATCTTCATTCCTTCCTTAAATCTAATATAAATATATTCTCTTTTATTTTGAAACCATTAATAAGATCAACACCAGAGGCTACAGAAACCTTACCCCCAGCAATGACATCATTAATCATTAATCATTAATTAGCATTACCCTTTGGGAAGCACTCTTTTGCCAATTCTCGCAGTTTAACTGCAAATCTTTGAAAAACTCAGATCCTAGATTTGTGGGACAGGGAATGAAGCATTTAACAAGAAAAAAATGTTTTAAAAAGGGAAACTATAATGGGCTGAAATACCACAATACAGATAAAAATTATTTAAATGGTATTTTAATGCACTTCTGATTTTAAAACTAAAGTGAAAATTTTGCTTCCCTCTGACTTATGATACTAATCACAGTAAACAAATCCTAAAACTTTTGTGTACTTAAAATTCTAATACCTTGTGAAAGAAATGCAATTGGCAGCTACCATGGCTGTATTTGGAGCAGTACATGGGGTCATTTTGTTTAGGTGAAGGATTTTCTTTCATTGGAGAGCAGAAGCATAGTGGGGTTTCATTGCAGTAATGTGATAAATCTGGGATTTTCACCAAACCTCCTATCCTTATATTCTCCCTGATGTATTTTATAATGAGAAAAATCTCATTATGAAGCTCTAGAACTCTTTTGTCCCCCACCATTGTTTTGGTTGGTGTTAGAAGGGAGGATGACTGGCAGGAGCAGGAAGAGTTAAGGCTCCCAGTCAATACAAGGCACATGAAGTACTGTGGATCCAGCCCAGCCCAGTGGTAACTAATGGCCATGGAAGACGTAAAACAACAGCTATTAAAGCAGCTGGTGCCTCCCATCAGTTCTCAGTGCAAGTCCTAGTGACACTGAGGGGTGACACCTGCCCTGGTGTCTTGGAGTGATAGCCATGCTTGTGGCCAGGCTGGAGCTCCTTGAACTGGTGCTGCTGGGTCTGAACTCAGAGTAGACAAGCAGAATGAGGGCACAGGGTTCTTGCACTCTTGTCACAACCCCTTCCCCCTGCAGCAGTAGCTGGCCATAGCAGCTGTGGATTAGGACCCCAGCATTCTAGGGGCTCCTGTAGAAGGAGTGACAGAAAAGTGGTAACAGAAATCGTAGCACAGAAGGGATCCCTGCACTAATGACTTTCCAGGCTAAATATCCACCCTGTACGTAGACAGCTTCCTTTCTCAGGTTACTTATCTCAAGACCTTTCCTCATTAGAATCATTGTCAGACATTTAAAAAGATAAAAATTCAGTTTCATCTTTGTTGTCTGGTTCTTATTTCACGGCTCAAAATTCTATAGGATAGAAATTGATCCATGGAGGTTTTTCTGCACTTTTTGGTTTCTATCTATGTTACGTTGTAAGAAGTAAAACATGAAACTGAGTCAGCACAAAACACAAAGGCAGCAATTCCCTGTGTTGCATGTATTTAGCAAGAATAAACAGCAGATGTCAGCACTAATCCAGAACTTGAAATCACAGAGTCACAGAATATGCATGGAATTTAGTCAGACCCTGCTTTACTGTTCTCAGAGTGCATATGATTAGACTGTGAAAAAACTCATCAAAACTTCTGCTTGGAAGTATATCAATATTTGAAGAACCTCAATAAATTGTGTGCATCACTTCTACATGAGACCTCTTAAGTTCTTTAACTAGTAAGGGAGCATGTGTCTGTAGGTAGGTTTTTTGGGTTATTTTTTTGCTTCAACTGTGCCCTAGAAGACCACTAATTCCATACACCTCCCTAAAAATTTAATTGTTTTTCAAAAGTGGCTTTAGAGGAAATAGTTTGGTAAATGGCAAACACAAAAGTTCAAGAGACACCTAAGGAGTAAGTAGACCTCAAGAGAACCAGAAGCCTCTTGGTACACTTGGCAGTGGAGGCTGCAGTTTAGCCTTGATTTGGGGTAGAACAGAATGGGACAAGTGAGTGAAATGGGTGTAAGAACACAGCTTCTGTGGCCACTTGAAGAAGACTCCCTATCTGTGAAACAAACTAGTGGTAATTTTCCTGGAAATGAAGCATAATTTAGCTGTGCAAGTACACACAAACCATGTGCACCTACTTGCTGAACTACATGAAGATGTGGGAATAGGAGAACAGAATCCTCCTTGCCTAGCCACCAGCACTTTGAGGTCAGTGCATGATGGATTCCTTCTGGGGGACATACAGCATACATTAACACATTGCCTCCCAGTCCCTGGAGACTCTTTAACCTCTTGAGAAAGGAGAAAAAGAAACATTTAAAATGTGTTAGAGATTGCACAGGTGTTCCTGCTAGCATGAAGCTCAGTGAATAATTCAGGGTTTTGACCATAGCCACTAGAGATAGAAGAGCCTATGCAATACCTATGATAGAACCCAGGATTGCTCTTTCTGATATCTGTGGTGGGATCCCTCAAATCTTGCAGCAATCTGATGTCTGCAGCAGATCATCCCTGATAAGGCTGCTTCTAACAAGAATCTTTCAAAAGTAGGAAAAAATACTAGTCAAAAATAGTAGCAATTTTTATATCAGTGCTTAGAAATATGTGGGTTTCTTCTGTCGTGGGTTTTTTCCTAACCTTCTGAAGCATGCTCCATCAAAATCAAAATGTGACAGACTTAATGGATTTATTATCTACAACTATAGCTTTGTCTCCAAGGATTGCATGTTCCTCAACTGACATTGAATGGAAGAGGACCAGAAATATACCCAGGATCAATTATAAAAGTAAAAATAGCTTGGCTATTTAAAATCATATTAGTTCTCATTACAAAAGCAAATTGATAGGTGTTTATGTTATGAACTTAAAAAACTCAGATAGTTCCTCCTGAGCCAAGAGTGAAGTCTCAGTCTGAACAAACTGGCACATTGCCCATAGCTACCTTTATTTTTCAGCAACCTCCATCACATTACATCCATCTGCCTTCCCTGTCATTCTGTGCTCCCTGAACTTCTTTGCTCTGTTATTAAAAAAATAAAAAAATAAAAAAGAATAGGCCGTTTTTATTAACTTGTAAAACAATTTAGTTTGATTCATCTTCTCTGACCAGAAGAACAGAAGAGGTCATCAATCTTAATTTCTCTGTCAGCACAGATATGTCAAATCAGAATTAAGTGGTACGAAAATTGTTGAGGGAGAAAGTGGAAAAAACAAGACAAACAAAATAGAAGACAGTTCTCAGAAGAGGAGAAAAGAAAAGGACTGCTGCTGAGCTGTTATGATGCCACCAGTTGATGCTCTGTTAGGCTAGAAGCTTCATTTTTCACACAAAATCAGAGAAACTGTGATACCTGAGAAGGCTTGCAGGCTTTTAATAAATTCAGAAAAAAAAACCAGTAAATTAAATTGATTCTCCTGTGAATTAACAATGCTTTTATCTCCATTTCTATAATACCAAAAAATTTCTTCTTTGAAATAAGTTGCATACTCTTTTCTTTGCAGGATACTCCAGTGGAGGATTACAGTCCTCTCCGGCCTTCACCTGTGACATGCTCTCCCCAAGGTGTCTTCTCTCATCTTAAATGATGACTGGCTCTTTTCCAAACCAAAGCACAGAAGACTGAATTTTCTACTATTTTCAGCACTTTCTTTATGCACAACAGATGCTCTTATGCATTACCCCAAGGAATAGTATGAGCTCTGTTACACTGTGAAGATGAAGAAATTTCGGCATCTCCAAAAGTAAAGTTAAATCATACACTCTGTCTACCATAAATGTCCCACTTGTAGACTTCTGATATTAAAAATATTAACAAAAACTTCAGATGTTTTGTATTACCTCTCCAGCAATGACAGAATAAGTACTGGATTAAGTTTTGTTAGCTCAGAAAGTGGTTAAAATTCTCTACTCCTTGAATTCCCTGCCAGCCAGAAGGAGCACTGAACAGCTGATGGATGACCTTTCACTTACCTCACTGGCAGGCAAGATTAGCTCCAAACCCAATACAACACAACGGCCTGACCACGCATACACAAAGGTGAGCTTTATGGAAGAAACTTTTGTAAATACTAACAGGTAAGTGAAAAGAGGATTTTTAGCCCCTGAAGAATGTCTAGGAATCTGGGAGACCTTGAGGACAACAATACAAAGGTATAGAATGTAGAAGGTTCCATCTTGCTGCATGTCTTCATATCCAAAGTAATTTCTTCTCCCCATTCATCATTATCTTTTCTATCCCATATGGACAAGGCTTCAGCCAGATCTTTCTCACCAGAAATGTACCTCATTCATGCACTGAGGGAACAAATAAAATGCATTATCTATTATTTGAGGGGGAGGAGGGGGACATTTAAATGGGGGCAATGTTGTTTTTTATTTAATTAGTGTTGGCTTTATGTCCCATATAATTTTGGTCCCTCCAGTCGTTTCACATGAGAGCAAGCAGCTGCCAGAAGCTAGACCCTGCAGAGCACTTCCTCTTGTCCCTTCCTTTAAATCCCCCCAGGGAGGAGAGGACAGATGTTTCTGGTGCCCACAGGGACATTCAGATGAAGAGACCCCAGAGTCTATCAGATGTTGCTGACAGTTTCCAGTGAATGAATATAAATTAATATAAATATGACAAAAACGTCATCCTGGTGGAATGGAGCAAGAGAATCACCTAATGTAATGAATGCAGACATTTTCAGTTCACTGCTTGCTTCCTGAAACTGTTCTGGGCTACTAAAAAGTAATTTATATACAGAAGTGTAGTGGGTGCTAAAGGGAGCTTTCAAAATGCAGAGGTTTTATGAAGGTAGAGCTGTAATTTGTGTGCAAACAAGTGAGACAGGTCAAATTTTTTCAAGCACTTCTATAAACAAGGCCATTCATGAAATGCTGAGTGAATAGGAAGTAGGTGGTTCTCTCAGGAATGCCATCTTACATTTTCTTTAAAGACCTTCTGACCATTCTGACCAGTAGCTCCTTTGTGTGCCTTTATTCCTTATCTGTGATCCCATCTGTCACAAGACCTTCTATGTCCTTAAATATTACCTCTTATGTGACCACTCCAGTACAAAGGAGGTTAAATATTTATGTAGCGCATAACTATATGCCAGTGGGCAGAGTGAGTGAATAGGAGAATGCAGGCTTGTGTAGTTCCACAAAGGCATGACTTTGGAGAGAAAAAGATGCAACCTCTATCTGCCTACAGGGATACCACAGTTTCTTATTTACCACTTTACATCACAGAATCATGGAGTTAACTATGTTGGAAAAGAATTTTGAGATCATCAAATCTAACCTATAACCTAACACCACCTTATCAACTAAACCATGGCACTGAGTGCCACATCCAGGCTTTTTTTAAACACCTCCAGGGACAGTGACTCCACCACCTCCCTGGGCAGATGATTCCAGTGCCCAAAAGAGTTTTTTCAGAAAAGCAGGATTGTGCTAACCATCTTTTTCGGATAAGAACAGACAGACATTGTTTTGATTTTCAGGACATTTGACAGGTTTTAATTATCAACATTGGAACATATTCTAACAGGGGATTCTTTAAGCAGCCCTCTCAGAAAAGCAGAATTTAGCTCATTCATCCATTCAGAGAGATAAAGTGCTAAAAAGAATTGTGTGTTCTATCTAGTAAAGACTTATAATTTCACACTCTTTGTCACAGTATTATCATTTATACTTTGTTTTAATAATAGATTGCTGCAAAACCATGAGTAGTTCTTAAATATTTTGCTTTTTCCTTACTAGCTGCCCACTGATTCAAAGACTTATTTAAAGAGAGATTGATTCTTTTCCTCCCAACTCTTCGTAGGCAAAAATTCATAATCGTATCTGAGCACCCCACACGCATTCAAGAATTTTGTTGCACATACTGCCCATGAGAATGCAGCTATTGCTGTCCCCACCTTTGTATTTGGAGAATTAATGCATTGAAGGACTGAAATCAGATTTATTCTAAATACCTATTTTAAGAGAAGGAGGGTGTGAATGTTATAGTTGCAGCTCTGAACAGTGATTTTGCAATAATTTCAAGTCAAACACTTCAGATATAGCCTCCAGGTCCCTTGTGACCCTCTTATTCCTCTCCTCCTGGACTCATGAAAAAGCATCCTTTTCTTCAATATCTTCCCTGCCTTCCACTCCTTTTGCTGTGATTTAAATCCAGCTTCAGAAGAGCTTTTGGGCAGCAGGGAATTGAGATCTGAACTGATCAAAGTTTAATGGAGAACTGGCTAAGTAGGGATCTGAACATGAACTTCTCACTTCTTATAGAGCTATTATAGCAAAAAACAACCACCATCTCCACCAATACTTAGACTTAGTTGAATCTGAAGGAAGTAAGATAAGTTCAAGTGACTTCATGGAGGGTCTCTTCATTTTTGGACCCTAAATGCTGTCAAAAAAAAGGTGTAGGTGATGAATTAGTCAGATAGAAAATCATGGGCATACCCAGGAAGGGAGTATTTTCAATGTACTTTCTACCTTGTGTATTTTTATGTGTTTATTATTTACTTCATTTCATGCTGAATTCTGTAGTTTTTAATGCCTCTAATTCAACCTTGCTCTGAAGATACACCTCTGCCTAACTGCTGCATATTTTGTGGTATACCTTTAAAAATATTTCTCTCTTTCTGTGTCCTCTTCTTAGTACCCCACAGAACTCTGTCCCACAGCTTCCACCCTGTCTGGTTCCATATCTTTGTATGCATTCTAGGACATATTTTGGTTCTTGACCAACAAGAGATGGTCTCAGCAGATCCAGTTGTGATGTCAGGACAAGTCCTTCTCATCTCACAAACAGCTTGCTTTGCTTACCCAGAAATAGCAAGAGTCAGTTTGTTCCCAAGAGAAGATTCCTCTTCCACACAGGAGTGAATATGTCTTCTGTAATATTTGATCCAAAGCCACAGGTGGTGCTCTGATCTTAGAATGCAGCAGATCTGAGAAGCAGTCTACAGCAATAGCAGCAGCCTTGGATGCTTGAACATTGATGAAACATGCCAAAGAACTTCTCCCTTTTCAATGAGCTCTCAGCAGGGGCCATGAGTATGCCATCCCCCTCCCCTGTCTCTGGGGCAGTCATTTTCCATTTTCTTGAGCACATCAAGAGCGAAACCAGAAAATCATTGTACACGTCTTACCTTATCAGGTGTATCTACCTCACCCCAGCTGCTGACATGTCCAAGTTTCCCATCCAACTTCTTACCAATACATACTTCTAGTTATTATTTTAAAAATAATATCTTGCAGAAGATCACTAACCCATACAATGCCCAAATCTAATCAAGTACACCAAAATTCTGCTGAAGTTAAGACATAGGACCAAAACTGCTGAGAAATTAGAAAGAAACCCAGCCTGGCTTGGCCAGAAACACTGCTCAGATCTGCCATCTCCTCCTTCTGCACCAACACAAGCAGCCTGTGAGCCCTTCCCATAAGCCTGATATTTGCATCACAACACAACATTCCTGCCTTTTTTACATCAGGTGGCCAGAGTCCTTTGTCTTACCAGTGTGAAACAAACTGGGATGAGCTATGGGAGCAGTGTTACCTCCTGATCTCTGGTACCTACTGTCCCAGATGCTGTGTCTGGGAGCACCCCCATTCCTGCCCAGCAGCCAGATGAGGCTGTAGGGCTGATGCACGTGCTTAGTGCCCCATGTCTCTGCCCCTCACAAAGGTGCAGATGAACTCAGAGGTTTCCACTTACTGCAGCTTCCCTGCCTTGGGACAGCCACAACACCACAACCACAGTATTATAATTACTAACACATTGATCTGCTGTTTTCTTCTTCTTTTACAGGATCCATAGCCTCAGAAATGCTATAAGATAACTCAGCTATTGTGTTACTTCTGATATTACTTCTGATTGATCTATCACAATCTGCTGAAATAGGCAAAACTATCCCATAGTTACTGATGCAACTGAAATCTAGTTCATGCATATAACATTAGTACTTTAGTGCTTAATTATAGAGAAAATCAAACATTAGGCAAAAAGTCATTAAATACCCAGATAAAGAAAAAAAGAATGTCCAACATATCTACTTCTTCATTAAAAAAAGCAACATTTTTTTTTTTTTAATATAATCATCATATAAGCAAGGGGGCACTGTAGCCAGTTATGCTCATGCTTTGCATGATTGATGATTTTAATATTTTGATGCTTGGTTGACGTTTATAACATTTTGACGCTTCTAATTTTTACATCCTTTTTATTCATTTGTGGACATTCAGGGCAGGGTGGGGGTTGTATGCTTTTAAAAACATTTTGAAAACAAGAATACTGGCCTAGAAATTCTTGGAAAGAAGGCAGCTGTGCCATGTAGAAAGGAACAGCTTTGATGTATTCGAGGAAGAGTTCCTGCTGAGCTGGCATTTTATAGTTTGTTTCTGTCCAAACCGAACTGCTTGTGCTGATTCATTAGCAAAGGATCTGCTCTTTGCCAGATCACACTTCTCTGTGCCAATCTGCTTTTGCCAGGCACCAGCAGTTCCTCTACATTGCATGTGCATAGCTTCTCCAACACAGCCATGTATTAAAGCCAGTGGCAAAGGAATACCAGGATTGGTTTTGCCTTTAAAACAGACTGCTTAAATGTATGGAAATATTTGTTAGAGTTGCACCAAATTCCAAAGATTTTCAAGACCTGCAGTTTGCATGACAAACATGCCAAAACCTTTTTTCAATTAAGCAATGTAAGCATGTCTATTTCTGCATCAAATATGCAGAGTGTGTTTTGGTCAGATGCAAAGCTGTCTTTGTGCTAGATGAACACTATTTCTAATGTGAAACTCCCGACTCCTCTTCCATTGTTTTGCAACATTTCTGACTATCATCCTCCATCTTCATTTTGTTCACCAGTAGCATCTGCCCACTCTTTACTAAAGCTTTTATTTCACTCAGGAGTTTCCATGACTTACCCCACCTTAGGGGCCATCTTAACAAAGATGAGATCTTTGTGTTTTGTAAAATCTTATCCTTCTATATCCTTCTGAACCCTAAAAGGGAGAAACTGAAACTTCAAATAGAAACTCTGGTTTTGAACTTTTAAATTTACATCAGGGTCCAAGTTTCCTGCCATCTGCCCTACTGGCTGCACATGATATTTCCTTTACCTAAAAAAAAAAAAAGCTTATTTTCTAATTTCTAAAAACAGCTTAATTTGGCCTTAGCAAACTAATGTTTTCAGTATTTTTAAAAAGAAAAGGGAATCTTTGATAATGTCACCAGTGTTACAGAAGTGTTTCAAAACACCTTGGTCATTAAAAGATGCATCTTGCAGGAATTACAAGCAGGAGTAGGATCACCAACTGCAGTGATGGAAACCTACAGAGAGCCAAGACATGCCCTGCCAGAGAGGAGAACCCAGAGCTGCGCTGGGCAGCATGGACACGGAGCTGCCATCCACAGAAAGGAGCTGCCTCCCCACGGTGGTAGCTGGGCCTGAATATGAACCTGTCCTCTTTCTGCCCTTGAGCTTTTTAAACTAACACCTTTTGCCCCACCATTGGAGTAGTATAACATTTTGGAGGAAAAATACCACATGCTGAATGTTATCTGATAGTTTAAACTAGGAGAGGTTGGAATGGTTTTAGTATAAAAACGTTGTAAGAACACTGGACGTCCAGGTTAACTCACCAAACTCACCAAACTCACTGCATTTTTAGCATGGATTACCCAGCAAGGCTTCCATTAAACAAACTGATTTCACTACATGTCTATTTTGCATCTCTGGAAGTATAAGTGTTCATGTGTAAGCAAGCTGGATGAGACTGCATATGAGAAGGCACAAAAGTCCATGTTCAGTGTCTTCCTAGATCAACGAAACAAGCCATTGTGGAACAAACCAGGCACCTGACCTCCCAAGATTAAAGAGCTTTTCTTGGTCTAGTGTTTGTTTGTAAAATTATGTTAACTTGTTCTCTTAAATGTGTGCATAAGACAGATGCATGTTTCAGTATCTGGGTGATACAGGACTGCATGACGTAGGGGCAAGGTGATATTTAGCTAAGCATTAGAGATGTGAGGAGCTGATGACTATCTCGAAACATGTGATTTACCATAGCAAACAAGGGACCAAAAGGACACATGACTATGTAGTTTAGCTGCTGATTATGACAGGAGCAGACTTTGAATTCCTGTTCTAAATTCCAGCACCATTTCTGCACTCTGCATCATCAGTTAAAGTAAAAAACAAGTCATGGGAAGGGAAGCTTGAGTCAAGGAAGGTTCTCTGTCCACCAAGGCAGCAAAGTTCTCCTGTGCATCCTTGCTCTCCACTCAGCTTTCTGGGAAGCCTATGAGTCTAACCAGCAATATAGTTCCACTCAAGAAGAGAAGTGAGAGGCCAGGAAAAGGAAAAGCTCTAATGTTCAGTCCATGGCATCTAAAAGCTGAATATGATGACACAGAGATCCTCCACGCTTGATTTTTTCTGCAAACTTCTGGATAGCTGAGGTTTTCCAAAAATGGTCATTAAGTTTAGACATTTTTAAGTAAACTACAAGGCAAAAGCAGATATCTTTCAGGGTAACCTAAGACTAACTCCTTCCCCTTCAACATCTATGTGGAGAGACTACAGTATATCAAAACTGTCTGTAAGTGGCAACACAATACGTACTATTTGTTCCATTAGTTACTCATCACACAGGTAGACTCAAGATAATATGCTTGGCTATACTTCCAAGGTCTTCTGGAGGCAGGCCTCAGCTTGCTCTTCATATGTTTTGAACAAAATGAAAGATGTGTGGGTGCAATTCATGGTCAAGCTTGACAGTCTATTAGCTTGTGCCACATAGCTCCTGCTCAACTCATACAAATAGAACATTTGAAATAGCTGTTATAAGTTAAAAGCAGATGGGACCTGAATCTTCAGAAATGTATTCTATACTTTCCACTTCATTATTTCGAGGTGCTGCCAAATTGCACAAGTAGATGGCAGTCAAAGTAATGATGGGCATTTTCACTTGCTCTCTCCTCTGACACACATATCACACATACTTGCAGAGCAAAAGAGAGAGATGATTCATGGCAGTGGAATTTGTATGAAAGAATTTCTCAGCATTTGCTTTGCTTTTTTATTCTCTAAGGTCATCAGTTCTTCTAAGAAACAAGTCATCCCTGTTTTGTTCCTTGACACATCAAGGAACTTAGATTAACCTTGAATTGAATAGAAATTAAGGATGAATTATGACATTTAAGACATGACTAAAATAATATTTGTCTTTTAAACACTAACTGATTACAAAGCAGGACTGAGATGTTAAATGACTTCAAGTATTTAAATGCAAGAAAATGCATAACCCTCAATATGTGTCTCCATCTGTTAAACCTCCTTCTTTCTCTTCATGTAGTCATCCTGATACCTGGATACCTTACATTACGGCAGAGTAGTCTAAGGGATGAAAGAAAAGAAAACGATTGCTTGTCCATGTATATGCTGATGAACATATGGGGAAATTTTAAAATAACCACACGCTTTACATTTTCTCAGCAGAAAGGTTTCAAACCCTCAAACCTGGCACTTTGAAACCTGCAAGTATTCATCAATTATTCAGGTACCAAAATATGTAAATTTCTCTTTTATATAATTTTGAAATAAATAAGTTTATAACATGCACTAAAAATTTGCAGCAGTTAAGTCACAGTTATTCATTCCCTGAGGAATGGGGTTACCAGCTCTCCATCTTGATTTTCATGAAGTCTTCATATTTCTTGTATTTTTCTGACACTTAAAAATATGCTGTCTATGCTACCTTATTTACTGTGAAATTGATAGCTTGCATCTTCCTATCCAGTTTTTTCTCCTTCTGCAACAAGACCATGCGGATAAAATTTAAGGTCCTCTAAACGTCCCTTACAACCCAAACCACTTTCTGATTTCATCATTCTGCAATTCTATGATTCCATTATTAATTCAAAGCAACTGCTATATGCATAAATTTTTGGACACCTTTTATGTTAAAGAATAAAAAATAATTTTATTTTTATTTTTTTAGAAATTGTTTTATCTGAAAACACTTTATAAGTTTCAATGCTTTAATCAACATTAGAAATCTGCTTATACATAGTTGAAATCTCTTTGAAGTTATTTCAATTGATCTAGTTTTCTGTAATTTTAAATGCTATCAAAATGCAATTTTTCAAGAGATCACTGATAAAATCAGAAATTAATGGTGACAAAAATCAATATACATTGGGGAAAATTTTGCATATGAAGACTCAGAATTTAAATAATTTCCTTTTCTTATGCAACTTATAATGTAATGTTTTGCCATACTGGAAACTGCAGCTTCCTTGAAGTATCCTTAGCCCCTTTGATGTCATCTTGTCATTTCCTTTACTTTTAGTGTACATACTTAATGTACTTTACTATATGTTCCAAGTTGATATTATTTGTACTCTCCCATGCCCATGATCTAAGATATTTTTGAACTGCAAACTAGAATCTGAACTCCACATATAAATTGAACGTTTAATTTTCCTTTTCAAACTCAGGGTCTCAAACATCTTCTTCAGCTTCAAAATCAAAAAAGTTTAATTCATTCAATAATTAGTAATAATTATGATTTAACTATGTTTTAGGTATATCATTTACTTCTCACTCAGCATATAAATATTTCCACAGTGATGAGTAAAATATGTCATCTCATATTTCACAATAAATAAAACCTGAATAAACATGGGCAAGGTAACATTTGCTGATTAATTTAACAGACAGTGTCTGGATTTTAAAATTCACTATCAGTCATTAATTGCAACAAAAGTTTTACGATCCTTTGGTAAACAACTATGAATTAATGACAGCCACAAGGCAGGGCATGTATTCAAGTTCATGAGGTCATCTCCTTTTCTTCTGAATCTGGTTGCATTTTGTTCTCTAGCAAGCCAAGGCAGATTGATTGCTATGAAATACTGTACCAGTCTCAACTCAGAGAAATTGTAACTAGGAACTGTTTTAACTTATCACTAGCTAAATCTCTTTTTCCCCCATGTTGTAGGTGGAGACTCCAGCATTTTAGTGCTTTCTGCCCAATCACATGGTGCAGTCTGTGGCAATTTAGCCAGACAGGATGTTTGACTTTTGTTCTATCATTTCATTCTGAGATTATTTAACTCTTCCTTGACATTGCTGTAACATTGTGGGAAATTTTGAAACCATGTAATTGCTGAAAATAAAAAGTTATATTATTTTTCTTTTGAATTTTTCTGAATAAATATTGTAATTTTCACAGTACTTCTAGGTTCACACTGAACCTCAACCCATTATTAGCTTCAGCCCATCTCATACAGCATATTCTAACCATGCTGGATTGAAATTGTTTTGTCTGTGGGCTCAGAAAGGGTTATACCCTCATTAAGAGCAATAGGCTACTTCAGAGAAGTGAAAACTAAAATGCCACTCAGGTGTCTATATCCAATCTTTTCTTCTCCAGTCCTTTATCCTTTGTCTCAGATTTCTAGAGCTGTCTGACAAGAAAGAATATGGACCTTCCAGGCTACTGAAAATGGTGGTATAAAAACAAAACAAAAAAAAAGCCTACCAAACCAATAATGAATTTAAGTTCTTCATATTCTTACTTTCATTATGGATTGTAGCTCAGGCAGAACTCATCAGTCCCAGTCCACACTAATATTAGACTGCCCAATACTCTCCACTACCAACCTGTGATTTAAGTTCCTTATAAATGTTCTCCAATTTTATTTGGGCTGGATTTTTTTCATGGCAGATAACAAGCTAAGATGGACAATTTATGTGCCTATACATAACTTCCATGCTTCAACTGCTAATGAATGATCAATATTAAGAAAAAAAATACAACCTGATAAATTTCATCAAATTTTGAAATAAAATCTAGACCTTTAGCAGTGGGCTTGTTGGCCTGGAGGAGCTACCATCCATAGGCAGCCAAACAAAAACTTGTGGAAAAATTCTTAGTGGGAGCAGCAACAGTGAATAGAGGAACATCATTAAATATTATGAATATTTATAAAAGGGACATGGCCTAAGAATTCACTGGCATTCTTGGTTCTTGTATTTCTAAATCCTTTGCATGCCAGAACTCACCACCTTATAATTCTGTTAAGAGAAATTTTGTGTGTATGTGGATGTGTGTATTTCAGTTTTAGTTATAAAGTAATCTTTAAAGAGAGATCTGGAATATAAGGCTACATAAACTCAAGAAATATCAGTCATAAATGGATTGTATAAAATTTATATCAGCAAAACAAGCAAGATTATTCTGGTCATTTAAACACCTTAGTTTCAGAGAGGTTTGTGAAACGGGTTGTGTAAAATAAGATTCTCTCTTCATCTTGCAAATTTTTCCTCATAATTTAGTATAAAACATATATCAGATGATATCATTAATGTAAAATATAGTACACTGTGTCCTTTCCTAGGAAACAGAACAATTATGCTGAGTCCAGCCACCAATTAGTCCAATCAAATGCAAAGCCAGACAAATAATTTCACTTCTAACCATGAAATCCTGTGTAGATTCTGTTTTTCTTTACAAATTAATTATTCCAACTTGAAATATTTAGAACTGCATTATTCCTAAATATATCCAAATTCAAGTCTAGTTCTTACTGAGATTTTGCAATAATCTGTTTAAATCTGAGCTTTAAAATTAATAATTTTTAAAATAAAATCTAAAATATAAACTATGATGATACTACTGTTGACATTTTAATGTTTAATATAACTTTTGTGTGTATTTAAATATTTATATATATATACATAATAAAGCACTGTTGATAGCTAGGTAAGTAGCCAAGGCAGATGAGAAAAGTAGACAGAACTTGTCCCTGTCTTTGGTACTAAATTTTTGCCAGAGCCTTTGCAATTTACTTGCAAAGTCTGCATAGATTTTTGGATGTTGTGATGATTGCTTGATAGCTGAGTGTGGGGTTCCAGACATTTTAAAATATTAGCTATCATAAATTATTTTAGATCAGATTGCCTAATTTTCTTCTTATTTTCCATGCTCATACAGAAAGTAAGAACTTCTTCATTCTCTTCAGATTGGTACTTTTTGGAATGTCACTATAATTCTCTTCCCTTGACTTGGTAACACCAATAACCTTGTTATTTACCTTATGGTTTTCCATCTTCTAAATCAGGCAAACATTAGTAACTGTGGCAGGGGTTTTAACTTAGCTGCAGTAAACCTTGCTCCCTACATCTGGCTCTGCCCAGCAGTGAGCACCTTGCTCACCAGCTAGCACACCTCCCATGAATGCACTGGGACATTGCAAGCACCAAAAATCTGCCTTTAATTGGAAAGAAAATACCTCAGGCTGCAGCCCAGACCACACTGGCTGCTTGAGCCAGGCCTGTGATAGCGTGTGAAGGGGAGTTTGCTGGCCATGGACCTCAGGCTAGGGCTGCCTCAGGCAATCAGGAGTCTGAGTGTTGACGCAAGGGTAGGGGTATTTTTCTATCCCATTAGCACATTTAGTAACATTTTATATTACTTCTCAAGGAATTGCAAGGTCAGGACAGGTCAGATGTTGTTTAATATGCACTGAAACTAGAATAAATTAACTCAGATACTTCTTACTCTATTCTAGACTAATATTAAGATCTCCTGCTCTTAAAATACAGTCATCAGTCTTTGGATATGACACTGTTTAAGGACATTTAATATGTGTAGTTCCTTTAGAAAACAATATTTCTCCATGCTTAACAAAACATTCCTGGAACAAGAAGTCATTCTGCATTTCACCCTTCCAGCATCAGAAATCAACTGTGCTTGCTGCATGTGTGTTTTATTTTGTTTGGCTCCATTTTTCCCTTAGTGTGGAGATCAAAAAATTGAAGCCATTCTGTAAAAATAAGACCTGTGTGAGTTGAAAGGAAAAAAAGAGGGGAGAGAATGGGAAACATTTCATTCTATATGAGTTGTACCTAACAGTTTTATTAACTGTGTGCTTCAGATGTTTTGCATTAAAACTTAATATAGAGAATGCTGAATGAGTGCCAAAATCAAGGGCATTGTTGGATAAGTGCTATCACTGTGCCCAAGTTCTGATTTATCCCTACATAAAATTGCTTGCCTGCAATTAAAGGTTCATTATTCTACCCTAAGACATAAGTAAACACTGATAATAAGGATTTAAATTGCCATAATGGTTTCTATGAATTCTATCAATTTTTGTTTTCTTAGTTTTATGCTTTTAACAGCCATTATGTAGTGATATTAATATTGATAATTACTATGGGCATATATTAAATATTCTGTTTTAGTCTCATCCCAGTATCTGCCTGTACTTACAAGAGCCTGCCTGTCTTCCACAGTCTGCTCCACCATTTTATTATTGTACTTTTTTTTGTTCTAGATATCCATCTCTCTTACTTCTCCTGCCAAGTCATGCTATCCTCTCTCTTGTCCTGTGGCTAACATATATTTTTACAGGGTAAAACACAAGAGGGAAGAAAGGAAGGACTGAGAAAGGAAAGAAGAGACTCCTGGAAAAAAAAGTATGCTGATTTGCCAAGTGAAGGGATGATGATGCAGCTGCTGGAACATACTGGCTTAGAACACTGTGACAGTTTGTTATCTATTTTTTGTTGTATTACCACATAGCAGCAGCCTCATAAGTTTTTCCTCTTTCAAAACATCTCTATTTGGGCTCTGAGGGTGAAATGGCCCTGAAGGTTTGAGCTAAAAAAGTTGAAAGTTTTTATGTAGACTCATATTAATGAAGCCATGCTTTTCCAAAAATAAACTAATTTTAAATTGCCAAAAGGTTTAAACTCTTCTTATTGACTTATTTTTCTCTGTTTTTGTTTTTGTTTTTTTTTAATTTCAAAAGAGATGAATAACCACAAAAGTAAAATCGTAAATGCTATTTAATCAAATGAGCAAAGTGTAGCAGCTATTTATCAATTAAGAAATCAAGAGGTAGAAAATACCAAAAGTTCCAAAACCTTAATTAATTTTTCTGGGCATGACTATGGGTGATTTGGTGAAAATAAATAATGCTGTCCCTACACCACGTTTACTGAGCTGCCTGCACAGCTCAAGCAGAAGCCACATGGAACAGCTCTTCCCCTCCCATTGCCTGCAGGAATAGCCCAGCTTTGTCCATGGGACAGATTAACATTTTGTGTCCTCACATGCCAGTCTCCTACTGAGGCAACATTATACAGGATTTTATGGATTTTAATACTTCTAAATTTTAGAGCTGATTGTATACTACAGGACTTCACCTGCTCATTGTTAACTATTAATCATCACTGTAGGATTGTTTGTGGGGATTGTCAAACATTCATGCTCACAGGTACAATCCTTGCTAAAATTGCTCTACAGTGTGGAGACATCAACATTTGCTTGATGCAGTTTTCTTTATGCAACATGTATTCCTACTGATTAAAAGCATTTATCTCCTCTCAATTTTATATCCATTAAATAAAGAGCAGTAATTGAGTGCATCTTGCCTGTATTCCCAAAGTGCATTTCACCCATGTGATGGACATAGTGTTTCAATGGCCAGTTCTAGAGCTAAGAAGACAAGAAGTGCCATGATCCAGGTGTCCCTGTGCCCTTGAATCCACTGTTCTGCATATTTTCTGGTATGTCATATGGATTATTTAATTAAATGAGCAAACGCATTTGTCCTCAGGAAAAGTGTATATTTGCAAGTAAAATGCAACACATTTTTATGCAGAATCCAATTAATTTCTGAAGGCAATTTGTCTGCATATTTGGGTTTGGGGTTTTTGAAAGTTGGCCTAGTTAATTATGGTAATCCAACAGTATTACTCTGTCTTCACTCTCATATTAAAAACATACTTCTGCTTAAAGAAACTTCCTTTTATTTTTCTCCTTGGGAATGTATGTGGTTTGTACTGGATCATAGCTGGATATTTGTGAGTCTTGGTTAATTTTTCTTGTCAGTAGTCTTGAGGGGCAAAAAGGGATTTAATCAAATGATTTTACATTATCTAGGCAAGAATTAAGTAACTATGTTCATATTATTCTTATGAGGACTTCATTAACCCCAGCAACAAAATTCATCTGAATGAAATGTGCAAGATTAAGCTTTCTGATTACTAACTAGTTTGTGTGATATCAAAATGGATGTCCATGTAGGAAGAATATTAAAAATTGAGCTAAGTATAGAATTTTGATTCAGAGGATCATTCTTCTAATTTAAGTGACTGATAACTTATAAAATGCAAAGGTTGTTTCTCATAATGCAATCTAGATGTTCATCTAATTCAAAAAGAGATTTATCAGTTAATATGTGAATTTTAGCACTTTTTCCCAAGAAGTGTCCTTTGATTTCCTTTATGCATAGAGGGTTGCAAGCTCAAGGCATGCAGTGACATGAGCTTCTCCATTAATCAGAGACAGACATGATTTGCAGTTGAACCATCTGGAGCAGTAAGACCTGGGACGGGGTTACAGAAGGATCCACACAACCCTGAAAATTCAAAACTAAACTGAGACTTTGTCCTTTATTCATCAGATATCACAAGTTCTTGCAACAGGTCTTACATAACAGGTCTTACATGTTCAGCAGATGCTGTAATACATAAACAAATAGTATTCAGCTAAGAGAAAAGAGTCAATGTCTTAACTGTGAGTGTCTTTGGTTTCATGAATTAGGGTTTATTCCTAAAAAAGAATCACCTTTTCAGTGGTGGCTGGTAGGAAACATTTACAGAGGCTCAGTGTTAAAAGATATATTTTCTGCCACATTTAGATTTTTACCCCTTAGGCAGAAAAAAGTGAGTGTCCAAATTACTGTCATTATTAAAATTAGAACTCAAACACATATTTGCAGATGTAGCCTAAAAACGTACATCAAAAATAAAACATAAGTTTTATTTAGCCAAACCAAGCACAAAGCAATTTCTTCTGGAAGAAATTCTGTGTAAATCTCTGGTTTATGTGGAAGCTGTTTTAATTAGCTTTTGTAATTATCTTCCTTTTCTCTTAGTCTACATGTCAGTGTATATCCAGAGAGCCAAATTACATTTAAGATTTAAAAAAATTTCCACTAAATATCTCTTTCATTAAACTCAAGGAGGCAGGTTTCATCACCCAGGATGTATCTGCAAAGGAACTGTAAATGCCCATGCACGTTAAAAAAATTTCCACTAAATATCTCTTTCATTAAACTCAAGGAGGCAGTGGAGAGACTCACATTTCACCCAGGATGTATCTGCGAAGGAACTGTAAATGCCAATGCACATTCCCCATGGCTCAGTGTTTCTTCTCCTGTTAACTCCGTCCTGTTATAAAAATAATTTTTCAGTTTTGCTTCTCACTGCTTGTCAGGCTCTCCAGAAGGGTTGTGGCAGCATTGCATGATGAGCCCAGTGCTCTCAGCATAGCTGGTGGCATGGCATGGCAGGGGACAGCCAGTGGAAAAGGCAGACAGCACTGGGCAGCTGACAGTCCAGATATCATCAGGTCCTCATGAACTTCACTTGTCCCTAAGAACCAGCAGTACTGTAGCTGATTATTTCTCAGAGTTGGAAACTGGGATTTTGTGGTCCATATCCTGAAAGAGCTCCAGGGGCAGCTGTCTGTTATGCATCATTACCTTCTCTCTATTCTTCAATAAATGATAAATAAAACACAGTGAATTATAGGATTGAGCAGCTGAACCTGTGTTCTGCCAATGGAGCTAAGGCTCTCTGCAGACAGGGAAGTGGGCTTCATGTGTGCCTTTGGATGCAATTCTGTCTTTGCCTGACCTCACCTGTTACCATTTTCCTGTGTTTGTCACCTATCATGTGCCTCAGTACTCCTGGCTGACAGAAGGAATAATTGCAGCTTCTAAAAAACCATTGGAGCAGTTCTTGTTGGCACCTTTTTTGGCTGCTGTCAGGACTTGCACCCTCTCTACTTTGCCCACATTTCTCTGCCCTGTGTAAATTCCTGTCCTTGCAAGGAGTGAGCCATTCTCCCATGATAGCAGCAGAGGGCTAGATCCCCGTGTCTGAGTGAAGTGGATTCCTGACCTCTGCAGAGACACTCACTTCCCAATGGAAGCTGAACATCTCAAAGCTTTTGCACTCTGTCCAAGGGATTTTATATCCATCAGGCTTCTTCCCACTGAGAACATGTATTTACCAACCATGATATGGAAGATTGACTTTCAAAAGAATTTTGGAAGGTTTTATAACTAACTTCAAAATACTGGCTGTGTTCACCCTTGACCAGACTTCAAAAAATAATTAGGAAACTGACTTCCTAGGTTTCATCTGATACCCCACAAATACAGAAGCTGAATATCCAAGACAGCCCAACAGTTTGCAGAGCTGTATTGGGACCCAGCTTGAAAGAGACGAGCTTGGGACCTCCAGAGGACACCCCTCCACCCAATGCACGCAGCATTCTCAGCATCAACACAAGCATAAGGGCACAAATGGCTTGAAGAGGGCAGAAACAACTGAGTCCAGCAGTGCTGACAGGGAAAAAGTCTTTGCAGCCACAGCCACAAACCTCTCAGCTCGACTGATCTACAGGCTGAACTGGGAAGACCAAAGGGGAAAAGGTTGTGCAGGAACAGTGAGCAATGAGATGTCCCACCCCAATCCTCTTATGAACATTTGTTTCAAAGAACAGCTGTTTTCTATAAAGCTGACTTGAAAATTGGTATCTTCCTACTTCTGAGAGAATTCGTTCACTTTATCTTTTTACTGGCAAAACTACTGTTGTTTCTTTACATTCTTGCCAGCCCTGCAGAGACACCTCAGCACTGAGGAGGTGAACCAGAGTCTATTTTGGCATAAAGCAGAAAGGACACAGCTTGATCTCAGATCCCAGCGTGGATTTTCAGTGCTGGCAGTCAAGAAAGTCAAGGTTTTATTTATAAATTAAAAGAGGGGTCAACAGGAAAGTCACTGGAGAAAAAAATAATGGAAAACCAATATGAAACCCTACCATGCCATTTATAGTCTCTTTATAGATGAGAGCATAGTTTGTGGAATGTAATTTGAGTTATAAATAATATTATTGTTTTTTCCAGCCAAAAAGCTGTAGCTCATTCAATTAAGAGAATGGATGTGTTTGTCTTGTGTTACTCATTTCTTCATTGTAAAATATATCTGTAATGATAATCTATGGAAATTTTCTTGCAGTGGCAAGGAAAAGGATAATAAAAGAACTTTCATACACTTCTTCCAGTAAGAAAAATACCTGAGGATTATTTGATCTCTTTGTTCCCTTAAATCAAATAGCTGCAAACAAACAAACAAGCAAACCAACCCTGTGCCAAAAAAAAAGAAACCCAAACCTGAAAAAATGAGAAAACCACAAAAAAAAGCCAAACAAATTTTAATGAAAAATAAATAAGGGAAGAAATGTGAATTGGCAGATTCGGTTATGGAGTTCAGTGTTAAAAGGGACCATTTCAACAAATCTGGGAGAGAGGTTTAGTCATTTTCAGTCATTTTCTAAGTCTGTTCAGCTCTCAAGGTGTCCCATTCCCTTGGGGGGTGGGAGGAGCAGCAGTGAGCCACATAATATTATATCAATCCTTAATGCTTGCTTATTTCAAGCACCGATGATGAGGAATTACATGACATCAAACAGAAATGTTCGCTGCAAAAGAGAAATAAACTTTCTTTTTGAAATATTTCAATTGAAAACACTATGCAAAAACACAGATATAGCAAGTAGTAAGCCCAAAAATCTGAGATGGCAATAGCAAAAGATTCACGGTACTTCTCTGAGCCATATAATGCTGACATTTCATTTTTACAAGGCTGATGATTTTTTTTCCTATTAAAAAAATTAAGAAGTTCAGTTTTAAGAAAAATAAAATATTAAGCACTATGAAACAATAATTTTAACACCAGGTTGCAATATGTGGAATAGATTGCTTTGATCAGAAGTAAGGCAGGTGGGGGAAAAGTCAAGATGAAATACATTATTGGGAGGAAAGGATAATGAGGGCAGGGGATGAGATATATTTATTTTTTTTAATTAATTGGGTTCACCCAATGTGTACAACATGTATAGCAGGAAGTCATGAGGTTTGGTTTTTGTTGGTTTTTTTTTTTTTTTAATGAATTGGGTTCACCCAATATGTACAACATGTATAGCAGGAAGTCATGACTATTTCCACAGCTCCGCACATGGCTGTTGTTTTGGACAGGGAAAAGGCAGGGTGTGGGAGACAGTGCTCTCCCTAGTGGATCCAGAGACCGAAGAGCAAGCTCTGGCCTGTCCTGGTGCCAACAGGCATTCTCAATAAATAGAAATAGTTATAAATAGAAACTCTGTTGAATGCAGGGTCTCAAAGGCAGCTGAACATGATACTGGCCACATCACACCCATGACTGTCACTACTTTCAGAAAATGGTACCCATTGATCGTGGTTATTTGGAGAACCATGTAGGCAGACATTTGACTCATTTTGATACAGTTTGTGAAGGGTTTAGTGATCTGGAGTTACAACAGCAAGTGCAAGTGTGGTTATATCCCTGTGATAGTTAATCATAAAGGTCTCAAGCTAATGTAAGAAACTCAATGCCATGGTGACTAGGCTATATCCATCAGTTAAACTGCAGTGTGTAAACCTGGGACATGAGAAGTAATCTAGAATGTTATTATTTTATAAGAAACATATTTTGGACATATTATTATTATTATTATAATTTCAGTTATCTGAGGACCACAGCCAGCAACTCCTTGTTTCAGGAGCTCATAAACTTGGGGTGGGTGTATCTTGAATCAATCATCCAGGCAAAAAACCAAACAAAAATACAACTACAAAAAAGCCAAAGAAAACCTAGGAGGACTACAGGAGATATAAGGAAGCCAAGGAAGAGCTCAAATACCCTTTGACAACCTCTGCCAGCACGTAGTCACAATTAACATTATCCCTAAGCTGAGCAAAGGCACAGTCAAAACTGAGCACTGAGAACTGCTTAAAGGAAGTTTTGAATGATAGCAAAGGTGGAAATTGTCACACAACTTCTCAGGCAGACATTTTGATGCTGACTGAACCCTCCTTCTCACCTGAGCAGCTGCATGTTTTGCACCAATGGGTAGCCATGACAAGGGAATAAAAACCAGAGATGAAATATAGCTCCTTGCATAGCTTGTCTGCGAGGAGTCCTGGTGGGACTACAAGTCAAACATCTCTCCCAGGCCCTGGGGCACTCAGCCTCAGCTCCCACCAGGATCAAGGCAGCATCCCAGGGAACACAGAGCCAGGGCAGGAGCACCACCAAGCAGCACTTGGACCCCAGCTCATGGGTAAGGTGAGCCCTTCAACCCCATCACAACCAGGGTTACCTGTCCTCAGTGCACAGAAACACCAGGGACAAACCATTCAGGCACTGTACATCATCCCTTACCCCAAGTATAAATAGCCCTCTGTGAAAAAACATGGGAAACCAAAGGGGAAATGGTGTTGAAATAAATATAAAGTTGCATATGGGGAGATGCATTTTATCAGTAGATTTTTAAACAGATTTTTTAACATCCTCAATGAACAAACTTGTCCATTTGTAAGAATAAAAAAACATTTCCTTCTGATAAAATGTAGGTATGCAGATTAACAATGAGGTTTTCAGAATTAATAAAATGCTTTGAGGTTTAAATTAAACTTCTGCTTCTGCTACCAAAAATATTCAAAATTTATTTAGGGTTTCTGCATTTCTGTACCACAGAGACAAAACCTTGAACAGTGATGGAAGAATGAATGGAGTCGACTTTATGTGGCAGTCCAGAATACTTGTCTTCTTTATCAGTCATCTCAGGCAATGTGAGAAAATTGGTGCTGCCCCTCTACAACTGAAATCTGGGGAGAAACAATAGGGTTGCTTAATATCAAGAAAAATCCCAAAGCAATATGATCACTTAGTTCTGCTTGCAGGAGTCAGTTCTGCAGTTAATTGTTGGGTAAAGTATAAAAAAGATACAGCAGCAAAAGCTGTATTTAATTTCCAGAGGTATAGCAACCCTACTGGCTATTGTCAGGATCTCACCTCAGGTACTCCCTAAGTGGTTTGAACATGAAAGTGAAAACATTAAGGAAATAAAAGAAAAAAAAAAGAAGAAGCAGTAAATTTGTATATACAATGACAGGTTTTTTAAGCCAACCTGAACAAAAAAAATGAAAAAAAAAATAAAAAAAAGAAGAAGCAGTAAATTTGTATATACAACGACAGGTTTTTTAAGCAAAACAAGAAAGCCAACCTGAATAAAGATAAATTGAAGGGATATGCATTAGCTGAAAGAATTTAAGATGCAGAGGGATACTAAAGCAGAAACAGTAAAGTGTTTAAAAGGACTTACTTCCAACTTTAACTGTTTTCACAAAATTCTGCTGAATATCTTATGGTGACCATTAGTATTACTGCAAGATCTCAGAACGTCAGCAGGAGGTGGTTCAAAACAGACAGGGGAGTTTTCTGGATTCCTATTGAATGAAAGGATTCACAGCAGTATTTGTGAGGACCTCAATAGTGTGTTTGTCACTATTTTTGCTATCGTGAATTGGGGAATTATCTAAATTTATATTTTTGAGCCAAAATTCATAAGACAATGAAAATACTATCCAGTATTTTATAATAAATAAACAACAATAATAATTAATATAATATAATATGATACTGTAATGCATTAATTTACAGAGCATCAATTTATGCTGCATTTTTGTTATGCTGTATGGTAAAGTGTTTTTGAAACACAATTTGGAATTGATAGATGTTTACCTCATATTCTGTGTATTTCTTCAGAAACATTTGCCGTATCTTAGAAGCAGCATATCTACAATGTGATGCGGGGGTTGCTATGGTGAGTTCACATCTCTTATTTAATCCTGTACCTGAGTAAATACACATTGTAACAACCTCTGTTAAAGGTCCTATTAGTAAAGTTATGTCAGCATTTCTATGAAAAACACTTGTTTTCCTGTTATGACTTGGCCAAAAAAAAAAAGAAAGTTATTCCTAAACCAAATCCACAGAAGTCCTTTTTACTCTTCCAGTATATTTTTAGCACAGCATCAATACCTTTCTGATGTCTTCAGTCACAAAAATCAAATTAAAAAATCAATGCATTTGCTTCTACTTTTTAGTGGTTAGTATTTTGATTACAGTTATTCTGGTATTTCTCATTTAGAAAAATATTTAGGAAAATTTGGGGGTTAGTTTTCATTTCACTGTTCCAGTCGGTACAGGTAGTCATTCAGTCGGGCATTAATTACTGCACTTTTTTTACAGCCCATCTGTACTGCCAGAGTCACATAAAAACACTTCTGTATAAAGGAGAACCAGGCCCTTAGTTCTTGTACTTAATGATTCAATTTAACTAAATGGCATCAGAAGTATAACATGAAGACTCCAGTGCATTCTTTTTGAGCAATTATTTGAGTGACTTTCCAGCCTAACATTTATGAAATGAGTGCTTAGTTGGAAGTAATTGAATACTTTTATCTTCTTGGCACCTATTTACTGTCCTAATCATTTGCTTTGAAAAAGACTGAGCATGTTTCTGAGAATATTTTTCTCCATGAGCTGCCCTGTGTATATTAGGACAATTCTTGTATACACGTTTAGGTTTCCCTGATTAAATGCTTTCCTTTCATTGGCATTTTTAACAAACTTTTGTGGGAAATGTTTAAATTTGACAAAATCTCTTAAAACAGATAATATTTTTTAAGCAAAACTGCCACAAAAATGTTTTTAAATACATATTTAACTAGATTTCAATGTTCACTCAAACTGTAGGTTTTAAGGACCGGGGTGGAAAAGTCAAAATTTACCATAAAAGAACAAAATAAGTTTATCCAACTTGTCCATAAGGTCTGATTATTATCCTGGGATGTGCATGTATGCTTTCATGTTGGCCTTGTAAAAGCTGTACTTTTAGGTGAAACGCTTTCTTGTGTGCTTCATTTCAGCCAGAAGAGTGGATGATCATTTGTGAGTGGATAAACAGTGTGGCTGAACAAACACATCTTCCTCAAAAGTCAGGAAAAACATGATTGGATAGAGAAACTCAGATCATAAATGTACATCGTTAGCTGGTAACCAGAAGGGAAGGTTATTTTTGGAGAATTCACTCCAATAATCAGAAAGAGGTGTGATAGGTTTTAGATGTTGCCCTGGCATAAACCATAGAAGCTTGGTCTTTTGACAGTTTGAATTAGAGCCCTTCATATTAAATGGAGTCATAGATATCGTTGAAGTAATGTTGATGGTGTTTTGGGGAGTGGCTCCAAGTTTTACATGCTATGGTATTTGGATGTTACTGCACAACTTGTTGCTCATTTCCTGCATAGGATGGACCTCAAGCTCTACAAAACTAAATACTACAGCACTAGAAGATGAGAAATGTCCTTTCAATCTTGTGCTGTAAGGCCTTCATTCCAAAGGCAATATCTGATATTGCAGTATTAGGGTCAAAAGCAGCAACACTAAAAATTTTAGAAAATACTATTCAATAACATAAACAAACAAGTAGCAGAACATAGTGAATTTTACTTTTCTTGTGGTATGTGCCTATGAGTAGAACAGGAGTAAGGTACCAGCCTACCCATATTTCAAAAGAATTATCACTAGGACTAGTAATATTTTTTTCCTTTATTGGGATGCTGTATTCATATTTTCCATACCAATTATCTTCAGTTGTATTTAATGTACAAAGAAATCCTTCTAAGACAATAAGTCAACATATTGTTTCTTTCCCTTTCCTTCTCTTGTGCATAAAAGAACTGAAGGAAAGCAGGATTTGAATGAATGAAGTAAGTTCTACATTTAAGATTCTTTATTGCAAAATTTTCACACCCCAGAGGTGAATACTCATGTAACATCAGCAGGGTAAAGCCTGGTACCTCTGTCCATCTCGTGATAGGACACAAATGAGTTTTTCATATAAACAGTTCTAGAAAACAGCATCTCAGCTCTCTGCAGGAAACCCAAGGGCAAACAGCATGGTTCACCAGAGCAATGTGCTAGAGCCACCTCCTACCATCCCTTAGGTGGTCAGTGTGTACATGTTGGAACAGCTGACACCTCTGGCTCCCTTATGGCCATTACCTTTAGAGTACATTGAACGTACAGCCTTGAGATGATAAAAGTATAGAATAGAACACATGGAAGAGATTTTTAAAAATCTTGGTCCGTGGTTAAAAATTTGTACCAGCACGATAGCATTTGTTGTATGTATCACTTTTCTGAGTCACAATAAATTGTTTTAAGGTTATCAATACATATTCATTGCTTTTCCTTAGTAGTCCAGAACTTCTTAGTGACAGTCATTGGTGGCTAAAATTATTTGATGTTACCTTCTTTATTCTTATGACAGAAAATTTCAGGTAAAGTTAGAAACACAGATTCCAGGCCTTGGACACTGTGGAACAGGCACCCTTGGTGCATAATTTGACATGATATTCATCTGCTACTGTGAACTATTAGAACCAGAATACAAAAAACCACATGATGATTTTTATCATTATTGTCCTCATGTGTAAAGTAGAGAGAAGGGAAAAATTCATCATCTTGTCAATATTTTTAATTTCACTTTTCTATCAAGGAAATCACAACCTTGTGTAAAACAGCAGATGCTATATTACATCTTGCTAAAAAGTTCAGAGTTTGAAGGAAGAAATAAAAATATAAGTTATGTAATTAAGTAACATATAAAGAATGTTTAAGAATATTGCATTAAGTTCAGCTATCCAATTAAAAGATTAATGTTCATTAAGCATTTTATCCAATCAAAAAATTCTACAAATACTAACTGATTTTCATAAAATCATTGTGAAATGTATAGAAAGTTATTGTCACAATTTCCTTGTCATCCAAACTGAAAATTAGGTCTTAAAACATCTCTCACATTACTACCTCTGATGGATCCTGAAAATAATAGTAATAATAGTCAAGATTGTCATCTGGTCCTGACTGAGTTTGAATTTCATAGCCACCATGGACAGTTTCTCTATTCACAATTAAACCACCATTTTGCTTAAAGGCAGAGTTTTCTTCAAAGTAAATAGAAAATTTCAAAACATTGCAAAAAAGGTATAACATCTTGTTTTCCTAGAAATCTAAAAATTATCTTCATTTACAAAGTACCTGTGATTCCAAATACAGGGGTTTTATGTTTTTTTTTCTTTAATTTATCAAGAAATTGCATCTGAAAATTTAAAAGTAATTTTTTTCAGAAACTATTGTTGAAATCATTGCAGGAGATGAGAAAAGATGGGATAAGTTAGCCAGAACCTGAAAATTCTACTATGAAACCAGGTTAATATCTAAGGAATAAACCTGTGTTCCTCAAGCTCATCACAAGTCTTGTTAGAAAGCATGGTTTTACCCTTCCTCTTTTAAAGCAGATTAGTGGGTAATGTTTTGCTTATTGAAACTGAGAGAAGCAAAATTGCTGGATGCTGCAGAAATATGATTTTTTAGTATATTTCCTTTTTACAGTAAAAAATTAGGGGATGACAAGGCTACTCAGGCAGACCTTTGCCAGTAATAAGACTTTAGTCTGAATAAATATCTCGAGATTCAGCCCATGTTTCGACTTTATGATTTATTGCCCACAAACTCCAAAGCAAGTGAAAACACAGAGCAAGTAGAAGACTAAATGGCTGATGGACATTTTTAGTTTTGTTTGAATCAGGTGTCCCAGGACTTCACACACCTTAAAAGCATGACTCATCTTGTACCATATTGTTTCTATTTTACTATGGAAAATATCATTCCTACTCTGAGAAAGTTTTTTTTTGTGTCACTCAGTATACCCTCAGGTAAGATCTTTCTCCATTCAAGAGTGAAGTTTGTCACATGCAAAAATACTGCCCACAGGAGTAGGAGGAACATTGAGTCAAGTCCTTTCTGACAATTCACACCACTGGCCAGTGGTGGAGGAGAAGATGAGTGACACCACCTCAGCTATGGTCATTCCAAATTACTTTGGTTTTGGAGATAGAATGGTTGCAGAAACAGTTCTAGGAGAGAAGGAGCACTTTAGAAATTTCTTCTGCCAATTAAAATTGTTCATTGGGTGAAGGGATTCTTATCCAGAAAATGGCAGAGAAAAGGCTAAAACAGGGTCCAAGAAAGTGTAATATGTGACTGTCTTAAGAGGCACAAATTTTCCCCTCTAAGTGAAAGCATCAAACTTAGCACAGAACTGGGACATTTGAAAAAATCTCTGTTATCACTGTTCCTATTCAGGATGCTGCATGAAACTTGGTGATAGCTAGTCCAGCTGCACACATCATAAAACCTATGTTAAAAAAATCTCAGTTGTTTAGAGCTTAACATAAATCAGAACCATACTGAAACACATTCTATAGCTTGCAGTTACAGTCTCAATACAAGAAATACTTGTTTCCTCTTGCCAATATGGTGAAGCTAGAGCAGCAGATCTTTAACATCAAGCCAAATATGGACAAGAAGGAGCTCTATACACAAACACTTCTAGAAATAGAAGTATATTCATTTTCAAATAGAAAAATCATTGAGCAGTACACACAGACATTGCATCTGTACAGGAAATGGACATTTACCACCTTCATAATTACATAGGACTATAGAAAGTAAATTTCTCACTTACCACATAGCACTACTTACAATAACAAAACAAATTTTATCTTCTGAGTCTCCTTATTTTGCTGGAATGGAGGTGGGGAAAAATCCAGCTCAGTTCATCAGCATGTTTAAATAGTGTCTTTGAGAAAGGATTCAGAAGCAAATATGTACCATTGCTCTGGGCAGCTGCTCTTGTGGATTTCCAGTTAAACAAACATCTATTGCAAGGTATGTCTCGTAAAGAGGTTGTTTTCTCTAGGCTTTTTCTAGGGTCATGGTCATCATCGGGGAATTGTGGTTTTCAGATTTATGAAATTACTAGTTGATATTTGTGCACACTTGCAAAATAGTATAATGCACAATAGTGGTGTATGAATATGCAGCACATATAAGCAGAACATTAATTTCCTGTGAGAATTGTTTTTTCCAGCTTTTACTTCAAACTCTGCTAAAGAGAGTCAAGCAGAGTAAGCAACAAAACTTATACCATGTTAAACAAGTTTTAACATTTGAGGGAAAAAAATAAATGGAAACCAATGGTGACAAAATCAATATATAATATAGCTCTGTTTTAGCAATGCCTGTATATTTAAGTTCTGATTATTTTCAACAGGCAACAACAGAGTAAAGAATGAAGAGGCTTTGCAGGAATGGTGTGTGCTCATTGTGCTGGGCTCACCATCTTCCCTGCCATGTTCATTCAATCTGTTGAGCCAGGAAAATGCTTTACTGATAGGATTGGACTAAAAGAAATATTAATTGTGTACTGGAAGTCAAGAGCCACCTTTAGTACTTTGGGGATTTAAAAAAAAAAAAAAAAAAAAAAAAAAAAAAGTTAATATACTAACAGATTTTTCTCATTAAGTACCATTTTAACCAGCATGGTAAATACATTTGTTTTCAACTTCAGAAAGACAAAACTCCCCAATTTAGAGATTTGTTTTGTGAGTGCTTCTAGAACTGTGCAGATTTGCAAGGTCTCAGCTGCTGCCAAGCCTCTGTTCTCACTTCTGAGTTAGTGCTCTAAGTGGAGTGAAGTGTCTGGCTTCTCTTCTCTGATTTTTAGCAGCTGTGTTTGAATTGAAAGTGTGATTGACAATTATCTCACTTTGACAGAAGCTTGATTACTTGGGCTATGAAAAGATTCTTTATGCTGTTTTGTAATAAAGAGTTATTTTTTTATCACAGGTTTGAAGCATTAACTCTTACTTGTTATTGAACAGCCAAAACTACTATATTTTTAACTAAACCTAAAATATTAGGTACCTGTGCCTTGGTGTCTAGTTACTTCTTGGATTTTCTTATTTTGGTGAAGTTTTAGCACAGGTAAAATACAAAATCAAATTTTCTCCAAGAGTTCTAGTGAGCAAGGACTTTGATAAATTCTGTTCATTTAGGATTAAAACAGAACTAAAAGCCCAGAGTAAAGGCCCTTTGGTAGCAGTGGGGGATGAGTAATGGGAAATGTTCTTGCTGTGGACTAATCAGAGTGTAATTGCAAAAGGAACCAATCTTTCATTAATTGCAAAGGCAGTAAACTCAATCAGTCACAATGTCAAAATATTGCAGTTCAGTTGAAGAATTTTATTGAACTAATTGATTTAATTGTTTTAAGTAATGCCTTTATGAGAGTCATTATTAAGAAACATTATTCTCAATATAATTTTATGAAACATAAAAACTTTTTATGAGGCAAGTTATTTTCATTTAAAAAAAAAGGATGAGACAATGGTTTTGATTTAAAAGAGCATCTTGACTAGACTATGTTTTATTAGAAGCTACCAGTACTTGATTTTGGACATCATCATAGACAGTGTGAAGCACTTTGTAAGTAAGGCATTCTTTAGGTACGTTTAGCATAGTTTAAACAGGTCTGATGGCCTTTTCTGAGACAGAAAATTTGTTTCATCTAATCCAGAGATAATGGATCAGGGATGTCTGCTTTGTGCTTTTGCACACCCTCCCTTCACTCCTGCTTAGCCATGAGGGGACATTGTACAAGTGCTGTAATTTTCTTGCAAGTTCCAGAATTAGCAAATCCATTTAAACTGTAATAAGCAGTCCTGGCTTACCTTCCAGTACTCTGCCAGCTTATTGCCATTTGCATCTCTCTCTGCCATCTGCCAGATGTTCATGCAGCCACACAGTGAGTGGGAAAAGGACAGCACTCTGGGTTAAAACTAACCTCTTTTTTTTCCCCTCCCATATGTATATATGACTATTTGCAATCACTGGGGAAGCAAAGAGAGTGAAAACACTGATTGGGTCAGTGTGAAGTTGGCACTGCCTCTTTTAGCATCAGCATTTGCTTTTGTTGACTTAAGGGAGTTGTGGGACTACAGAATTAGCATTACTCCTATGAGGCTCAAACCCAGCTGGGATCTGTGGAGCAAGAAACAGGAACCCAGATACGTCAGCCACTAGTTCCCTTCTTCTCCCAACAGTGTTCAGGCAGAATGAAAAATTCATCTTATTGACACCAGTTCTGATGCGAAATCTCTTAAATTCAAAGCCAGATGGAAAGTGCTGCATGTAACCCTATACAAACTGCAAGTGCAATATCCTGGCTGTGTCTGTGTAATCTTTCTGTGTCTGTGACAGTGACAATAAATATTGACATCATTGCAAAGCCAAGAAAAGGGAGGGAGGTTTTCCTGCAGCCATGAACCCTTCTCGTGTTCCTAGCAATATCCCTCTGGCTATTGAGTCACAGCAAACCTGATGACGTAAGTTTTTGAGGGGGAGGTAATGTAACTTATTAGATCCAATAGCAGAAATCAGGAGGAAACAATCACAGTTCTAAATGTCCAGAGGTAGAGCTAGTTGGTCTTTCAGAAGTGGTACAAAATCAAGGAGGGAGCAGCAGTGATGGAGTTCTCATAAGACGACTTTCTTTGACTGTTATTTGTGTTCAGAATGTCACTCGACAGCCTTCCTGCCTTCAAGTTGTGCAGTCAGTGTAGCTCAGGGTTCAAAAGGCTTTGGCCAAAATGTCTTAAAAGCCTCTTGGTTGAAGTTATGCAGAAACTCACTGCAGCTGCAACATGAAAATAGGGTTGTCATTACTGTTACTTTATCACTGTTATTTTTAGCTATTACATATATGTCTCCTGAGGCTTTACCTCTCAATTGAAAACTATTACACCATAACAACATACAGGCAAGTAGTACTTTTTCTAATTCACTTTTTTTGAGGAATGAATAGCGCTTAAAACTCAGGAAATCTTAACACTGGAGGTCATGAAGGCACGTCCCCATGAAAGTCCTCTCAGGATTAGGTGTGGTACTGGAGGGAGAGGACACTGCTGGGTCAGATGCAGGCTGCCACCACACGAGGCTGCTAAACTCGGTGGATCAGTGGCTTGATCAGAGAGAGCAAAGCCTTGCAGAATTTTCACAATTTGGTCAGTGCAAAAGTATGTTTTGCATGAGGTAGCAGGAGGGATATAAAAACATGACAGTGTAATAAACATGTTTCAGCTAGTATAATAAACAGAATTTGGAGCCTTCAGAGCTGAGCCAGATTTCTCTTACAAAAGAGGAAAAGTGCATAGCCAGGCATTGTCTCATATGACAAATGATAATAATGAGCAATAACAATAACATGAATCACAGTTATAAGTCATCTGGTGATTTAATTTTTTTTTACAAACCATAAAGCATTATAGAAAGTCACTACCATGGGGTGTGGTATACTATCAAAAGAAATATTTGGAACTGATAGAGACAAAGTTTTTCTAGCTATGAAGTTTCATAAGAAAAAATTATAGGAACATGAATGTGTCACATAGAGTATGTTTTTAATCTTTTCTGCATTGCCTTTTATTTCATGTAGCTTTTTTACATCATTAAATAGCTGATAAATGGCAGACAGTTTTCCTGAGGACTTTGCATGCTCCTCTGCTGCTCAGCCTTGAATGTACTTATCCCTATGATATCCAAATGAAACAGAGATGTACTACACTCCCAGTTTTGCAGTCTGAGGGCTGTGGAGCACATAGTGGATTAAATTCAGCAAGGACTTTGCAACACCTGATCCTGAGCTGTTGTGAGTTGATGTGAAAGGTATGTTTTGGACAGACATGCACCAGCACTCAAAGTCAGTCCAGCCCATGGATCCCTTAGTGCAACAGAGGAGAACTGAAACTTTGTTAGGCTGTCACATCCCACACCAGCACATGTGTGCTTGGTGTCTTTTGAACAGATTGGGTAGATTGAACAGTGAAGAAACTTTGACTTTACAGAGCCTGAGTTGTTGAGGTGCTGATCTGCATAGCCCTGCCAGGTAGTGGCCATGCCAGATGAGACACTCTCTCCCTGGGGAAAATGTCAGTGCCTAGCACACCAGAGTGCAAGCACTGACTGCCACTCTGGTGCCTAAACTCTCCATGAATGTTGCCTTAGAGGTGTGTTTAATAAGGAGGAAAAGTCTGCAGCAGAACCAAGAATTAAGGTGGTTTTTTTTCCTGGATGAACTGCAGGACCCCTGGGGAGAACTCTGAGAGTACAGCATATTGCTCTCACTGCCAGAAGAATTTAATGGGCTCAGACTCTGCTGGGCCAGAAATGTATTGGCTTCACCTCTCTGTGATTGATTTTAATAAATGGGAAATTGTTGTAAGGTGACAACACCCATATGTCTCCAAAGGCGTGCTTTTACCCTTGTGTGAAGATAAACTTTTTTAAGACTCATATCTCATTGTGAGTGCTTCTAAGGGGCTGACTTTGTTTTCAGGGTCTGAGAAAGGTTGTTAAGTGGTGTAAAGAATTATGTACTGTTCAGACAGCACAAAGAGTAATACTGGTCTCCCACAAAGTCTGCTAATGAAAGAGGAATTTGGTTTTAAATGCACCTTGTTTACATTAACATCTTTTTACTTTTATAAACAGAATTGTAGTATTACTGGTAAAACTTAGTTTTCAGTATCTTTCTTTTTATGTTTTATAAAACTTGTGCCTCTCTGCTTCCAAGGAGAACTTGTTTCTCTCTTCTCATATGCCCATTAGGTTGCTGTAGACAGCAGTAATATCCCTACCTGTCCTTTTTCCTGCAGATAACTCCTTCAACCTTACCTTGTATGCCTTGCACTCCACCACCATCTTGTTGTACTCCTTCCTTGGCAGAGCAAAAGTCAAAATTGCTTGATGAAGGAGAATAATCTCTTCCACACCTTTGACCTGGTTGCTGTGCTCCAGCTAATACAATCCAGATGGTTTCATGAGAAGTCTTCAGGCCTTCACTCTGTGACCATGGGTTTAGGAGCCATGATGGCCAGGCCTTGCACCCCAGCACATCATCCTGCACATACAGAGACATTTGACAACTGTACACTACTAAGCAAATATAGGCTCCTCTGGCTCACTAAACATGAACAAAAATGAATGTATATGTTCCATGTGTTCCCTGTTGAATAATGAACAGTGAGCTCTTCCCAGCCTGTGTGACTGGGAGTGTGCTTATCTCACAGTAGATAACTGCAGAGACAAGCTATAGTGGACACGACTGGTCATGCAGTGGGACAGGCACCGGGCCCCAGTGAAGGAGGATCCATAAGCACACCGGTCTAGCATGTAATCCTGCTGGAAACCTTTCCTTACAGCTGAAAGGCCTCAGTGAGAGGTGGCAGAGAGGTAGAAACCACCCAGATGGAATGTTCTGGCAGGTTGGATCTGATCTGAACCAGTTCTGATGAATTGTTTGGAATTTAGCAAGCCATTTTTGCAGCTGCTGCAAAAATTAACGTCCTAAAATAAGAATGGAGATCAAAATATTAAACTAAGTTTAACTCCTTTTCTTTCTGGACCTGCATGTTCTCCAGATCTTAAAAGAAGCAGAGGTTCCAAAGACATGCCTAATATGATGTTCCTAGAGCTCCTGAGTCTCAGCACCTCTCAATGCCCAAATCATAGGTGGCAAACCAGTGGTACATTTGAGAGCCCAAATCACTTGCTCATGTTTGGGCAGAACATGGCAGCAGCTATGAGAAACCCCAGGCACTCTGTAGCCAGCTGAAAATGCAGTTCTCTACCCTTAGCAAAAGGCAGAGTGAAAAGAGACTGGATAAATTGCAATAAGACTTCTCATATAAATCAGTACAGAAAGGGATATAATAGCTCAATATTACTCAGCTACTATATTTTTTAAACCATAAAATCATAGTTTTATACTCCATAATATGCTGCAGTGCCAATTTACTACTTTAATGAATTCATCATTCTTTTGCCATGCAGCTTTGTTTGCTCAGTTTCATTCCATGTACAGCATGGACAATATGCTCTTTCTAGTACACAGGGACATTTTTTGAGAAAACAGTAGACACAGGCTGGTAGTGAAAATATTCAGGTACCCCCTGTTTTGCTCAGGCTATGCTTGAAGCCAGGAGTAATTGTCCTGATAGTGCAAGATATTCCCAGATGTATTCTGGAAGTAATGGAGGGGGGAAGCCACTGAAGTAATTTTTTTAAGTGAAGATGTAGAACAGAAGGCATGGGGTAAAAATCTAGAGGATGTTTTACCTCTGTTCCTGACATCATTAAAATAGAAAGCAGACAAAAAATTATGTCGCAAATTCTTCTTTGAAATAGTATGAGTAATACTTTATACCCTTCCCAGAGCCTAGACTCATACTGCAAGCCTTTAAGCAGCAATCTGAAGTGCATTAAAGAAGCTAGCTAGTGACCATAAGCCCCTTCTAGGAGGTTTGAATCATTTTCAGAGACATTCCTCTCTCCTTCTATTGAGATTATACAGACACAGAGGTAAATTGCTTCCATTCTTAGTCATTGCAGTGAATTGCCTTTTGCTAGGTGTTATGAACCTTCAGTTTTCCTTTTTGCTTAAAATATTGGGTAGCAATAAATACATTCTGCAGTGACAGGAATCATTTCAACAGGGAGAGGTAGAAATGTCAGAAAGGAAAAATCCTGTGTTGCCTGCAGTCACACTGAATATTATAAGCACACTAAGTCAAAAAGTACAGTAGAAAAGCAGTTAATAGATAGCAAATTATAGACATGACTCTGAAACTTGTGTTTGTTATTAGGAATCCTATTTCATAAAATTAATCACATGAGTGTTATTTAATACTTTTCTTTAGCTCTTCCTCTTAGTTCACTATAACCAATTGCAAATGCAGCTTTTCATTTGCCCTTTGAAGCTCATTATTGCCAGAGAGACTGAAATAAACTTGGGGATAAGAAGAAATTCTGGTTTTGGAAAGGAAACACAGGATGTTGCAATCTTTTTCAGAACACGCCAGTTATTCTGCTACACATAGCTTAATACATTTACCAACTATCCTCAGTTTTGTTTTGCAAAATTTGTGAATATTAATATTTTTAAAGAGCACTTTGGGTTCTTTTGTGGGTAGTTATGTATTTACATATGTATGTGTGAAGACAAAAACCCTTAAGCCAAAACCTGTCCACTTTCTTCAGCAAATCTCTTGAAGAAGTCAGTGGACTATTGAATTCCTCAGTAAGTCCTTTTTATAACTTCTTTCTGGCACATGGAGTGTTGTTTGCCTAATGTCTGGCCATGTCTCACCTAAATGCATTCCTACCATCAGTATTTTTGAGAGCATCTTTAATATCTTTGTGTCTGTGCCTGTGGCACTAAGCAGTTTCACAGACTCATCAAAACACTGATTGTAAGAGACTCGTGGAGAGCAGCTGCTGCAGCCTCCTCCACAAGGAGCAGCTGACACAAACACCAGACCATCTCAGACTTGACTTTGTCTCTTAAATCCTCAAAACCTTCAAGGACAGTGGCTCTGCAGCCTCTGCTCCCTCACCAACCTGTCCCAAATTTGCACTACCATTCTCCTCATGTCCAATCTGAACCTCCCACACTCTGGTGGCTTCTGCCCCATGTCTGGGCTTCCTGGCCCAACTGAGAAGAATCTGCCTCTATAATCTTTGTAACTACCCTTCAAGTAGCTGTAGCTTGCCCTTTATCTTCCCCCAGCTTAAACAAACATCCCTCTCCAAATCTCCTATTTTGAAAAATTCAAATGTTTCTGTCCAGCTGAAATCATGAAGCACCTTGAATTTTCAGGATCTGAATGAGAATTCAGGTTGCTTGAGGTGCAGGAGGTATCACTGTCCCTCTTGGCCTTACACTTTAAAAAAACTAAGAAAAAACTCGAATCTTTAATGGGTACTTCTAAGGGTAAAATACAGCAAGAATCAAATAATACTGACAAGATCCCTGCAAAAAGCTTCCTAACCCTTTTATGGAGGAGTTTGGACCTTTGTATACATGGGTATGTAGGGTCAGGTGCTTTGAATGCAGCTGGCTTATCATGACCAGGATTACTTTTACTTGTAGTGTATTAGCATAGAGCAGACAGCCACAACAAAATTGCAAAATACACTTTCGTTTGCCCTGCACACTGTCTCAGTGCCAATGACAATGAATACAGAGTGAAAACTAAACACAGAGCTACAACAAAACCTCCTTCAACTTCAGAAGATAGTATTTGAACAAGAAGCAAACACAGACAGATAAAGGCTCTTGTGTCAAGAGGAAAGTATCATGAGTCAGAGAGCAGCAATTACTACAAAACAGGAAAATGTTAATGAAACATTTAACACAACCTCAAGCTCCATGAAAACAAGGCCAAAATGCAGGGGGTTAAAGTGTTTATTATTTTGGTAAAAAATATCTCCAGCGTATTTAGTGAATCTCATTTCATGCTGTAAAGCCTTTTTGTTACCCTAGGCTCCAGCCACAAGGGCAGCACCACAGCCCTGACCTGTGTTGCCCAAGCCCTGACCCTGGAGGCTGACCACCAGCTGCATGGGGGGCAAAATCTGGGGCAGAGGCAGGCAGCAGAAGATGCTGAACTTCCCCCAGCAGTGTTTCCCATATTTGGGGAATCCCAAGCACCAAGCTCTGGGCCAGCACCTCCAATTCATACAACCAGACCCTCTCTGATAACTCTTTGGCTCAAACAAGGGCTCTAAGCAATAGGCTGAGAGGTTTTGTGCCCTAAAGAGCATAATAGTCTTCAGAAAATAGAAGCTGTTGTGTGGCAAATGTGGGAGGCTGTGCCTGGGGGGAAAAGGATCACTGAGCCTTTTATAATGGCACTGCCACCACTGCCAGCTCTAGGTTCTGCCAAAAACCTCTGTTCTGGAAACACCCTTCTAGTTCTTGAAGACTCTGGAAATACACACTTATAGCTACAGAAGTTTGTTCCTGATTCCTCTGTTCAGGAAATGTGGCCTCAGTCCCCAGATCTGCTGTGCCTGGACATTTCTCCTGTCAACAATGGTAGGTATTACTGCAGCAGTTTTCTCTATAAGACATAAGGTATCCAAAAGGCACCAGGAGAGAAAAATGTAACATCTACCCAATATGATAATTTTAACTGCAGTTAATCTGGCTTCCTCAGAGAAAGGGTAAACAGGGGTCTGGGTTGGGTAAACACTCCCTGGTGAGCTTCAGGGTGCTCCATAGGCACTGAGGTGACTAACAGAGCTTGTAGTATGATCCCACAAATTAACAAAGAAGAGCTTTACTTAGTATCTTTTGGTGGAAAAGTAACCAAGAGTACAGTTGGCCTTTTTTTGAATGTAAGTGGATCTACTCTGACTGCATGACTCTGTGGCAGAGACATGTCACACATTTTAGTATGTGACAAAGCTAGTTCCAGCTACAAGAGGCAAGGGTGGACATCACAATGTTGTGCTTTCTTTTGTTCACTGTTTCCAGCATTCTAATAGAGAATTTAATCCCATTCTTTGTCAGAAACCAAAAAGAAAATATTTGGGCTTTTTCTTTGAACTCTTGCATGACCTCAAGCAATACTAGCAAATACAAAGTTTTCTTTACAAACAGTGAAATCAGCCAAGCTGAAGACAAAACAGAAAGAGTCTTGAGTTAGCATGTGCCTCCCTTCAGTGGGAAGATTGGACACTGACATTTGTGCTGTGCTGAAAGGCTTTCCTGATGAAAATTAAGCAGTGCTTTTCCAGTTAGGTATAGGCAGAAAGAACTGGCAGAGTCAAAAAAACCTGTGTTAAGAAACAGTGTTAGCTGGCTCTTCTCTGCAGAAAAAAAATTGCCTACAGGTAAGTGAATGGTTTCTGCCAGCTCCAGCTCCCTGCACACCTTGCCTGGTATTTTTGAGGCATCTGGTGCTGGGACAGGGGCACTGCCGAGCACCATCAACCCTGACAAATCCATCCCCCCATACGCTGAGGAAAGATCCACCCAACTAACATGATGTGGTTACAGAGAGAATTGTGCCACACTGCTTGACTCAGTGGGAATCAGAGATAGACGTGGATATTTGTGGTATTTGAAAAGGAAATTACCTCTAATCTTGACTATTATATATTTAATCAGGTTCAAAAAAATGTATCAGCAGTCATTTTCACAGCTGCTGCTGATTTGTTAGTACACTATCTCCAAATCTCCCTGCTGTTTTCTTTATGGTTTGCAGTCTTATTTTCCTTTGTTTAAAGAAATGTTTTTCTCTCCCCTATTGTTAAGTGAAACAAGCCACATGATCAACAGAGCAACAAGAGGCTGTCCATACCCACAGCCCTGTCAAGTGTGCAAAGCAAACAGGCTCAAGCAGAGCACAGCTGCCTGCCCCAGCTCCCCTGGCAGCTCTGCTCCCCTACCCTAGCAATGGCATAGGACAGCTTGGTGCCAAACTTCTGCTGAGAACTGCCTTAATACATTAAGGACCCCTATTCTTGGTCATATGCCTTAGAGGGAAAGCCTGTTTCCCTCATTAGATCAACAGATGAAATGAAAAACATAGGGAGCTTTCAGACTCAAAGTCCATTCAACCAAACTAGGCCCAAAAATTTGTTCATTTTTCCAGCTATGTTTAAATCAAGATAGGACCTCTGGCTCCAAACCTTGCACCTCCTAATCTTTGGATTGCACTGCTTTTGGCATCGGATGCATGACTGGCCTTACAATCAGTTGTCTTTTCATGGGAATGCAAAACTGAGGGAGACAGAGCTTATTTTTGTTAAACCATTTGTCTGAGTCTATATTGGAACTCAGAATTCTTTTTTTTTGCAGGGGGGAACTCTGAAACCAGCACAGCATAGCCGGTGCTGGCAGCAAGCAAGCAGAAGGCCTGGTCACACTGGAGCAGGGTTGGGTTCCCACAGGTTGTCACCCAGCCTGAGCTAAAGCAGTCTGAGTGCTCCACAGGAAACTCTAAGAATTAAAAATTACATCCCCTCACTTGCCCTCCTGCCTTCACAGTGAGACCAGTCTGAGGGCTTTAATCACAAAGCCTACATGGGTGGGAGGGCTGGAGGGTTGTAGGTTTTAATCATGGTCATTAGGTAATTGGATAAAATTCTGCAGTAAATTCTGAAGTATTACAGGCACATCACAGATAATTAAATACTTCTTCACAGGCCTATATTGCCATTAAATGAATAACATTTGTCACTGGACATATATCTCCTCAGCTAAAATTACACTAAATATTTCAACTGGGAAACTAAGGCACAGGTCAAACAGCCCCTTTGAAAGCACACACTTCAGTCCAGACAGGCAGTGCAAGATGTAGCTCTGTTGTCACAGAGATAAGAACAGTGTGGGATCAAACAGGTATTTCTTCCAGAACTTATTTTTCAGGCTCTTTATTATTGTGCTACTGCAAGATTAATGCAGGCACATTATTCAAAAACCCAGACTGTCAAATGAAAGTGTGATCAAGCTTGGGTGGCGTGTTCTGGGGAGAAGCATTTTGAAATAGCGCTCAGCTCAGAGAGCAAATAGCTCCGGTAACTGAGATGTTTGCCCTCAGTGTGCTCCAATAAACTGATTTACCTTTCTTCTTTTTTTTCCCCGTTTTTTTAAGAGCTGACGCAAGTTTGTCAAAGGGAGTTGTTGGGTGTAGCAGCTGTTGATTGGTTTATCCCATACACTCCCATTTGTCTTTAAATCACTGTTCAACTGCTCTAGGTTGCATATGAGTAAACTTTTTCTTACAGGTGCAATTCCTAAAATATATAACCTGTCCAGCAAGTGAGGAAAGGAACCTGCTTAACTCAGAGGTAAACTTTTTTTCTTTATAAAATTTTATCAATGTATTTTAGATGCTGGCCATATCTTCAGAAACTGGGAATTATAAATTCAATTAATCTGTAAATATAAGTGCAATATGAAGGATGGGCTCCTTAAGATTTACTGACATGGTAATTTGTACTGGCAAATATCTTTGGTGTTTCTTCAGGAATGAAATTTAAGCTTCTCTTTTGTACAGAAAATCAAAACTTAAGCAACCACAGAACAGCAAAAGTATTCAAAATTTCCCAGTCAATTAAGAAATGAATGATTGCTTTCCTTTGCAGCCCTTGGCTACCTTCTGAGAATTTTTTTCCAGACTCCTGAGTTACTTGGCTAATATTTCTTTGAGCAAATTAATTTGGGAAAGTGAACTTTAGATTTTGATTATTTATTTCACAGCTGCAACACTTATTTCATTTTGAAATAACCACATAGACAATAAACTTATAAAGTCACTGTCATGAAGACAAAGAATCTGGCAAAATCTGCCTCATCGGACACCATGGCTGAGATTACAAATATTGATATTGCAAAACCCATGAAAGTGTTAGTCATATCTATGACCCAGCATTATTTGCCCAGTGGTTGCCCATTCGCCTAAAGTTCTAACTGCAGACTGGACAGAAATCAATAACCTTGTGAAATCAGATGCCAAAAATTTCATAGTTTTCCAAATCATTGCTGAAAAGCATTACTTAACAAATGATGCCAAACAGTACCCTATACTTGAAGAGGAAAATTAGTTTTATAAGAATAAATAACTGCCCTCTAATAATAGGTGAATATTTTTTGCAATGAGTATTTCCATTTTAATAGCATACTTTAGGAAAAATCTTTTCTGTTCAGCCAAGTGCTACAAGAGGAAGCAAAAACATCATTGTATTGAAGGCAAGTTTGAGGAACACTGGAAATCTAAGAGATCTCTCTTGTATGTTTAGGCACCAAAATTACAGATCTGAAGCAGAAAGCATTAAATCCCAGGGAAGCTAAAGCAGATGAACCTTGGTGGTTTTCATCCAATATTACAGGCAGGGCCCAGGCTTGCCCAGCCTTGGTGGCCGTGCTTTCATGTCATCCCTGCCCTGGTTCCTGGCTGTCCCTCCAGGAGCAGCAATCCAGCCAGCACAACCCCTGAAGGGATGCAACTGAGAGCCCAATGTCAGTGCATCCCATTTATCTAAATATCTTGCAGGCTGAGTACAATTCCAGAGGTGCAGGGTCACCCCATGTCCCCCTCAGATGAAGTGACAGCTCTGTCTCCTCTCTGTTACTTGTGGGAAGAACATGCTACCAGTGCCTGTACATCTCCCAAAACCCCACAGTATCTGTAGTGCTAGGAACCTGAAGATGTGGATTGCCACCAACTAAGGACCAGCCCTGCCAACTTCTACTGAAGTTCAAAGGCACCATTGGGCATAATCAGAGTTATTGTTTGCAGGATTCAAATCTAATAGCAGGCCTGTTTTATGGGTCTCACTCTCCCCACATTTATGCCAACAGCTTTCTGCTCATGGTTTGCAAACCTCAGGAGTTCTACCAACCTTTCCTTAATAAATTACAACTGCAAGAAAGCAGATTCTAAATAGACTTAATTTTGCCACCTGAAGCTTTGTACTTTCAGCAGAAGACTTTTAGGAATTCAAATATTAGCAACAATAAAATAAAATAGAAAATCATTGCTTTATGCAGTGATTACACAGTCTCTTGAGATGACACCCATAAATCAGATGACTTGTGTAAATGTTTGACAGGGCAATGTCCAGATGATTCTTATGCTGTAACATGTATTTTCAGTCAATTTTTCCGTATTGTTTGCTGTGCTGCACAAGCTTTCATCCTCAGCCTAATCTTTGTGCAGCTTAACTCCTGGCAACTTTTTTGCTTACTTTTCCTCCATTTCCCATCTCTTTGAAGATCTGTATTTTTTGGACTGTTACTTCTGGAAAAGATATATTTTCAACAACAATTAGGCAGCGCACACATAGGAGGTTTTACCCTTTACCAGAACAAGGATAAGCACAGTTAGATTTGTTTGCTTGACTTCTACGCCACAGATTAAAAATAAGCATCAAGAACTGGAAAAACTCTCTTTCTCAGACAAGGCAGTGTCTGTGTTTGAAGACAGTTCTGTGAATGAAACCACAGTTGTCAGGGCTCTGTTGGGGGTGGAGGGGTGAGGAGGCTGTCCCTGGTTTTTTATCTCATGGAGTTATTCATACCCCAAGCAAGCAGAATCCCCCAGGCACTGGAATGTGAGTGCCAGCAGCTCTGTCCTGATGCCTGAGTCACTCACCCCCTCACACATACAAACACTCCGTAAGGCAGCAGAAAGAATTAAAGCCAGCCAGGAATTTTCCTTTGGTAGGAAATTTCCTAATGCACTGTGATATTACTTCTCCTGTTCAGTTGCCTGGTCTGGGTGATTTTAGTAAGAAGCAAGGAATTTGACATTAATTTCTGGCCTGGAATCAGTTTAACCTCCAGGATTGGTATTTAAAGTTTATATTTGCATTTTAAACACACGCACTCCAACATCTTGTCACCACATATATGCTTGTAGATGTTCTTAAGAACAGCATGTGATCAGTATCAGAGGAGAGCAAAGGTCTGGTCATTGAGCTGGACCTATATATACCCCTAAATGCAAAGCCAGGAGAAAGGCTACTAAATAATTGTAGATTTAGTGTTGCAAAGAGCCAGACTTAGAAATTATTTGTTGCAGTGTTTTCTGATATTGTTATTATGGAATGTTGAGCTGCATTTGAAATATCATATTTATGAAAAGTGTCATGAATCTGGCCAGCGTGCCTGATTGCAAGGCAGTAGGTAAATGTCCAGGAAACTGTAACTGTGGCCCCAGGTGTGTTCTCTCTGATCTCTGCTCACTCCCTTCACTGGTGTCCCCTCAGCTGTGGAATGGAAATAGAGAATGCATCAAGGAATATCTTTGGAAAGGGAGAAGCATTGCAGAACTGCAGCATTTCTTGAGCAGCGTTTTCCTCTTAAATCTGATCATAAACAAATGAATTCACATGAGTATCTACAGATGAGTCTGTAGCACATAGCTGCTGAAATCCCAGAGGTGAAGTTCTCTTTATAAATGTGGGTCATACGGTTTCATTTGGCCCATACAAGAAATAAAGAGTTGACCATTTATTCATATGATTTATAAAAGACAAGAATTTTTCTCATGGGGTAAAGATAATCAGTCTAATATCCATGTAATAATCCTGTGTGAGACAGACCTTCCAATGATGGGTCAAGTAAGAATTAAACACCAGTTCCCTTAAAAACAGAAACTGGCTTATCAGAATTGCACCTCCTATGATCATACAAAGATGTCACCTCTATCAGATCCCAGTGAAAGGACAAATCTATAAAACATTTAAACCTGTGACAACATGAATCTTCCAACAAATGGGAAAGCCTTTATACTGCTATACTCCTGTTTTTATTTATTTCTGCATCACCCTCCCCTAAGAACTCCAAAGCAGCAGTTCAGGAAATTATTTTCTGCTGCCTTTGTATTTTTTTCCAGATGCTGGATATCTGCTGTGCATCTGTTGGCCTCTGCACCCTTTACCATTTGAAGGGAGACAGGAGAACCAAGTGGTGGCATATAAAGAGACTTTTATGCTTGCCCAGAATTTTCCCAGTCTGCAACAGTTTCGCCTCTTAATGCTATTACAAAGATCAAACACAAACCAAACAATTCACACTGGTTTATCTAATTTGAAGAAAACTCTAATGAGTTCTGTTGTGTTTTGTTTGCAGAACAGAGTGTTCTGGCAGTCCCTGCATGACAGAGAGGACCTGCAAGCAGACGGCACAGTGCTGTTTACCCTGAAGAAGCGAGTGTGTGTGCTGGAAAGCGCTGACCGCTCTAATGGATCGCATGGAGCTGCAAAAAGTCAACATCGAACCTGATGATCAGAGCAACAGCGGGGAAAGCCTCGAAGACAACTACAGAGAGCCGGCCAATTCGGAAAAGGCTGCCATTAGCAGGTAAGCATTTATCTGCTCTGTTAAGGCTAGAAAGCAGTAATCAATAAATAATCTTCACTAATGGCATCTGGGAAGTTTCCCCACAGCACTGACCCTCCCTGCTCTGTGCTCTGGAGGACAGTGTGCCCAGAGCAGCAAGGCAGCACAGGTCCCCCCAGCCTGCCACCACCTGGACTGATATCTTCAGGCTTCCAGCACAGACTAACCCTTGGCAATTTCCAGCTACTCCAGTCAGATAGTACATGTGTAATTAATGCACTTTCAGAGCAGAGAGTGCTTGAGCACTGAGGGGGAATGTTCCCCAGGGCAAGATATGGAGGGCAGCAGGGACAGCCCACCCTTAGATATTCCAGCAGAACCCACCACAACACTAGCACCTGTGTGGCTGGAAAAAGACATCTCAAAACCAGCCATCAGTCTTGCTCTCAGCTTGCTGCTCCCTCCAGCACATATCTCCAACACAGCAGTTGCAAGGCCCTTTGCTCCCCAGACATGAAGCACGTGCTCATCTTCAGCGTGTTACTGACAGTATGGATCTGCTTTCCAACATCTGCAATCAGGTGTAATTTGAAGACTACTGGCTCTAAAACTAAATTCCAAATCAAAGCAAATATCTACTAAACGTGCCATTGGACATGAGAACTTTACAGGAGAATAGAGCTTTTTATTTGATGGATTTTTAAATATTCATAGCAATGTCAAAGGACAGTTTCCACTGATGACAAAAGGCACTACTCAAATAAAATGTGTGACATAACCTTTATCTAATGTTTTCTTATTTTGCTTTGTGTTCAGTCCCTTTGCTAGTGATGATGCAGAAAGTCAGAAGTTCCTTACAAATGGATATCTGGATAAAAAGAAATTGGAAGAATATAATGAAGAATATGTAAGATTTATTCTTTTTTGAATGAATGAATGAATGAATGATGACAAAGTCAATCTTATTGACCTGTTTTTTATCTTAAAGTGTCAGTAAGCAAAATTACCCTGGAGCCCTAAGCTCCAAGCATAGTCTTGGCTTTCAAAGGGTAAACACATTTTCTAACAGTGCAGCAAACCCTTTCTGTTGTCTTACAAGTAAAACTGAGTCTTTCCTTCACAAGTCACCAGAAAAATTCTTTAGATCACACTTGAGCTTCAGTAGCATCTCCATGTAATCCCAGCTGAGATGTGCAGATGGGGGGTTTGCACGCATTTTTCTAACAGGACATTGGGCTCAGAAGGACATTGCTGTTCCTACAGCCAGGTAGATCTGTGCCTTAGTGCATGCATCCTTGTATTTCTAGTTTCCAGCATCTGTGTAATGAATCTACATTCAGCTGCACTGCTTCAAAGAAAGAACCTTATTGTTTTGGCTTTATGATGCTGAGGACAGTCAGCTCACATCCAGTTCCCTAGATAGCTCCCCATGCAAGTGGAAGCACACCAGCTCCTGGGGCATGCATGTGGGTACCTCCCTGCTCACGATTTATTGTTACTCAATTTTTAGTGAATTTGATGAAATGAAAGGCATTATTTTATCAGTGGTGTTACAAATTTTATTAAGGAATGATCACATAAAGTCAAAAATATTTTTTGTGTTTGTAAACTGAAATTAAGAGCCATGTTCCCTTTTTCTTTTCCACTTGATGTCAGTTGTAACTCATTCACACACCATCCCCTCTCTCCTAGGTTTTGTCCTCTTCCATTTTCTGCTTCCAGCCCTAAGAATGCAGCACTCCTTTTTTCTTTTCCCCAGACACCTTTTTAGTTCCCCAAAGAAAAAAAGCACATTCTACTTGGAGACAAATTCAATAATCTGTTTTACATTTTTTTTAATCTGAATATTTAAAAATTGGTAATTGAGAAATCTGTTTGATAACAGCATGTATTTCCATGGAGGCTGGCCAACATAGCCAGTGTAACTGTGTCACCTAAGTCACCTGTCAGGAATGTAAGCCTCATCCTGACTGAGACAGTGAAAGAGTGGGAAGAGGCAAACACTACCAGCATGGCTGTTTTTGGGTTAGACGCCTTATGGTAGCAAGTCCCTCTGGGCTTGGGAGCCTTGAAAAAGCTCCACCTCTAGGGATCAAGGGAGCAGTACAGGGAACACAAGCAATGAGGATAATTACCCAGTCATGCTCAGTAAAATGCAAATGAATTGCCATTTTCTGTTCTTGCACCCAACAGCACAGGGGCAGAACTTCCTTTGGAATGTCCTCGTTCAACCTCAGCAATGCCATTATGGGCAGCGGCATCTTAGGGCTCTCCTATGCCATGGCCAACACAGGAATTATTCTTTTCATGTAAGTACATAGAAAAAGAAGCACATAGAATATAAGCAGGGGAATGGAGGTGGAGTTTTTATGATTAGAGAGGTATGTTAATCTTGGTTTGTTAGCAGAAGATTCTTGTAAGAGCCTCTGTAATGAAAGTATTTCAGCTTCACCACAAGGAACCATTCACTGCTGGAAAACCTTTTATGTTTTTAATATTTGGACCTCTTTTGTCTTAGAAACATGACTGTGAATTGATAGTGTGTGGTCAAAAATCAGAAGGAAAGAACAGCATGCTGATCCTAAAATAACAAGACCAATCTTGCCAGTTCAGTATGGGAATCCAACAAGCTAATTAAATCACCCACAAATATGTTTGCATCACCCCAATTATCTAATTACTATGTAGAAATGGAAGAAGAGCATTCGATATAATCTGAAATGGCAACATGCTTTGAGTGCAAAGGCATTCACAGATCTGATGCTGCTTCAAGTCTGTCTGTCTGTCTGTACCCAATGTGCACAAAGGACAGAACTGCTCTGTGGCTGACAAACAGCATCTACACATGGGTTTTGACAGACAGTAACACATAGCCAAGGGATCATTTTTTAATTGATGGCTAATATCTGGCTCCTTTTAATGTGACAAACTGTATCAAAAATAAATTTTGGGGATTTTTTTAATAACTGATTTTAATTTTAGCCTGAAGCCTTAATTTAACTTCCCATGAGACTGGAATAACCATGATATTACTGTGTGACAATAAGCCATTTTTTGACATTACTGAAATCTAGCATGTTTTCATAGAACTTCTTGCTTGTGGGGACTGTGTAACTATGACATCAACAGCATCTAAAATGTTACATGTAGCTTACAGTTGCTAAGAAACATCTCCTGTTTTGACAATAAAATTTTTAACTGAAAATTAATTGTAGATTCAAATGCTGTTCTGTATAAGCACTTCATAACACCTGCACCCAGCTGGTTTAGATAAAGTGTTTGCAGAGCAAAAATTAGAAGCCAGTTCTAAAACTCACATTTTATCAGGATCAGAAAAATGTAGAATTTTTTTTGTCCTCCAATTTTCTCTGATCACTTGTACTAACTGGTATGTTCATAAATGATCACTGGAAAGAAAACTGTGATATGTTAAGCCTCACTAACAGAAAAAATATTACCTTTATAATATCTTTATTTTGAAATTCTGTTTATACTGACTGGTGGCTAAAAATTCTGATATGAGCTTCATGGTATTAGCTCTGTTGGCATTGCTAAAGTAGGGAGTAATGCTAAAGCAAAAAAAGAAAAGTATCTCGCTCACACAGCTCACTTTCTTTACTATGCTATTTTCATATTTCCTGCATGAGAGCATTCTCCCTTTTGGTAAAGGAAGGAATTTTATTTAAAAGTATGAAGTTGTGTGTAGATACTGTTACCCCCACAGCAGTTATCCACTTGCTTGAAGTTCCTCTGTTTTCACAACACATGATGTTAGTGCTAGTGGAACAGAAAAATCCCATCTATGAAATGGAAACTACTGGACATGAATTCTAATTTAGATTATGCTGGGAGCATGGTCTAAATTTTTCTAATTACTCTTCTCATGTTGCCCAAGTGCTTTCATGCTGGAAGGTGTTCTACAGGGTGAAGGAAAATAGAAGGCTCACAAAACTCCAAAAGCATAATTTCTGCTGCCCAGCATGATTTAGCATGTGCAGCCAGGAGGACTTTGGTTTTCCCCACCTCATGCATCAGGACACAGAGATCATGTCTCTGAACAGCAGCTGCATGGGTGCCCTGATCAAGGAGGATCCCACCTCTTCAGGACACACTGCCACCTCAGACACCCTTTACCATACTGCATGAGCCCACAGCAGGAGACAATCCTGCCCACACCAAGGTGCTGCCTCTCTTGAAGAGGGAAACTTCAGAGGAAATTCTGATGGTCTGGTGGTCATCACCTGGCCCCAGGGCCCGAGTCTGCTCTAGACTGTAACTCATTTATGAACCTGGCTGTCAGTGTCTCCTATATCTATACCAAGCCACGTGTTCAGTGGAGGGGAAGCTGTGGGCACAACCTCCTGTTCAGCCATAGGAAAAGTTCATCCATATTTTCTATATCTGTCAAGTTATTCTCTTCCTCACCAGCACTTGGGCAGGCTGATGAAAAGATGGTTAAGGTAATAAGATATGCTTGCACAGTGCTGTGCCCCAAAAATGTCATACAAAGCTACATTTTCACAAACAGTTTGCAAGAGGCAGATAGCTGAAGAAATAACATAAAATGCACCTGTTGTGTGGAAGGAACATGGCAGTAATCAGAATTATTGAAATCAGGTACTGGTACCTTCAAGCAGACTAAGACTACAAGTTAAGCTACCAGTGCTCCAAGAGCAGGTTTTCCAGGTTTGTGCCGTGCTTTAACATGATGCAAGATTTCTAATGTACTCACACAGCAGGCAACTAACCCCCACTGCACAGTGATATGGCAGAAGTCAAATGCAGTGACCAGCCAAGAGGTAGCATTGAAGGTGTCCCAGTCACAATTTGATTTTGGGTTTCATTTTTGTGGGGTTTTTTGACAGCTCTGATTAAGGAGAGATTTGAAGATGAGAGGTCAGTGGGCAGGTGAAAATCCTAAGACCAGATTCTTGCATAGAAATCTGTTTACTTCAGTGGGATCTTGTTAAGATATAAAAATTTGTCCTTGTGGACTAGCACAGAACTAGCACTTAGTGGACTTCAACAACCCTTCAGGGGCTCTTAGAGTGCATAAGGTGCAACTGTACTCACAAGTAAGCTGCAGTTGACACTTAGCTCTGCATTTAGCACTGGGAGACCAAAGAACAAACTTGCTGAAAATTACACATTGAACTTCATGAGAACGAGCAAGTGTATATTCAAATCAACTGAGTGTCTCTAATGGCTTGCGTAGGATCCTGATTTCTGCTTTTTCTTGCAGAGTTTTGCTGCTCAGCGTAGCAATATTGTCACTCTACTCGGTCCACCTTTTACTGAAGATTTCAAAAGAAGGAGGTAGGAGGCTGTGATTGACGGAGTCTGTATTGCATGCACGTATTTTACCTTGGAATGCAATTTATTAAGTATGTCCAATGTAGTGGCCCACATTTCTGTTTTGGTTTTGTTTGGGTTTCTTTTCAGGATCATTAATATATGAAAAACTGGGAGCAAAGGCATTTGGCTGGCCTGGGAAGTGTGGTGTTTTCATTTCAGTCACAATGCAGAATATTGGAGGTAAGAGACAAAAGTTTTCTAGCTTCCAATGCTCTTCCTACAGAACACAAGTGATTTCATTTTCTCCTCTGTCTGGCTAAATGGAATCAGAGATGAACCAGATACAGCATACATTCTATTGTAAAAATGGAGGATATGAGGAATTAATCTCATTTTCAGCTGACACTTCAGTGAATGGTGAAAGACAGTTGCCTGGGATCTCTCCAGGCCAGTGAAGAGCCTGACTGACTGTCCTCAAGGAACTGGCCAGTCTCTTTATTGAGTATGGCTCAGTCTGTTCTTAGCATCTAGTTAAAGCATCCGCTTCAACTTAGAAAATATTAGTCTGACCTAAAAGGAATAGCACAGTGTTCTGACTTCTGTATAAAAGGCTTTTCAGTAGTTCTTTTTCAGCTGAATGAACATATTTGAATTATTCCTTCAAATAAAAATTGAGTTGTGTTATTCATAAAATGCATGTTTAAAGTAATTTTTTAATGTACTCACCCACAAAGATACTTCCTGTGAAATATCTATCAAATAACCTCCATCATCTCAGAACAGGAGACTTACCAATATAAACAGTAGTGATAGAGTGTACGTTCATTCAACAAAGTTTTTTCCTTTACTATCCTGGAAGAAGCCTGTTAGGAGGCTTAAGAACACCTGATCTGAAAACAAAAGGGAGTTTGTAATTCTTACAGATTCCTTAAGGAGAAGTAATTGAAACTTAAATTAAATATGCCATTAGTTAATTAAATTTATGCAGGATTTTTGGTGATTTCTCTATTGGAACTTGCTATGTTTGCAAAACTCCATCAATAGATCAATACTGTTACAGCAACTTTGCTGCACAGAGGTAGTTCACATCTCTGTGCTGCAAAAGACTTCTTGATTTTGTTCATGAAAGGTGTTATGGTATTCCTTTCCTCCCTCAAGCCTGGATGTCAAATTGGTTGAATTCAGAAATTAAGTATGCTTTCCTATTAAAGAGGAATAGCTGTTCCTCTAGTTCTTGTCTAGATTGATCCATAGGTCTTTAGAGATTTCTCTGTGACAAATGCAAAACGAATGAAAAACACAAATTTAAAAAGTACTACTTCTGGCAGTACATTTTAAATGAGATGTATAGAAGTCCACTCTTACATCAGGAATCTTGACAACTACTCGATTTCTTTATATATAGAGAAGACACTGGAAGAAAGAAGTTGAAAGTAGGAAGGCTAAGACAGCTGAAGAGATGTAGAGGAAGTAAATCTAAAGTTACAACAGAATGGGGATAGACAGCATCCATTGGAGAAAAAAACATGTAACAAAAAAGCAAAAGGAAAAATTAATAGTGATTTAAGTATGCTATAAATTTAGTAGTAACTGTATTGTATTCTAATACAGAATGCTAGATGTTATTCAGAACATGTTCATAACAATATAAAGGATTTATTTATTTATTTGTTTATTTAGTCACACTGTTATTCAAATAAAACTCTTCTCTTATTTTAGCAAAACTTTTTTTCTTTTGGAACTACAGTTTTGGAAACTCAGTTCTCTGAAGGTGTTTTTTTTGTTTGGGTTTTTTTTCCCAGCAATGTCAAGCTACCTCTTTATTATTAAATATGAACTTCCTGAAGTCATCAGAGCGTTTATGAAACTTGAGGAGAATTCTGGGTAGGTACCTTTTCCCAGCCTGAACCTGAGATGACAAATTTTCACTTTGATGTCAATGATGATTTGATTTTTTTTCTTATTCTTCCTCTTTAGAGAATGGTACCTTAATGGGAACTACCTCGTCATACTTGTAACAGTTGTGATTATTCTTCCCCTCTCCCTTCTAAAAAGCTTAGGTAAGCTTAATGCCCTGCTTGTGTTCATTTCTTAGTCCTTTTAGGACTGTGAATTTTTATGTAACTGAACTATTTTGTTCTGTTTTGTTTTGTTTTTCTTGCTGCACAGGTTATCTTGGTTATACGAGTGGGTTTTCGCTGACCTGTATGGTTTTCTTTGTCAGTGTGGTAGGTGACTGTTTGGATATTGTCTCCAGACAAATACAGACTCTGTAAACCTTGAACACTTTTATACTTCATACTGTGGTTATTTTATGTTAGAATAGCCCCTGCAAGTGAATTAAATCAACAATGTATTGCTGAATGAAGTCAGAATAAAAAATCTGTTAAAAAACACTTGAGAATAAAAAATTAAGCAGGAAAACAGCAGAGGCAGAGTAACAGCAAATATTTGCAGAAGAAGCACAATTGGTAGCTCTTGGTTTCTTGCTTCTTCTCTTTCTCAGTGTCTGTTTATACTTCTGTTGGAATACCACAGATGTGTAATCTCCTATAGTGGCACTCTTCTGATAACATTGTCTACTCTTTTGTAGGTGATCTTCAAGAAATCCCAAATACCCTGTCCTCTTCCTGTCATGAACCACGGGGTTGAAAACTGGACAGCCACCAATAGCACAGTGCCAATGCACCTGGTCATGTTATCAAATGAGTCACTCGGTTCTGGTGTGAATTTCATGATGGACAACACAGCTGGGCACTTCCCAAGCCTTGAGGAGCCAAAAGATATCTCCCCGAAAAGCAGTGTAGAATATGAAGCACACAGCGACAACGGTGACAAGTGCCAGCCAAAATACTTTGTGTTCAACTCACGGGTAAGGGAGGTTCTGTAGAACTTCCACCACTTGTACCACAGCTAAACTGCTGCCTGCCAAAAGTCAGAGGTACAGCCGTGACCATTCTTACTAATGGGAGCTTTATTTTACAGACTGCCTATGCAATTCCCATCCTGGCATTTGCATTCGTATGCCACCCTGAGGTGCTACCAATATACAGTGAACTCAAAGAGTAAGGTTCTTAAATTTTGTCCAATACTTCCAGTTAACCATAGATAATTTTCTACATCTGTCCATTGATTGCTGGTGTGTGAACACCCACGTGATAGTGAAATATTGCTTTCCATATTAAGCAGATTTTGGCTTTGCTTTGGTCTTATAGTCAGATATTGGTGACAGAGAACCACTGCATTGATCTATATTACTTAGTAAAGGAGGACTCTGGGAAGTCCTTCAAATTATCTGAAATAAACTGGGGGGAACTTGGTTGAAACAGATAATTCTAGTTTCTAATATTACCTAAATGTGTTTTGTGTCTGTGTCAGTTGCTGCTTGCTCTTAAAATTTCTTGGGATGACATCGGTTTGGGTGTCTTAGATAGGCTCTTCACTCAGCCTGTTTTGCTTAACAAATATCAAAAATCAAATATACTTGCTTAAAACAGCACAGAGTTAACAGCTGGGAAGGGCTAATAAAAGGCATTTGCTGAACAGCAAAAAAAGCATTACAGGAGGGTGTGTTGCAACACTCAAGGAGGTTAAGAACCATTACCTCCTATTTCAGTAGGTTTAACCTCAAAAGCCATAAAAATATTAATATTACTTGAGAAAATGCTTGCAGGTCCTATAAGATGAAGATTTTCTTTAACCAAAGGATTTATGAAGGAAGGATGTGATCTGTAAGGGGTTCTTGAACCTGCAGAACAGTCCTATGTAGATATAAGGATCTGTTCATATGGAGATGGCTAGAAACTCGTCTATTATTGTCAACAGACCTGTAATTCTTGTCCCTCCTTTTTTTTTAAATCTAAAATAAACCATTTGAGATTAACATTTAATAAATATTGATATACAAAATAATGTGGCACGTTTTTATGTTGCTCAGAAAAAGCACTAGAAACGCAATTTCAACACATTTTATAAATCTGTGCTGCACTGCACAGAGTTGTAAAGCATCAAGAGCTCTATGTAACCAATACAGTTGCTATGAACTTATGAACTTCCTATCTGGTGAGGGTGTGTTAGAGAGCTAAGACCCTTCAGAGCACTTCTTGTACAAATAGAGACTTTATAGGACTGTTATTCTCTTTCTTTTGTACTTCAGTCGCTCCCGAAAGCGGATGCAGAATGTCTCAAACATCTCCATCACTGGCATGCTTATCATGTATCTTCTGGCTGCCCTCTTTGGATATCTTACCTTCTATGGTAAGTCAAAACACTGTTCTCTGCAGAATTTTCCCTCACTTTTTAATGCAGGCGGGCTGCATTATATTTTTCTATCACAAAGACTCAAGTATTAATGCATTTTTTGGGGGCCTGAAGTTTAAGCAACATTCAATTATAATACATGGTGTGTAACCTTCTGAGTGAACTGAGGGACTTATCCAACTGTCAGGCCACAAGTTCCTCACCTGTGAGAAATTCCAAGGCACCTACTACAGTTTTGTTTCCCTTGACTTTGTGAACTCAGACTGTGTAAGAAGCTGCTGTAAACTTGACTCTTGGCAAAGGCCAAGAGTACTAAAAATACTCTAGTGCTCAACGGTTTTACATGACACTATTAAGTGCTATCCAATCTGTCTCTGACGCCACTAGTTCAGTTTCATCTATGCTGAAAAACAGGTGTGAATCATTCTAGTGTAAAAAAATCTGGATGGGCTAAACTAACCGATAGGCAAATAGAGTGGTCCCTCTATTAGCGCACCATTTTGTGCAAACGCCACGTTTTTACCCTGTTAGTCCCTCCACGCAGCAGAGAAGTGAATGATACAGCACACTCTGCTCCCTATCACTGGGGCAAGAGGGCTCTGCTTGAGAGCTGAGACATCTGGGTGGAGGTCAAAAGGAGCTGTTACCAATTCAGTGAGTTGTTTCATATCACAGAATTTATTTTTTCTTCAAGTTCCACATCCACTTAATGACTTTCTCAAAGTCATCTCAAAGATACTGGAGTGCAAAGCATCACCTCAGAGCTGTATTACCCTCATCATCTCTGAATGATGGACTAGTATCAGTCACAGTGGGAAAATTCCATTTTCATGTCTAGCCCATAACTTGTATCTAATGACAGCAGCTGGGCTGAAGTTAATCTTATCTCTTATCTGGCTGCAGTATAAAGATCCTTTTAAATGTTCAAGGTACTGCTTAAGTGACGTAACTCCTTTCTGTTTCCTTTTCGTAGGAGAAGTTGAAGATGAGCTTCTTCATACATACACTAAAGTGTACACATTCGACACCCTTTTGCTGTCAGTTCGCCTGGCAGTGCTGGTGGCTGTAACCCTGACTGTGCCCCTTGTCCTTTTCCCTGTAAGTAACAGAGCTGAAATCGGGGGTAACCCATACACAGTGACTGAATGTGATCAGCACAGATTTTAACACTGAAGAAAAGTAAGCCCGAGTTTTTATTTAGAGAGGTCTGTTTTCTCATTTGACCAGAGCATGGACCTTAGGCATTTAGAGCTGCAAAATCTGAAAGACTGAAATAAATCAGTCTTTATAAATATATCAGGAATTACTTCTCTGTCTCCCTGGCTTTTTCTGTACTATATTTGTCAGAGCAGTGTTAAGTACCAAAGCCTTGGAGATATACTGAAACCACTTATGAGATTTCCTAATACAGACACAGGCACCTACTATAGCATCCAAACTTAGGACAGACACGTGAAGCTCAGGTCACGCATTGTGCAGGACTCCCACACTGGGCTGTAAAGTACAGGGACAGAGGGCCCTGTGCTCACCTTATAGGCTTGAGTCTATGGACAGGTGAGGAAACTAAATGCCAGAAAAAAGAGGTATAAAAGAGCTGCATAGTCAGTTATCTGAGCAAAATTTGGAACTTCTTCCCAGTGTGCTCTTCACTGGGAAAAACACAATAAGCACAGCAGCAGGGACAGAAAGACACAGCTAAACAAATTGCTCTGCAGAGGGACTGACCCTCCTCAGGGATCAGTCTGCCCCCAGTGGGCAGAACTCCAGGCTCCTGCACGTATAAGACTGTGCCTCATGTCTTCCCTGAGCTGCCAGGCAGTGGAGGAGAAAGCAGCTAATCCTCATCATTTGGTTTTGAGGCTGGTGTGTCGTTAGTACAGCATGTACAAGCCCAGCACCATGCTGCAGAAGGGCTCCCAGCAAGCTGCATCACACCAGTGTTCCCATCTGAGTAACCCGGGGGTCCTGTTGCTCTGTTGTCCTGGATGCAATACACTCTCTGCATAAGTACTGTTTCCAGGCTTGCTGACAAATGCCTAAGAGCAGTGATCACTGTTCAATGTTGTCTACTAAATAAAAAAAAAAAAATCAGGTATAAAGCACCCTGAGCAGTCAGTCCTTCTAGCTTGGAGAGGTTCAGTGCTCTGCCTTAAACATCATGTTTAAACCAGTGGCTAAATATTTAAATTAGTCTTAACAAATTGATCAGTCTTCATGGGAAAACAAGCTAAGGGGATCAAAGAAGCCTGTCTGTCAGGTGTAGCATTTTGTATTTTTAGATTTCTGTATAATCATTTTTATATTTGAATAGTTTGCAGTTACAAACCATAACACTGATTTTTCCATTAAAATTACTCCTGAGAAAATATCTTTTGCTTGTAAACCAGAATATCAAAGAGCTTTACACACCCTATCAGGACATCCATCTCAGCATATCTTACTACTTGAAATAAGCAGTATAACTATATCAACTACTTTTTTTAATTAATCATCCCATTTATATTTTCTTAAAGTAGTCAGAGTCTTTTATTTTAAAAAAAGTTATTGCTTTGTCAGAAAAATTAATCAAATATACATCTATATACCATTAGTCACTGTAAAACTTCAGTTTGATAGCTTCTTTTTAAGGACTGTGTCACAAAAGGAATAATGCACAAAATGCTGACAGTAAGCTCACAAGAATGCAGGCAGAAATTTTTTCTGTAATAAACCTATTTTACAACAACTCAAAAACTGAACAAAATATTTTCAATTTGCCTCCCTCTTCCTAATATTGGTTTACATCAACCTGAAGAACAGAAAATACAAAACTCATAGTGTGTTTTCAAGTAATGATACACTGACAGAACCCCATGTATTTATTCAATTGCCAAACTCACCTATAAGCAGTTATGTTATTTTAAAACAACCAAACAGAAGTGCATTTGGAACTTTTTTGAGTAGAAAAATATTTTTGTTCAATTTCTAAATATCAACTTTCAAGTTCATTTTGGTGCTTGAGGATAACATTATCTCCCACTACCAAATGGATTTGCTTTTGGCCTCTTTTCTACTTACCATCTTTTACCTGGTAAAAGCAAAAAAAATCCATGATGTGTGAGAAAGTCAGTGAAGCAAAAAATGATCCTCTGCAATAGGTTTTAGGATTATAACTTTCAAGTGGCATTGAAAAATATACTTTTCTTTTCAGAGATGTATATATATATATTTAATGATTAAGTACAACAGTTTCCTCTATCTCTCAGAAGAGTAAATGACAGAATTTATGTGGGATTTTCATCAGGTTCAGGAATACAGCAATTCATATTTCAGACACGATCTTTTTTTTGCCTGCTGATTAGTACTTATAGTGGGGGGGTTCTTTGAGGATTTTTTTTGCTGATATTAGCATCTTTCAGTTGAACAGATTTCATGTCCCTGATTCTACACCTTATTTATTTGACTTTCTCCTACACAGCAAATATTTGAGTTTCTGCATTAAAACTGTGAAACCAGTTCTCAAAAACCTACATCAGAGTGAGATTATATTATGGGAATCAAAGACTGAAAACACATTTTTTCAGTCAGAATTTCTGATAGCAGATGTAACTAATATAGTTTTGTTTTGGTTTTTTTAACTGAGAGCAAACATTAATTAATTGTTGTCTTACTTTCCGTTTTCTTTCATCTTGCAGATCCGTTCATCTATCAGTGCATTGCTGTTTCCCAAAAGGCCATTCAGCTGGATAAGACATTTCCTGATTGCAGCAGTAATTTTGGCTTTTAATAATCTGCTTGTAATTTTTGTCCCAACTATTAAAGACATTTTTGGATTTATCGGTAGGTTTCATAAATATTCTTTGCTGACTCTGTTATCCTTTCTACAACATATTTACATTCATGGACTGAAAGTCAATCTCTGTTTGAGTCTTACAGTAGAGTACTATAAACACAAATTGAAGTGAAAGGGGATGTAATAATTCCCAAACAGCTGACAGACAAAGCTATAAGCTACCCAACTTTGTTGTTACTTTGCATGAGGCACAAGAAATCCAGTAATCCCAATATAAAAACTGGTAAGAAATTCCCATTTTGACCAAAAGGGAATTTAATATATGTGGAGGAGAGAGAAATCACCTTTGTTTTTCAAGCACTTATAGCATGAAAAAATGTATTGACTTCTAAACTCTTGTGCTCGAAAAAGAAGAAAAGGGACAGCTTTTTTTTTTTTTTTTTTTACATTAACAGTTCTCTCCCTACAACTTTCTTTGGGTCAGTTTTGGCCTCTGACCACAGAGGTCCATAAAGAGCCTTCATTCTCTGGAGTGAGGTCTCAGGGATGCAGATGCCTTTGAGCAAGGTACCTCCATGGGGTTTCTGCAGCCGGTTTGCTCCTCCCTGCCTTTTATACCCAGGTGTTCATGCTGGACTCTGCTGACCAGAGAGGAGTCGGCACTTCTTAGGCACAGATCATCCACTCTCTTTTCAGTACCTGCTTTCCAGGGTCATCCCACCCTGGGAATGTCTGTTTGTCTTTGCTCTGCCTGACAGCAGACAGGCTTCAGCTGACGTGCAGACATCCCCACCACAGACAGCCACACCACTTTGAAAAAACCCTCCCAGTAACAAATGTCTCTTCAGGCCCCAAGCACCCAAATAAGTGTTCGGACATCTACAGGTCTCCATGAATGTTGTCTACAGAGAGAGCCCTTTGTACAGCTGGGCTCAGAACAGCAGCTGCCTCCCCACATGCTCTCTTTTGCAGGTGCACCACTCTGCTCTTCTGTCAAATGGGGCAGCACTCAGCTCTGCTCTCTCTTCCAGGAGCCTCTTCAGCTACAATGTTGATTTTCATCCTCCCTGGTGCCTTCTACCTGAGAATTGTTAAGAAGGAACCTCTGAGGTCTCCCCAGAAGATTGGGGTAAGAGGACTGGGGGCAATTGCAAAAGGAAGGGTGGGAGGGTGTGTGATGTTCACTCTTCATTAATACTCAGACCATTGACTCGCAACCTCTGGCACTTGCTCCTGAACAGTAGTGCCTCACTGAAAATACAGGTTGGGCAGTGGGATTCACCTGAGGCTTCTCAAGACAAAGCCTTTAGAGGCCTACTGCTCCCAACACTCACCTAAGTATTTAGGATAAAGTGTGTCTTAAACCACTAGGAAAAGGGACTAACTTTAATCCCATCTAAAATCCAGTTAACACCTACATTTGCATAAATAGCAGCAAGACAGTCTATAAAAATTTGTTGGTTCATGCTAGATGACCAGCTTTGGATTAACAGGAAGATTTGAGGTCAAGGTTAAGAAGGAAGTTGTGCTGCAGAGATAAGTAAGTAATAGTGAGCTCTCCTCTGAGATAGATCCACACACCTATAAGATACATATATGAAGGTCTATCATTTATGCACAGCATGTGTCTGTACATCGTGGTGGACTGCCACTGCAATACCTTTCATCCTGAACATCAATAACTATCTGCAGATTTAACTGAGGAAATGTTCTTTGAAAATGTAATTAGAAAACCTGTTGATGAAATATATATGTGGGCACATAATTTCAACAAATGGGCTTATATACACATATATATATATATATATATATATATATATATGTTCACAAAAGTCATGTAACTGATACATACTTCTAGTATAAAATAAATTTATTATGACAAAGTTATTTCTACAATGTTTTTTGAAGCTGTTATTGTAGAGAGACTGTGAATATTTTTTCATGTGTCTCTGTTCACTCTTCATGTTGCTGTGTGTTAGGCACATCTAGAATTTCACATCCTGCACTGAGATCACATACAGTATTCATCTTTGTTTTACAAGGACAGAGTATTGTTAAGTGTAGACAGATTATGGTAAACTAAAGCTCCACTAAAGCAAATGGTGACTACAAGCATCTGAATCCCTTGAATATACACAGAAACACTGTCAGATAAGAGATATGGGCTCACATGTTTGTCTAATAAGGATTAAGCAGGTTAAATCTGAAGTTGTTCTTCATGCCAGAGACTACGACCACTGACTGAAAATGTGTCATTTTTTAACGATAAAAAACAAAGTTGTTTCTTTGTTATATTTTTTTTATTATTGTTCACAGTACCAAAGTGGGTTGTCTTCAGATCTAGCTGTGTAAAGTCCATCTGTCTTGCACTGAAATTCACACAGGACTAACTTTGATTCATGTATCCCTGTACAACATTACTTGGGCTTTAGTCTCATAGAATAAGCCAAACTTAGGCCATGGGTATTACACTAATTGCAGATCCAGTGGGGCAATCTATGAGCTACTGCCTGCTAAGTCACTTGCTTTATTAATTAAATTTCATTTTCCAATTGCAGGCTCTAATTTTCCTCATAGTTGGCATAATCTTCATGCTTGTGAGTATGACTCTTATTGTAATGGACTGGATTTACAATCCCCCAAGTTCAAGGCATCATTAACCTGTGAAGACAACCAAGTGCTTTTTATAACACAAATATTTGTATTTGTGCTCTGAAGAACATCTGAATGGGATTGTTATTCCTAGCTAGTAACTGCAGTACTTTGAAGACAGTTTCTGGTAAGGTCACAAGAACCCAACAGAGTCTACATCATCCTTGTCAACAAGGATTGTTATTTATGCATTAGGAATCTGAGCTTAGCATTTCTGGCCAGGTGAAGTGAAAAGTGTGGTGTGAATGCTTTCTGTTTTCAAAACCAAAATAACTTTGTACATAGTTCTCAAAAATAGCTTGGTGTCACCCCTTTCAAAAATCTCCCATGATGATAGTAACCACAGTTCCTGGAGCCTTGGAAAGGTAATGGCCAGAAAACCGGCCAGTGCCTCGTTTTCCATCTGAAGGTCATGGGAGTGGCTGCCAAGCCACTGAAGGTCCAAGAGAAAGGGTACGGTTTCTGGAGGGGATCTGGAAGGTGATTCCTCCATGCCTGATAGACTGACCTGCCTATCAGAAAGACAGTGGCTTTGACAATGCAGTGGACAAAGCTGAGTGTTAGATTTGTTGCCCAGATTCATCGTCCAGCTGTTGTACAGAATAAAGCTCTCTGACACAGATTGTTTTTTGGGGACAAGTGCTTGAAGAACAGTAGAGTATTCTCATTTTATTTTTAAACATGCCTGTGCTGGAAATATCAGTCATTTCTGCAGTAGGGTTTTTTTTGTTCTTTAATTTTTAATTATTGTGTGAGCTTACATCACTGAACAAGTTGTAACCTCCATAAAAACTTGTCTTCCACTCTCACAGGAATTTAAGAAGACCACAAGGTGTGACAAAGCACCCTATCCAGTATTGTTCAGTACTTGTGTATTTGATAAATGTTCAGTGCAGGAAACTGTAATTTGCTATATATAAAAATATATGTATTTATGTACATAATTTTTTGTTTTCCTCTAGTCATAAAAATATTATCCTGTGGTATATGATTTTTGAATTTTTTTATGTGTCACTCTGTTTTCATAGCCACACACTTAATCCTATTTTGAAGGAAGCGTATTGAATTGGTGGGTTTGTAAAAGATCTGGTTTTATTCACCAGTGGTTGAAATATACCTGTAACAAGCCCTAACTGCCACCTTTGTAAAAACACATTCCTATGTTTACTACTTACATTATAATAAATTTCAAGATGTTTTCCTCTTGAGAATTCTTAATACACGCCTTGAAGTTTTGTGTTACCATTGTACACCACAAATTTGAATTATTTGCTCAATTGCTGTACCTCATCTTGTCTATGCATACCTCAGCATTCAACAACATCCTGTATGGTTAAGTTATGGGAGGGTGACAGCACTATTGACAATCTCAGTGTATCGTGCTATACAGCTGTGCAAGACAAGGAAAAAAAGGTTCCATTCCATGCTATATTCATGTTTAACTAACAGTCAAATCATGAGTTGGGCTGTGTTGTGGAGTACTCACTAAATATGCTCCCTGCACACACCAAGGGAAATCAGCCAGAGAGGTCATGCTGGCTCCTTAGCAGAGGGAACAAGTGGGAAGGTGCCACTGTCAGATTTGTCACACTTAAACAAACCCAAGCTCATGTAAAATGAGTTTTCATTTTCTGACTCAGAAATCTGCTGAGTAAACAGATTTTACTCAAAAACATGTAGATTCAGAAGGCTGTGAAGTACTCAAAAGTTGTCTGTACTCCTGCCTTCACACAAAATTCTGTTTGTTTGTGTGTCTGTGTGTGTATAAATTGTGTATACTTATAGATTGATTGGAAAGGAATATATGTATTTCATGTCAAATGCTACCTTTCTGAGCAGTATTATCTGCTCACTTGAGTACTGTATCCTTAATATACTGGGAAACACTTCCTTATGAATGCTAAGTCTGGCTTTACATTTTTTAAAGAAAATAGTGCCAATAATATTTGTAGTTTAAGCAGATTAATACAAATAATGTTGCTTTATTACTGAAGAGACCTTTAACATGGACCAGAATGAATAGTAAAACACCACCATACCTCTCTTCCTCTTACTACTACTGAGAGTTGTATGTATGAAATTATAACTCATATTTACTTCAGAGTTAAAACATGTATTGTGACTACAGCTGAGTGTAGAGACATAGGAATTCATGTAGTCCACCCAAAATATACAGATGACCTCAAGAAAAGTAACAGAACTATGGCATAACTCATTGCCTTTTTATGGGAAAAAAAGACATGGGTAGAGGGGCTGTAAAATATTGAGGTTTTGAATTAAAATACACTGGTGACAGTAATATGCAGCTGCTGCACACTCTGGCAGTAAAGGTAGTATTGCTCACTAACTATTAGCACTGCTGGGAATTCTGGTTGTTGGAGTTTCTTATTCATTTTGCAATGTTGACAATAGGTTTGGTGAGGATTTTTATTATTAGACGATCCATGAATGTATAATAAATTAATTTTTTAAGACTACAGATTATTCTTCCTCTGCTTTAGTCTAGCAGAAGAATAATTTTTGCTTGAAAACCAAGCAGAATCAAGGTGGTAGCCTTAACACAGATATTGCTAAAACTTCATTCCCTTTTAAGAGAGAAATTTGTGTATCCATGCATTCACAGATGAGCAAGATGGCAGCCCCTTCATATAATAACCCTTTGCCATTCCCTGTTTTCTATCTATTCATGGAGCTGCATTGATGTCATTGTGTATGGTGAGTGGCTGGTGTTAAAAGTGGGGTTATCTGGGAGTATTGAATGCCTCATTCTTTGGATTAGCTGGGATGCATGGTATGGCAACTAAATATAGTATGGGAGTATATATAGAATATTGCTAACTATAGTATAGGAGCCCACACCACATAGTACCACTATGTACAAATGCTTCCTATCAGTGCAGCTGCAGGTTTTCCCGCTGTTACATACTTGTCTGATGCATACTCACAGCCCAAAATATACTGGCCTACAAAGAGCTCCAGCACCAATGAGCTCATGTGAGAACCATGCCCATGGCCAGCCAGCATTTGCAGCCTGCCTGCTAATGAGGGAGGCACTGCAGTCCCAGACACATGCTCAACACCTATTCCACAAACATCCACCCTGACCTCTCCTTTCCTTCTAGTTAGGCAGCCCTCATTCCCTGCAGCATCAGCTCTGCTCTGTCTCAATGATGCTTGAGGTATAATTTCCTTGTATCAGGAGGCTATTTTAATTAAACTATTATGGTTGTAGGAAATGAATGAGGGGAGTTAAAGAAAAGTAAAAGGTGTGTCTTTAAGGAGGAAAAAAAATCAATGAAAATGTTAGAAATTTTAGTGGCCATAGAGGTATGTCATTAAATGGATGTTTCAAGAATGCCAGAAGTGATATAGAAAAAAAAAAAAGTAGTGAAGTAATGAAGTAATGAATATTTCAGCTCTGGATGTAGTAAGGGGCAGAAAATGGGGAATTCATTAGAGGGCAAAATCATCTCTAGTCCACAAATAATCAAAGGCTCTATTCAATAGCATCTATTTTAAACAAGGGCAGCAGGCCTAGGTAAGTCAGAGTAGCTGGATCTGGTGTTCGTTTTCATTAAAACCTCCTCAATGGCTGACATAATAGTAAATAAGGCTAGTCAGCAGTTACTCACTAAGAGGTCTAGGTGGTGCTATAGATGGAATATTTCCATTCATTTGACTTTAAATTTCAATGGAAGTTTTACTGAAAATGTGCAATTGCAACAACATTCTGGCAGAGCCCTGTCTGTTTTCCATTAACCTGCCTGGCAAAGTGCTGTGGGCTCCAGGGCAGCTTGCAGTTCTTGGCCTCCCTCTCTCCTGGCAATGGGCAAGAGCCAGCCCACTCACACCCAGCATGGACAGTGCTTTGGCTGAGGGTCCAGGGTGAGCTCAGGGTCACAGAGTTTCCTTCTGTGGAGGTCAGCCTTGGTGCTGTAGTAGCCAGACTGTCAATACTTCCATGCCATATTATGTTGTCTAATACCATCCTGGGGAAAAAAAAAAGAGCATGGTTTTAGTTAATTAAATCATCACTTCCTGAAAACACTTAAAATCTTGTGCTGAATCTGGGTGATAAAATCTGTTTTCTTAAGAGTATGAGATATATGAAGCTGAAAGGGATCTCAGGTAGCCTCCTATTCCACACCTGGATCAGAAGGTGTTAGGTTAGTGTTTGAAGCCAACTACATTGGCTCCAGCTGTTCATTTCCAACATTTAATTAAGTCAAAGAAAAAAACTAGATGTGCCAACTGGCTCACAACCATTACAAAGTGTAAGAGATGTTGCTTCCAGCTATGCAGGACACATCATGTATATCTCAGTACCCCCTGGACAAAGAGGTGGTGGGGGCATTCACAGTGCTGCAGAGCTGCTGCCTTCATCGGCACAGCATTAGCACTAACAGGAGTTATGTCCTGTGGAACCTAATCCCCTTGCCCCCCAGGTGAACCAAGTTCTAAACCCAATGCATCCCATAATGATAACTTTGGAAATCAAGATGTCCTAATTTTGCTGCATAAAATGGGCAGGCGACCTTATGCTGTTACTAACAGTGAAACAGAAGGTGTTTATCTCCCAGCAGAAGCAAAACTAAACATAAAAGGATGCTTGCTTGGCTGCAGCTCTCCAGGACACTTTGAAGTGGATGTTTCAAAGCTCCACACACTTGAATGGAAAGTGTCCGCAGCATTCATTCAGCTTTACATGTAGCACGCACCTCTTCTGGCTCATTTATTTTGAGGCTTGGGAAAGTTATCCTGCACTCAGTTCCAGATTGTATACACATAATTTATTACCTGTTTGTTCCCAAAAGAGGATCTGTACCTCCTCTCGGGGGGGAGCTTGCAGATGGCAGGAAGCGATGACTGTGTACCATCAGCATCATCCTCATTTTCACTCTCTGACCTAGGTGGAACTTCTGTCTTTTCTACCACAGACTGCCCCAATCTTGCCATCCTTTCCTTCCAAGATGGCTGAGCTTGGCTTTTTCACTAGCAGCTCAAGCCATTGAGCTAGTTTCCAGATTGCCAGAGTCAGACTAACCCAAAAACCTCCACATCCAGGAGTTAATGCTAGTGCCCATATTAGTATTGACACTTCTCCTTCGAATCCCCACCTTTAACCGGGTCTGTCCTAAGCAAAGTTGGAGGGCTTGGTACAAAAGATTCCTGAAGTTCCCCAGGAAGAAGCAGCTGCTGAGGCAGGCACCTTTTCATATACCTCACCTTATTTACTGTTTCTTATGGGTCACTTGATGGTATTCCCTTGGCTTGTAACACCTCCTGACCTAATATATCACTAGTGGGCAGAAATAGGTGCCCTACTTACATTCTCAAAGCCCCATTTCAGGGGTTAGAAGCCACCTGTTTCCCTCCTTCTGTTACAGAGTGATATAACTTACATCTAGAACTTGCAATGAACAGATATAAATCTTCTGATAGTGCCTGAGCTGTCTTAATTTACCCCTTTGCTCTTAATAATTGTCTTGCACTCTAAATTTCTTCTGACAAACCTTCTGCAAAATGGCAAATAGCCCTTTGTACAATCCAGCCTCAAAGAAAACAAACATAAGGATTACCCCTGCTTTTACACCTATGAGTAACTGGGCAGATGCAAGCTCAACAGAAAATTATTTCCCCATTATTTTCTCCAGGAAATCAGATGCCAAACCCCAAGCTGTTACAGGAAATGTGGTTGTTCCTGGTATTGCTCATTAGGAGTCTGCAAGACACTGAATATTCCTACTAACCTCACCTATATCAAGCTGCATAAATGTTCACACAATTTGTGGCTGAAACAGCTGGCAATTAAAGCAGCTGTGCTCTAGAAGCTATTGGGAAATCAAAGATAAGATTACTCAGAAGACAATTTTCCCTGAAATTGTCTCCAATGTCCAAGACCTCATAGTACTACTACATGAAATACATCGAATTGCATTCAGACTAGCACATTCCTGATGGAGTGACTCAGGCAACCTAGTCTGGCATGACTCATTTTCATGCATGCAGCCATATACATGGTCAAAGCCATTTGATTAAATGGGAATATTCTACCTGGCTTCAGGTACAGAAGAAAGAGAAGGACAAGTTCAGTATTTCAGTTAAAGAAAAAAAAAGGTATCACAGTTATCCTCTAGATGGGACTGAAACTGTTTGCCTCCCATAGACACTGTGCCACCAGCAACAATGGGATCAACCCTTAACTTCAGAAATTGGGAGCATACAATTAGCACCACCTCAATCTTTACTCCAGTCACTCTGAAGCATAACCACCACCAGGAGTAAGATATTTATGCAGCAGAGGGAAGATTTGCTAAAACACTGGAGTCAACTAAGTCCCACAGTCCTCAGTCAACAATTTCCAGATTCAATGCCAGATCAGAGAAAGACCTCATAGCAGTGTGCACATGTGAAAAGGTTTTTTGTAATACTTAGAACAGCCTGATAGAATATTTTGATTGGTTATTGCTGCAAACATCACAAAGCAAATCACTATAATAAGAATAAGAAATGTCTCCTACAGTCAAACTGGACTAGTTCCCTGACAAAGATTTTTTTCAATTCCACGTTTAGTTTTTCCATTAACCATATACCTCACCATCATTGAATAATATAAACTAAGCTAGTGTATGGGTACAAGCAACAAACTGTAAATCCCAGGAGCAGAGGCCCTGCAAGAATTTCTGAGTATTGCTTTCTGGAACCATGAAGCCAGGAACAGCATTTTCTGTTCTTTAATCAGCAGTTAGTAATAAAGGCAATTCTTTTGCCCTGTTAGTCTCAAAAAAAAAAAAAAACCCAACTCACAACAGATACAAAACTGTTCTCCTTCAGTTGGAGTGCAGAAGGCGAGGAAGTAGGGAAATATTAACTTTTCTACAACATCTGCTAAAATATCACCCATGTGTTTCACTTTTCTCATTCCTGAACACAGAAATACTTTGTTCATGACAATTCTCATGCAAAGAGATGACCTGAAAAGCACCGATGTGCAAATGAATTCATCAGAATGATTGCTGCTGCTTTGAGGAGACTTGCAAGCTGTAACAGATAATACACATTGCTATAGCAACACTTACACAAATATATATTTTCAGAAAGGTCCAATCCCCGAGGGACTCATTCAAGTCTTCATGAAAAGTTTCAGCTTGCCAGTGAGAGAGCAGACACAATCCCATGAGATGGAGGCAGCCAACACACCATGGATTGTATGAATTACTGGTCACTTGGGGCTGAAACAAGTGATGGGAAATAGTTTGTGAGAAATCCAACATTCAACTGAAACCCTCCGGAACTGAGGAAAACAAAAGTACTCATAAAAATACATCATCTTCCTGTGACAAGGCCTATCAGTTAGGAAACATGGAGTTAAACTGTTTGCCCTGAAGAGTTAGATAATCTCTGCTAAGGTATGCAGACTTGATGCAACATACATCTATCATTGGCTGGCATGATGTTGCTCCATTAAAAGCAAGTCAAAAGATTCACATGCACCCAAAGAAAAGTGGCAACCAAAACAGTGAGGAACATATTCTACATATTCCTGGAAGAATTTTCCCTTCTTCTGTTTTAAGGATCCTCACGTATAAACTTGTAATGGAAAACAACTAGGCACACACTAAGCATGTGGTTTATTCATAGAGTCTGTCACTTCTGTATAAAATATCAATTACAGCATAAACTGCTGAGATTTCTTCTGGGGTGTCACTGTTTTCTGATTTTCATTGAAACCATGAACACAAAATGTGATATGCCAAGCATGTGACATACTGAACCAAATGTGCAATATTTCTAACATGTGGGTTAAAATCACCTTATATTTACATTTACTCTGCACACAGATACTTGAGTTGAGTTGAATGTGAAATGATACATTTTGATTCAGTTTCCATTGATCTACTGATAAAATGGACATGTCCTTTGAAAGCATTCTGCTTAATTACATCCAAAGTTCTTATAGATTTTAAGCTAAATGAGATAAATCCCAGTCAGAAATGAAATGTGTAAAGTTGTAGAAGTAGTAGTAGTAGTAGTAGACGAAATTTTGTCCCATCTTTAAGAAAACATTTAGCAGTTTCCCTCCATCATATTTGTCCATAATTACAGTCTTACATGTGATAGGCAGAAAGAAGGAAGGCAGGGGTGAAACACAATAGCAAAAAAAATCAAGAATCCAGTCCTGAGCTTTATGCAATATAAGGAATTGTATTTTGCCTTTTCTTTTACAGTGTCTGTCATCATACTGATGAGCCTCAGCCTAAAACAATGACATTTTTAAGACTAGCTTATGTGGGTAGCTATTCTAGCTACAAAGTTGTGCATTGGAGGACACACAATTGGAGGAAGCTGTAGCCATGTGTCCAGCATATTGTTGACACAAGGCAAGATGTCTTTGTTTACCAGACACTGATTAGATCTTTTTTCGTGTTAAATGCCCTTTCCTAACTGACACTGCTCACTGGCATGCTTCCATGCTAGAGCCAGCAACAGCCTTTAGTCAAAGGAATCAGAAACAGCCGGACACTTGCCCTGACTGGTGCCTGTGGATAATTCTGCTGACACTTCTGCTTGGAGAAAGCATGCAGCCACATATCTCTGACAAGAGTTTTCAGCATTAGCAAAATCTTATAAACTGCTAACAGTCAGACACTAAATCTTTCCAGAAGAAGGAAGAGAAGTGGACCTAGTGACAGCAGACACAGCTGCTTGCTGGCCATCAGGATCACCTTCCCTAGCCCTGCACCCAGCAGGGGTGCCCAGGCATCCTCTCCAGGACTTGCCAGAGCAAGAATCCAGCAGGCAGATCGTGCTCTGAAACCTTGGATGAGCACTCACACCTCCCTTCCAATGACTCTGCCATGGGACATCACCTCCAGCAAAGAGCAGTAATATGGCAGAAGACAAGTGTTATTTCAAAGTGCTGAAGTCCTTTTCCAGTGAAGACATGCTTACCTGTCATCATATGTAAGGTCACTGAAGGCAGCTGTCTGGTATCCTTTAACTTCCAGGTTATGAGTAAAACAAACCAATTGATACCTGTTCTCTGAGTTAATCTGTCTATTGCAACCAACAAAATTGCTTCTGCTTGCATTTTATCAGGAAAGAAAATTTCTGTATGAGGAAAGAAAATTTCTCTGACATTTCTGGCAATGTTAAATAGCTCTGCACTCAGTAACCCACAATGTGCATAAGAAAAATGTGTATTTTAGAATAATCTCTACATTGCTGTTTCCCTATTGTTCACACTTGTGTAAAGAGTACAACAGGTTCTTGAGTTCCTGCAAAGCATGACCTACTAATCCTCACAACTACCACTAACTAGCTGAGGAAGCTTTTCTGCCGTACCCACCCCTGTCTTTTAAAAAATCACTCTCAAAATGATTGAATAAGAGCTGAGTATGGAGACAGATCATACACAGTCACTATTTGCTCTATGCCACCATGCAGAGAGTAGTGGTGTGCTGCCTGCCCAAATTTTTGACTCATGTTTTGAGGAAGCCACCACGAGCTGTTGCATGCAGAATAATTTCACATGATTCCTGAGGTATTAGGCAGTCAGCAGAGGTGGGGATGCAGAATAAACCTGACTTTAAAATGACAAATTTCCCAGAATATATTTTAGATGGGGAAATGCCAGGCAAGTTCCTAGGTTGATATGCTCTTGAACTGGGAGAGAGAAGATGCATCTGTCTTGACTCCACAGAGGGAAGACAGATTTTATCTCATTGATTTCAAGAAAAAGTAAATAAGGTAGAACAACTTTAGATGGTATTTATAGGTAGGAAAAAAAAAAACATAACTGGTGCGGTCCATAAGTACAAAGTTTCAGTCATTAAATTTTAATTACTGCTGCCATGAGTAGTAAGAAAGATAACAGAGCATGAAGTAATCACATTCAAGTGTACAAAAATCCTGTCTTTGCCTTTACTGGGAAAATGGCAGCACTGTGTTGGCCGGAAAAAGAAGTTTTGCAAATAGTATTGAACCGCTAAGGAGTCAAGGCTAGATTCATCACAGAACCTAAAATGCTGGGAGAAATAATTCAAGACCTTAGCAGGATCATCTCATTTGTTCCACAGGAAAGAGGATTCACTCAGTCACCTCTGAGACTTTTCCTGAGGTACATCAAGGGTTACTTTGGAGGGGATTCTAAGAGACATGCAGATGGGGCAGCAGAAGAAGGGATCCCTGAGCAGTTCAACCCTTGATGATTACCCGGGGCACCAGGCCAGTGCTGCAGCTCCTGGTGCTGGAGCTCACACTGATACCAGCACTTGAAAAAGTAAAGCTCTGTAAGGTACGGTCAGGCTGAGGAGAAGAAAAGCTCTGCAACATGATCTGCTCCATCTGCTCTCCTCACCAGCCAGCAATTTAATCCCTCTGCAGATAACACCTCACAGGACAGAAAGAACAAAGCTGTCTCCACTCAGGTGGTGTTGCTCTATGCAATACCACATAGATCATGTCCATATGGGCAAATTTACTTTCAGCTCAGACTAAGATGACTATGTCCATTCTGCCTCCAGCCCATGCTCTCTGAATTGACCCTATTTTGGTCTGCAGAGGAGTTAATTAGCACAGGGAAAATCAGCTGAGGAGTGTATGAATAATTAAGGATGCCTGTCAGAGTTTATACTCCAGTCCTAATATTTTTAGTATGGTTGAGGCACCCAAATCAGTTTTATTTGTTTTGAGCACAGGTCTGTTCCCACTGAGCCAGCTGGAAGCACCATGTCCACAGCCTCAGAGCACAGCACCAGGAGCTGGTACACTGAGCAGTCTCCATGCCTGACTCCCTCCTGCTTCCTGCTCCAGGAGCTCAGGAGCAATGACCCTGACCCCACCTCAGCTAGTTTCCAGCACCCACAGGACAACACACAGGGAAGACCTCCCTGAACTATTTCACCTGGCAGCATCATGCAGAAATTCAAGCTGGCTTTTTGCAGAGCTGCCTTGGGAAGCCATGGTATCTGTATGACTCAGATATTTCATCCCCACTTTCCCCTGGATAATTAGAGCTGACAGACATAACAGCAGTAAGAAAATATGCAAAAGCTTTGGCTACAGACTATCATCGAGGAAAGCACAGATAATAACAGGAAAAAAATTAATTTGCACTTTTAGCTTCCATTGCAGGACTTTTGTTTGGTACAGTTTCTGTGTATTTCACATGAATATTAAATGATGTAGGGCCTTATCCTGCAGCTTTTATGCATTCATTTATTTTGAGTTCCTGCTTATGCAAGAAGGTGTGTACCTGCAAGACTAAGGTCTAAGTGATCATTTCCATCTCCTTCTTTGCACATTATTGATCTCTCTGTACTTTTGCCTTATTTCCCCTGGCAAAGCCTTTCAAAGTCAAAGGAAATGAAACAATACTTCCCTCTACTGGGAGACCCCGGAATTCTGGAAATTAGTGTGAAGTGTTAAATTTTTCTGAGCTATTTTTGCTGGGTTGAGGGACAGGCCACAAGCAAAGACAGAGAAGAGGTAGAATTTTTTTTTGTTTTGTTCTTATCTCTGGATTAAAGCTTTGGGGAGTTCTTTATAACTCACTCTTTTTCCTGCAAGTTTTAGTCAAAGTGCCAGGTTTATTTTAATTATCAACACACCTATGAAAATCCTTGTGCCACTCAGGCAATATACTAAGAGATTTTAAGTCTTGCTGTGCAATTTTCTGGATCTGTTGCATAGTTCTTAGATTTTCTCAGGCTGCAATTGCATGGCCTATTCTAGGACTCCAGTGTCAGTTTTGGGGAAAAAAAAACAATCACCATCAATGAACATCTTTGAAACTCCCTTCGGGGGTATGATTCAACAGCAAGTCTCTAGGGGACATGGAAAATTTCACTCGTGGTTTATAGATCTTTCTGAGAAGGCTGTTCCACAAGGCTGGAAAGGGTGATTCCCACTGGAGTCATGGGAGCCCTGAGATTTCCAGCTTTTTTTATAAATCAGGATCAAGTAAAGCAAGGTCAAACACCAGCTGTCTCATTCCTGATTTTCAGGCATCATCTACTGGCAGCTGTCCATAAGCTTTTCTATACATAGAGAGATTTCTACTGGTTGTGGAGGCCACAGGGAAATTTGATAATAGGGGAGATTTATACCAAGCAATTCCCAGATACCTCTGTTACTAGTTTTCTCTGTCAGGTTGCCTTCCAGCCTCTGTCAGGGTTCTGCACAATGCTTATGTTACCTTCCATAGTTTCTGATTGTTCATAACCGTAATTAAATTAAGGCCATGAACGTACATTTGTTCAACAGCCTTAACATCTACAAATCTGTCTTCAAATGAAATCCAAAGCATCCTGGATTGCTCTTTAACTGACTAAGTATCATTATCTAACACCTCTTTAACTAATGAGGTAACAGGTGAGGTATTTCAGCTGCTAGTAAAAGTTACCATTTCTGGGCTGAAACACAGAACTACACAACAGCAAAACTACAGGCACGAAAACAGCCACAAAACAAATTTTTCAACTGAGAACAGGAAGAATTATAGGTAAGACCTCCATGGTCAGACACTGAGACCATCTTTGGTTTGCATCCAGCTCAGCTGAAGCAAAGCTTTTACCTATTCAGTAGTAGTTGCTCAAGGATGGCAGCTCTAATCCGGAGTTTGCATTTTGCCAGTCCTCTGGAATAAACAACTGATGCTTTGGAAAAATCACAGTGGCATCCCTCAGGGGCTACAAGAGGTCAGACTGCCCTTTTCTGCTTCCTAAGACCCACTTGAATCACAGGTTTAGCACGCTGGCTAAAAAAAAACACCAAAAGATAATAATACAACTTGATTCATGGGCTTGACATGCTCAGCTGGGGACTCTTGCCCCACTTTTTGTTCAGTTAGTCAGTTCCTCTTTTTCACATGGAACCTCAGATACTGTGTTTCTTTCCTGTGTCCAGGAACATACTTGCCCTAAATCTGAAAAGGAAGGAAAATGTACTGCTGCTAAAAATGACCATGCCGTCACAGCAGGCAGGTCATGAGCTCTGTGCGCCAGCAGCTAAGCAGTCATGCTCAGCTAGCTCCATTTGATGAAATCAGGTTGCATGTATGAGTAACTACTTATTCAGCCTCATATTGAATTCAAGATCTGGTCATTTTAAGGCAGAATCAGAAATCAGAAGACCATAACGGATCACAAGGCCTAAGTCACATTGTAGGAAAGGACTTTCTGTTCTTAATTATTCAGAGCAGTGGGACCTCAAGACTTGGCATCTCACATTGAGGGGAAAAAATGGTCCTTTTATTTGGTAGGAAAACAGCACAGCAACCTCCCAGAAACAACATAGCTGGAAAGAATAGAGCTGGGAGATTTCCTTTTAGGGCAAATCTCTCAACCATTCACTGATTTATTATTAACATTTGTACTGCTGCTGTGCTAAAAGGTCCTGGCTGGCTTGGGCTCTGCTAGGCTGAGTACCATGCTGATGGCTTTATCTGCAACATGAGGCTGAAGTTCAGCCTGTAGCCCTAAGACAAAGATCAATGATACTTCACACAGCTGAAGGGTGACCTGCTTGTCCTTTAAGCCAGAAAATTGTGGCAGAGGAGATGTTCCCAGGTGAGGGCTGTCCTTGCAGGTAGAGTGGTCTCTACTGCCTAAACACTCTTCATTTTGAAATTGTGACCAAATTTGAGCAAAAAAAATGAAAGTTCCAGCCTCTGCAGACTTTCACATCTGATTTTTCAGACCTGTATTCCTTTCTACTGAACACAGAGGCCCATCATTCCTCATTATGAACAGGCATTTGCAAAATGGGGGGGAATTTAAACCAGGTTTATGAGATACACCTAAATGAGGCAGCAACTGCTTTTAAAAGGTCTGATAATAGCCCACTGCATTTGCAGCACTGGTCTCACACTGGCTTTGCTCACTGTGGGTAACAAAGTTGTAAATTCAACCATTGCAACATGTTTGATTCAATGATCTAAGAGATCTTTTCCAACCTTAATGATTTTGTGATGATTTGGGGTTTTTAGTGACTCTTTCTTCCCGCCTTTGCTCTGGATATGGCTGACTGCTGTTTGGTTTGCACTCCATTATAGACTCCAGATCCCCATGGATTTGCTTTGTTACAGCTTAAATGCCTGCATCTTGTTTGTAATCCTATATCTGATTTCACTTCACTATACACAGAATTTCTTACCTGATGATCTTAGAGACCTTTTACAACCTTAACAATTCTATGATTCTGTAAATCAGTCAGCTGAAGTTTAATACTGACATTTCCCCAATAGATTTTATTTGGAATTCTCCTACTCTCCTCAGTAAACCCCATCCATCTTAGACTTGGACCTTGCATTTCTCCACTAGCTCATGATAAAATTCATCAGTCCCTACTAAACCAACTAATTTATCAAAATGTTTGCTGTTCTAGTGCATGTGCAAAGCCCCTCATGGGTAAAATTATGTTGGAACCAGAAATCTGGGAGTAAAAAAACCTAATGTGGATTATTTCTGACCTGTCTTATTCTTGTAGACCGGACAAAGGAAAGAAAACAGGTGTTGTTTTGACACATGGGACATATTTCTTTCTAGGACAACAAAAAGTCTTCAGACATAGACAAAATATTTTATATCTGGTGATTTTAAACTTGGATAATCTGGCTACACAAACGTTGATGAACTAGGAGCACATCTTTTTTGCTGGGTCTATTACAGTTCACCCGTTCAGTCTTCCTCAGTGAGAAGTTAATCAGCATGCTTCTTCCTCTACTTTAAATGTGTTTCTAGAATTTTTATGTAATCTCTAAATGGTCACTCATTTTGCCCTTATGTTCTCCTTCCTCTCTTATTTGATCCTGATTGCTATGTACCCTCTCCTCATGTCAACAAAGACTAGAGGTCTCCCTAAATTCTTGTGGAAATAAAAAAATCAAGCCCTGGGGTAAAGATTTCTGGTGCTGGAGTCTCTACCACTGCCATAACTAAGCAGTTCCAACTGCCTGCCTCATGGCAAATAAGTAAATGGTGTCTTGATTTAAGTGTCCCACAATCCAATAACAGTACCAGGAGGAGAGGCCAGCCACCTTGTTGGCCCAGCATCCACGTGTCTCTTCAGCACCACCACCTCTGAAATCTAGTTCTTTCCAATGTGATTCTTTGGCTGTATCTCTACATTTGAAACTGAACAACCTACCAAACACTATTGATTGGAACATTATGCTATCATATTACTTTCAATAGCACTCTACTCCAACCCAAAATAGCATTTGCCTTTGATCCTCTGTACCAGATGTTTTCACTGAGCTATCCAAAATGACTTCTGATTTCCTTAGTGACTAAAAATCCTTTCCAGCCCAAATTACTCTTTCCACATGCACAAGCAGTATTTAATATGATATTGTATCATTGTGTTGGGTAGCTGAGTTCGGTCCGTCTGACTAGTGAGTCACACTATTTTTATTAAACTAGAAAAACCATTATGTGCAACATTACTATCTGATTTTCTTCACTCCCTCTTCCACCAGCTTATGAAGACAAATAGTTTTAAACCATTATTAAAGATCTATGTGTTATCCAGTCAGATCCTTCTGGTTTTTTAACCAGTTACTTGATCAGGCCTGACCTTCATCCCCTTGTTTACTTTATAGCTAATTGTCAAATCCCTATTCAAAAGAAAATATATGCACTTTCCTATATCACCTTGTCTCTCCAAGAAGAAAGGTGACACCACACTAGTACAGCAGCATGAAAACTTCCTATTTCTTCCAAGGCATCAAATTATGGTGCATCTCCTCTAGGATACGGGGCGGGGGGTGTCAGGGGCGGGGTGGTGGGGGGGGAAAGAGGTGCTTAGAAAGATAAAAACATACAGGACCATTAATTTGCCTTACAGAATAACTCTTCAGAACATAAATGCAATTTTTTTAGGTAATCTGAAGCAAAATGTCAAATTAAAACCATGGTCCATCAGTGCTATTCATGTGCAGGTGCCTCAATTCACTGAGAATCTCTCACAATGGATTCACTGGAAAATTCCTTGACAGCTTTTGAACTCTGGTCCAACAACAAAAGAATTTGGGCACATAAAAGTGGGATCTAGACTCTCCAGTCACAAAACACATTTCTTCACATCCCCGCTGAGCTTTCACATACCCTGCTATGCACAAAGTGAGTGGGAGTGAGAGCTGGCCAGAGAACTGCTACTCAGCTGTTCTTTGCAGGTTCATGGGGACAGCTTTGCTGACATTCATGACCAGCATTGCTGGTTGAGTGGTAACAAGGAGTAGATGGTGGAGATGCATGAGGGCATAAAGACATGCTGAAAGCCACAGCCTGAAGTTTCAGAAATCACATTATTTTTCATATATTTTCACAACTCAGATTGGACTGATAGGATAAAAATACTGTTAGCCTGGGTTCCCATGGAAATGAAGATTAAGTAATTTCTCTTTCTCTCTCCATCACCTCTTCCTGCAGTTTTCTGGACCAATTTTTGGCTTGTTTCAATGCAATCTGACATGACCTCCCAGTCTTCAAATAATCAATGTTTTTAAGATTTGCATGAAAATCAGCATCTATAGAGAGAAGATACTCATATCTTCACCAGAGGAAAATCACTAAACCAAGCATTTTTCCTCTGGCCCATTTGGCTATTTGGCCATGTCTCCAGACAGACAGACAATGTCTTACCTCTTGCCTAGCCAGCACTTAGGTGAAAGAGCAGGAAGCTATAGAGGGGTTTAAAGAACATGCTGGGAAAGGCAAAGATTGATAAGAGTTACAAGGAATATTATTTCTGCAGAGACAGAGGAGCAGCCTGGTTCAGTTAGTACAGAGGCAGATGTTCCCAGTTCCCCTGGGCTTCCATGTACAGCAGCAAATAGGAGCATCTGAGTCAAAATACCTCCAGTGGAGCCCTAAAGCAGTCTCACTGCCTTCTCCTAGTGTGAGCCCTGCCTTTTCCATCCATTCTTGGAGCATAGGTAATGCAATGAACACCCTCTGAACAAGGAGCAGGCTTTTAGTGGCATGGGCAAAGCTGTGGTTTGCCATGCTCTGTTTGAAGGACTGGAAGTGGATATTCCTTGCAAGGGAGAAACACAGAGGGATGATGTGGTGTAGAAGGGTCAGACTGTTCACTTCTACAGCCCACTGTGACAGGGAGGTGATGATTGTTGCACTGGCAATGGCTAGACATGAACTCAGAATCTGTCACAACGTACCTCTAAGTGGCAGAAGGCAGCAAACCTGTGTTTACACAGCTGTGGCTTGGTCCAAGCTGGTGGTAAGACCAGAGGTGTTTTATCATCTCAGGTAAACCATCTGCCATTCTCAGCAGATCCTCTGTCTGCCTCACCAGGGTAAAGAGCCAGGCTCTGGGTTTCTCCCAGTGTACAGCAGCTGCTGATTCCCTTCTAGATGGATCCCAAGAGCAGCCTTTAATTTTGAAGTCCTTAAGCCTGTTTTCCAAAGTGGTTCTGCCTTGCAAGGGAATTTCACTGAGACCAGAGAGTGAGGATGTCCCGGGGGCCTTAGGAGGTTCTCAACACTTAGTAAGTCTGGGACAAGGTTTGGGTTCCTGTACAACCTCCAAGAACTGCCTCAGCATTTTATCCAAACAATGCTGATTATTAAAGAAAAAAGTATGTTGGACATGTTCAAACCAGTTTTTCTGATGCAAAACATTGTGCAAACAAAAGTAGAAATAAGGTCATTTTACAGTCTTGATTTGTCCCAATACAATGAATAAAACCAGCCAACCAGTGCCATCTGAAAAGCCTCAGACATTTTATAGAGTCTTCTTTGCCCTTCAGCCACAGAAAAAAATAAAGGAGGGGGAAGGAGGAGGGAGGGGAGGGGAAGAAAAAGTCTTTTCTGCATCTGTTTAAGGAAAATACTAGACAGTGCTCAATTTCATATTTGAGGGGGGATGATTATGGTCAAAGATTTGATGTGTGGTTTTACAGCACAGAAAGATATTCTGGGGCATTTTGCAGCCACTAAAAACGTTGTGTTCTGATGTGGATAAACACTCCATTATCTGAGAAGCTGATTCATTATTCCTCAGTGGTAGTGTCATGACATATTTTTAATTGTGAGCTTGTGGTGATAACAACTAAAAGTGCATCATCTTTTCCAGGAAGCTCGCCTAATGCAGAGATCCATTTGATCTGATTTCTCTATCGACTTGTGCTGCATGCCAAAATAACAAGTCATGCCTTCATGTCACCACTAGAAATGAGCTTAGCCAGAGTCCATCTCCAGACAGAAAACATACCCAGAGTCTGGAGGGATTTGAAATCACTAAACCATAGATCAGGAAATAGCTTCCAACAGTAGAGAGCAGAAGAATTTGGTAGGATGGGAATAGAGGCTGGGGAAAACCAAAAAGCTAGAAATTGCTGTAAAATTTTGGGGATCAATGAAAACATCTTAAATGCAATTTTGTTATGATACTTTAAGTAATTAAAGGCTCATGAATGTGATAAGAATTTATGCCAACATGTTAAAAACATGAAGAATGAGTGTGCTATTCCCAGAGATATAGACGAGATATTTTGGGGCCATTCTGATAGCCTCCTGAGCACTGTTGCTGCTTCTGCACCACAAAACTGGCTCCCAGCCAATGCAGGGAAGCTGGGGGCTCCATCTCACTATTACAGCTTTGCCACTGTATCTTCCACCTAAGTGAAGCTGTAAACTCTACCTTAAGAAAGTATCTTAATCATTCATAATGAAGAACCCTGAAAATTTTCCAACAGTTTGTTCACTTGTAACAATATATTGAAGTATTTTACTGACAGCACTCTCCAGAAGCCTTTTTTGGCATGTGTAACTCCAAGGACTGGAGCAGATTGCAGTAACACTGTGACTTACTTGGCTGACACATTGCCACACATTGCACGCGTGGCTCGGATGACGTGTGCAGTCACTCTTTTCCCGAAGATATCTCCTTCAAGGACACATCCTCCTGATTCTCCTGAAGCCAGGCAGAGGGTCCCCACGTCCCTCTTGTCTCGTGTGTGTGTCGCGGGTTTGCCACTAGAGGACACTGAATCAACATGAGACCTTGCTGAGGGCTGAAGTGGGGGGTGCTGCTAGGAATGGGATGGGGGGGCTCTGGGCGCACACCACTGCCTTCTCCCACTTATGAAAACTCTGGGAAAGCTGGAAACTGGACGGGGGTGGGTCTCAGCTACACCAGTGGTGGTTTGCCACTGGAGGGTATGACTTTCTTGGATGATTTCCATCCCTTTGGGATCCTTTCATTTTATATTTGGGGCGCATTTTTTATACCGCTGGGGAGGAAAACTGGGAAATCAATGTTATTTTGCATTGTGCAAAGCTCTATGTGTTTGTTTATGATGGGCTCTTTACTAGGGAGCCCATTCAAAAGGAATTATGAAAGAAACCAAACAGGAAAGGGTGGAACAATAATCTCGATAAGAAGCATCACAGGCAATGCTCAAACACAATAGTCAGATTTACAGCCTGGAAGATGTGAGGGCTCTGCCCCAACCCAATGAAACTGTTGTTTTTCCAGGGCTGTAGATCCGGAGATCAAAGGGTAAAGATCAAGCCTGCAGAAGATGCAGGAGAGAGGGGGGTGAAAAAGCTGTTTTAGCCTCTTGAGGCTGACAGATGTTCTGACTTGGCCTCCAAGAGAACAAAGTTTCATCCACTTATAGAAGTAATTCTTCACTATGAGGAAAATCTTTAATGGTAGGAAAAAAACCAAAACTGTCCATGCTTTCTCCCAGGAGGGGCTTTCTACTGTGCCACAGCTGCTGGTCTGTCATGGATATCACTCTTCATGGATGAGAGGATCCAGGGAAACTCTTAGGGGGCTTTGCACCAAACACCAGCACACCAACAGTGTACCCAACACAGGGCTGGTTCCTGGTATAGGCACAACAGGCAACAGACTTCTTGAGGAGAGCAGAATGGACCAGGTCCCCTTTGTCCTTGGCCTCTCTCAGGATAGCCAGTGTAGTTGCTGACACCCAGGGAAGGTTAAGTCAGGCAGGTGAGTTAACAGCTCTCTCAAGGAACCAGGATTCTGCCATGAAAGACATCCTTGCTTCCCCCCACAGTACTTCTCACAGGAGAAATACTCCTCCATGCAAGGAGGATCTGTGCCTTTCCAAGGCCCCCTCATGAAGTCACCAGCCTGCTATAGCTCTCCCTTCCCAATGCAGGCATCTTAACTCTGCAAGAGATGGGTTCCATCAAGGGTGGCCTGAAGCCAGCTGCAAGGAAAGCCTTGGCAAGGCACCTGAGGAGGAGCCATGACAAAAATTAAATCACCATGGAAATTACACCAAGGCACCACCACCTCTGGGAAAAGAGAATAAATAATTTCTCCATGGAAAGCATGGCACAGACCCTGTGGAAAGAGACAAGTATGTTTGAGTGTAAGAAGGAACAGGCACTGCACCAGGGTGCTGCCAATAGGACAGAGGACTGGCACCTGTCACATTCCAGCATGGAAACCCATGCTAAGTCCGTGGGAGTATTCATAGCACCCTGGTGGGTACACAGTGTCTCAGAGCTGATTTTGGAAATACAAGGTCCCTTATGACATTTCTCTTCATTTTTCTTCTTTGGACAAATACATTAGGGCAGAGTCAATTCCTGTTTATTACCATTAAACACAGTTAGCAGTCTTTGCACCAAATATTGCTACTGGCAAACATCTTCAGCTACTAAATCCTGCAGTAGGGAATGGAAGGGCTGTAGGAGCATGCAAACAGTACTCTGCTTCCCAGGCTGTTCTTCACAGAACCTGCCCATAGTGTCTCTCATGATGGGTGAGATTTGAGGTACAATGAGAAGAATGGAAGAAGTTAATTTTTTTAATTGATGACAAATATTAACCTTTATTGAGTTACTATATTTTTCATGCCACTAGACAACATGCTATTACCCCAAAGCTGCAGGAGACATTCCACCCAGTTTCCTATTCCCAGCAGGTAGAACAAGCTCACAGAGGGGAAACAGGTCCAATTCAGAGAAGGGCTGCAAGCCACCATCTCAGGAAGAATCCCAGACTAGCAGAGGATGTTTGATGGGAGAAGGAAGAGGTTGACTTCACCAGTTACCCCCTAAGCCTTTGGCTTCTTGTCTTAATTGTTCTATGCAGCAAATCTGGTTTCTTTTTGAAACATCAAAGCAAACCATTCATAAAATTATGAGATATTCTTCTCTGTTCTTTTAATTCATACTGTTGCCAAGTTTATCCCCAATCCATAGGCAGCCCATGATAAGCTAAAGTTGCATTTGGAGCAAACTATTTGATGAGAGAAAATAAAAATCTGGCTGTTTTAATATCCAAATGGGTTTTAAGACAAGCAAGAGAGATTTATTTTTTTTCAAACAGGGACAAAGAAAATTTAAAAATTAAGTATTTGGAAAACTTGCCCGTGTCAAAATCCTCACAGAGGCAAGAATACAGCTCTAAATCACAGCATGAGACAGGAGGGGCTGCACATCCTTGTCGTGCACAGCCAAAATCAAGAGCCTGAAAGGAATCTAGATAAATCCCATATTGACATAACTCATACTTTCTTTCACCTCTCTGGCCCCATCCCTTAGGATTATATCAAGATAGACTGTCACTGAGTTATCCAAACTCTGCATTACTCAATTCTATGTGGGTGCAACCCCCTCCTCACCTACCCCTCACCTCTGCTCTCTGGCCCTGACCTCCATGGGAGCTCAAGGTGGAGTCTCTCACATGCCTCCAATCTCACTCCAGAGAGGCTAATGACAACATCCAGTGCTTGTTTAACTTCTGGGATTGCCAGAAAGAGCTATATTTAAGACAGAATCTGAAAAGTTGCCCCTTTGTCTTGTGCTTTATGAAAGTTCCTGGCTCCTGCAAGTCTCCCTGTACCAAAGCTAACTATTAAGCTCTTGTTATTGCAGCTCATTTCAGTAACAGCAGTTGCCCAGCAAGCACTACATTCAAGCTGCAAAAACCTTCTGGAATTCACATTAACATATAAAGGACATTTTGTTGTATCAAAACACTTTCACTTTTTAATTCTCTGCTGTTATTCACATACATGAAATGGGAATAATTAGCAGCCAAAAATGTTTTACAACTTCTAAAAGGTAATAGTTGTATCAAGTGTGTCAAATATCTTCCTAGCAGCATATGTGTACATATTTTATAGTATTCATTTCTGATTTATTTTTTTAAAACTGAATTGAAATTAAGACACCTGCTGGTATTCAACCTCTACCTAATTTCAATTACCGCAAGCACATAATAGAAGAGCAAATACAGGCAATTTCAGATAGCTCTATCATTTGCCATCTCTTGTTTAAAAGAGCTGTTATGGCCTATTTTGATGGAAAAAAAGTTAATTTTATGTTCTGATTTCCTTTATTGTTGCACAAGATAGAGATGCACAAGATTCCAAAGACTCACAAATTGAACAGTTTTACAACGCTGCAGCACAATTACAATCTCCATTCCATGCATATTCAAAAGCAACAAGCAGAAGATTTTGAGAGATATTCAGAAACATAGAGTTATGGGATGAGCTTTTGTAATCAAAACTATCAGCTTGAAATTTTGAGTATTATTCATTCACTGCTTGTCCCAGTATTCATGTTAATGAAAAGAGCTGTGAAAATCCCTGTCCCAGCTGATTTATAATAAAGCTTTCAGACAGGAACATTAGCATATGCTATACATTAAAGATAGTACAAAATTCTCAAATAATTTTTAAATTAATTTTTGTGGAAGTATGTTGTGAAGAATAAATTTCAACTGTGGTGCTGGCTGCAAATAAGTAATCCAACCTATTAGATACAAACTCTTTGCAGTGGACCACCTTTCTACCTGGGTTGCACCATCTGGAAACACCACTGGGCTGGAGCATAACAGGCTCTTGCTGGTGTTGCTTGTCATACCTCCAAAAACCAAGAACTGGAGAGCAAGTTGGAAGAAGTCAGTTTAGGTGTTTAATACCTTCTCAAACATTTACGTTTACAAAATAAACGGTTATTTTTATTATTATTATTATTATTATTACTACTACTACTACTGCTAAGGGAACTCACATATGGAAAGTAAAGCTATGTGTCATTGTACCATGAATTCAACTGCTAGCCATGTTTTTTTTCACCCTTTTCAAATTACTTGGTAATTTTTTTAACAGATCAATAGCTCAAATACAGCTCTTCTGATGCCCAAGGTAGCTGCTTTCATCTGGAGTCAGGCTTAATACTAGTGATACCTATTCAGGGGGTCCACAAATATATATTAATTTACAACTGAGTTTGGGGTGGTTTTGAGAGTAAAAGGCACAAGTCCTGTGATGGAAGAGCAGAATATGCCTGATCTGACACCTAGAAACATCTGAGCAGATTGCACACTTCCTTTCCTTGTGCCAAGCAACGAAATGGAATGTAATATGGTACAGGCCATGTACATCCAAAATCCCACCATTGCAGCCTCTGCCACAAGCCTCTTCCTTTAGCAAAGTAGGTGTGGAGGTAGGAAGCAGGGCCTCCTGGTGCTGATCTTCTCCAGACAGCTTCCAGCAAGATACAAGCCCCAGGTGAGCACTGTTGTGAGGCCAACCACAGCTGTCCAGGGACACCCTGGACCAAAGAGAGCTGGTCTGGCTGCAGGAGAGCAGCAGCAGCGAGGATCTGAGCTGGAGAAGGAGAGGACAGTGGTTCATCAGCTAACAAGTTAACAACAAATGGGCACAGAGGCAGCCCATGCTGGGACTGCTCAGTGTATGGTTTGAACCAAAGGTCTCTGAAGAAAAAAATTTCCAGAAGTAGATGGGTCTGGCTTGGAAATGATCCCAGGTACATCCACGCCCAACACTGTGCCTCACTAGCCTCTCTTCTTTCTGAATCTCTTCACATTGAACGATAAACTTCAGTTGGAGGTTTTTCAAACCCATGCATTTATTTTCTCATTTAACAGCTACTCTGTTTTTTGCTTTTTGTGGTATGGCTGTTTAAGAGGGTAAGCTAAATAAGTATAGTTTTAAGGGATTCTAACTTTTCTACTTACAGATATCTCCTATTCTTCAGCTTCTATTAAATGCTGTTTTTTACCATTACAATGTTCTTTATGTCAGTTTTTGTGATGTGAGCACACATCTATTCTCATATTGGCATATGACAGCACAGCTACCAGACATGACTACACTGAAGAATCTCTTCAAGATTTATTGTAGCCTCAACAGGGTATTGGCTTAAAAGGACTTAAGGCCTCTGCAACAAACAGAAATAATAATTCAGGGGCAGGAAAAACCTTTACAACTACAGACTGTCTATATTTTCCCCAAACCAGCAAAACTAAGTTTTATAAGAAGCAGTAGGGAGAGCCAGCTGCAGATGCACATTGGGAGATTACAGGGTATAGGTATGCAGCACCTCTCCAAAAAAAACTCTTTCAAAGTACATCTGCAGTGAGACAGGCTATCTATCAAAAATAACTGGGCCTTACGCCTAAAAAGACAAGATGGGTAATGAAATCCCTAAGGCCTTTTAAACTATTTTGGAAAATTACAGATTAAGCAGAGCAAAGTATTTTAAGCAGAATTTTAAACCATTTATTAAAGCAGCATAAACCTTCTGGATATAACCATCATCAAAACACAGGTCTGCCTGCAACTCTAAAGGTGATGGGGGAGGGAATTACTGTGGACTTTTTACCAGAAAAAGAATAAAAACTCCCACTTAATGTCAATTATGACAGACTTCCAGTGCACTGTTAAAGCTCCTTTTAAGAATTGAAAGAAATAGAAATTGAGTTTTCAGCTCCTGTTTCACAGGGTCTCTGCTAAACAACAGCAAGACAGGATTGCCCTCTGCATCTGTCTGCCTCTGCAGATCTTTGTTGGAAGTTGCCACCTCGCAGTTCACAAGCTGTCACAACCTGCTGCAAAACCATATAGAGGGAAGGAAACAGGTGTTTTAATATTTTCTGTGTTGCTTATTAATGTTGTCACAAGCTAGGCATCTGGGAGACCATCCAAAGATGACCTTTGTTTCTCATCATCTTAAAGGCATATCTCCTTTTTTTTTTTTGCTCAATTCCCATACCATCTAGCTTACACTGTTCAGTTTAGTTTCTCCAATCCTGGAAAGGCTCAGCATCCACACAAGTTCTCAGATGCCTCATCCTTCATTCTTGGTAAACAACCAAGAACATGCTACATTTAATCTCCCCATTTCAAACCACCACAACTGAAACCCTAGTACTACTTGCTTGGGTCAAATGGATAATTTAGGAAAGCAGCATGTCTGGCTGTCTGAGACAAATGCCACACAAATTCCATGCCTTCTTAAAAAATATAAGGAAGTTTTCTGTGCACCAAATGCCATTATTACACCTCTTCTTGTTGCTACACCAACAGGGAGGTTGTGTAAGGAAGTTTTCTGTGCACCAAATGCCATCATTACACCAACAGGGAGGTTGTTATTTTGGACACTTAAAGCACAGAGGAGTTGGCAGAAATCTTTGTTCTCTGAAGAAAACTCTCCCCTTCCACATGTTCACAAGTTAATAGCACTTCCAGAAGCACCATGATGAATTTGAGGAAGCCAGAAGCACATTCAGTTTTGAAGTGACGAGACACTCAGTTCCTCTGCCTTCAGTTGCTCAGTGGGAGAGTCAGGGGGAGTATTTGATACCCTCACTAAGTCTCTTTTTTTGGTGAAAGTCTTGGAGTCTTCATCTGCTTTGTTTTATTTATAACACCACATTGGTCTAATTATGGAATCGCAATGACCAGATGCTTTCCAATGGCCCTGTACCACATTTCACCTTGCCAAGCTCATGGCAAGGGAGCTCCTCACAGCCAAAAGCTCTGGGTTTATCAACAGCTTTATAATCATTTACAAAACAGCATTGCTCTTGAAGCTCCTACATAAGAGCCTGGAGTACCACTGGCTTTCCCTTCCTTCAAAGCCAATTCTGAGAAAGACAACAAGTTCTGCCCAAGGCTTTGCATCCTCCTCTGAAGTTCACCCCTTACCCATGATTTATACATCCTCTTCTTCCTTTCCAACACCTGTTAGTGTACAATAATTGCATCATTGCTTTGTGTGCCATTAACTAAAATTTTATGCTGGTGTCATAGTCTAAAATGCTTTTTAAGCCCTAAATTGTCCACTAGACATGCTACATTTCTTTAACCATCTTTTATCATTAAGGTTTTTTTACAAAAATAATCCATTAAACAATGGTCGAGGAAAGAATTTCTACTTTGTGTCACCAGGGCTCAGTTATCTGAAAACAGCACACATCAGAACAGCATCACACACGTGCACAGCCTTGGCTCAAACATGACTGTCACCAAAAATGGCCTCTTTGTCAATGTTCTGGTAGTTACACACAGCAGAATAAAAGCCACATAATTCAAGACTCAGCAGATATTCTCAGTCAGTCAAATGAATTATTCTAAGGTATACATCCCACAACATTTAATTTGCTAGAGCTGCACATTCCTCTTATAAGCATATACTCTCCTAAGAGCAGATTCCAAGTCCATGTCACTAGGGCTGCCATAATACAGCTGAGCTTTCCTGGTCAAGAAACACTGTCATTTCTTTGAGACATCTTCCATCCTAGGTAGGAAGTCTTCAGGCATTTTTTCACTGGGCTCTGCAAAAGCCAGCTGATGGACCAGCTCTCACCCATACCATTGGATCACTGCATCCAAAAGACATTTGTCTGTTTTTCATGAATGAAAATAAACAAGTCATTGTCCACACAGTTTTAATGGCTATCAGACATCACCATCTAAGTAGCATAACTTTTGCTCACAACTTCTTCTGCCTCCCATATTTAACACAACGTAAAATTCTAATTTTTTAATCACTACATACTTTTGCCGAAATTCTTTTAAATCAGAGGTCTTGTCAGGTTCTGGTGACAGCCCTGTCCAGCTGCGTCAAAGCCCTCAGAATGACTTCTCTCCCTAAATTAAAATCCAGACCATTTCTGAGTCAATATCAATCACCTAAATTTCATGAAGAGCTGAAGTCACACCAAAACACGATGAGATTTGCTTGTTGGTTTGGGTTTTTTACCAGAAAGAACCTGGGGGCAATGAAGCCTGGCAAGCCAATGATGAACAGTCAGAATGTACTCTAGTTATTATGTAGTATAATTGCAGCAATTATTAATTACCTGCCATTCTGCTGTGCCAGAGAATTTCCTTTTCCTGACAGTCTCTTCCCCTTGGAGCTTATAAATGACTTCTGACAACAAACCTCTCTTGTTTTATCCTTGCTATATGAGATTCCCTTCATATCAAAAATTTTTAATAAAGCATATAATTGCTTTGGACAAAGGCTTCAGAACACATAAAACTTCCAAAAAACATGCTTCAATGTATAAATCCACAGAGAACAAAATTACAATTGTAAAATCCCTGCTGATCCTAACCCACAGGCATCCTCTCTCCTCAGCAGAGTGGAGAAACCTCTGTGTTACTTTATGTGTCTGCATCTCTGCATTCCATGGGTACCAAGTTCTGCACCCTGCAGGAGAACAAAGCAAGCAGAGTAAGGGGGTCTCTCAGCCCGTGTTCTGCTCCCTGCAGCACCCATGCCCCTCACGCAGGCAGGATCAGGGCCCCACCACACTGACAGACAGGTTTGTAGGGTGCTCCCCCTCTGCACCTCCCACACCAGGTCCTCTATTCTCAGGCAGAGATTTGGGCAGTTGGAAAAATAGATAAATGTCGACAGACACTGGTAAAATGTCTTCACCCCAAAAAGCTGTATCTAGAGTACACACACACACGTTTTACTCACACTCATGGAATTCACTTCTGACATGAAGGTAAAAACCCCAGCATTTTAAATACACCAGTGTCATCAACACAGGGTAACACAAAATTTCCAAGCATGACTTTAAAAAAAAAATCTCTGTCATGTGATGAAGACATGCTAGAATACGACTTTTTCTTATTTTCACCCAGTCATCCTCAAAAGTTTTGGCTAACTAACAATAATAATAGCAGTAATAAGCATTACTTCCCACCCAAGTTTGCTATGCTTACCTAAACAAAAACAGACATGTTTTGAAATAAAACTCAGTCTCTGTATTAAACAAATGAGTGCTTAAAATGAAATTTTTGGCAAGGGCCAGTGAGTTTTCCCATCCTGGTGGTATTGTGTTTGCGGGGTGCCTTGACATTGGAAGTAATGATTCATCTGACTCCATGTTCTCAGAAGGCTAATTTATTATTTCATTATAGTATATTATATTAAATACTATACTAAACTATACTAGAGAATACAGAAAGTATACTTACAGAAGGCTAAAAAGGTAATAACGAAAACTTCTGACTCTCTCCAGAGTCCTAACACAGCTTGGCACTGATTGCCCAATGAGTCAAAATAATTCACAGCAGAAACCAATGAAACAAGCACCTGTTGGTAAAAAATCTACAAACACATTCTAAAGGAGCAAAACCCAGGAGAAGCAAATGAGATAATATTGTTTTCCTTTTCCTCTGAGGCTTCTCAGCTTCCCAGGAGAAAAATCCTGGGTGAAGGGATTCTTCAGAAAATGTGAATGTGACATAGTGGGTGTATCACCCTCCAACAGAAAAACTGAGCACTTTCTCAAAAACATCCTGAAAGCAAACAAACAAAAATCCAATCAACCAGAAAAAAAAGCAACATATGTACATAGAAATTGAGTTATTAAAGAAGAACACATATAGTTCGTAGCCCATTAACAGTTCTATTCAGCATATTTTCTGGCATAAATTCAAAGGGCAATTTTAATGCCAGTAGCTGTTTCAGGAGGAAGCATCTTCTATCCAGTCACTGCTTCAGTCAAGCCTCACTGTCTGTCATGGGCACATTTGAACATCTCTGAATTACCTGACACACTACTGATAGGAAAAAGTTGTGTACTCAGCTCTTTCTACACACAACTTCTCATGTATTAATTAAAGTGCTTATTTTAGAAAGAGTGGGCTTTTAATTTTAGTATTCTGATGGAAGAGAGCAATCGTAAGATTTGCTACAGAGCCATATGATGGGCCTTCCCATGCCTACAGCTGGCCCCCCTTCCCAGGGTGTCAGGCCCTGGACCACACAGACTCACTTCAGTGTCTGAATTCCAGACATGAAAATATTTCTTCTGTTGTTAAAATACACTGAAGTGGACAGATACTGCCTTATACCACCACAACAATCATCACTTTAAAAAACCAAGACACTTTACACAATGGAGTTTGGGGTTTTTTCCATGGCACATATTTACTGATTTTTAATATTTGATTGGCACTATACTCTCCAAAACTTACCATCTTAGAGTCAGGTAGTCTTTATGCAAGTTGTTTTTTTCCTACTGTAGTGTAATCAAGAGATGCATTTGTCACTGTGGGCATATTTACAGCCTCCCTCAAGTAAGGAAGGGCTCCTCAGTGCTGCTCAGTCATGGCAGATAAATTAGTGCCTGCCAGGTCAGGCTCAAGGAGTCCAGAGGCAGCACATTATCCCCAGCCACGTGGCCGAGAGAAGCTTTTATCCAGTTTTTGTTTAAAGTGTAAGAGACTGCTTGGCTTTAACCAGCCTACTTAGTTGAGCTGTGTAGTTTCTTTATATAAAGTCAAAAGGCTTTGAATGGTATTAGACACTTTGGCAGACACTTCAGCTCCTTTGCTCCATAACAACCGGCTTTTCTTCCATACACAATAGTAGATCTCCTTCAAACTTGATTTAACAGATACATAAAGGACATCTCTCTCCCTTCAATCACCCTCTTTCTTTAGGTTCAGGAAACCTTGAAACAGTGCCACTACTTGTCACAAGCAACCAGCCCTGGCTGAAGTTTTATTTGCCATCACAGGGACAGGCTGTTCCCATGCCTTCCATGGGGACCAACTTCACTGCAGCACAGCAGAGCTGTTGCTGGTGAGCCCATGCAAGGACTACCACACCTCCAGTCCCTCCTTCTGAATCCTGCAGGAACCAGGATGCATGTTCCCATGGCCTTCCTGAGTTCTCATATCAGCACTGTGTTTGCAGAAAAAGTCCAAGTAAGTAAAGGGCAAACTTACCTAATGAATGCATTTATCATGTTTCGAACTCCCTTTTTAATTCCTGTAATGAAGCAGCAGCCAACTCCGCTGTGGGTGGAAGCAGAGAATTTTTTCCCATCTGCACAGCAAAGTGGTCTGCAGCACCAAGAAAAAGCAGTATCTATCGCGGAAAAAAAATTAACTAATTCCTTCTCTGGTGACAATGCTCCTACCTGCTCAACCCTACTACTGGGTGATGGAGGTAGACTGCAGCCACCTCCATCCAGGGAGTTCACTCCCTGGCTTTACCAGACTATGCCTCATATTTGAGGTAAAGACTATCCTCTGTAACCTACTAAGGAAAAGCATAATAAGGAATACTGAAAGGTGAATATTATCTTGGTAAAATGGCACCACGTGCTACTACTCTGACATTGCCCTCTGTTGGGCCTGGGAAGGCTGGTCCCTGAGCCAAGTGGGTAAGCACTGCACTGGCACCACACTCCACCTCGGCACAGCCCCATCAGCAGCATGGCTAGGTGTGACCAGCCACAGATAATTCACATAGGAATGAGAAATGGGGGAGATCCAGCTACTGTCAACCCCTTTTTCAGTCCTAGTAACATCCAGGATAATCTTTTGTAAGAGTAAGTGACTTGCAAGGTGGAGTCCGCACGTGGCTCTGGGCAAGAGCTATAGGAAAACCCACATGGGGCTGAGTACTGTCTCAGGGGGCTCCACCACACAACAGGGTACCCAGCCCCATGAGAGGTGGCCCATGGATGCAGCACAGGCATTCAGGGTACAGGAGGCACAGAGCCCAAAGGCTGCCCTAGGGGATATGTCTAAACCTGAAGCCTTTTTAAAAAGCCTATGCCTATTGCAAGGCAACATTGTTGTGAAACCTCTCCTGCAGCCAAAACTTTCTTCCTCAAAAGAGAGCTAAGCAGGCCCCCATGCCTATCAATCCTTGGCAGATTAAGATATTCAGTTGGTACTGGGCAGATCACTTCTGCTGCAGTGGAGGCAGAGCAGTGCTTCAGCCCCTGTGGCAGTCCCCAAGCTTGCAGTGCCAAAAGACCTTAGGCCCTGCAGATGCTGCCAGTGCTTCTGGGGACATGTTCAGCTGCCCATCATGAGCTGCCAGTCAAACTGCCTTGATGGCCAGGGGATGTGCCAACCACTCCTGTGTCTGCATCCAAAATTCAGTTTTGTATATTCATCCCTGCTTGTCCCAGCTCTCAGAGGCTCAGCTGTGCTATGTTCTGCTCACCACAGATGTTCTCTTCCAGGTGCCTCTCCTGGCACATGAAAGAACCACAGAGCATGGGTTTCACTCAGCTACTCAGGCACTTGTCTCTCAATTAAAACACAGGTGCAGAACAGAGCAAAATAGCCCAGTACAGCATTGCTCCTCTCAAATGGTGGGAAACTTCTGCCTGTGGCCACATCTTTCAGCTATAAGCTTTTTTTTTTTTTTTTGAGAGACATGCACTGGCAGAGGAGAAGCACACCACTCCTCCCATTGTTGCTCTTCAGTTTTGCCCAAATTTTGTAAAGGCAGTGGCCTTCTCATCCACCAAGGCTTTTGGGCACAGGGAAGGATGTTGTTTCTCCCCCTCAATCCTACCCTCACAATATTCTTTATAGCTCAGTGATTTGGCACCAGCAGAAAGGAGTTGGCTTGAGAATCCTCTCAGACAGAGAAGAGATCAAAATCCCTGCCTTATATTCCACAAGAAGGTGTCTAGGCATGGAGCTACTGTATACTGATGGCTTTCAGCCATTTTATTATAAGACAAACCTCTTTCCACAAACACTTAATTCTCCCCCTGGAATAGCAAGTTAGCCCAGGATGACAAGCCAACATATTGGCCCCACAACTGGGGAGTTAAGTCTCCAGATTTGATGCTGAGCCATGTGAACAAGGTCTTGGCTGGGAGAAGCACCTTGCAGCCTATCATTTAGCCAGCATGGCATTGATGGCGTGTGCTGTGCTGTCACCAAACTGAGAGCACCACTAGGAAATTGCTAGTAAAAACTAAAGCACCTCTAGGCCAATGGATATTGTGGCAGTTTTCAATTAAATGTGCCTTCAGGTAGGATTGAGTTGTCTTTGTGGCAGTAGTCATTGTCTAGGATTATTGTCATTGTCTAGACTCTAAGAGCAGAAAGAGAGCTGCATTACCATGATGCTCTGTGTGGGCTTATGAGCTTTTCCATGCAATAGAATGCACCTGCCCCAGCATGGTACCACCTAAAGCAGCCCCAACATGAAGCTGGCTCACAGCCAGCCAGCCCTGGGAGCAGCACCTGTCTCAGCTCCCTGGCTGGTTGCCCCTGCACTGGTGGCACAGAAGCTACCCAATACATTCTCTCCTGTCACTCAGCAGCTCTGTGCAATGCTCAAGAGTTTTACCAGTCTCCAATAATGTTCACACCCCACAGAAATACAATTCTGGAAGGGGAACAGACCAGAGCAGTAACAGTAGCAGACCAGGCAGGCACAGTAACACAATTCTGGAAGGGGAACAGACCAGAGCATATGGGCAGGCACAGTAAGTGATGTTTTCTCCTCTTTATTTCAGATAATTCCCAAAGATGTGTCTAAGTCCAGTGTTTGTGAAATGTTATGCCATGAACAACACTGACTGGGCACACATGGGGTGAAACAGTGCTTTAATCTAGGGAAGCTGAGCCTCACTGCAACCCCAGCTACTCCAAGCAGCCACCAGCCCACAGCAGTTCCTCCCTTCCCTGCCCAAGCATGGGCCATTTCACTGCATGACAGCACAGGCTCCAAACACAAAACTCTCACTGTGATTGGTCATTCTTTCTCCTGTAACTGTGTCAGCATGGCCCTGTCTATTCTGCCATTGACAGAGACAACCAGACTAGTACAGAAGGATCTACAGCAGTGAAAACGAGATAAAACTTTAAGGATCAGATGAATGGCTACCACCTACCTCTGGCCATGTTCCCATTTTCATTGGCTTGGCATACTCTTTAATGCCATGTAAAGCTGTGTTAACTGAGGCAGGAGGCTGCCTGTATTACTCTGGCTGCTGTTGCAAGGGTACAAGCCAAGAGAGCAACCTTCCTGGAGAGGAGCAGGAGGGTTGTCATGCTAGGAAACAAAATTATGCTTCTGAACCACAAAACTGCTGAAGTGTTGAAACCAGTGTGATCCAACCACTGGGCAGCAGCAGCACTTGAGCCTGCTGTATTAGACACCCCAGGTACCTGTGGTCTGTAAGCACCAAGGTTTTTTGCTTTAGCCAGGAATGTTTGCTGAGTGGCACACCCAGCAGTTCCATCCCTCCACTGCCAGTTCAAATGCAGTTCTCACCTCAGCCTCAGTCCCTCAGCACCACTCACGCTCATTGCCCTGATGCTGATAGACCCAAACAGCCAACACGTGCTCCCAGGCTGTAGAGCCGAGGGTGAAGGCAGCAAAGCTTTGCCAGGTGGCTCTGTACAAAAAGGATACATGTGCCTGTGTAAATGCTCCATCGTAAACAGAGCTGTAGTGATATGAGCAAGCCAGACCAGCTGCTGCAGCAACCAGGTACACTGCTCTCATTATGCTGACACTGCCAGAGCAACAAACCCCTCTGTGAACCAAGGGCTTATCTAGAAAAGGTGCTTACAGGGATTAGGACTTCATTCCTGTTTCGCAGTCAGACAAGCTCTGCCCTTGACTTCAGAGGCTTGGGAGGTTGCGCTGGGCCAAGGACAGGTTGGGAGGGTTTGGACTGTGACCCTCATGACAAAATCAATAGTGCTCACGTGGCTAGGGCCACTGTGTAAATCAGTGGCTTGTCAGTCGTGGGGACTGGTCTTCTGAAACAAAAAACATCACAACAAGAGATATAGATGACCTCCTCCAGCTTGTCTTAAATCATTCTGAAAAGTTAATGTATCTTAAAAGAGATACAGAATTTCCAGATTTTTTTAGTACCTGTTAAAAGATTACTAAGAATCATATACATTAAATACATTAGAGAAATATATTTGATTGAGCCAAATGTATCAAGGGGCTGCAAAGATTTTTAACTCCTCCTCCTGCTGCTAAGTTTGGGACTCTTTTGATTTTAAAAGCAAATAACCTTGCAGAGAAACTAATTCAGGAAGGCAGCTTCGCTAAGCACTTTTTGGGGAGAATTCATGCAAAGAGCTGACTAAATGTGCAACCAGACAATATATAGTCAGTGACAGGCACAGGTGAATTACCTGGCAGTCTCTTTCACTCTGACATGTGGAAATCAGATCTGTCAGCAGTTATTTTTAGTAGACATGGGGTCATGAAGGACTCACCACAAAGTTTTTGTATGATTTCACTTACCAATACTTAATAATATCTGTATCAAACTTTGAGGCGATGCAACTTCTGCAATTTGTGCAAATGAGGATCATAAGTATACAATTCCTGCAAGCAGGAGTTGGTTGTTACAGCAAAGCTAGAGGTCACAATTAATGTGTTTTGTGTAAAACTAGGAAGCAGCTGGCTTGGCTTTCATAACAGTTACCACAACAAAGTTGCAATGGAAGGGGCAAGCAGAGACACACATCCAGGCTGAGAACCCTTTATCCAAATCACAGCACACACTGTTCCCAAGACAGGCCTGTCCAGAAACCAACTTTGGCAGCTGCTGTGTCAAGTGTCAAGAAAGGGATTGTGCACACAACATAACCTAATCAGAGGCCGAAATAAGATACATAATATACAAAAACTCATATCTGTTGCTGTTGATCTACCTGAAGTACAAACATCAACATGCAAAATTGCTGGTTAGACTTATATTAGACTGTCCAGCCCCTCTTGTTTAATAAGGGTTCACATTCCCTAGGAGTCGTGCAGGTGTGACTGCAGTGAGGAGATGGCCCTCAATGGGTGGATGTTCATCTGCCTTCGTGAGTTTTCCTTATTGTGATGGCAGAGAAATTGGCAGAACTGAGATGCCTGGACCAAATACTGCCTTTTTCACTTTTCACCTAGTCAGCAGTGCCACTGGAGTGGAGATCCCTTTCCAGACCAGCTGGGGAAATTCGTTGTTCCTCAATAAGGCAGGTGACCAGCCTGCAGAGGTGTGCAATAGTGCCTTTTGCGCCACCCTTCACTTTGAGCTTTGGGTGCTGGGAGCTGGACAGAAGACAAAAGCATGGATGAAGATGTGGTCCTTCATCACAGCAGGTTTTAATTGGTGTTCCCAATGTCCAAATGCTGCAACTAGGGACAGTACACAGAATATTGTGTTATACTGAGTTATAACCAGCTCTCCAAGCATCTGTCACCCAACAGACCTTGTTTACAGAAAAGAACTTGACCCAGTAGAATGTGCATGGACTTGCAGAAGATGAGATTAGATTAGAACTTTAACTAATATAAATATTAGTCAAGAGTCCTTAAGAGATTAAAAAAATAGCCCAAGAGATAGCTACATGTAATTATGCTTATTGTCAGAAATGGGGTACATCCAGAACAGACTTGGGTGCAAGGGCCAGTAAAGAACCAGTAGTACAAACACTACTGCTTTCTCATCTCTGCAACTTGAGTAACTGTTCTTTTTTCCCACTTAACTTTAAAAAGTCTCTCTCTCATTGCCTAGAATTTGAAGTGGTTTTCTAGGAATACAGACAGAGGAATTGTCCTCATGGTATTAGCTCATAGGCAATCTTTTTGTCTAGAAAACTCATCAGAAGGGATAACTTACACTAATCCTACAGTGGAACCTACAAATTGCTCAATATGGAGAAGGAAATGTGTATCTGTACTCTGTGGAGTAGACAACAGACTTTGAAAAGCAGAAGTCTTGATACCTTAGCAAATTGTGAGGTAAGATTTAATCCCCAATTTTCTGTAGAGGTGTGTATGCCTCCCCAGTTTATTTTAGGGGAGAGCCAAGGAGCATACCATTGGCTCTCCTAACCACTCAGCTTACAATATATATAAAAGTATTTCACTGGGCTGGAGCGCAGTTCTCTGGTCCCTGGAAGGTTTCACAGTCATTCCCAGCCATGCACAGAGACACAGCTATGGAAGGCCCTTCCTGGAAGAGCACAGCTGAAGTTCAAAGAGTCACCCAAAAAAATCCTGAATGCACTGACTGTTAGCAGTTAGGACCTGATTCAAATCAACCCATTAAAAAAAAAAAAAAAAAGAAAAAGCAAAAAAAGAAAGATTCAATTCTATCTAAACAGAGAGGCAGTGTCTGAGGAGCTCACCAGGTAGACGTCTGCAGGAAAAGAGACAGCAGGAAATGGTGCCTTAGAGGGCTGTGAGCAAGATCCAGAGGTCCTTGAGCCTGTACTTCCCTGGGCTCTCTCCCTGGGATGGCAGTGGGAGGATACAGAGAGCTCATACTGCTTTATACTGAAGTATTAGTCTGGTAATGGCTTTTGAAAACATCGATTTGGCAGAATGATGGGGTTTTATTTCCATTTTCACAGAAACCAGGATACTGCTCTTACAGCTTTCATGGTTGTTTTGGTTTTTTTTCCTTCAGCAACAGCTTATCCTTCAAAAAATCAAAGAAAAAAAAATATTCCATCATTTTGACCACAGAAGAAATTTTTCAGCTGACAGAAAAAAGACATAAATTTCCAAGTTTTCTTTAACACAACCTTCCTCCCCCTCTTTCACATCACCTCTCCCACCGACAATGGACACCATGATTTGAACAGCTTGTGAAAATCACACAGGCTGTGACAACACATCCTGAGGTTTGCAACACTGCCTGCATGAGGCTGATGTGACTGAATCTGGTTTTCAGGAGACAGGGTCACGGCCAGTCGTGCAGCCTTGGAGGAAGCATAGCCCCAAGACTGCTCTTGCCACTTCCCCTGGCAGGTTTGGTGGCAGTCTTCATGATGTCTCCCAGCTTCCTCCAGGGCATCCAGAAGCCCTTGGAAGATTCCTTTCAAGCGCAGGAGACAGAGCATGACTTAATTCTTATATGTTGGGTGAATTAATTCCCGACCTGTTCCCTGCACTGCAGTGATGCTACAGGTGCTTTTTTTCTGGCAAAGGGGCAGATTCTTCATGCAGGCAGATCTTACAGAATAAGAAGAAAACAGAAGTTTTTCAGAGCAGAGGAATGGGACTTGCCAAAAAGGAAGAAAATTAAGGCTTATCAAACTCCAGAGTGAAATAACACTATTTGCTTAAGCATTTTTATGTCACCTTTTTTTTTTTTTTTTTTTGCCCCTAACACAGAGTTAGCAAAATGAAACAGCTCATGATTATAAGGCTTTGGCTTGCAAATCTGTCTTTTAGCGATGTGATGGTTTTCTCCAGATTTTGGGGCAAAGGACTTTTAAATAAATATTGCTATTACACTGCAATGACACACATTACATGCCTTCCCCTCACTCAACGCAAATCAGTCACTGAAATAATATCTGATACACTGATTCTATGTGAAAACTGTAATGATGTACCTCTACATTTATCCTTGTGTGTGAGCATACCTGTGCCAGCAGCTCCTCTTTGGGAAGCCCCTGGGACCACTCCACCTGTACTAGTTATTACCTGGCGTCTCCAAGGATTCCTCAAAATGAACGTGGCTGGCAGAATACCAAGTGTTGGCAGTACTGAGGAAGAGAAAAGGACAAGGTGAAAGGGCAGAACAGGTATTAATCCTTTCTGCTGAAGTGGGTCTTTTTCCATGGCCACTTCTCAGTTGAACTATCTAATCTGTGGTTTCTACAAATGGAGATTGAGCAAATTATCTTTTGCTCTAAGAGCAAGGCGCTAAGATTTGAATCAATTCTTAAGGGAACTTAGAGCAGGGACACCCAGACTTGTGCAAGCTGGAGAAGAGGGAGGATTTTGAAGGACTGAAACCAGTCACCTGCCACAACAGGATATATTGCACCAGTCAGACCTAGAGGGAGAGCAAATTCCCCACTGGATTTGCACCTTTTCATAATATCCTTCCACAAAGGCCCCATCATGGCAGGATCCCCAGCCTCCAAAAGCCCTTGCCCCAGGTTGGAACACAACCTGAGAGGCAAGAGCCAGCACAGCTCTTGATTTCTCACAAACACCCTCTGCAAAGCACTTTCTTGGGTGTCCCATTACAAAGCAAGTTGTTGGTGACCGGGTCTGACTCCCCTGAATCTGCAGAGTCAGCTGGCCCTGCTCCTCCTTGCACCACTCGCTGGGTGTCAGAGGCAGCCGTGGCCACACGCTGCTTGGGACTGTGAATGATTTTTGCAGGACAGCAGCAAAAGGGGAGTTTGGTATAATCATAAACACACTGCTAAGACAAATATCTCCCCCGTGTCATAGGTACACACTGCAATGGTTCGGGACATGTAGCTTCTTTGCAACATAATATTTAATTGTATCACATTAACATTCCTGTGCTGTAGTAAAGAGTGCTGGTGTGGCAAGTTTTGAGTTGAGCTCCAGGTTTTGGCTGAGAACCGCTCTACACTGTTAGTGCCATGGTGTGGCTGCTTGCAGTAACTACATTTCCTATATACCTTGCACTGAAAAAGGAATTCAAACCCTCTTGTTTCAGAACAAAAATTTCCAAAATGCAGGCTGCAGCCTGGGAGACGGGAAATTCATGTACCTGGTGGTACAAGGGAGCTCAATTTTTCCCTGCCTACCCTTACTCGGCATGAGGTTGAAGTGTTAACACCAAAGCTAGAAGAGAGGGCAGTGGCAGAAGAAAGGAGGGGGCACAGGGAGGTGCCGGATCTGGGAAATCTCACTGATGAACAACACAGCTGTTGTGTTGATGCTGAGTTTTATTTTATTGTTTTTCCTCCTAGGTGAACATTTCTTAAGAAAATCATTTGCATGAAAAACAAGAGCACTAAGTGAAATGACCAAGGCAGTGCTGCAGATGACTCTTCCTGTACAGACACACAGCTCCACAGGACAGGTCTGAAGTTCTTGGGGAATTCTGGTTGCTCTTGGAGAGGAATATCAGCATCAGCAAGAGTAGCTCATCTCTTCAGCACATGATTGAAGAGGGGTCCACTGGTGCAGAGAATACAAACACATCCTCTCCTTTTTTTTTCCTTGGCTTTAGGAACATCTCACTGTTCCTTTTTGGTGATTGTTATACCTTCATTTCTCTAGCTCAAACTGTGTAATGCAGCAAGCTGGCAGCCCTAGCCTGGCCAACCTTTCTAGAAAAGGCCACATCTGGAAGTGCTTTCCGGCAGCTTTGCAAGATTTTGCTCTCCTTCAGGTATTCCTTACAAGGCATCACTCTGAAATACAGCAGGAAGGGTGAAAGCACGACCAGCCTCTGCTCTGCCAGCACTACAGCAGCAGTTTCTGCGGCACTCCCACTTGCGCCTAGTCCCTGAAGCCTGGCAAACCCTGGGGAGCTCAGCCCACAGCAGCAGATGGAGGCAGGAAGCCTTGGCCCACCACAATGAAGCAGGGGCCTAGAGACAAGAGTGAGCTTCCCTCTGCCCACCCATGCCTCATCCATGGTGAGACGTTTGCTGGCACGCCTTTCGCCAGAACGTGGGGTGAAAGCAGAAGAGCTCCCTCCCAAAATCTGGGCAGCATCCAATTTGAGGCAAAGACAAATGTCACTGACCTTTGCAGCATTCCAAGAGTCCCTTAGCTCCCTTGCACTCATTGGAGAAATTGCTCAAAACCTGTTCTCTTTCCAGTCTCTCCCAAGGGGAAAAAAAAAAATTAGTGTCTATGCAAGTGTATTTGTTCTGTGTGTTCCTTATTTTATATTTCACAAATCAATGCCAACTTTCAGTCATTGAATCCAGACACTCATGTTAACAATGGATGATTATATTTTCCATCTGAATGTTTTCCCACAAGCACAAGCATTAATTCAAAGTATTCTTTTTGCAAGTAGTAGTGTTGCAATGTATACTAAGATGAAATATTTAACTTGTGTAGATGAAACCGTTTTGTTGGAACCAGCAGAGTCACACCAGCTCACACCACCAGAGACCTTGGTCCACAGCTGTTTCCCCACCCCTGAGCAGCCAGGATGCTGTCTCTGAGCCAATAGGATTTATGACCTTTTTAAATAGAAGCGACTTTCTCATGCGCATCGGTAAACTGCTGTGCTATTGGACTGCAAGGAGCTGAGTACTTTTCCACTCTTTTTAGCTATTGCTATCAGAAATCATGGGTTAGTCGATAACCACATTCCTCTGAGATGAGTTTGCCAGTGCGCTGAAGGAGATCTGTTCACACTGGGAGGCATTGTTTCCCAGGCTATTCCAAACAATACAGAAAACACTGTGTTCTCATTTGAGTACTATGAAGAAAAGAGCTCAGTGGAAGGACTTTTAAAGAACTAGCATATGCAACTCTATAAACTATATTCTTTAAATAAAGAAAAACCCTTTATGTTATGCAGAACTGAATCATGATTTGCTCATGGACTGCATCCAGCATCAGAAATATGGATGAGCTTTGGCTGGGCTTTCTAAGCAACAGAAATAAATACTTCACTCCCAGCAGAAGAGGGAAAAAAGAAGAATAATTTAAAAAATCAAACAGAGATAATGCTAACACTTGACTCCCCTTCATTTTCAATAGCAAAACATAATGACAAATTCATTTAAATTGAGTAGGATCAAAATATTTTGGATAAAACCTTGCCCTGACTTAACTCTTGCCCCTTAATACTAAGTCAATGCAGAGCAAGGAGATGTTAATCTGTCTATAGTGAACTGAATCAGTTTTGCCAACCAGGTCAGAGGTAGTATTTCAGGCACTAACTTGGTACTGATGCTTTAAATAGCAGCAGAGCGTATATGCCCTTACATAGCACTTGCTGTGAGGAGCCACTCAAATACACATTGGTTTTCAGGTGGCCCTGCAAACCAGCATTGTCTTGGTGGAAAATGAAGCAGGGCAGGCTCACCTGTTTGTCATTCCAAGCCAGACAGTAAGAAGTGGGTAGACTCTTTGTTGTCCAAATTAGAAATGAATGGGCTACATCTACATGCTCAGTTATACCATTGCTCCAACAAGGGATCTCAGCCTTCAGATCTCTTTCCTGTCATTCAGTATCACTCAGAACATGTACTCGGTTTTGCATTGCTTGTTCTAACCTCACAACTTACCTTCTAAATCTAGCAAATCTCTTTTAGCTTAGAAGTCAGCTGGATCAGGCCAGAAAATGAAGAGCAGGAATTTTTCCAGTAAGAGTTCAACACAGTCCAACAATGAAACAAGTTTTTAGTGAAGAACAGCATAAAGAACATGTGAAAGATAATAATTTTCCATAATGGAAGCTTGAACTGTTTCACATCCATGACTTGAATCCTTCAGAAACAGAACAATTTAAAACCCCAACTACATTTCTGTCCTCTTGTCCCCTTCTCTTCCCCGCCCCCTTACATGCAGACAGCCCCGGAAAAGTCCATAAGAGGTGAATGGACAGATTGTCTTCACTGGACTGCAGTGGGCTTTGCTGCCTAGCCTGACTTGGCCTATCATGTTCCTGCTATTCTTGCGGGGATCTGTGTCCGAAAGAGCAATTCCAAACTGAGATGTGTGCATCACACTCTCTGCCAGGGAAAGTCTCCAGGGTGGATCATGGCCAAAGTTAATGCTGCAGCTTTAAAAAAGCAATTTCGGTTCAGAGAGCTTTTCTCTGTTTTGCTTTAAATCCAGCATATTTTGCAATGAACTACTGTGTGCACCCACAAATATGCTACACTAAGAGGATGAAGTAGAGAAGAAAAAGAAATGTAGCAGTAAAACAGCAGGTCTATTTTAACAGAGCTAAATGTTCCTTGCATATTTCTCCTTGTATGTGTTTTGCAACGGAACCAGGTCTGAGAACAGACTGGAGCATTAATAACAACCAGCATGATGGCTGCTGGAGTCCAAATTACAAGTGGACACAAGCAGTAGCAGATATTGACCAGCAGTCACAACAACATCAATTTTCTTTCCAGACTCATAGTGCTGCTCTAGGAGCTCAGGTAGGCAAAATAGTCTCACACTTGTGGTCATCTACAAATGACAAGAGAAGCACTGAGGGAGAGTGTATCAGCAGTTATCCTAAGTAAGGAGCATTATAAGTTTTCAAACAGAGATTGTTGCTCTAAACCCAACAGAAACTGCAGGGGGGATTTGATTGGGTCCTGTGCCAGAAATAAAATGTCAGTCTAGTTTTTATGTAAAATGGTGTAAGTATTTTTAAAAGGAAAAAAAAAAGTAAAGAAAGAAAAGAAAACCATAACTGAAGAGCAAGAAATAATCTGCTGAAAGCAAAAAATGGTTTACATTTTTCTGAGAGGCTCATTCAAGGTGGAAAGACTAGAAACGTTGGAAAATGTTTAGAGAGTTACTAAATTGATCAAAGCATTTGGCTAGGATAAGGAACTAAAGGATCTGAGTTATTACTTCTTGGAGAAGTGGCTGCTGGGGAGGAGATAGGAAGATAGAAGTGATAGCCAAAGAAAAAAGACTCCTCTTGAATTGTGAGCCTGAAAGGGACCCAGTGCACTTATCCATTCACATTACACTGCTGGGCAAAATGAGATACAGAAGTTAAGCAGCCCGCAAAGCCAGGGCAGGGTCCTTGCAGTGCTCTTGGAGCTGCCATGAGGCAGCTGCTGACAGCAAGCCTGGTGCTTAAAGCCTGGGCCACTTGCCCCACATCACTGCCCCGCTTGGTGACATGCCAAGTCCCTGACCCCACAGAGGGTTTTGGGAGATAAGCTTTTGCAAATCTGTCTGTGACACCTGGAGGTGTTTCCCCTCTAGGCCTTCACTCCTCCCCACTGCCACAGGTTGTTGTCCAGGAGCAGAGCATACTGTGCCTGCAGCATGCCAGCGAAACCGTGGCGTCCTGACCCCAGCTGCAAAAGAGCTGATGTGTGCCTGAGGGAGTAACATACTTTAACCCATTTTAGCTGCTTGTCAAGCAAACATGAGTCAGATCCCTAACATACCAACAGATATTAAATGGCAGCCAGATCCTACTAGCAAATGTGACTTCTGCTTCTCATCAGGGCTGAGCCAAGTGGAGTTGAGCAGCTGCCAAAAGTGCAAGTCCCTGCCCTGCCTCTTATACTGGCTCAATTATTCATGCAGATTGCAAATATGGGAAAGCTATACCCCAAGAAAATTGAAATCACTTAGCTTTTGTTGTTGTGGTTCTGATAGTTTTCTGAGCATTCAATTCCTTGAAGATGTCCAGTGGGAGCATATAGCCAAGAGAAAGACCATCCTGTCAGTGCAGTCTCATGATCAGTTTTCTCTTGGTTACCTAATTCAGCACAAAGAAGAGTTACAAATACAGCTGGCCACACAAACGCCTGCCAACCAAGAAAATTGCAGGTGGGATTAGGGAACACAACCACAGTCTTTGGGGGAAAATATCACTACACCAGGCCATGAGACATATAGAGATCCCTAAGGTGGCCTCAGTCAGTAGCTCAGAAGATGAAGACATACAGGCATCTCCAGAAGGGGAGGAAAAGAAAAAAAAAACATGTTTACTGCTGCCTACACTGGGGAACTATTCTCTACAATACTTCCCTTAGGAACCCAAGGGCAGCCAGTACTGCCAAGAGTGCAACACTTCACGTGTCAGTGGCCACTGAAATGGCAGGGGTGAACCAAGGCAAGAAAGCACAGGCTGAGCTGGAACTCAAGCTGCTGAATTCAAGGTAGGGCCAGGGGAGCACAAACCCTTGCAGCACACAAGGGCAGTGTAAAATAACTGCAGATCATGTCCACACAATCTCATGACAGCCTTGGTAGAGCAATACTGCAGCAGATAAAAAGCTAACGAATTTTTCATATTGAAAGTCATAGCAAATTTTAATCTGAATCAACATCTTTAGGTGATAAGGGACGCTATTCAGAGGATCAAAGTCTCTTCATTTCCTCTTTGCAACACTGACAGATTCAGCTGGCACTTTGCAGTCGCACAGGTGGCTTGACAATGATGAAGTGTTCATCCCAAGCTGACATAGATATGGAATAAGAAAAATATACTGGCAGTCAATGCACAATCTAGACTTATTTATAATGCAAACCAAGATCCTGTTTTCCTTCTTAATCTATACTAAAACTGTTGCTCAGACTAAGGAAGTCTAGCAACTAATGAATCTAAAACCACAGGGGAGGGAAAAAGACTTTAAACAGAATTTGTATTTTGAAGTCTGAACGATATGGTATCTCTAAAACACAAACAGCTTTTTATGCTTTTTTTTATTATTATTTTTAACTCTGCTTTGATTTATGTCCAGGAAAACATATTAGGCCCAAGTTTTGGGCCGGAAGAACTTACAGGACTCTGAACCAAGAAGCTGGAGCACCTCACCAATAGAGGAGCAGTTGAATAGCCCAGACAGGTCTTGACAGCCCAGTCAAAGAGAGGGAGGGGGAGCACATCCTTTATTAGCAACCCTGGAGGACGTTTACCTCACTAACCATCAGCATTGCACTGACTAAACCACAAATGTGCATTCCCTGCACACCCACACGGGCTCCCAGAGCTAACTCATGGCTGGGAGCTGGATTGCTGTGAAACACAGGGTGGACAGGCATGGCACCAGGAGAGAAACCTCTCACCAAAGCACGGCCACCCTCCCAGAGGCATGTCTCCCTCTCTAACTTAAAGCAGGATTTAGGTTCTCATATGTTGTCAGAGAAAAGACTTCTTAGGGGCAAGGTAGCTAGAGAGCTTCCCCTCAGTCTTGCCTGCTTGGGGCACACAGGGCCACAGTGGTGACAGGTACCTCCAGGGAATTTCTTCCTGGGAAGAAGGGAAAAAGCTGTTTTCATATAGTACATCCCACATCCCACACTGCTCTTGTCAGTAACTCATTAAATGGTTATAAGGAGTCAGCTAGATTTGGAACCAATTTTTTAAAAGTGCAAATGTTTTTCTATTACTAAAAGAGAAGAGTTAAATATTTTCAACCACCTGTAATGGTTTGGTAACTCTCCAAGAACTTCCCCCTCATTCCCAGACTGAAAATAAAAAACAGACCCAAAAGATAGTTTAGGCTGCAGTAGAATATGTTGAGCACTTAGTTTCCTAGCCCCCATTAGCCCCAGTGCAGGAGGGTGTTTTCTGCTACTCCAGTACATCAGGAGTCAAAAAAGTCTCATGCATAAGAAAAAGAAAGGCATGCTGGGTTCCCCAAAATGCTGCATTCCAAGGAAAAAATACATTGTTTATTGATCTGAAGGCAATATTTTTGTATTAAATTAGTGTCCTCTCACTCATCAATTTTCTGATATCACACTTTGGTTTTCAGTCACTGCCTGCACCTTGCACAATTATACCTCTGGTTACCTATATTAAATCCACTTTTACATGCTAGTAGACTAGGGGTGATTTTCTTTTCTTTAATGATAGCTTGATATACGGCGTCGTATGGGGGTAGAACTACCAAGCCCTGGTGCCTCCAGAGAACACAGAGGTGGAAAGGACTCACCAAGCCCCTGCTTTTGGTCCTTTCTGCTTTGGAGCTAACCATGGCACATGAATACAGACTGGACCTTGGCAAGTGTCCTTTCATTATTAACAAATTAGCAGCTTTGTAATTCCCTCTTTCCTTTTGTTCTGTGTGCAGACACGCACTTAAGACCCTGGGGACTTAGACTTTTTCATCTTGACAAATCCTTCCTCTTGCTCACCCCAGTTTTCAACAGCACAACGGGGGGCCAATCAGCAAAGCTTCCCAAGGCCTAGCAAACAAATCTACTTAACTCATTTCCAGTTCAGTCCAGATCTTCATGAGGAAATACAAAACAGCCATGGAAAACAACATCTTTCTTCCGCAAGACCTCTAGGCCACTATTGTCAAGCGAAAATGTGCCTCAAATGTGGGCATTCAGAGGCATCTATGCATAGTCTGGCTGCATTCTGGAAAGGTGTCTCTGTCAAGGGCAGCCTCGGTCCCCAACTCATCAGAGTTTCCACCCCTTTTCTTGTCACAGAAGCAGCACCAAGTGGCCAATATGAGACCAAGAGGCAGCCACACAGCCACACCATCGTAGGGGTCACTGGCCCGGCTCTTCCTGCTGCATCCCGGCCTGGCATCGCTTCAGAGGCTTTTGTGCAGAGCAGACAGGGCTGCGGAGACTCCCCCTGAGCCGCCTTCTGAGGGAAGGGATTGTTTGATTTATGAGATAGGAGGAAAAAATAAAGCTCTCTCGTTGTTTGTCATTTGGGATGAAGAGGAAGAAGAGAGTTCTCTTATTTTTGGTAGCTAAAGAGTGTTCACTGCACATTGCTTTCAAAGGGAGGAAAGGAAGTGTGGAGGCTGGGTGCCCAAAGCGCTGTGCTTCAGGCACAGCCCTCTCCCAGAGCTGGTCACCCTCAGCCAAGCAGTCCAGCACAATGTGGCAGCTGGTGCAGGGCATCCACATCCCATCGTAACCCGAGGGACTTTGGGCAAAGGCACCGCGGTGGCCAGGGAGGCCCTGCCTCCTCCATCTGTGGGTCAGCCCTTCCTTTCTGTGGTGTCTTGTGCAAGTCAATGAGGTGCTTTGTTTGATGGGAAAAGCAAAATGTTTGCTTGACCCAAAACGAACTTCAAGGTTTTAAACTCACCAATAAGCCATGACAAAAAATGGGGTTCTGAGTTAATGCCTCCAATTTATTTTCACATTTATGTGTTGACAGCCAATCAGAAAAATAATCATACACACAATGAAGTTCTGTCTCCCACTTGTTTTTCTCATGAATGAGATTGCATATTTCTAGTTACTGGTCCTGGGAACTTTTTCAAGATTTTATTTTAAAATTAAATGGAAATGCTTGGAAGAAAAGTTAAGATTATACTAAGCACGGATAAGTTGTACTTAGCAACTCTGTCCCTTTGAGAAGGCTCAATACTTTTAAATTTATTTATTTATCTGCTACATTTAGCTGGACAGACTCCATATTCCATTACAGTACAGAAGTGATATATTTCATCCTCTAATAATACTTCCCAGTTATTTATTCCAATCCAATGTGTTTGTTTAAAGCCAAACATGGAATCATAGAGTCATTATTTAGAGCTCATTTCCTCAAAAATCAATGTAATTTTATTCCGAGTTTCCATAAGAGAAAATACTATTTTAAAATGCAAACTTGTAGATACAATGGAAAATGAATTCCATTTAGATGATGCAATTAACCCCCAGTATAAATAATCTGTGGTGTATATTGTAATATGATAATGTGAAAGTCCAAAAGAACTCATTCCCAGACCACATCAGAAAATCTACTGAGTCAACAACTGCAGCAGACAATAACAGGACTAGTTAAAGGAGCAGAGCATTAAAGCAGGTTAGTTCAAATTGTACAGCATTTAAAATGTCCCTGACAAGATTTAATATGACGATTCACACTCAAGCACTACGTGAATTCACTCAGAAAATATTTGGTAAATAAGATCTGAGTGTGAAGAGACAACTAGGGTCAACTTGCTATGTCAAATTATTGCACATGGAATACTGTTCCTGTCTCTGCTTTGCATTGTCACCATCAGTTTTTGAATAATTTAAAAGGAAAATTATTTGCTCAACCTATTTGCCTGGGAATTTGTTTAACTTATTATAAGCAATCACATCTGAAGCTCACTTTCTTGACTAAAGATCCTCTGCACACACAGGATGTGGCGAAGTAACAGATGTAAAGAGCTGAAATTATTGTGGCAATATACATGTTGTTTCAACTGTTCTCTCTGATAAAAAAAAACTAACATAGCATTTCAGTAGGATATAAGTGGCTTCGCCACATATGTAGGAAGAGTGCAAGAATCATATGGTAATAATTACTAGAAGTGCATAGTTCCCTTTTTCTTGACAAGAGCCACATGGCTTTTTTTTAATCTATTGTATCACATACATGATGTAACAATATATCAATGCAAATCAAACAAATGCAAAGCAGCTTTTTGCAGCTGAGGCTCCAGAAACATTGAAGTCAGGCAGCTCCATCTTCGGGGTCCTATTCCCAGCTCAGCCCTCAACACTCACATTTTGTCTTTCTAGCTGTGATATTAAAAATGTGTGGTTTAAATCACTAGTGAAAGTAGAGAAACCACCATGACATTTATCACAAATTCCAACATAACAGCAAAACCGAACATAGGAAAAATTTTCTCCCTGCAAAAGCCTCCCAGTGTGATCACCTTGGGAAGGAGTTATTTATTGGTCCTTAGCAAATACAGGGGCTCCCCTCTTCCAATGCAGCACCTTCACAATGCAGCTTGGTTTAATATCAACATGCCACTTGATCCACAGCTTAAGGCTACGGCATGGAAGCAAAACTAAATTCAGCAGAAGATCCAGATATTAGGAAGGGTATGGCAGAACTACATGAAAAAAGCAGCTCATATGAAATGGGTACAGTTCAGACCTGCTAGTTTCCCAGGTGCTCTGCAATTAAAATTCAGTATGGTAGTGTTTTAGAAGCTCATTAATTCAACATTCTTGGTTTCTTTTTGAGACATGCAATATCTAAACGCTGTAAGTATCATGGTCCCATGACACAACAGATTCTTCTGGCATGAGTTCATGAGGCTGGATCAAAACCACTCCAGAGAGGTTTGCTGGTAGGTTAAGTATGTGCCACAAGTCAGGCTGGACATCTGAATGGCTCAAAACTTTGTATATCTCAAAGGGCAACCTGGTGTCTGGGATTCCCAGGTGTAAGATTACCTTTTGCCCAAGATCTGGCACCCTGCTCCACTCCTACTTGCTCACACAGTAATCCAGCATCAGTTAATCAAAGAAAATGCCTGCGTGCTTTGCAGACCATTTGCTACTTCTGGCATACTCTGACATTATTTTACCTTTTGGGATCTTACTTTCTGGGCACACAGCTAAACTCTGGGATGTTGCCCAACTCAGCCACTCCCTGATCTGCTGTCAAGCTGCAGACCAAAATACCAGGTTTGCCCTGTCTTGACTACCAGTCTTGTCCCAATTTTTGCCTGCCAGGAGGCTTCACAATACTCCTCACAGCAGAACCTGCTGTTCAAGGCACCACCTCTGGGCCTGCCACCTCTGTCTCCATCAGCATCCTCTGTGCATGGGCCACACCCCATGTCATCCATTGCGAGAGCAAAGCCTTCCCACCATGCCAAGTGCCTTGCTGTGACTACACAGCCACTGACCAGGGTGTGATCAGGGCAGATTCAGCCCCTGTTTCACTGCTCAGAATGAAAGTGAAAAGCAGCTGGAATGGGATTACTCTGAGGCAGTTCAGAATACCTTCAAGAAGCTGTTGCACTGGGCCACATCTGGTTCTCTTAGGAAGGCAACTATAAAAAAACACCTCCATAGTGCAATACTGCTCATTTCCCACAGCATACAGGGAATCAAGCATCTGTCATGAGCCTATGCAAGCCACAACACTTCGTGGCTCATGCCAGCCAGCCATGCTTCTCATATTAGCTTCCTGTTTTGTCAGTGGCCATTCAAAATGTATTTGCAAGCTGTATCTCTCTGACTCAAGCCTGTACCACCAGTTCTATTGCATTTCACAGAATCAATTTTAATAATCCAATTAATCCTAATTAATAGGGGAAGCTGTGGCAGCATTATAAAAAGTGAAAGGTATTCATAACGTTTGAGGTTTGGATTTTGCAGGATACACAGATCTTAAATTTATAACTAGACATTAAAGTCAAACCAGCAAAGGGATTAAATTAATCTAGCTTCTGCTTCAATGAACAGAAAAAAGGTTCCCATCATTGTCCCATCAAATCACTTGATTTCACAAATCACATATAAGTAACATGAACATTTATAAATCCAGAAAAAATAATCAAGTCTTTCTCATTCTGTTAAGCCTACAAAGTTTAGATGTGGCAGGAAAGTGATCTAATTTCAAACTATCGTTTGGGTCAGCGTATCTATTTACAGTGTTCAATTACATGATCATATCATTTTGCACAGCCTTCTTTATATTGGCAAGCTATAAAAGAGCTTCTGCGAATGGAACCATTGTTCTGCTGCATGCTCTAAGAATAGCACAGGCTATATATGAGGCCTCAGCACCAGGACTGTGCAGAGGACCTGCCTTGATAAATTCAGAAGTTTCCTATTGCATCAAAGTTCCTTCCTCCTTTCTCTTCCCTGTCTCTCTTGCTCAAATATACCAGACTGTACTTGGGCCAAGCAGCTCCCCGCTCCCTGTTCTCCCTTAGGAGATGCTGTGGGGTACTGATCTTCTGCCTTTCCTTTCCTAGGACAGACAACTGCATTTTATTGTTTGCAAATTTGAAAGACTGCTCCTTTTTTTAGCCATTGTTAGCCTAGTCTGTCCCACAATAACAGTACTAGGTGTTATTTGCAGGTCACTATTTTCACCTGCTAGCTGAGATGCAGACAGAAATCTTCTTGGGGACTCTATTGAGCTCTGGACCCCTTTTCTCTTTGCCAGTGGGTGATGGCTTACCCACAGCAGAGCAGTGGCACCTTAGTCCCAACTCCCAACATCATCATAAAATCATTGGAAAGTCTACTAGAAAACTCAGTTCAGGAATTTTTGTGTTTCCACACAGTAGTAAAAATATTGTGGGTGATAGAATAAAGATCTTTAAAGCAGCTACACGGTTTTGTTTTGCTTTTAGCTACTGAGAGGATAGAAGAAAGAAAAAAAAACCACCTCTTTATTTTCTGGCTGGTTAAAAAAGCTCTAAGAACAATGGTGTTGGTGATGTTTGATAAGGCATATGTGGAGGATGGTAACAAAAATTTAAACATGAACTGACAGAAAAAAAAATCTTAAGTTTAAGCCAAGGAGATAACAGAGGAAAAAAGAAATTATGAAAAGAGCAGCATCTCCTTTTTATTGTAGAGATTTTCAATACCTCCCATATCAGAGTCTCAACGAAGAAAAACACATAGCTTATCCAGCTCAGACAGATTTCAGGGAGTCCCAAGGGCATTTTGACCTTCAGAAAGGAGGTGCTTTAGCAAGACTGCTTTGCTGTCTGCCTGCAAAGGCCTGTGCTTAAACTGCGAGCAAACCAACTGTGGGATAAAAACCACCCATGCGAAGTTTTGGTATCTGTAAGGGTTTACTTGTGCTTCTCAAAAGCCTCCTAAAGAAATAAAATGTAACAGGGAGGGCAGTCACTTAGGCAACATAAGATGAGCACTTCTTGCCAAGATCCAACATGCCTGCCAGGCACCTGGGAAATCTGCTCAGGGAGTCACCAAGAGGTTAGGTTTCATCACAGCAAATGACCAGAGGTTATGTAAGAATATTTTTTCAGATTTGAAGATGTGTTCAAAACTATACAGGCTGCTTCCATGCAATTTCTTCTAATCTAACTCACTCTGTATCCCAAACATGCAGACAAAGAATGCAGCAATCTGGCACAAGCTGCTCGTGAGAAGGAAGATCCAGCTGCTCTTCATCGTATTGTACACTACTATCCCACTCTCTCTTGGCATATACTTCAGACTGTGGCAAATGCCATGGGCAAATGCTTGAGGGACTGACGCTCATTTTATTTCAGTTTTAAAAATTCTATCCACATGCTCACTGAATAAATCCCTCCTAGAAAAGTTTAATGCAAGCTTACAGAGATATTTTTTAAACCATGTTAGTTTTGGCTTGTCTCAGTCCCTCTGGAAACATTTTGGCCAGGATTCTCCATTTCTGCGAATCTCACAGATAGTATTACAAAAGAGAGATTTCTTCAAGCACACACTCTGATGCACTGTGGAGACATTTTATGACATTTTTAAAGAACCTGAACTCTCTGAAATATTAAACATATAGAAATAGATTTCCCCCTTCAAGTACCATCAAATTGTGTGAAATCGTTACACTGGATCAAAGAGGATCTTCGGAATAAATAAATGGAGCAAACTTGTCTGATAGAGCAAATAATAACTAAAGCACTTATCACTTTACCAGGGAATCCCCTTTCACACGCTTGAAAATTCTTCATTGATGAATAGCATTATAACATTATTTAATCAAGAGTACTGTCTCTGTCCTCAAACAGTGCTGGACTTTTGTGTTGCAGACAGTACAAAGAAACATGGAACAAGAATATCTAAGAAAATTGAAAGACAGAGGTAAAAGAGTACTGAGGATATTGTTTCAACTAATGACTCTGAAGCAAGTGATGAAATGCCCCACAAATGTGAAGAAGTAAAAACTGATTTGCAGAAAGGAGGTCACCCTGGTTTTAGAGTGCACTGAAGGACTCCAGTTACTTTTCTGAGAAGTCTATTTTGGCTTAACTATTAGCAGCACCCTGGATCGTTTAGCCTTTACATTGACTTCTGCCAGGTTTTAATTACAGTTGCTGTACTAGGCTGTATGCAAAATATAACATGCAAATGTTATCTGGAAAAGCTGAAATATAGGTGAGTAACATCTGTTTGAGCAGAAGGAAGACACAATTTGCTGAGAGCTGTAAGTCAAATCTGTGATAGAGACAAGCTTAGAAGACAGGCATTCGTCAAGTCTAAGGACACATATTCAGGATGGTGGCTATTTGCTGAAGTAGGAAAAAGAAGAGATGAACAACAAAATCATTCCACTAAAACTGAGTGTAATGCCTGAATTGATTATCCAACTACAAAACCATCATCGATGCAAAATGGATCAAGCATTGGCACACTGAAAGACAATGAGAAATAAACCGTGATGTGAGACATGATTACGCTAAGTCATCTGGATAACATGATAGATATCATAATTCATTATCATTCCACAAATAAACTGCAAAGCTGACTTCATTTATACACACCTGTAACATCATCAGTCTCTTAAGTAGTCAGTGCTGGTAAAAGAAAGTTTCCACTCACTTTGAGCAAGTGCCACCCTCCAGATACCTGTACCCTGAAATGTACTGGTGTACATTTCAGTCCACTCTGCCCCAGTCTCCTCCACAAGCACCCCAAATAAATTCAGGAGGTGTCCACTTGTAATCTTAATGTCTCTGGCCAGGTTACTGTAGCTTAAGTAACTCTTTAACATGGGTGGATGGACAACACAGCATCTGCATTTTCTTCACAAAAAGAATTTTATATCCTCAAACAGCAGAGACAATTTTGTTTGATAGAGCACCTTATGAAAATGGCTTTTCATTTTATAAAGAAATCAAATGTCATCAAGAAAAAAAAATCTTAATACTAAGAACAAAGCTGATTTTTAAACAAAGATAGGTGAAGACAAAAAATAAATATGATGGATAAAGCCTTTATAGAAAAGGCTAAAAAATACCCAGCATTTAAATTTAAAAAAAAAAAGGTTCAGAGAGGGCCTTGGAACTCTTTATGCTATAAGGACTGACTGCACGGCATTTATGACAGATATTTCTCAGACTTGCTTTTAAAAGCTTTACCATCTTCAGGCAATCACTTTCCATATTTCACTAACCTTTCCTGAGAATAAATTTCCTAATACATTTTTCCACTGAACCTTCCTGCCTAAATATCTTTTTTTAATATAACCCCATTAGTTCTTGTCCTAGCAACATTGGATGTCTAACAATACCACGTTGCCTTTTGTTCTGCAGTAACTTTTCACTTCTTTGAAGATTATAACCACATTTTCCTTCACTACTCAGAGAAAAGTGAACAGCTTTTCTTTCTCTGTCCTTCCTCCTATTTTAAGTACATCTTTAGCCATTTCCATGGCAGAGGAAACTGTGATCTCCATCTGATCTCTGCATTTCTTAAAGTATTTAACAATGTGCTCACTGCTCCAGAAGGGGGTTCAAAGGAAGGATCATCACACCTCTGATGCACACCCTCTTCAGCCCAGCTCCCATCACCATGCTGCTTTTCCCCAGCAGCTGGGCACAGATTCTTACTAGGCATTTTAAGTTTTAATTCACCCAAAAAGAGAGCCTTTCCCCTGGAAAATGCCACTTTTCCCTGCTGCTGATCACTGCTCCCAGAAGGGATTAATGGTTGTGGCCATACTGCACTACAACAGTAGCAGAGAGATTTGAAGGCTTTACTAGTGCAGTAGCTCACTCACAAAACCACTTACTCCTCACTTGCTATCAGTGTAGGGGACAGATTTTAGGCTTTGATCAGGAAATTTTCACGAGCTGGAATTAGTGTGGTTATAAACACATTTCCTTCTCTAGGTTTTGTCCATGCAGTTCTACCTTTTCTGCATTCATTTTGGCTGACCAGTTAAAAAGGAAAATTATCATTAAGCTGCATGCACAGAATAAGAAGAAATCATGTCATTGGAATTGTGGCCATTCACATACACACAAAAAAAAAATTAAAAGTGAAGAAAAAATGAAAGGAAAAAAGGCCTTTCATATACAAGTCTAATTGAGAAACTTACCCCATAATTGTGAAGGAGCAGCATATCAGCACTTAGTGTATCACCTGGGTGCAGAGAGACAATTCTTTTACGCACATTGAAGATTTCACATTTAAAAAGTAGTTAATGGTGCTTTACTACCTCTCTCTGCAAGTAATTGAATTATATTTCTGCTTTTGTTACAAGCAGAGGGAACAGTTCAGAAATATTTTCCATATTAGATCTCTAGTGAAACCAGAAGAACTGCTCCTACAATTATGCAAATCAGTAAACACTTTCAGTCTTCAGGCAGGCAAAAACTCCAAGGAGGATTTCTCAAAGAGACAGGTCTGGGACTCTGTTACACCTGTTCTCCTGGCCATAACAAAAAGGTAATGTCACCACATAACATCCAAGAACAAAAAGCAAATACATGTCACTGACAGCATTCACCCATTTTTTCATCTAACAATCATCTGTTAAAATGCTTAACCACCATCACAGAGTTCTTCTTTAGAGCTCTTTGCAGATATTAACAATGGTGGTTGAGACTGTGGCAAGAAAGGAACAGAAAGCAGATCTGCAGAAGTGAGGAGATCTCCCTCTCAGAAGCTTTTCATTATCATATGATGCTTTCTGGTGAAGTGATCACCTCTGATTTGTTGAATCAGTGTCTTAATCATGTACTTGGCACCAAGAAAAGAAACTACCAGCAATATTAACAGGGTTATCCAGGATTGGGGTTGGAAGTCCCTATTGTTTAAAGCAAGAGTTAGACAGTATTACCACATGATCCCTTCACTGAGACTCTTTGAAGTGTTATGAAAACATTTTTAAAGCAACATTTGCCACAGGGTAGTCACTCATGTTATATCTGTCTTACCCCTCCTCTTTCCATCTGTGAGCACCTCATTACCAGTGGATAATACTGATGCTGTAATACCACTTTCCCTTGGGAAGAAAATAATAATCATCTGTGTCATTTGAGAAGGATCCTGTTTGGGCCTCTATGTGCAGGAATGCACAATTATAAAGCATGCCCGACAAAAACATTTGATTTTGTTCTGTTCTTAGTTCAAGAAATACAGGTACAGTGTGTGATCATTTGTTTCTAGTTAGGGGTTTTGAATACTCTTTTGTCTGCAAAAAGAGCAAATGCATCTGCCCATTAAGACTGAAAATAAACTAAAGATTTCAGTAAATGCAACAACAATATTGTTGTTACCAATGTATTTCTATTTGTCCATAGAGTACGATAAGTATTACTTTCACTAGTTTCATGACTCATCTCTGTATTTTCTTACAATGTTACAAGGACTCATGCTGTAATAGGTTTTATCAGAAAATGGCCTGTTCAAAGCAGCTTGAGAAATCAAGGGTAGTGTGAAAAAAGCACAGAAGGAAAGACTGCAAATGTCAGCAAACTGAATGAAATCTTTGTACGCAATGTACTAGTCTGTATTTTAAGGGAATTTCTCAAAGAATTCTTTCAGTTTTGGTCTTGGCAGATGACACCATTAGTGCAAAGAAGGAGGTAAAATATGGCTGAGATCTTCTGAGGCAAATAATGAGTCCTAATCCTGTTTAGGGAACTTTTGTTCTGTTTCCTTTGCCTGGAAGACAACAGTCCCTCAAATCCCCTAAAAGTAGACTCTTGTATATGCACTTTTCTATCATGGAAGATTTAAGTTAAATTTTCCCCACTCTCCTAAGTTATTATTGAAACCTCCATCAAGACTATTTAGGCAAAAGAGTAACACCCTTGCAGAAGCCCAGCTGCAGGGCACCTTGCAACTACAGGCTCTATAGCCATGCTGCAAGCCTCCCAGCAGCAGGACAAAACATTACCCAATTCCAGCCACAACAGAGCACCTCCACTACTCTACATCTGCCTTTTTGGGAAGGCATTTTCTACTCCAAAATCTTCCAATTGCTCTGGTTTTGTTTGGCTTTTCTTCGCTTTTGAGATCAACTTCAGAGAAATATAATCTCCAAATACTAACACAGTCTTAGATGGTTGGTCTTCTTGTGCAAGAGGATGTTTCATGCAGTTCCCTCTCCCAGCTCCATTTCCCAAAACTCAGGAAAAAGTCTCTGAAAGGCAGTGTCCAGCATGTCCAAGGCCTGCCTCCAAACAAGAGAATGAAGGTCACCCCCCTGAGCCAAGTGATGGAGGATAATGGCAGAGAGGAACAAGCTGAACCAAAGCTATTTTTAAACTTTATCATCAGGGGAATTAAATCACTGCACTTAATGCTAGCTGTTGTCAAAATTAACCATAGTACCGTGGGAAAAAAAAGGGCTAAAGTCACATAATTACATGCACTTTGATGTTTATTAAGAACAGCTACTCTTGTAAAATTATAATGCTGTATTCATAGCTTAGAGCTCGGGTTCCATCAGCACTGTTGTAGCATTTACTGAGATTAGTCATTTTGTTAATGAAACATACAATTGGAATACGCTTTTTTAAAACACTTTATGCACAGAACTCGTAACTTACAAGCGTATGACTGAGATGATCTCACACATTGGTGTTAAATCCATCCACAACAATGACCCTCACTTTTAGTACTGGGGTACATGTACGCACACATTTTAGTTTTTGACAGATAAGTGTGCTTCTACATTTATGTAAGACTCTGTTTAGAGGAGGTGAAAATCTTGCTTTATTTGGAAATGGCAGCAAGTCTCAATAAATAGATTTGTCCACTACATCAGGACTGGGCAAGTTTGCAGAGAATGTGCATACAAGAGAGAAGTCAGGGAGTGAGAGGCATGAAGAAAAAGTATTCATCCATTTAAATTCTCATCAATACAAAGAAGCAACTGGAGAAGGTGGCAAAAATAACTACTCCCTCAGTTTACTTCTACTGGACCAGAACATGCAGTGACCAGGTAAATTGGGTGTGCTCATTACATACTAACCCCTGCTGTCATCATAGGTGGGTGTCTTCCAAGCTTTTGAATACTCATTACACAGCACCCTGGAGAGGCAGCAATTGCTGTTATTATTCTTTTCTGCATGAAGACAGAAGCAGAGCAAAAGGAAGAACCTAATCTGAATGAAAAAATAAATAGTTACTTAGAGCAATTTAGGAGAAATTTGTGTATGCAAGTTCAAGCAAGTGATCCATAAGATCTCCACCCTGCTGCTTAAACTGTGGGGTGTCCAAGTTCTCAACAGACAAATGAGATTCAGGCTCTCATGCATTTTTTGAGCACTTTCAAACTCTGCCTGTGAACTGGGCTAAGTTTAGTCCAAAACATTGTAGTTGTGAACACACAATGGAGAATTCAACCACTTTTCCCATTCTTGCTAAGTACAGAAACAGCCTGCTCACCTATCACCTCCTGCCTTAAAAATTGTACTACCAGAAAGAGAAAGGCAGAGGTGAATTGTTACTTTGGAGCCGAGCTGGTACATAGAAAGGAAGAATACAATATTCAGAGTTAAGTATAAAGCCAAATAAGTGGACAGCTGTCCAGTACTGAGTCCTGAGTTCATGTTTATGTGTCCCGTTCTGGTTAATACAAGAAGTATAAAGGACAAATTTTAAAAGCTGCATCTGAGCTGAACAGTTAGATACACTGTTCTGGACTGTTTTCCAGAAACAGATTTTTTTAAGTTGAATTTAGGTGTCTCCACTGACTTCTGTTTGTGTCAGAATCATAACATTTAGAAAATGAATTAATAGGAATGTACGGCTAAGGGTGGCTCCGGGGAAGTAGAAGTAAGGAAACAGAAGGGTGACTAATATCTGTACAATTCCAAGTCCAAAGCCCCCAGCTGCTGAGAAAATTGTATCCTGCAAGGTAGCTAGACATGCAAAGTAGTGCAGGATTACAATATTTCTGCTTTATAGATAATGCTGAAAAGGAAAAGCAAATGTTTTCTAATCATTACAAACAAAACTTTTCAATCTTCTAATAAATATAATACTAGAAAAAGACAAAAAGGGGATTTTATTTTTGGCTTTCATACTTGTTCACTTCTAATTAATGGCATCTTAATTGGTCACTTTAGGAGAGCAGGAAGTCAGGCATCAAATCTGATTACATATCCAGCCTGGGACGAATTCCTCAGCAAGTCACAATAGACAGAGCAATGGGGCAAGACAAAGCAGATTGTCTGTCATACCTCACCCATCATAGTGGAAATTTTATTGTTTAGAGCTGACAGTTTGTAAGCATCACATTCAGGATAAAACTTCATTTTTTAAAAAATCCCAGTCCTAAAGGCCATCCAGCTGCAACAGCTATACTGACAGATGAGCACTGTTTACATTCCTTGAGCAGAACGAGATAATACAAGAATGTAAAAAATTCAGCCAAATCTTCAGAAGAGAATTCCCTGCTTTACAAAACATCTGAATTCTGAGCAATGGGATTTTCCATAACTGGAGAGCGCAGTTTTCCTATTTCCACATTTTCAGGCTATCTATTGGCTGGTCTTGCACTACTATAAACACAGTGGAACATTTTTTTAAATAACATCGCTTTAGCCAGATACTTTGTAGTTCTCCCATTCAGTTTCCTGGGCAGCAACTCTGAGGAATAATAGATGAGTTGAAAAACCCGTTCAGTTTTGACATGAAAGACTTGTGATTTTTTTCCAACTGAACTAAGAGAGTGAATACAGTAGTTTTCTCACAATACAGTACTTTGTTTAAAAAAAAATACAATTTTTCCCTTTGCCCTCCTATCTTCAGCTTGTACTTCAAAAGAATGTTCATATTGTTAAACATTGTGTTGATACTCTGGTTGAAATCATAAATGTTTGGGAACAGAGGCACAGCAAGAATGATACTCCAAAGGAAAACACTTTATTTCAGTTTGTAGTACATATTCAATACAAGCACTTATATATGAGGCATTTCTTTTTCTTTCACTGTTTTTCCTGGGTTTTTTTTTAATGTGATAATATTAAAAGTTGGCAAAACAGAACAAGGGTGAGAAATTGTTTCTTTAAATTAATGCATTCTTACATAAGAGTCAAATTCTTCTCTTGCTGCTTTGACTTCGGTGGAAGTTAGATCTGGTGCTCAATGTACATCCTATGCTCTGGGCACACGAGTGCAAAAATTGAAATGCACGATCCAAAAAATTTTAAGCACTGCCTATCCTACATATATTCATCTCAGAGATTAATATCTACCAGCCTACACAAGAACAATTAAATCTAAATTCCTAAATGAAGATCATATGGCAGAGGAGATCACAAACATAATATGGGTCATTTCATCTCCACTTTGCTGTTTCATGTACAGTCAAAGCAAGTACAAAACAGAAAGAAACCATTAGCAGCAGATATCTGCTGATAGACAAATGAGCTGATCTCAATACAGCATTTTCTGTACAGACAAACAAATTGGGACAGTAGAGAGCTGAGGAAGAGAAGTGTTACAGGCAAAGCAGGAGAAAATACATACAGCTACAAAACTTCCTGCCTCTCAGAGAAAAGTCTAGAAACGTCCCATCACTTCATCATCCCTAGTGGCCTCACCAGAAGCTGACAGGCAAAACACCACAGGAACAACCACAGCACTTTAGTGGGAATTTCAGCTTCTAATGCTTCATGCATTTTTTTACAAGCAAGTCTATCTTTTAAAAATTATTTGAAAGTTGTGTAATAAATAGGTTTTCTATATTAGAAAGGAAGACAGAAATTATTCTGTTTATGTGCACATGTTGTTTTACAAGCCAGTCTTTCAGACACTTCATCAAGACTGTCATCACACATCATGGCACTGCTTTACATTTAAAGGAGGAAAGGAAAGTTTTGCTCTTTAATGTATGCTTTACCACAAATAAGCAAGCATGACTTAGGTGAGAGCCAGCTTCAACTCTCATTGCTAGGCCAGAGAGCTACAACCAAGAACAAAAGATATGACATGCTGGGGAAGACAGATACTCCTTGAGCAAGCCAGAATTAATAAGTACTTCTTAAGAGAGCCCCTTTCAGGAATGTGGATGAACAATTTCATGTTTCATTGACAGCAAAACAGCAGACACACACATATGAGGTTATGGCAATACACTGCTAAAACCATCAGGTCTCAATGACAGCTAAAACCACAAATTCTTAAAGTGAGAGAAGTCTGCACTGTAAAGAGACACTCTATATTGTAAGCTGCTTTTCCTTTCTTCCACTTAGATTTTTTTAAATATTCATTCAGATTTCTACATTGCTAGATTGTCTTTAAATGTCAGAAATCAGGTAAAGAACACAATCTACATTTCAAGTGTTCATTTTGCCTTTTCCCAAATAACATCATCCAGGTAATCAAAGCTCCACAGCATGGTTGTAAAGCCCAGTCAGAACCAAACTTAGGAACAACAAGAACAGCAAAGAGTTAATATCAGCCAATAGCAAGCCATTGTTTCCTTTTTAGGAATAATTATTTGAACTAAAACTTTAGGCAAGTTCTGTAAAAACATCTGTTCAAGAACCTCAGTATAAATTAAGTCATCTCAGTATATACAAAGAATGAATAAAATTACTCCACAAATAAGCCAAATACTCTTTATTAGTTACAAATATTTAGTCAGTTCCATTCCAATTCCTAAACAGGGAGAACAAATCCAGAACTTGGAGAAGACACAAATATGTTCCTTAAAATATTGCTGTTAAAGACAGGGTGCAGGAACATTATGACTGAATAGTTAGAGTTTATTTTTCAGTTTTAATTAGAATTTAGGCTGATGAAATGCATATAAATAAGACACATTAAACTTAAGGACATAATCATAAGTCATGCATAACAGATTTTATGGCTATATTCTTCATCCCTCCAGTTTAACAAACTTCTGGTCATGTTCCACAGTGGTGCAGAGGTTCTTCAAAGATACAGCACAGGACAGTGATTTGTCATAAAAATGTTTTTTTATTAATAACATAAATAGTAAAATACACCATTATGTTTATATCTGAATCAAATTAGAAGAATGAATTATTCCTCCATTGCACCCCAAAGGAAAGCATTAGACATCAGACATGTTGTGGTAGGCACTGTTACAATTTGTTACCAGCTAAATCAAGTTTAAAACCACTGTGTAGACAATAGCTCAGTTGTCTTAATCAGGCTTCTTTTAAAACAGTTTTGTGTTCATGTGCTCCTTTGCTATGATTGTAAACACTCCAGTTGCAATTCAGAACACTCAATTTAATAGTGTTACGAACTATAAATGAAGTTGATGTAATACAAAACTTGTCAGATAGGAAGGCTTGGTTATTATAACATGCATTGCCTACCACATACTTTGCTTGTTTGCATCAAAAGGAATTGATTCTTTGTGGTACTTTTTTTTCTTTTTCTGAACAGCAAAATTCCTTAAAACTTAGCACTGCTTGATTTGTAGGAGTGAAGTAGCACGACACAGGGATTGATGGAAGACTGACTGCCCAATCCAAGTTTCATTTTCATTTATTTCTCTAATTATCCTCAGATAAAATGACCCAGCCCCTATTTTTAGGTTTTTTGGGCTGTTCTGTCAGCAGCTGATCTAACAGACAAAGAGCAGAACTGAGGAGCATGAGGAGACTGGACCTGCTGCCTGCCCCACAGAAAGTGCTTGCAAAGCCATTTCTATATTTTGACCTTTTTCCTACCAGCAGTTTTTTCTGCACAAATTGTTTGTATGCTCTCTTTCTTGAAGACATCTGGAAACTATAGCCACAAGGTGGGTTGGAGAGGCTTGGAAAACCACTACTCCCGAAAGAGCAGATTGCAGAGCAGCATGAGAAGGTTTGGTAAAATGTTTCCCTAGAAAGGGACAATGCCCTTCTGGCCCTCTACCCCCTGCCTGCATGGGCCTGTAAGCTCCCTTTATGCCAAGACCAGTACTTGTGGTGAACAAGACCTGACCCGGCAGGAGGAAAACCCAAGACACACAACTACGAACAGTGTAGAGAAGCTGAAAACAAGGGTCCAAACATAGTGCAAGGAGGGAACACAGGAGACCATGTCTCCCAGCAGACACAGCCTTGATTTAGCCTTAAACCTCATCCTCGGGTAAAATAGGCCAAGAATGTGTCTGGATGTAACCACGAGTAGGAAAGGGTATAGGCTTGGCTGAGATGCAGAAGTCATTTTGCCATGTGCCTCCACAAAGAGGTCACAGAAGCCATGCAGCTGACAGGCTCCATCAGGCTGGCCAAGCCCAGGGTGGGGAAAGCGGCCAGACAACAGTGAGCCACAGGTGCTGCCCATGCTCCCTGGTGCAAGTGGGCAGTTGATCTGATCAGAATTTAATTATTTATACCAACAAAGGGTTTGTCCTGTCACGGCTGTATTTTATAACCAGCTATGCCTCTTCCGTTGGCCAGCAATGCCTTGCGCAGCATTGGACTGGCACCGCTCCCAAATAACTCGACTCTGGTTTCACATTCCTCACCTCCACGTTCATGCTGCCCAGTGGTTTATTTTACAGATTCCCTGGCCTCAAGAGGCTGCTATCAAGTTCCTCCACCCTGACCACAGCCCTGCCTCCCTGTCCCTTCTCAATAGGGCTTTTGTTGGCTGCCACGTGGGGGTCAGTGGTGGCACCTGGGAGCACCTCTTGCTGGCAGTCCTGGTGCCTGCCTCCCCAGGCCCTCTTCTGAGAGCCACCAGTGACACACTGTGTGGCTGCTCCAGTCACACACTGGACAGGACTGGTGTGTATTTCTGCTTCACACAGGGCCCTCAGAAACAGGAGAAACAAACTGCAAGACACTGCACACAGCCAGTATACCTTCACCTGCTTTTACTGCAGACCTGGATTTCCAAGGACAAATATATTCCTCCAGAACAATGTATTTCATTTCCTCAGTATGATCTGGCTGGAGGAGAATCCTTTAATCCTAATCTGCCCACTTCTGTAAAAAAAAAAAAAAATTAATTTCCATTAATCTTGCAAAACTGCAAATCCAAGATTACATTGAATTAATCCTGTAAAATGGTTTACCATGATCAAATTACATGACAGACCCAACATGAAAGTGACAGTTATTAAGACCTTTCCCAGTATCCTGATTACAGGGCAGGTAAATTATAAAGGCAGATCTATCAACAAGTGTTTCCAAAAGATGACAATTTCTATCCATCAAATACTATAATGAAGCCCTAATCCTTCCAAATTGTGAGCTGCCCCAAGTTCTGGAGACCATACAGAGAACTTTGCCTTTGCAGAACTCAACTTGCTCTCACCCCCCAATTCCAAACACCCTGTGATGGAGCAGAGCCACCTGGTTCTCTAATTACTGCTTGCAAGTGCAGGTCACACGTCAGGGGACAGACTTATGGAGGGCTGAAAGCAACAACTTTCAGAGTACAATAGGGTTGAGCCCATCGTGAATAGAGACCTAATGGGTAAATATTTGTGTACCTGTACCTTTTTTAAGGGCTGTATTCAGTTTGCTCTTCAAAGAGTGTGTTGAAAGAGTGCCGCCTACCCTCTATTTATTCCCATTAGAGGCTACTATTACCCCTTTGGGCCATAATCCTTAGCTGGTGTTCAGACTGTTTTTCTTGAGGAAGCTGAAGATTGAATTGTGTACAAACAGGTAGCAACCCTGTTTATTTACTGAAAATGGGCATTAAATTGTATTTCTCTTAATCATCAAACAGCAAGAAGGAATTTCTTTGCTCTTTATTTCAAGCCTTTTATTCACCAGCCAGCACTTCACCCAAAAAGCATGACCTTTTTCCTTGTTTTTTTTTCCCCTTCTAGGGCCCCATTACTGAAGCTCATTTGACCATTCTTGGCTTTCTACAATGGTCCCTACCTCCTTCTGTGGTAACCCAGCTACACAGCCTACACACCATTTATCCAGCTCACACCCAGACATACCCCATTCCTTTCTTTTGTCCTCTTCTGAAACCCTTGCAGTGATCCATCTTACCTCCCAGATGGCCTTGAATGGAATGTGCTGTGGCCATCAGCCTCTATCTTTTCAGGGTTTTTACATTTGTTCTAAGGCAAATGTGACTTTTACAGTTATCAGCTTCCAGGAGACTTTTGACAGCTTCCTCCCCAATGGTACACTCATTTCCAAGAGGATTCTGGACTACATCACAGAGAGAAGCTCCTACCTGTGCCTGCACATGCCGAGTGACAGTCACAGCATAAGAGGGGTGGCTTTGGCCAGTTGAAGCCAAGGACAGCAAAGCTCCTGGTTTCTGGGCACTGCTTCATTTCCCTCCTGCTACAAGTGAAAAAGAGAAGCCTGCAGCATTTGCAGAGCGTGGTTTTATCACTGCAACACCGTGGAGGAAGGGAACCCAGGTACTTCAATCCCTTGGCTTCCCACAACCGGAATAGCTTCACTGTGGCATCATCAGTCAACTATTGATATCAAATAGCACCGATTTCTTACTTTAAAACTCCTCCAGGATTGTAAATGTTGTATTATCCAGAAAATAAGAGATACCAATTCCTTTTAGAACAAGCTGACTATATGTCAAACTCATATTGCATTCAATTTAGTCACAGAATTTTACTGTCAGTAGGAAAGTCTGAGATGAGAGTTAATGCTGGTTTTCCTGTACCCTGAAGAGAAGGCTTCCCTCAATTTCCTCAGCTTACCAATAAATTGCAATTCTTGTGAAGCCTGCACAAAACCCTCCTGTCAGTAAAATCGAAATGACACATTTTTATTGATAGAAGGGAAAGAAAAATTAAACACCAGATTGTCAATACAAAACTAGATCTCTACATCAACTTGTTTGTTACCCTCGAGTACTGCCACCAAAAAATATTACACGGGAAAAAAAGATATACAACAGTGATGTAAGGGTCCTACTATCCAGTGGTTGTCATAAGCATGGAGAACTATAGATTTCTTAACAGCCCGAGGTTTTTTCTGCACTCATTGCTACTGTCTCTCAATATACTGATACATGTCAGTTGCCTACCTGAAATTTCACATGAATTGCTGAATCTTGCTCTCCACTATTTTCTAAAATGCAGTATGGCAAAAAACTGCACTCTCTAATAAGGAAAAAAAAATTACTGCTTGAATAACCATCCTGAACTCAGCTACTGGAACCCATGTAACTTATGATAACTTATGGTGAAAGGAACTACAAGTATTTCCGTTCACCCTCAATCAACATAATGCTCCTCTTAGGGCAACATATAGGCAGAGTTCCATTAATTAAAGCTATTCCCCACAGATATAGTTCACTTCTGTATTTGTTTCATTTCGCACTTTGTTTTGTGCTTTCTCAAGCTGTAGTACATCAGTTCAGACCCCAAACCATGCAGTGTGGGAAGTATACCCAATGAAGGCAGAATTCCAGGGATATTCTGAGAAATGGGAAACAAAGCACAGTACCTTGATAGTTTCTGTTATTGTTTGGACTTGATTTAAAAATGAAGTTGTAATCTTTTGATCATATATACTGTAAAATATTATTGTACAGCCATAAATACTTTTTCCTGCCTTAAGAAAAATTATGGGCTATTTTCCGGATGCATTGTAGCATAATGGGCATGGCATCAAAAGACAAGATCAATCAGTACAGAAAAAAGCATGGGTTTGTTTGTTTGGGTTTTTTTAATAAGTTAAATATCTTGACAAGTTTGAATGGGAATGTGAATACATCTAAGGTAAGATTTTAATACAGAAGTGGCCAACACACTGTAAGGAATTTGTTCCTTTAACAGACGCACTATCAGACATTTGAAATATCCCAATTTTGACAGAAAAGAATGGACTAAATCCTCATCTCAGTTACTGACTGGCTTCAGTTCTCATGGGATGGAATTTGGTGTGGTGAATTTAACAGGAAACAATAGACCAAGCAGTCTCATTGCCTGTAAAAATTAAACACTGTATTTTCATAACTTGGGAGTTATGTAAGGAATATCTCAGAGGCACAGTTGTAAGAGCTCCACATTCTGCAAGCACTCTTTGAAGGATAAGGCCAAATGATAATTGCCTCCAGAACTTGGGAAGTATACAGATCTCAAATAATTACAACCCCCAGAGCATGATAATCCCCAACTGCATGAGCAGTTTGGAAGTGGTTTAATGCACTTTTGGAGAGAAGACGTGGGGGGAGATGGAGCAGGGAAGGGAGGAGGCCTTTGCACAGCCAAGTTTAATTATTCTTGCTCTGTGTGCACATGCTTGTTCTTAAGTAGCTAACCACCTTGTTCCCCTGAAAGTCCCTGAGAGCAGAAGTAGGCCACATATATCCATACCTCTCACATGCACAAGATTAAATGCACCCCAGCATTTTCAGGAGCAAAAATTGAGTTGCAACCTTCAACCTCACTGGATTAGCTGCTTTTCAATCAGCAAAACTATGTACACTTTGGTCATGCAGGACAGTGAAAATTGCATACACACCCTTGTATGTGTGCATTGGCTAAAGGACTTCTCAGCCCAGAGTGCTGTATCCTATTTATAACTAGCTCCTTTTAAATTTAATAAAATACACATATTTGAAAAAATTATGAAAACATTCATCCAGCTGAGAGAGGAGCTCTCATAGCTGGTGGGGAACAGGAACAGGATCTAGAGAGAAAAATTCTAAAGAGTCCAGTCTTCATCTTTGTCTTGCTTGGTAATTCTTCCCAGACAATTGAGACACCAGGGCTGTGGCTTTTGGGCCACCTGTGTTCTACTTCATGTTTCCCCTAGGTTCAGAGCTTGCTCAATGACTGGAAGGTGATAGTGGAAGAAAACTGTAAATTGAGATTTTTGAAGAAGGATTTGAAGAGTGCAAGCAGAAAACAGAACTGACTGGAAGGTAATAGGAACTGGAAAGAAACATAATAGCAAAGAGATTTCTGTCTGCAAGCCCTGAATCCCAAGAGAAGATTTGTAGCACAAGAGAGTCACTGCTCAAGGCTCAAGGCACACCATGTGCAACTGAAGATTTCCTTCAGAAGAGCTCCATCCTGGCCCTGTGTACCATTAGGTGTGCTCCAGAGGAACATTGACAGGATTAGCTTCATGCGAAAGAAATTCAGTCAAGCTGTGTAGTTCAAGATTTGCAGCTCAGTTGGAGGACCACTACTGGTGATGATGGGAATGCTTTCTGCAAAAATCATTTCTGATCCAAGCTGGCTGCACATGTTCTGGGAAACATGACATTGCAAAGGCAGGCTGACCAGAAAAAATGAGCTTTGCTAGAATTTTGAGCAGGGAAGAGGTCTTTGAACACCATGTGGGTGTAAATTAGGAACTCATGCAGACCATGAAATCAGCTCATGGCCACAGTTAGGTATGCAGCCTGTGCTCTCAGTATTCCTATACCCCCACACTCTCTGGATGTGAAGGAACTTTAAAACCCAAATAAATGTACAAGTCTTCAGCACAGGAACTACATGAGCCTCTAGGATTGAGTCTTAGCAATGGACAGCATTTCCATATATTCTTATACAGAAATACCCTTTTAGCCTAGAATAAAATCACTGAGCCGATTCTGTGTTGTCATTTAAGGTAATGCAAAAAGTCATTGTGATATTTCCCAGAGGAGTAGTCCCATATTCTTATGTTGCTCTCTGCAGGGCTGGCATCACAGTAAAATCAAATTTTGGTGAAATGTTTCACCCATCTTTCTACAAACATACTTTCTGAGCTCTGATCTCAGAGACAGAAGCCTACTATTTCCAAGGCTTGCTCTACTGTGGGCATTCAGCACATGCTGAGGAGATGGAGCCAGAGTCCATTGCAACAACAGAGCACCACTGCTAGATTCCTGTAAGACCAAGTGTAACTGGGACTATCAGATGGTAAGGAGGGAGATGCAAAATGGAAGATTAGGCTTCTGCTTCCTCCTGCATTCATGCTGTGATTAATGTGGGAAGTATGACCGGTGAATAGAGGCTGTCTTTCAGGCCATCATCAATGCCACACTCATGGCCTGTGGAAGAGTAAAGCCCCAGCTCAGGAGCAGCCAGAGTGCCTGCTGGGGCATGCAGGACCCTACGTGTCTGCCAGGCTCAAATGAAAATGGCAACAACTTAAGTCCTCCAGGCCACTTTCAAAGAGCAAGGTAGATATCTATGTAATATCTAATTAAAATAATTAAGCTTTAAGTGTAAATTGCTACATAATAATTCATTTCCTGCAAGACATGTAGCCTCTGTTCCCCTTTCCCATTTAATTCATTTGTCTGTCTGCTTTTCTGCCTGAGCTTAGCAAAGGAGGTCGGTCCTTGACTCCACTATATCAATGGGCATTTCCCACTGGCTTTCAGAGAACTTGTGGTCTCCCTGTCTTTATCAAAGGAAAGAAAGCATAAATACTTGAGTAACAGATGAAGATACTAATTAGTCATAAAGATAGACTATTTACTAATGCAAATAAGCTGTTGCTCTGGAGATACAAATCCATCCAGAATTATTCAGAGAGAGTTTCTGAGAAAATCCACTCCATCAATACCAATGGGCAGAGGTGCAGAAGTATGGTTCCTATTTGCGATCACAAGTTTGAAACATAACACAAGCTGCAACATGCAAAAACAGGCAAGTGCAGCCCAGGGTATTATATCAGAGTGCTTATCCCACATGCAAAGTGACAGTCAGTTATCATCCTGCAGTGTCAAGCCATTAAATGCCTAAGGTGTGGCTCTTCCTGAATTTCAGGACATGAACAAAATACTGACCATATATAGTGGCAGGATCCTCCTTGGCTACCAAACACCATCCTGTTCCCAAGCATCCTGTTCCAAAACATAATTCTGTTTCCCCCAACCTGCAGGCTCATTCATCACCGTATCATTTGGGTTTCATGCTGCTATAACTCTGTTAGCAGCAGGTCCATAGAAACTCTGATTGCCTGCTGATACCAAAAAAAAGCACACATCTTTCCAGTAACATAAAACCAAGCTTTGTTCTGTAGTTTTTTCCAAACAAGATGTTCCACTGAATTCAAGTGCATGACAGCTCTGTAAGTTAAGGGCCACTTGGCAGCAGAGTCCTAGAAGTGTTAAACAAAATACAGTATTAAAAGTCAAAACTTGTATACATAAAGCAGCTTTTTTTCATCCCTTCCTTCTACACTATTTAACTCTTGATTTTTTTAATGTACTTGTATTTGTTGTACATTTCTTTGCAAACACCATAACAGGGAAAGAAGAAAAAAAAAAAGTAGATTTCTTTATTAGGCTATTAACATTATAATCCAGGATACTCTACTACCACACTCAAGAGGAATACCCCTTAACTTTAAAATCAATAAGAGTTTTCTTGTGGGGTTGCATTTAGCCATTTCAGCTGAAAGCAACAAATGAACAGCTAAAAACAGCTGAATCCAGTAGAATGTAAATAAGAGATCCTTGCCAAATCTTTCCTGGTTACAAAATGCTCTACCAATTCTAAAGATTCCATTGCGATACCTTTGTACTTTATTTATAAGGCTTTCAGTAAGCCACTCCCTTTCCATATTTGTTTGAGCTTATGCCCATATTCCCATGATTAGTGCAGAACAAATCTAGGTGAAAGGTTGATCCTCTCTCACACCAGCATTCATCTGAATTTTTCTCCTTTTCCTGAAGATATGTTTTTAAATCAGGAACTGAAATCCTGGATGAATTCAAGCAAAATATTTGAAGTTGTGCTGTATTTTTTATTTCTTCAGAAAAAAGGCACTTTTCACAAAGCACTTTAACTGCACACTGTATATCAAAGGCCTTGTTCTAATGAGCTTCTGTGAAGTTTCCAAATGAGAAAAAACTTTTTCTGCTTTTCTCATTTCTCCAGTGGACTGAGAATTCTTTGAATCAGAGTAAAAAGACCAATGATTTGGCTATCTTTTCTCTCCATCAATGATATCTATGCAGCACTGGACGTACTCCCAAAATCCTGCCTGAACATATTCCAGGCTGAGCTGTGCAGGACTTAGGAGGAGTTCTCTGAACGCAGTCTCTCCTCTGCACCTTCGCTGGGAAAGCATAAATGCGTTCCCAGGGTGTTACACAACTTTGCCGCAGGTAAAGCATGAGATACCGAGTGGGAATGGTAATTAGAAAAAATTCGAAACTGAGTGACCTTCCCTCAGCACCAACATGCCACATAGTACTAGTTTTGTCCTGACATGTGAGGCACCTCTCTTCTGTATCTAATCCAGGAATCACTTTACATTTCATGAATCTACATGCAATGTGAGTCAGATATAAACAGAATTGCCCAACCCTTTAAAAAATTCCATTACACTTACTCTTCCTGCCAATTCAAGTGAAAGTTTTAGGCAGAGCAGGTGGCCTACAACTCACTAAGCTTTTTCCTCTGGAATGAGAGGATGGGATGAGACAGTGGGGATCACTACCCACATGCAGACATCACCAGCCACATTTGCTCAGCCCAGTCCTGCTGAGAGCCCTTTTCAGGTCTCTGACACACTCCAGTTTCTAGCTGGCATGGTCCTTTTTAGATGCCAGTCTCACTGAGACTCACCAAGGATGCATTTCAGGTGTCTCTTTGTTCCTTGCTCTCATGACACAGGGCTGGCCAGACAGGTACAGAGTTGAGATTCCCTTGCTGGATTACACTGCTCTAACACATACACATCTAGAGCTGTGGGGCTTAAAAAATGAGCAAATCCCTATGAAGTATACTTTCTTTTTTCTTTCTCTTTTTCTTTTTTTTCCAAATCTCATATTTCCTGCCCACCCTAAACCTCCACTGAAATGGAATGCAGTTATTTGATAGGCATCTCCTCTTTCACTACAAAAAAAGAAGCTTGGCGGTGGGGGGGGCGGGAATTTACAGATACAGCAGGTACCTCACAGATTCACAGACAAGCAGAAAGAAAACAGAAATGTTTTGTTTGTGAAAACACAGGATAAAATACATTGTTTTCAAGTCCTTGATGCTGAACTGTGAAAGAGGCATAAATTCACTTGCCCTGTACTGCACAAGCTGCTGGGTCTCTAACCAGAAGATGAGAGAAAGCTGATATAGACTGGAGAGTTGAATTCAAAATGAAGAAAGTCCAGGAAAATTAAATTAAAATAAAATTAAATTAAAAATTTGATGTATTTAGAAAAAATAGGCTCATAGGGTTAGAAAAATACAGCTTTGCCCTCCACCTAGTTCCTTCCTGAAGTGCTTGCTTGCTGGCTGGTTACTGCCCTCCTCCCCCACTATAAAACAAAACAAAAAAATCTTTATCTCCAGCCTCACTTCAGTGACTCACACCAAAAACATACCCTTTTACTTCCCTGAACTTCTGAGGAATTTAGAAGTGCAATCCTCAAAGCCCCAAGGGAAGTTTGGCATTTCATAATAGCCCAGCAGCCCCACCTGAGGTATGAAGAATGCTTTGAAAACATGCCTGTGATTAATTAATTAACATATTGGCACATAACTAGCTTTATAACCCTCCACCTAATGTTTCGGCTGAGAGCTGCCTGTGCCTGTCACCGACACTGTGTGGACTGATGCCATTATCTTGTAAAGAATAATGCATTTTACGTCTAAGTAAACACAACAATGTAACGTAGATACAGCAGCTTGAATTAAGGATTAATTACAGTGATTCGTAGTGCTTAAAGAGTAGGCAGTTTACAAAGCAAGGAAGCAATTACTTTTAAAGACAGGGGTTTTTTGCTTCAACATTTCTGAGCGGTTGCATCATTCTTACTCCTGACAACAAAGGCAAGATCAGCACAATGGAAAACAGCCTCACCTGTGAGCGTCTCAGCACAGCCCTTAGCATCTATGAGCTCTCCCAAGAGCACTGAAGGCTTGCTCTCCCTACATAAGGCTGGAGATGTCCATGCTCAGTTCCCTGGGTAGGGGGGTTATGGTTGGTGCCCTAACCTGTGCCCAGGGCGAAGCGCCCAGTGGGCACTAACGGCAGGGAGGTGATGGATAATTATCCCAGCAGCCTTACACACCATGTAGCTTTGTGGATGACATGGATTCAGGTAGTCCTGAGATTTAGGCCCTGTGCACTCTTTCCTATCAGTTGAGGACCTCAGCTGTATTGTTTAATTTGTAGAAAAAGGTGTTTCCTCAAAAAGCAGGAGTTGTATTAAAACTTCCTAGAAGGCTTAACTAAATTATTCGGTCAACCAGGGTATTTTTGAATGTTTCTGGTTGTTTAGGTAAGTACAAAACCCACATAACTGTAGAAAATACAATCAAAATACTTAAACACAAATCCTCTTTCCCTCCTTTCAGCTACTAGAACAATTTGTTTGTTGCATATGAGGGTCTTAGGCAAGTACAAAATCAAGGAAACAAGGAAAGAGTTTTGTATTTAGCCCTGAGAGTAAGGTGGTTCATGGGCATCCATACATCTTTGGGAACACATTTCACCATACAGCTACACCTGGCCCCTTTGCTTGTGGCTCCCCCATGTTGGCTGACAGCTTTATTATTGCAAGGTGACTGATAGTGGAGGAGCACTTCATCAAAGGCAGTGCTGCCACATCTTCTACAAGATATCCAGGTAGGATTTTGGGGTTATTTTCCATCGGCTTGGAAGAACAGGGTCAATCCTCAACAGGTGGTTCTATCTGCTAGCAGGATCTGTCACCTCCAAGTCCTTGAAGAGGAATTCATGCAAAGTTGAGAGTAGTTGATCCTTTTCTTTATTTTATAATTTGTGTATGGGTCTTTCCTTTGGTTCGGCTGTAGACAGCAAGCCTCCTGAAAGACTAGGAAGTGCTAAAAAGTTGGAGGTGGTTTGTGAATGTCACATGAATCAGTGGAAAGCTCATCTGTATTTAGTTTTCTAGGTTAAATCACGGAAAAAAGTAGAAAGTAGCACAAGATTCTCTTCTGGAAATTGTGGGAAATCTAGACCTTGTAATCACATTCATCAAAGGTTCGCTCTTCTAGTGATGAGTGAGATGCAAGATGAACATCAAAACTGGATTAGTGTTCACAAATGAAATCATGAGGTAAAAATTCTGATGGAAAACAAGCAAGTGGGATACAGTTTTGGAAAAAAAAGATCTATAGGAAAACTACTAAGTCTACTACTAAGTCCTAACTACTAAGTGCTAACTACTACGTCCTTTGAGAAAGAACAGCCTTACTGGAAAAGACTGAGTTGACACTGAATGTCAGAATGTTTATAAGCCTGAAAATTCTGCACTGTTGGTACAGAACTAGGATATGCTGATATTTCTCAGATATCTGGAGGTATCTGAGATCTAGATACCTCAATACCAGAATGAGAGCTACAAATTGGAAGGAATTCAGCAAAGTGCAACAGTGGAGATAAAAAAGATACAGAGTCTGACTTAAGTTGGAAGAAGAAAGCTTGAGGGTAAAAGAATAGAAAACAGGTAACTTACAAAATATTTGAAAAATGTGAGCAGCAATGAATTGTACTGTTTAGACTGCTATGCTAAGAAGTAAGAAAAGTGGAAGTATGAATGTTAATCTATCCTACTTATTGTACCACTAAATTAAAAATACATCGAATGCTAAAGAAAGAATTGTGTACTCAGTAGGCTTATCTGGAAGTAGAAATTAGGGACCTGATTTGTTTCAAATCCATTGTTGCTGTGTTTGTTCTCCACTTTTTTTACATCCTAGCATAATTTTTTTCTCGAGAATAACATCATTATAACATGCTGAATTGCTTCCCCAAAATATTTTGCTCTTTCTCTACATAGGGTATATAAAGTAGCCAAGAAAAAAAGAGTAGAATTCTTTCTCTGCTGATTAAGCATTCACATTTTCACTTTTCTCACTTCTCCACAGTTTTTCAAACTGTATATTCTAGGAGGTGCTGTGTTTTCTCTCAGCAACAATTACAGCCCATGTCATGGATGCTGAAGACTCAAGCATGTCCTACACAAGCGAGTCTCAACCCAACAATTCATTGTTGACCATGAGAATAATCCCACACCACTGCAGGTGTGAAGTTTTGCTCATGATTATATGACTGTTGCTAGACTTGAAGGTGCATTTGTAACCAGAGTACTATTATCTTGACAGGAGCATAATTCGCAAGCTAATCAAAAACAGCATTTGTTGTTCAAGGGAAGGAAATAGCCTTTGAAGGCCATTTCCACCCATCGGATTTTATTCCGTAACACTGAAATTCATTTTTCTGAGCACTTGGAGGTTTCACATCCTGCACCTTTCTAATGCACAAACTTCATTCTTTCACAAAGGGATGATGGGTGAGAAAAAGATATCTGACCTAAATTCCAGAATCTGCTTTTCTCACCCTCCCTTAAAATTTTCACAGTCAATGTTATAGCTAGAGTCAAAAAGACACAGCCTGACTCAAAATATCTAGGATGCTTGTATATTTATTACACTCTTCATAACTTATTATCACTGCACAAAAGAGTGAGATTTCAGTAAGAATCACCTACAAAAATGTTACATTTACCATTTAAGATTCTCAGTTAGTTTTCAAAAGGTTAAAGGAAAAAATTGAAGATAAAGAATAAACATGGCTATGCAATATCTATAACACTCAGACCATGCTAACAAGTTGTATAAACTGTTTATATATTTGTATAGAAATCTAGATATAAGGGGAAATTGAAACACAAATGCAGTAGCAGTGTATGCTACCAACCTCCTTCTTGGAAAAAATTACTTACTTATATAAAGATCAGCTTTATTTTTGTCAAATATTTGGATAACAAAGACAGTGAGAAATCCCAGTCTCAATTACTCTTCTTCCACTTGGCTTCCCTTGACAAAAGTTAACCTAATACTGTTACACTACCTGTTAATCACAGTTTAAATCCTGCATAAACTTGCTTTATGAAATGTTGTGGTTCTTAGTTGAGAAAAAAAATACTTTTGAAACCAAGAGGAATGCTGACACATCCGATTTGCAAACTGCAGTCCTACAGTTATATGTAGTATAGTACAAATATACTACATATAGTACTACATACCACATATGTAGTATAGTTGTTTGTTTCTATATCAAACCAGAAGTACAAAATAGTCCAAATTCTAAATTAGGAGCCTTGATTTAGAAAGAATGGTCTCCCAAAAGAGGTAAAGGCTGAAGGACTGGCTTATTATTTTCAACCCTTCAGATTGTTATATGATTTCAGCTGTGAGTGCCAACACATTTTCTCAGTTGTTTGGTGACTGAAGCAGGTGTGGGTTTGATGATTTCTGCTGGACAGATGGCTACAGCCAGGAAACACTCCTGCAGCTGGCCGTGACTTGTGCATTTGTTCAGGAGCAGAGAGGCCATCTGCAAAGCCACTCCATTCTCTCCTGAGTGCATGTTAGTGTCCCCTTCACTGGCTCTGCCCAGGCTCAATTTCTCCCATGGCAAACTTCACTGGAGGCTATGGCAAGGCTTGCACTGATTTCACACTTCATGACTGCATTACACCCTAGCTTCAGAGATAAAATTATCAACCTTATGTTTTCCATCACATCACCATCATTAAAAAGGAAAGATGGATATTAAATTTAGGGCCATATGAACAAAGCTCCAGATGGGGTATGATCCTGTGCAGACATCTTTCTCAGCATCTCATCCTTCTAGTGTTACAGGGACACCCAGAACTTTGAGGCTGAGAATATTTTGGCAGCATAAAAAGCCTGATTTATACACAGCCAGCACTAATAGGACTGACCTGTTGAGCTGTCCATGTCTTACCAGGAGAAGTATTAATCAATTACTGTAGGGTGTTAACCCCATAGCAAGGAAATCCATTGCCGTTACTCCACACACACCAAGGCAGGTAAGACATTGCTGACATGGGATTCTGTTCCATCCAATGATGTGACCTTTGTAAAAGAGAGAGAGCCCATTAGGAATTAATGTACTGCACACAGAAATGTCTGCTTGCATTCCTCTTTCACAGACATGTGTTTGGCGCCTGGGGTATTAACTTTCAGACTTTGTTTCTTTTTACTGTATATTCGTCTGCGTACTGTTGCCTACAAATGGGGTGCAGTAGAAAAACAAGCTGTGTTGCCTTTGCCCTTTCCCATTTCTCTTGGATGCACAGGTCATTCGTTCATAAGATCATAAGTGACCTTAATAATTTTGTATATGAGGTACCATAATCTAATTAGAGTTTATGTTCAGTTTTGGTCAGAACTATAACCCATATTAAGTTTCTATTTATAAGTAACAGGAGATTTTTTTTTTAATACTGCAGTAGCAATAAAACAAACAGCATAATAATGAGGTGTCTCTGGAAAATGAGATGAAAATAACAAATGTTTAGACAAAAAATAAGGAAATTATTGTTGTTTAATAAATATACAATTGGTTCCAAAAATATTAAATCCTTATCTCATTCAGAGGTATATTATATATTATTTTGATTATGCATCTTGCATAAATTAAAAACAACTCTCATTTTGCAGACACAAACATGTAAAATATTTTGAGAAAACTCTTAGTCACAAACATCCAAAAGATAGTTTTAATCATAATTCAAGGAAATCAATCTGAGCATTGAACCATACAATTTATGCTCTGAAAATTATTCATAAAACATAAATTACTAAATTTCTTCAGAACTACTGTATCTCTCATTTCATACATGAACATACCCGTAAGTTCAATCCACTAATGTTTTTAACATAGCTGAGAATATGTTTTGATTCTACATCTTTCTCTATGTTACAGTGTATTTTTGTAGTTATACTCCTTTATTACTATTTTGCAAGAATAAACATGCAGCTTTCTATTTCGACACTAGCAGATTACAATACTCAAGGCAGACATTAACAACTAAGTAACTTGAAATATATATATATATATATATGTATTTCAACATTTCAACTTGTTTGAAAAACAATAACTACTACCTAGGCATAATGCATATTATACATAGTCTTTCAATATAAGCCCAAAAAATAATTTCAATAGCATGATGGAAATGCTTACACATTATCAAATAAAGGAAGTTTGAAAGACCACTTATGTGAATACACTGCAGAAAAGAGTAAATGGTAGAAGAACACTTGGAGCAAAAGTCATTTTGTCATCTTTTAACATGACTATGACTGTGTGTCCACATATGCACAGCGACTCAGTGCACAAAAGCTGAGATTAAAAGCTCCTGTGCATGAATACATGTGGACAATGATGTTAACACTAGTCACTCAAAAAAAGGATAAAGAGGCCATGGCTGAAGAAAGGATGAGAATTTTGTTAGCACCATTATTCTCATGTATTCAATAGCACCAGACCTTGTAAGGCTTTGAGAGCAAAATTCCTTATTCTGTATGGATGGTCAAGAAAGACTCACATAGACTGTAATAAACATGTACTTTCACACATCTAAAGTGTTAAATTATCTTACTGAAATGGATATTACTGGAGATTATGTATTTTGGAAAAAACAAACATATAAATTGATTTTCCTATACATGAAACACAAATAGTTTAATTTTTATTATTATTATTATGTTTTGCTCATTGTTTAAAGTTCCTTCTAGGTACCTCTGGATTTCTGCCTTAAGCTCCCCTACTGGGAATTTCACTATGAGATTTTAAACAAAACAAAACAAAATAAAACTTTCGTTGGTGAATTTTCACCTGTCTCCCTGGCACTAGAATATATTAGTAGGCACTGATAACTAATTTCCATGAACCAGAGTAGCACCTGTTATTTTGCTCACAGAAAGGAATATCGATCTGCAGCTAATTTAGTGATGTTTTTATTTCATATTCAACAACAGTTCTACTAATTTCAAACAACTGTACAAAACAGGGTGGTGGTGTTGTATAGGTAATAGTGCATTCATTAAAAAAAACCCCTTATCTGAACACTCTTATTCACAACTCATTATACTTGCAAACTGAAATAAACAAATTCAGATACAAACTCTCACGTCCTTACCTTCTTAGTTTACTCCAATGAGAAATGAATTTTAGCCCCTGTTCCTTTGCACACACAGAAGGAAAAGCTCCAATGTGAGGTTATACACCTCAAATTGTCTCCCTGCCATCATCATTGCCACTCTCACTCTGGACTCAGCTGGGCAGAGAAGCAACACACCAGTAAAGGAGCACAGTATCCTTCCAAATGTACCAGAGCCTCCCAGGAGAAATGAGCTACATTTCCAGGCTACATTAATGCACTTCATTACACAGATCTAAAGACGAGTTCCATCTGAAAAGTTCCCTCTGACAAGCACCACACAGGACCTCAGTGGCACAGGGACCAGCACCCACACAGCTCCAGCTTCTATGGCATCCCTGAGGTGCAGTTAGAGTGATTTGCTCTGTCTAGGACAGCTGTGGAACATGAAACCATTAAATCATTAATCACATTAAACCATTACCTCTCCTCTTCTGGAAAAGATGAAGGTGAATTTCCTTCTCTCCATCTCTGCCTTGCTTTTACCTAAAACAATAGGTGAACAAACCCCCAAACCAAGAAAATCTGACACATCCCTCTACTAAAATCACAATTTTACCCTAATTACTTCATAGTTACGTTACAGATACTTGACCAGAAAGTCACCTTGCTTGCACTTGATAACAGTGAGTAGGAATGTCACAACACACACATGAAACTTGTGTTAGCTATGGGTATAAATCCCAACCTTAGTGTTCTATTAACATATTTCTAAACCGAGTACCTCTATTCTAGTTGATTTCCAGTTTTAATCACCTAGGTTTTAAATCAGCTGTCCCCAAGAAAGGTTGTGACTGTTCATTTACTCCCTCTTAAATGAAAACTAGACAGCCCTTGCTCTTCACAGACAAATAATATGACTGATCCATTATTTTGTAAAACTGTTCTGTGAAAGCAACGGGATTTGGACATGGTTAGAGGGAAAATGAAATCACTGAAAGAAACATTCTAAGCAGCTCCCTGAACCATCAACTTGTTCCTCTGTGCTCCCTACAAGTTTTCTTCCCAGAAGAACAGTAGAAAGCATAAGAGAGGGAGAGGGAGAAAGGAAGAGAGGGAGGTTAGTTTGGTGGCCAGTTATGATACTGGGACTCCAGGCAGCAGGTGTCAGGTGTCACTTCTGGGCTCTGTCAGAGACTTTCTGAGTAATCTTGGCTTAGACAATTGTAAATCCCTCTGCTCCCCAAGTCCGTTAATTACACAGGTATAACAGTAATGCACCTCTGTGAACCCAGAGAGATAGTTTTTAGTGAAACAGCTATTTCCTAGTAAGTCCACATCAAGCGCCTAGGATATTGCTGACCTCTTACACAGGTTGCCAGTGCTGCAGGATGTTGATAATGATGATGACAATGCAATTGCTGCTCAACAACTCTCTGTGCAATATTATCAACATCTTATGGAGATCAAGTTAACCTTGTGCACTTATTCAGTCCCAGATAAATCCTAGGATTCTGTCTTTCCTGCCCTCTAATCCTATATGCACCTAAGCCTTTGTCAGCAGAGTTCTTCAGTATGCTATCACCTGCACGTGATCCAAAGTCACCATGAACTGCTCTGTGACCCATGGCCTCTGATCCCTGCAGTGCCACTGGGCACACTTCCTAGTGCTGTGTGCCACATGCACACACTCCCCACTACAGGAGTAAGTAATGGAGGAAGTACTGCAGCAGATGTTTCACTTGGAGGAGGAGTCCTGTTACGCAATAGCTTAGCAATTGCAGATGATAAGGAAAACCTGCTCCCAGATCCCAAGCAAACACAAACCCACGTCTGCTATCTCTCAGAGATGGCCTGAAGCAGGAGGCAAAGCCATGCTGCACTAAGGGTGCCCCTGAAGCAGTTACACTGCATATGGCTGAAGTGATGATCCTGTAATTTGAGTGTGAGAGCGAGCCTGTGTGAGTCTCCAGTCACATACTGGGTCATATACTGGCCAGGAAAGCAGGACACCTGAGCTTCCAAACCTGCTCCAAGTGCAGTAATGTGTAAACACTTTTGTGTTATCCATCATACTCAGGTAGAAAAGTAAATCTCAAATACTCACATATACTCACACTGATGCGTGTACATAAATGTCCTAAGAAAAATTAGACACTACATATCATTTTTGTCTAATCAGGCTAATAACACTAAGGAAGACTTCTACCTGGAGGAAGGCTGCACCTACAATCTAGAGATATCTCCAAAGCTGAATAAAGAAATGGGGCTCTAAACAAAATAAGAAAAAAAAAAAGAAAGAAAGAAAAAAAATAATAATAAAGTGGTAAAGAACAAGGACAGGTGGTCAGAAGTCTGAAATGGCTCCAAATAAAGAAATTATCAAATGACTCAGGACTCTAGTCAGAGAAAGAGATGACTGAGGAATGTGCCAGAAATGTGCAAAATCACAAGAGTCATGGAGGGGGTAGTCTGGCAAATTTGTACTGCATCTACCAATTCAAAAGTGAGCACTATCAAATGAAGGTCCAAATAAGAATTCAAACTGAACTAAAAGGTGTAGTTCTCATTAAGGGGGTGGAATTCCTTGCAAAGGAAATCAAAGATGCTAAAAGTTGATATGGACTTAAGTGGAAACCAAACCACCTCTTCATAAATTTTTCCTAAATTAAGGCATTCACTTGAGTTTACTGGTAGTTTGGAGGTAGAAATATCTAATTCAGGATAAAGAACAAAAACAATCCTTGGTGGTAGAAATATTTTTAATTCAGGATAAAGAACAATCTCCCACATCACAAATTTTAAAGTCAAATTCCCTGGATCTGGGGAAGTTGCAGGTGTCAGACTACTTGAAGTGCTAGTAACAAGGCTCCCTCTCAAAAACCACCTTCAGGATCAGAACACCTCCCTGCCAGATAAGTATCACAGACACCATACCGGGTTGTGTGAATCCTTGCCCTGACCTAGCACAGCCATTCTTGTGTTCACCCAGCCAGCCCTATGGTATCTCTGTAGATTATCAGAGTCTACTGACATTGACTATTCACATCAGCTTGTTTCGCTGTCTGACTCCACACACGCCCTGCTTTGGCACCCACTTGTCAGGCATTACTTACCCAGAGGACACATGGCAGCTGCAGGTTTGAGTGCCACCAGCCTTTTGAGGGTAGCACTTAGAGACAGCTCCACTGTGCTCAGAAGCAGTCCAAGGTCTGAAAAATGGACACAGTTCATCTGTTCAGGTACTAAGCTGAGAGTCTGGACATGACATCAGGTGGAAACTGGCATTGCTAAGGAGCAAGCCAAAAAGCTCTGTTGGAAGGGGATTATTACTTACCAGTAATTATTACTTAGCAATTTTATTACAAGGAATACCATAAAGATCATCCTCTCTGGAGCTTAGACACAATAAATCCTTCCAATGGACAAAAATTCAGATCCTAAAAGGCAAATGAGCCTGGAACAAGACATAGCTACTGAAATAAACATTCGTAGTAATATTCAACTGCACATGATCTTGTACCTTTGAAAGTTACCCAGGTTTTATAACCTCTCTTCTTAGCTAACGTCTATCTAGATTGCACAGGAACTGTCAATGGGTATTTTTGATCTTGTCCTTAACACAAACATGTCTTGAAAGGAGAATCTGTTAGCTAAATAGAAAAAGTAATGAAAACTTAATTAAAGTTCATTAACTTCATTGGGTGTCCTACTCTGGGAATACATGAACCTTATGGATTTTGAGGTTTTGTGAACCTAAGGGATTTTTAAATTCCCTGAGCACTTACAAAATGAATTTAATTTCTTTTTACTCTGTCATTTAAACTCATAGTTTATGCTATTTCATTTAAGGATAATTCAATTTTTTTAAAACCACGAAAAATGTTTTTCTAGCTACAGACAATCATGTGCAATGTATTAAGGACAGAACAGCCTCCAAGTCCAAGGTTTGGCACAGGCTCAGTCCTAAACAGACATAACTACAAAACTTGGGATTTTTTTTCTCTGCTGATTTCCCAGTGTGTCTCTTTTTCTCACTGTCAGCTCTCTGATTCTTTTCTCACATTGTTTTTCATCATGTATACTTGTATTGTCTCTTTTTGATAGTCATGCTTAAAGATATAAGCAAAATGTGCTCCCAGTAATGCTGAAATCAACATCAAGATTTTAATGAACAATATTTCAGCAGGTTTGAAATCTGTCAGAATGACTTAGCCCATGTCTAATAAGAACAAGATGTCCATGGATTATTTCCAGCACCCTCTCTCGTAAGTTTATGACTTCTGATTCAGAAGCACAGCATTTTGAATAATACCAGGCCAAACCTTCAAACAGTATTCACACAAATTAAAATTTAAATTTGTTTGAGTGTCATCATGCTCCCATTTGCATTCATTTACCATTAATATACAAATATGTGCAATGATGACAGAAGTGATCAGGCTAAAAAGCTAATTTTAACTAAATACATAAGCAATTCAATAGTTGTGAAGAACCTAGATATCAGAACATTTTCTTAGAAATTTGAGATGGCTGTAAACAGTTTATGGGGATTTCTTTAAGAAAAAAAATCAAAAATCAACATAGGTGCATATTGTAAAACATTCAGCACAAATACTGAGCATTCTCCTAATCAGAAACACAGTTGAAACACTGGCTCATTCAGCTGCTCTGAAGTAACAGCCCAACCTCCAGGGCCACCAATCACCAGCAGCAGGAGGAACTTTAAACCCAGCTTGTGTTATGTGGCACATCATCAGTAATGGCACATGCTTCAAATCTTACCCCTCCTCATACAAAAGCATCTCGAAATCTAAGATGTTTATTTGATATTTTTCATTCCAGGACATTGGAATAACATCATAATGTCTGTGTGAAAGATGGATCAAGAGTCTCCATTTTTTAACTGGCTTCCTTCCTTAGAGACAAGTAATTTAAAGTCCATCAGCATCTTCCAAGTTGAAGAAAAGAAAACTTGAACACTTATAAAGCAAGGTAACTTCCAAAGCATAGTAAATGTGCTATTGGAGGCATAAATATCACCAAAGACACTTTTTACAGAAAGAGTAAAAAGAAGGTGCATTCTCATATCAGCAAACACTGTGCACCCAAGCCTGGTATGCACAGAGGATGCAGTTTATTCATTCTTTCTTGTGTCACAAAATGTAGAGTAGTTCACAGGCTGCAGTGATTCAAATTTCCATATTTTGAAAGACTGCAACTGCTTCTCTAGATTGTAAAATAAAATCTTTTCCTGTGCCCCAATGCAGAGCATCCCAATGCAGACCAGCAGATGATCAGAAGCATGTTAATGCTGGCCACTCTGCACTGGTTTAAACATTCAGAGGAAAAAAAATTAAAATTAGTAAGGTTTGTACTGATTTTTAGCACACTTTATTTTAGTCTTGTGTACATCTAGAAGCATTTTTGTTGCATCAAAACAACATGCAGAAACCATATAAGTAGATTTTGGATCAGAATTTACTTTCTGTTGCATTTTTAAGGAAAAGTCCAGCAGTATAGGTAAACCTATTCTCAGCTTTCAGTCTTTTAAATTGTAGTGATAATCTCTCTGTTACTGACAGCAGTGTTAGCATTTGCCTGTTACTGTGGTTGCCTGGAAGTCCTTGGCAGAAATCAGGATTCTGCCGGTCCAGATGCTGCAAACAGGATGCCATGAAGAAAATCACTATTAACTGTGATTATTATAGTCAGCTGTAACCAGAACCACTGCTTAAAGGAAAATTTTGGAAAATCTTTTACCCACAGTCAAACTAGCTGCTCTGGCCACTTCTGTGGTAATTGCTTAGCCTGTATTTTTGAAACCCTTAGTTCCTAACTCTGGCTTTAAACTGGAGCCTCTCTTCCTGTTAAAATCCCAAGACACAGAATCAACAGAAACAATGAAGGAGAAGAGGATATTATTCTCCTTCATGAAGTACTAACTGAACACAGAATATGGGTAGAGGCTGCAGTAAAATATAAGCAAACCACAATTTTATATATTGCAGGCAGTAAATCGTCTACATCTCAAAAATAATTTCTTTTCCTCTAGAAGCAGGAGGCTGTAAGTGCAAATAAATGCTAAAACTACTATGAACAAAACAGGAAGAACTAGGGGAAAAAATAATGCAATAGTTTGTCTCTTAAATAGCTAAAGACCATCTTACATTGGTGTACTTGCATAACTTCAAGCCCCCTTATTATTAAGAAATGAATGTAGATTATTTCCTTTACAAATATGACAGCCAGACTATTTCTGTATTGCTACATAAAAGGTCCCTCTCCTTTACAAAATGCCATGACTCCAGTTAGCAAACAATAGAGTTTCATTAAATCGTTACCCAACCTCACATGCAAAGCAATAAAACTTGTGATAAATTGCTCTTGCTCTATAAAGTCTCCCACAAATAAATGTCTTTCGACAATAAAGAATCATTATCCCCCATCCTCTCCACTGAATTTCTGTTAGTTCTGCAGTATTTCTGTGCTACAATGAATCTACAGCAAAGACTTGAGGTGAAGGCACATAGTTCACAAAATATGAAACAAAACGCTTACATTGTAAATTCCTCTGTACCCGCAGTTACAAGAGACATGTAGCTGCTTGCTGCTCTGCAGTAGGGGAACCTACAACACACATGCAAGATAATGAAAATAACCAAAACATGAAACATTTTAACAACTCTATACTGCAAGTTGCTGAGGCACCACCAGTGATTTTCGTTGGAATATTTGAGTTTAAAAATAAGAACGTGCTTGAGAGCTTTCCTGAGTGAAAGCCACGGAATTCAACTTCTCGCAGCATTTGAATTTCTCCTCGTTTAAAAGCACAGAGATGATCATGACACTTTCCTCAGCTTCTTTGAATAGCTGGTGCATTCTAGATCTAAGCAAGTTAGAACAACATGCTTTTCTTTTCGCTTAAAACTCTGCAATATTTTACCTGTGTGCCTAAATACTTTAAAGAAAAGTATCTCTAACCTGAAAAGAATTCATTGTCATATTATTATATTCCATTAAAGGGGGTATCTAAGTATGTGATTTACCATGTGCTTTATCTGATTGCATTTGCACTCCCTTGACTTTTTAATCAAAAGGGGAAATAGATTAATCTATGGTGACACAATTCCCAACTCTGACTTACTTTCTAGAATCCATAATGAACTTTTTGTACCTAGGTTTTACAACTATTGTGGCTCATATTCCTGGCACAGAGATGTCATCATGTTTACAAACCCATGTTTTCTTTCTCTTGCCCCAGCTTCCGTTCTGGCTGTAGCAGAACAGTTTAATCTTAGACTTTCCCAATACTTCCTGTGTTAAATCGGTGCTGCTGAGAACTCTTTGCTGATCTCTTAACCTCTAGCATTCATGTTTCCTACATATTGCATAGTCATTATTAAAATCAGATATTTTCTTGGAAATATTTTAAGAAGGTTGAAAGTATTTTGGACTCTTGCCTGTTAGTAATCTTCCTACACAGAATGCTAGAAATCAGTGTTTGGCCAGTTGAACTATGATTATTGCTCGTATTATAGGTGATCTCTAATGTTCTCATTCTCAAATTACTGGAATTCTGTTGCAGCAGGAGCTTCACAAATACAGGAAGAGACAGTACAAAAGAACTCACTGTTGCCCAGATTATACAGGTTTTAAAATTTTACCTGAAATGACATGACTTTCACCAATGAACAAAGCTGCAGTGGTCCCCACGCTCTTAGCCAGGTCAAAACAGCTGTTTTATAAGAGCAATTTTTTACAGATGCTAAAATGTTAATTCAATGCTTTCCTTCTTATACTTCTAAGTAGAAAATTTCAAATGCGAGGGACCACAATAATTCATTTTAATACATCATACACAGTGTTCTTTGGATCTGAAAGTCAAAAACAAAATTTGGATGCTCATGTTTTGTCATGCTGGAAAGCATAATAAATGTGCATATTTTCAGATCATTTGTCTTTGAAAAGTTGAAAAAAAAAAGTCCTACCTGTACTGTCATCTTCAGCATTCCAAACAATTTCCAGAATATTTTAACAAATTTGGATGCTCATGTTTTGTCATGCTGGAAAGCATAATAAATGTGCATATTTTCAGATCATTTGTCTTTGAAAAGTTGAAAAAAAAAGTCCTACCTGTACCGTCATCTTCAGCATTCCAAACAATTTCTAGAATATTTTAATATATTTATTCTACAGTAATTTTAGACATTTTGTCTCAATGGTAGTATCACTTGTCACTGGCTTCCACAGCAAAACCAGTTTAAGAGCCCTGGGTCTCTCCTCTCTCACCACACCAGTTTGCTGCCCCCAGAGCCATCCTCAGGGAGCTGTTAGTGAGGCTCCTCAAGGAGGTGAATTGCAGAAAGGGTCTAGGTCAGGAGAAAGCCTGGAGAGGGTAATACATTGTGGTATAGGGGCAGGAAGGAGAGATGAGCAGGTGTGCAAGAAGGCAGGATTCCTTGAACTGGCATTATCTTCCTAGCACAGGCTGACGTCCTGAGAAATACTCTCCAGTGGCTGGGGAGCAGCTGTGCAGAGGAGTGCAAAAGTGCTCCAAGTTGGTATAAAACCTTCAGTGAAGGTGAGAAGTCACCATGGTTCTAGCAGTAGCTGTGACTCCAAAGACAAGTTAATCACAGGCATTAAAATGGGTTACAAATTAGTCCCCCCACACCCCAAAGCCTAAAAATTACAGCTAAAAAACCCTGCTTTTCTTGGGAATGTTTGTTCCTTTAGATGTTTTGCTGCTGCCATTTTGCTGATGCTGCTGTCACCTCACACTTTTTTCTTAACTGAAAAATGCACTGAAGGTGAGGCTAGATTAAAAAAAAAAAAACCAGCCTGTCAGAAAAACTTCTCTGTCTGTGGCCCTTTCAGAGTCAGTGGTGCCCCATCCAGCCTTCCCCAAGCTGCTCCTTCAGGCCTCCATCCCAGGTGAGGTGCCACTGGTGCATAGTCTCCTCTAACCCAGTTCTGTCAAGTTTGATTCAGGGGTTATTTTTCCTTTGTTTTTTAATCTCCCACTAGGAAGTATTTAAAGTCACTCAAATCATTTTGACAGAATATGTTAGTGAGTAACCAGACATTCAGTTCTGATGGAGACTGGAGCTTGGTAGATGGATATTGACAGCTAGAATAAAGTTGCAGGCAGGTAAAAAAAAAAGCCTGTGTAAGTTAGTCCTTTCACCCCATTAGCAGAAGCCATAAATATGTGGGCTAGTCTCGTATGGTTTAACAAAGCCAGGCCTAACCCTTCAGTTGCTACTAACTCATGCTTTTCAGTCAGTAAACAGCACCTGGTACTCAGGAACAAGCAAAAAAGAAGGTTCCAGTCCAAACATTATCTGGGTTTTGGGGTAAAAGATGGACGAGTAACAGAAAAAAGAAGTCTGAACTTTCATTTACACATCACAAAGTGGAAAAAAAAATTATGAAAATATTAATTTAAGTTTCAGCTTTTCATTTCAAGTAACAATACTGCTTGAAATGCAAAATACCAGCTCTGAATGAGAGTTGCAAAAATATGAGGCAAGTTAGTCTCTTAGGTCACACATTTCCTAACTTTAATAAACCATGAAGAGACCACTGCCTTATCTTATTGTCTTGGATTTCTCAATTTCCTTTTTGCATCAAATATGCTTCTGTTGTGGTCATATGCCATTGATTTGGTAACTACATTTGCTCTCTTTCAAACTAGTCTTGTATTGAGCAAACCTTGAGTTAAATTCAGGTCAATCCATTCAAACTGTGCCTGTGCGAGTATTCAGTATTTTTATGCCCAAAATCATATATTAATTATTCTAATGTTTGAGATACTAGTGGATGATTCTGGTTTTATTATGCTGATATAATGCAGTGCCACTCAGTCATGAAAAATATTAACATAAAGCAAAACAATGCTTTATATCAGGCTGTGTTGTTTTTGTTCACTGAGTAACACAGCAGCAGGAATCAGCCTCTATGAATCAGTTATATCTTAAGGGAAAATTACGTGTCTGACACATCATTTTTTAAGGAAATTTTTCCATGCCTTACCCCCTTTCAAAGGAAATACAGGGCTATACTTTAGAAACCATGTAATACGTAGCAGGTGTGGTATTTGGTAACTTTACTTCCATTAAATGAGCAAGTACTTTTAAAGAGCCCTTGCAAAAATCTGAGTTTAGTCTCAGGAATCCTGTCATGCCATGCCTATAACAAAGGAGTTAAGTATAAGTGGGCATTATTTTTGCAGCTAATTTCAAGGCTGATGAGAGCAAAACATATTAAAATGTTTCCTTGTGGATCTCAACTGTTTCATATGCTGAGCTGAATGACAGAAAGGGTAAGGGCACATACAGCTCAAAATATTTATTTTCTTGTAACTGGCCTTGGAAAAGAGTGCAATAAAATTGTTAGCAAGAACAGCAAATTCATCTTTATCATGAGTTTGGATAAAGAAAGACTTTACAGGAAACTCTAAGAAAGAAAGGCCATTTTCACAGGAAAATATGTTGTCAAAAGGCCATTCTTGTATAGTATCTATTTATTAGAAGTTATTGGAAAAAACAACTGTAACAGAAATGTAGTTTAAAACACATGAAATTCAAAAAAACTACTCTGAAGCTGAAATATATCTGGTGGCTTATTTTCATGGAGAGGCAGTGATGAAAGCAAAAAAACCCTCATCAATATTTTTTGAGAAAAATACAATTTCGTAATGAAACATGCCATTTATGTCATTTAAGTGAGGGGGGAAATTAAACCTATGTTTTCAAAAGTAAAAATTAACAAGATTTTCCCTAAACAAGAAAACTTAAACATCATTATTTACTCTGAGCACAACAGCTCTAGTTTCTGAATATTTGTCCCAACCATACTTCTACTTTCTGCTCACATTTAAAATTTTCTTCCCCCCACTTAAGAATGCCTTTTTTTCTTTTTTTAGAGAAAGTAGGCTGAACTCAATTTAATTTTTCACTAAACAGTTTAAATTATAAGTTGTTTTTTTTTTTAAGTTCCAGTATGATTATATAGAGGTGATTTCTACATCCAGAAGCATAAAGATGGAGGGACCAGAGTATAACTCTCCTGGTTCTCTGGAAGAGCCAATGATGCTTCAGGCTATAGTCATTTTGGCTTTGGGCTTTATGGGCACCATCATCAGCACTGTTGCTGAAGAGACTCAGACCTCCCCAGATCTGGAATGGTTTGATACAATTTCCCTTGAGCTCACTCAAGTCATAGCCCATCAGTGGAACAACCACCTGTCCACACCACACCTGTCCTGTGAGCTGCAACAGTGGAGAGTCACTGACCAGGACATTCCATACCATTACATCTCACCTTACTTGTCCCAGATATGGCACTTTTAATGTTTCCATTAGTGGTTTGCCCAATGGAATTAATAGCACTCATGTCAGGTTTGCAAAGGATACAGTGCTTGGAAAAGCTGTGAGACCTATGCAGACCATAGGATTGGAGTTCAGAAGGATGAACTGAAGAATTTGAGAGGATGCATTATCAAAATAAGATGTATGTGGTCATTAACCAAATGGAATGTGTTTCACTATGGACAAATCCAAAGCATAGCACTTGGGAATAACTGACTGAACAAATATAAGATGGGGATGAATGGACAGCAATTCTAGAAATGGAATCAGAGATGGCAATGGGTCAGAAAAGAACATGTGCCAGCAATGTCACAAGGTTACAAGAAAAGTAAATATCATCCTCAGAAAGGGCCACTAGAAATACTTAGTACTCCATCTGAGCAATCTTCAGTCTGAAGCATTATTTCCAGGTATGCCAGGAATTAAATGGTGAGAGAACAGAAGAAAACAGGGAGAGCTCCCTGAGCCTGGGAAACATTGAAAGGACCAGGCTCTTTACCACCTACAAATGAGAAGACTGTGGAGAGACATGATAATGGTCTCAGATGTGTAAAAGGTGACTGCAGAGAGACCGAACAGTAGTGGACTTAAATTACAACAAAGGGAGAACCAGATTAATCTCTGCCAAGAATGATTTAGTCATCCATGTCCTGAGAACAGAGGATGAACTAGATGTCTTTTAAGAGCTACTTTGTTTTCTATGACTCCTTTAATGTAACCTTCAATAAAACCTTTTAATTGCTCCAGAAGCAAAATACAAACATTCACGCACATTTGGAACCTTCTTGTTCAGTGTATGTTTAAGTTAACCTAATACTCTCCAACTGAAAATTAATACCTCTAAATTTTAAAAAAAAGGGAAACATCTCTACACCAACTGTGAGAAAAGGTAGAAAACAGACATATGACTTCTTAGGAAGAATAATGTTTTTCTAAAAAAATTTTTTAAAACTTAAAAGAAAATGAAGAGAGGAAACAGTAACAAGATGATTGTTCACAGCATTCACCACAGTTAATGCCTAACAGCTGTATATGAATACTATGGTAAAGACCTATAAGAACTTGCCTCATGACAAAATGAATCAACAAATTTTAGCAAAAGTAACTATTTCTTCCACAGACAAAACATTTTAGGACAAACTATTTACCTCATTCTTCAAAGTAACATTTTTTCCTTCTGAAGAATTTTAGCTACAGTGTTAGAACAAATTAATTATTATAACTATTTTACTACCACCCACCAAAGGAAGGAGACTAGATCCTTAGGCTTTCAATTAACCAGAAGCTGCTCTTTGGACTCCAGACTCAGTGTTCCCCTTTTTTTTTTTTTTTTTTTTTTTTTAATTAATCTAAAAAAAATTCTAACCATTTTAACTTAATTATGTCTTTACATGGGAAAATATTTCCTGGTAGTGTCAAAGTTGGCAGAAGAAAAGTTAAAGCTTGTGTCAAACACTTCTTCTGGTCAGAAAAAATATGTGCGTCACTGATTTCATTCATGCACAGGAAGACACAATCAGGCTTTTTAATTCAGAGGAAGGATTGCACAGATAGCTTGGAATAAAATCTGTGATCAGCTACAGGCAATAAGAGTCCATTAACAGAAAATAAGCCTCAGCATGGATTCTGCCTTGCACCACTTGCACGGTAGCATTCGATGTCAGTCAGGATCTGCACCCCATTTACACAACTGTTATCTTATGACAGAACCACCCCTGAAGAGTATGGCAAGCTTTGCAACTGTGCAGGACAAAGTTTACAACATGATTTTGATAAACATTCAAGCTGGGCTTTAAAACAAAAGTCTGTAAGACATACACAGTGGCAAATATGTTTGAGAGTCAGGTGGAAAGATGGAAGGAAGGACCCCCAAAATGCAGTTAATGGAGTTAGAATTTAGGATTTTGCATGTGCAAAAAAAAAAGGAAAAAAAAAAGACTAACTGGTTGACCAAGCTCCTGTGTAACTTGAAGCACACAAATAAATTTTAAATTTCACTGTAACTATTTACTACATCTGAAATATAGAACATCTTCTTCAATAATATACTATCATAAAGATCAGAAGCAGTACAGGAAGACCAAAGGTTAGTTATTTAATGTTTAATTTCCATTCAAAATAGGAGATTTATAAAATTAAAATGAGAAAGACAAGAATATCACTTACTGCTCACATATTTTTTTATTTATAGGCCAGGAGAACAGTGAAATACTACACTTAAGAATGCATATGTCATTATGAAAGCCTATCTGAGCCTATCTCAGGAAACTATTTGCCTGTATATTTAGGCACAGTATTAACACTATCTGATTGTATAAATTAATGAAAATTATTAGAAAAAAAGAATTCAAAATTTGAGAGTTCTTACCCTCTATCTTTTAAACTTGCCTGGCATAAGCAACACTTGTTCACTTGCCAGAAGAAAATGAAGAGCTTTGTTAGTCTTCACTGTCTTGCAGCTTCAGTAGTTTTAAAGAAGGTAATATTTGTATTTAAGTATTTAAACAGAAAGATAAGTTTAGAATGTTTTACCCAGCACTGGGCATGAGAAAACATGAACCTGGGTCCTGATCCTCATATCTACATGCCTGTGAGGAACCTGCTGGCTCCACAGATTGTCAGGATGTACATGCCCCACTGAATGAAGTCAAACCATAAAAAAAGTAAAGCAGATCCCATCATCCTTTCTGTCTTCTCCTCTTCCCGTCATTTGCACCCTGAAGACACTGTGTATCTCAGCTCAGCCCTGCTGCAAGAACAGCTACCACTGACCAGATGTTTGTGATCACAAATTTAGGGAAAGATACTCTGCCCAGAGCTGATGTTGATGAAAGACATGTGAACTTTCTTTATGCGTTTCATGCAAAACAGCTTGTGTTGTTCAAAATTGTCCTGGAAAGCTATTGACTTTGTACTGAAGCAAATGAGGAAACTTTCCAGCCAGTTTGGCTGTGGGAGCAGTAACATCCCAGTGCAGCACAACCTTTCCACAGCAAGTTTCTTATCATGACATTAATGTGTGTTTGGAACCTGAGACCTTGCTTGGCTCAGAAGGATCGCAGCTTCAAAGACAGTGGCTAGGAAGAACTGACTGAAGGAAATCCAACTGCCTGCCCACTCAGATTTACACTACCAATTATATTATCTGTTCAGCATTCCTGTGTGCCTAGCTTCCACATGATTATCCACAGATAGATAAAGGCCTAAATTAGTCATACAAGTTCTGATAAAGTTTAAAAGAATCACAGATTGGTTACTGCAGCTGCATACATTTTATAGGCACATAAAAACAAGAATATTAGTATCTTCCACCACTGGAATATTTTTTAATAATTATATTATATAATACAGCAGTGATCATCTACATATGAGAGTGTTTATTTGTTTATCTATTTGTGTGTACATAACCATGAAACCTGATAAGACAATATTTTAAAGTTCTTCAACCCTATGTGCTTTAAAAATAAAAGTGTTTGCATAGTACTGTTAATCCATTGGAGTAGAATTCTACATCTTTAATTCATTCAATAATAAGGAAAAAAAACTTGAAATAAGGTCTTACCATAAATGTACTGGCATGTTTTTCACTCTACAAACTAATGTAACACCTTACTATTCTTCAATACTTTTAGCTTGTGGATTTATGATCCTTTGGAAAACTAACAGGTATACTTTAATATGTAAAGTCTGTTTCCTCAATGCAGGGGTTTATACGCTCACATAGAAACCTATTAACTGAGGCATTTAAAAATAGAGCAACATAATCTACTACCATATCATCTTCATCATAAGCAGCTGGAGCTTCAGACTTGTTTATTTTTTTTTTCAAATGTAGCACTGAGTAAGAAAATATTTTGTTTACCTGCAAAAGCTTGTAGTGACTCCACAGAGAGCCACACACCTTTCTCTTATTAACTGCAGGGTTTGGGGCCAAATCCTTGGTGAAGGTCTTTGACTATGAGCAACATATTACTATGTAAATACAAAATCCTTACAGCAGCAAAAGGTATCATGAAGTGCCACAAAATTTTGGAAAAAAACATTTATTTTTGCTACATCTACTGAAAGCTGCCATGAAAGATACAGCCACACAGCATGAAACTACCATCTGTGTAGGAGTGAAAAATGTTCGTATATCATGAAGATCAGAAGCTGGGTCTGAGGCTAAGCTTTTGCCAAGCTGGTCAATGAAGTTAAGCACTATCAAGAGACAAGACAGATACATTTTGCCACAAGGAAGGATGAGCTAGAAGCTTATGGGAACCCCAAGACAGGCAGGCAGAGACCCCCAGCAGGGCCAGGGTGATGGCAAGGTCACAGTTCACCAAGAGACCCAGACACAGGGATTGAACTCGGTCCATGGTCCACCCAGGGGGTGCAGGCAGGCGTTCCTGCAGAAGAGCACCAGGGCCAAGGCTGAATATCACGTGAGTTCAAGGTCCAGTCAGGAAACAGGACTGGATGCAAGGCTGTCTAGGCTGTAGTTGAAGGACCTGCCAGGAGGACAGCCAGCAAATCCACACTGCAAGAGACAGAGCTGGACACAGATCCACACACACAATCAATAGTGGGATGCCCAGACATCAGCTTAAACAGGCAGGGTGTGGGTGGGACTCCCAGGGAAGCTGGGCAGGGCAGCTAGAGCCTGTAGAAAACACAGATTTCACCACTCATTTACCTACAGAGGGAGGTTTCTCATTGGAGCCAACTCTCATGCAAAGGGCTGATATCCTGGTACCAGCTCATGGCCAGCACCCAGGTCCTACCTGCCCTGTGCTTTTTCCTCCTCTGCCTTGGAGGGATTTTGCTACAACAGCAAAGGACTGACAGGACAAAGGGGAATGCAGAGGTATGGGCCATTCTGTGCAGCAAAGGCTTTAAGGACCATTGGGAATAATGAGCCCAAATGGGATTTGTGTCAGTCACCGGTAGTCTTACACTCAATGGACCCTCGGTTTTTGGGAAGATGGTGTACAATTATCTTGCACCAGTGGTTGGCAACAAGATTATGCACATGCAGGAGAGAACTCAGCCTAGGGAGTACTGCAGTACAGGGTCCATGACCAGATCTCAATGGAAATTTAGTAAACAAAGTGATGATCTGGTCTCTGGATGAGTTTCTAACCTCTCTGTGACTCCTAATAAGCCTTCTTCCACCTCTCTCCTCACTTTTTTTTTCCAAGCCTTCCTATGGGTTCATTTCAAAACTTTTCACAAAATCAAAAGCAACAGAGCATTTTTTCTGTATCATTAAGGCTTGGCAATGTGCCAATCTGATCTGAGGACTAATGGTCCTGGACCTGATGCAGAATGAAAGTGAAGCAGCAAAGAACAACAGAACAAAACGTTACTTGCCTACATGTAAAGGAACCAGACAGAGAGGGGTAGAAAAGCAACACTGTCAGTTCAGTTAATTTTTTTACATGTTTGTATGATTTTTATACATAGGTGAGTTATTTCAAACATAGGTCAGTTATTATCTCTACACTGATATTGTCCTATAAATCTGTAAGAGGAAAAAAATCTAAATTTTTATACTTTCGGGGATAATTTTAGTCACAATCAGGGTCACCAAGTTTCTATTTGACCTCAAACGGTATTTGTTACATACAATTCCAATAATATTAAAATAAAGAATGTAAAGTTTGGGAGAAAAGTATAAATGATGATTAAGTCCAGTACACTGATATAATGATTAACCTACATTTCTTTCATCCTGTATCATTTTTTATGTTATCTCAACAATTTTGTTTCTCTGTGAGACTTTTCCATTTTAGACTGTTACCAGAAAATCATATCAGATTAGATCATGACCTTGAGGAATTCTGTAAACCAACATGACATTAAAAATAACTTGCAATCAGAACAGAAAGGAAAAAATTGTATATCATAATAGCATTCACTAGCCACAACTGACTCCAAAGTTCCACTAAAACCATGTTTCCCTTTTTAAATATATTACCTATTTTGACATTGATTCATGTATCTACTTAAAAATATTTAACCAATTTAAATTATGTTAAATTTCTAATGAAGGGATTCTATTCCTTCCTGTAGTTTCCTTATTCATTAACAGAAACCAGTATCACCTCCTTAAACTTCTCTGCATGTGCTTACCTGTGCAAGTCTGTATGTGGAATAAAAAGGACACTCTATGATCTAGATTTTCTGTGTTTCTTAATTTGATGCAGTGTCACTAATATATGTTGTTCCACATATGTGCCAATCATGAGTTGAACTAAAAACCCCCATTGTTATGTATTCCATACATGCTAGTTATTTATAGAACCATCTGTATTCTACAATTCTTCAGATAGTTTGCACAATTTATAGTTACTTTTTGATGTCATACCACAAGGAATGTGTAATATCTCTTAGTATGGCATGTCAAAATCCTATGTCAAATTCCAGGGACATTATTTCAACATTCTCCATTGCAAATACAGCAACATGAAATCCATCAAATCTAGTTGTGCAAAAACCTGCACCTGCACAAAATCAGGCACCCGAAGACTATTTTACTATTGAGATGAGTGAGTTTCCCACACAGTGGAGCCTCAGTATCATGGTAACTGAGGCACCTATGGGCTACAATAAAATCCAAATGACCTGAATCACATCATAATCAATCCAAAGAAGGCCTTCAGAAGGATGATGTAATAAGCACTTCCACAGCAAATAAGTGCAGTCACTCTTTCTCTACTTAATGCCAGGACAAAACTTTCTATGGAATACCACAGGAATACAAAAAACCTCAAAAAAATGTGCATTTACATGCCAAGTGACAGTAAAATTGGTATTGGTTAAAAGTAGATTTCTATCTCTGTTAAAAGATTATACCTATACATTTAACAAAAAACGCAAATGAATGGCTAAATGAAATGTGAAGAGCTGTGCTGTTTATGGAATAACTCTGTTCTAACAGCAACATAAACGAACTACTTAAAGGATTTTAAAGGAAGTAATAACTGCAGATATTTCTGTAAATGTAAAGTGGATTCTGCTTGTCATACTCCAGGCATGTACTTAAACATTCAAGGAAAAACCAATTTAAAACATCATATAGCAAGGAGAAATAAATGCATTGAACATATTTATGGTTCCACAACAAAATCTTTCTACATTTTTAAAGAGGAAGACAATATTTACAGCTCCTTGTAATTTATTTTGGACTCACAAACTATTCAATACATTTTGTACATTGGTATTATAAATTGTAGATTATTTAGGCTTAGACTTAATTACTCTAGTTAGGTACATATCTTTCCAAACTCAGGAAACATTGCCAATAGAGAGCTCCATGTCTCTCTCAGCTCTATTACTACTCATATATTCAGACAAAATTTCCTCTGAATAACTGCACTGCAAAACTGCTAGTTCAGCACATTGAAATGAATACTACTATATTGCTTTCTTTAATGGAGAATCATCACTGCCAGTAAATAATTTAATGTGGATAGATTTTGATTTGGCCTACATGGCTGCCTAAACACATTTCCATTCAGCTGCTCACAGCATTTTCAATGAGGTCAGCTATAATGCTGTGTCATACTTTCATTTCCTAAGTAAGGGGCGTTGCACTGCTCGCCTGATACGCAGGCGAGGAAATCCACCAGTTCTTGGTAGAAACAGGGCTGTCAGTCATTCAGTGAAAGTGTGACTCAGCAGCTCCTTAGTCTGCACAAGTGCTCTGCACATAAGAGATAAACAGCAGGGAGATGTCTTTCCAAGCACGTAAATTCTCTGGTATGTATATAAACAAAAATGTCCTTACCACCATACAGAATTTATGAAATAATTTTGTTCACTAATTTATTTCAAATCTTCTCTTCACATATAAGGAAGTGTATATAAACTAGGTTATTTAACCATTCCTAATTTTTGCCAGGAATTGATCCCTGGAGATTTCTTTGACTAAACTAAAGTTGTTCATTTTATTTACTAAAAAACTGTACACACTAAGCTAGGAGAGTGATTTTTCTTCCCACACGAAATGGGTTTATGAATTTGAGTCATAATTATTCACAACTAAAAACCATCTTTCAAAATTAAAAAATAAATGGCTACAAATTTTCTACACATGGACACCAGCCCACTTAGAATACTCAGATCTACAGCAAACAGTCTAAAAACGGGAGGGAGAAGTCCTTCCTCAGAACATGCAGAAGAACACACATCAACATGAATACAGAGCAATTGCAAAAAAAAGTCAAGGTAAAAGCTGCTTGCTGCCATTTTATGAAAGACTCCAGGTCTAAATTTCTTTGTTCTCTAACAAAGGAGAAAGTACCTTGAACAATCTTAATTTTCTCTATGACAGGAATCCAAGGGAACTGAAGTTTCTCAGATTGACTAGGACTCTGACTTCAAGAAAGACAACCACACAATGCAGAACAAAGTGTATAAAACCGAATTCTTACTGTGCAAAACATGGGGATCTCAAATGAACTGATCAGGAAGAAGTCTGGGGGAAAAAGATTTAAAAATGGAAGAATTGTTTGTAAATGCCTAAGTAAGCTTTGTCACTGCTTATGATAAATACCAAACATGGGCTCAAAAGTGATTCAACAATTTCATGTAGATGAGTACCAGAAACTATGAAATACAGACACATGGATACAACCTTTGCTTCAGTAAATCCCAAGTCCTAAACATCAGATTGCTCAAACATTCATGGTCAACATCCTATCCTCTTTCCTATCTTTGCCATAGAAAAATCCTCTACTGGCCACTGCCCGACACAAAGTATCAGTTTTTAGGGACCTATTGTGATACTGTAAATAATGATTCTTGTTTTTGTACACTGGAGATAAAAACCAGAATTTTAAGTTCAGTAGATAATGGTTGTCTACCACAAAGTAGGATCCAGTCCTCAAGATGTTTAGGAATAGCAGCAGTGTTACCAATACAAGGCTAATACTCATGTGCACACACATGAATTTACAGAATAGAAATCCAACTGTAATATGTTTTTATTGCTACCTGTTTTCATGGTGTTTTTGACAAGAAATACAAAGTGAGGAGCTGATTTTCTTGGTTCACTGGGGCTTTGTTATGCATCAAAATACAGTGCTTGTTGAACTCCTGCCCTAACTGGCCTTTTTCTTTGCCATATCAGCGCATACACAATTATCCTGTCTGGTAAAGCATAGAAATCTCTTCATAACTACACAATTGTTCCACTTTTATTCCCTTCTGCATACACCTCTTGCATAGCAACCTGCCCAGATAACTTCATCTAATTTCTTAAACTTACATTATTTTTAAGGGAGCCACAAAAATGCAAGTGACTCTCCAAAGATGTGAAGCATTATATGGTTGATAAGCAATGTCCTCCAAGCTCTACTGACACAATAAGTGATACTGATGCACAGGCTGCTGTAGTAATGGCAATAATATCTCTGGGAATTCAAATGCATATCTTAAATTATACTCTCTGCCACCAGCAAATGGTAAAAGAACAAAAATAGTAGCTCTTATTCCCATAAGAATCTAAAAAAAAAATACGTGGAATGGCTTATACAAAATGACAAGAGTTTCAGTTCATTAATAAATACCATTTCCAAAGTGTTTCTAGATTTGTACTATACAAAACAAAAACAAAATAAAACAAAAACAATATAAAACAAAAACAAAAGCAAAAACAAAACAAACACCACAACCTTAAAAAACATATGTAAATTTCACACAGGAAAAAACATCAGAGTTTGCTGAGTGGAAAAGATGAATCAAGATTAACAGAGAAACACTATTTTTAAAACTCCTAAAAATGTTACAGAGTAAAAAATATTAAGCAACAACTATTTTTACAGCAGCTGGCAATGTCCATTTAAGGCTGACAATTTCTTGGAGATGATTAGTACTACATATCACATGGAGCTTTCACTGTTTTGAGTTTATTGCAGTACAACAGAGTAATCTGATGGTCTTAAAACTCAGAATTGATCCCTGTCTTTGGCTTAAATCCAAGTTATAATTATAGTAAATGTACTAATTTTTGAAAGAATACTGCTGCTTATATTTTGACATAGTGATTTTGTTGTTTTCATATTGCAAAACTGAAACTAGACTAGAATAAACACAGAGGGAAAAAATTAAGGCTTAAACTAAGTTTAATATGTAACTCCAACGCACCATCACAAAGCCCAAGAGGCAGGATATGCAATCCTGCATTCCTTATGCACTCGTAATACCTCTTGGCTTCAGTGGAAGTTTTGTTTAAGAAAGCATACAATCAGAACCTATAATTTCATTAATTGCACGCCACAGGCAGTCTATGTGAGGTAAGAATCATGAACCAAACTGGTTGGAAGGATGGTGGAACCCATTAGCCCCGCCTGCATCTTTGTGGACCACTGTGTCTATGAATCCTTGTTTTCCCTCCTCACCCATACTTCCAGCTCTTCCTCGTGACAGACTGCATCTGTCATGTAGACAGCAATGCAGATGTTCCACTCAGGACACATCACAGCTCTCAGCTCTCTGTTACTGCTCTCCATTACCACCCCTCCCCAGACTCTTGGCAGTACTGAGGGCTTCACCCGATGCAGCTCTCTGCTCTGTTGGGATTTTTATATTATTCATACTAGGCACAGACAAAATGAATGTTATGTAGTTACTAGTACAGAGTGCTTTGACATATTACATATTTCATTAGATATCCTTTGGGCAATTTAGGAAGTATCATCTAAAAACCCTGTGAATGAACTTGACTTTTACAGTATTACTGTACACATAACTTTTCCATGCATACCATAAACACAAATGACTCCACTGGGTGTGTGTTACAGATAGTTTTATGGTATCTCTCAAGATTTACTTATGTATGTAGGAAGCAATAGCATGGAAAAAACCTCCCATATTATAAAGGCCTTTTATTTGCTAAAACAGGAGGAAAAAAAAAAAGGGGGGGGGAGCACTTGAAAGCTAGGTTTTTTTCTACATATAAAAACCAATAATCAAATTTTAAGGGAATCCATTCACAGGATGAGGAATTACAGGTGATGTTACAGCGAGGTGTCAATCTATAGATAGCTGTCCACTGCAAACTGACATTTAGAAGCACAGAGCAGATAATTGTTCAGCTACAAAACCCCCATTACCTTCCTGTATAATCAATTGAAAACTCTTGTTAACTTCTACCTCTGTCACTGAACACAATTCAATTTTTACAACACCTACCTAACAACAAACTTACAGGTTATTTTACAACAGCCTTAAAACATCTCCAGATTAAACTTTAAAAAGTTTATTCTTAACTATCCTAAATGCTCGAACTTTGCAAAGAACCTTCCAATGTGTAAAAGCACACAAAAGAACAAAATAAAAAGCAAACAAATGGAAGGTATGAAAATGAGGGTGAGTTAAGGATAAGGAGGATGAAAAAACAAAGGAAAGGGGGGAAAAGAACAAAAGAACACTTTAAAAAAGAGAGAAAGAAAAGCATGACAATGAAAATAAATGAATCGTTGAAACTATGGTGGGAGGAACTGATGAATATTAACTTTTATTATTCCGATTACAAAATACATTTCAAAATTGGATGAAACACATTGTATGTATGTTTTGCCAAGGACATTCTTGGCAATTACAAAGTCAGGAAAATTATAATTCAATCAGTGAGGCATTACTTAAAACCACTTGAAAAAAGCAGATCATTTGAACCAGCAAACAGACTGCATGGGTAAAATTTAAAAGACTGAATATTCTGGAGCAGTACAGATTGCACTCACATGTTGCAGTTCCAATAATGGGGCCATTAGAAATACAGCAATTTTTCTTCCTGGGTGCATTTTACAAATCTTTCTTTTGTAAATGAGCAACAAAGCCTCTTCAACCTTTTCCATATAACATTAGGACAGTTCTAGAAAATAAATAATCAAGCACTTGTAGAGTAAAACTTTTATTTTGCTAAAAATCTGATTTAAACTTCTTTAAAAGCTGTACTTCCACGACAACCAGATCACATTTATAAAGATGGTTGCTGTATTTATCTGGCGCATGTGGGACACTTTACCATGCACCGAATCTGTGCGCCTGCCTTGAAATGGATGATACAGTCCTGAAAACGTTACGAATACGTCATTACGTCTGTTGCTACACTGGCAAAACCCACAACAAACAGGTCACCTTGACCTCTATCATGTACACTGTAATTTCACAGAACTGCTGACAACCGTAGAACGGCATTGACTGAAAAAGGCACCAGGCATTCACCATTCCCATTGAAAAAGAGCGTGCCCTGCGTTGCCCGCAGTAGCGCTTATTTACATATCGCTGTGATTGCGCTGTGAAGGCGAGCGATGCAGCCTTTGGATTTAACCCGTCAGGTTGCCGAAGCCTTTGCAAACTGCCCGTTGCGCAATCGGGCTTTCCGAGGACCGAACACGCCGTGGACGGGCACTCCTGGGGCGGCATCACCACCCGCCACCCCACAGCACCCCGAGTGGCGCTCCGCCGCGCCCGCACACGGGGCGCAGGCGGGCGCCGCTCCGGCAGGTGCGCAGGGCAGGAGCCGGTCCCAGCCCAGAACGCCCGAAGCCGAGCTCCGGGGTCATTTCAATCGCCGCTCCCGCGGAAGCAGGTGCGCCGCCGCCGCCGCCCCTGCGCGCCCCGGGGCTGCGCGGAAGGCGCCGCAGCGCATCCCGCTGCCGCTCCCGCCGCCGCTCCCGCCCCGCCGCGCTGCGGGGGGCGCGTGACGTACCGCGCCGGATGGGGGCGGGGGGACGACTGCAGTGATGGAAAATTTTCGGCTCCTGCATCTCCTGCGCGTGCCCTCGCCGGTCCCCGCCCCTTCCCGGCTTCCACTCCCGCCCCCCACCCCGGCCTCGGCGGGGGCGGTCCAGAATCTTCGGCGACGGTGGCGGTCGGGTGCCGCCGCCTCGCGCCGCCCGGCGCCTTCCCGCCCGCTTCCCCCCGCCTGCCGGGCAAAGCCACCGGCCTCCCCCCTGTCTCAGCCCTGGGGAGGCTCGCGTCCTCGTTAGAGCCGCGGGCACTGCAGTGGGCCGAGGAGCGGGGATGTGGTGAGGGATTCGCTGTCCCTCGACGGTGTGAACTGCTCCCGTGTCCCGGCGGCCGCCGCTGCCCCGGCACAGCAGGCAGGCAGCCGCCCCTCGCACCCTGCACGGGCTCTCGGTGCTGCAGAAGAAGGGAGCGAGGGCGATAACGCAGGGCGTCAAAGGACTCGGTGTCAGGGCATCCCCCACGCTCGAGGCTGGCAGCACCAGACTGGCGTGGGAGTGCGCTGCTGCTGCTGTGAGGACAGGAGCTGGGGAGGCTGCTTTGCACTCCCTGTCCCTCTAGAGACAGCAGCCAAGCGGGCCCCGCTACCCCCGACAAGCCTCCTTTGGAGCTGCTTCAGTGAAACCCCGCCGCCCGCTTCCAGGGGGGCCGAGCAACAAAGCTCTCCAAATCTGGAGGAAAAGGAAGCAGGATGTTCTGTTTCCCCCTCTCTTCCCTACATGGGGTTTATCGTGAATCACATCACTGGGGGCAGTCTGTTATTCCGATTCGCTTCCCGAAGGAAGCGTTCGGGGAGTCCGCCGGCTGCCCTCGGGCTCCGGGCTTGCACGTGCTTTGCTGCGGGTGTTAAAATAGCGAGTGGCCGCAGCGAGGAGCTATGAAGGGTCAGTGGCACCTCGTCCCGGCGCGGGGTGGAAGAGGGAGGCAGGTCCTGGGTGCACCGGTAGGCACCGGGCGCTGCAGTCACGCTGCGGATGCTGCACTGGCCCGGCAGGAGCGCCTCTCAGGCAGAGCGCTCTTGGCAGGCACCGCAGCGCCCTGTCTGCGCCGCGCAAAGCGATGCCCCAATGTAAACACCGGGGAGCTGCTCGGCTCTGGAGCTGGCGGCCGCGCTCCCGCCCCCCCCCGGGCCCCCGCCGCTGACCGGCCCCCAGCCCTCGGCCGGGGACGCCCCCGGCCCTGCCCGGGCGGCGCAGGGGGTCAGTCGGGCAGGGCGGGGGGCGGCGCGGCAGCGGGCGCGCCCCTGCCGTGACACGCCCACATTCCTGCCTGAAGAGCGGCGGCGCCCCGAGGGGGCCGTCAGAGCGGGAGGGACGCCGGAGCGATACAGACGCGATATTTTCTTTCCTTTTGATACCTCTGACTTTTTTACGCGATTTTTTTTTTCTACCTTTATTTATCTAGGGGCTTTTTTTCGCTGACATTTTATAGTTAAGGGGTTTTTTTTCCCCTTGCAAGAAGTATCAGCGGAGACAGGAGAATCTCGTTATTCCGAGGCTTCGGGAGAAACCTTCGCTTTCAAGCTCGTGCGTAGAAGGTATGGCAGGGGCTGACTGTTACTGGGCCGCCAAGAAGAACGGGGCGACTTTTCGGACGGAGCACGGCTCGTCCTTCGCGCCTTTGTCCGGTGGCAGCGCCTCGGCTTGTGGCCAAGACCCTGCCGGGCTCCGCCGAGACGCGCGTAGGGATGCGCCGCCGCTGCATCCCGGAAAGCTGGCAGACCCGCAAAGCGACTGCGGCGCGACGCAGTTCCGCCACCGCTTTGCGTTTTTCCCTTGAAAACCGGGTTGACCGTCGGGTCGCCGGCGGGGAGGCGGGAGGTAAACACAGAGGGGGGACAGCCGCGGGGCGGGAGGCTCCGGCAGCCGATGTGACAATCGCCCATCGGTGTTGCATCAGTCTGCTCTCCGCTATCGGGGCGGGGAGGCGGGGGGGGGAGGGGGGCAGTGCGGCGTGGCGGTGCCGCTGCCCGGGCCGGGCGGTGCTGGTAGCAGTGCCGGTGGCAGTGCCGGTGGCGGTGGCAGTGCCGGTGGCGGTGGCAGTGCCGGTGCCGGTGCCGCCCCGGCGCGGGGCTCACCTTTGTCCGCGCGCCCCCCGCCCCGCGCGCCTGGTACTTTTCCACTCGGCGGCGGCGGCGGGCGGGGGCGCGGGGCCACGTGACGGGCTCGCGCCCGCTGCGGCACTGACGTCGCCTCCCGCCCCCTCGGCAGGCGCGGCGATCCCGCCGGCAAGGACAAAAGAGCGGCCGAGCCCCGACCCCCGCCCCGCCAGCATGAGCAGCGCCGAGATGGGCAAGTTCAACATCTCGCCCGACGAGGACAGCAGCAGCTACAGCTCCAACAGCAACGACTTCAGCTACCCCTACCCCACCAAGCCGGCTGCCATGAAGAGGTGAGGGCGCTCCCCGCGGCGGGCGGCACCGGCCGGCACCCGGCGGTGCCGCGTGTCTCGGCGAATCCCTACGGAAACACGGGAATCGCTGCGGCCGGAGACGGGCGCGACGCTCCGCGCGCTGGCACAGTCGCAGGTGGGGTGGTTCTCTCGGGGTTATTCCACCGGCTTTTCCTTCTCCCTCTGAAGTGGATTGGAAATGCTGAGCGGGAAGTGAATATGCGAGTTGCCCCTAAGAGTCACTAATGATGTAACGTTGGTTTGCAGCCACTATGCGGATATTGATCCAGAAAACCAAAATTTCTTGCTCGACTCCAATCTCGGAAAGAAGAAATACGAAACTCAGTATGTAAGTACCCGGCGATGACGTTCCAAATAAACAAACAAACAAACAAAAATGTACTGCCAATTTTATGTTTGTTTTAATTCTGAGATGAGTAATGACTTTCTGTTAATTATTACCTATCCGTCTTTCCTCAGCATCCGGGTACTACTTCCTTTGGAATGTCAGTATTTAATCTGAGCAATGCTATTGTGGGTAGTGGCATCCTTGGTCTTTCTTTTGCCATGGCTAACACTGGAATTGCTCTTTTTGTGTAAGTATCTTTCAATTAGTCAAAAAATGCCCCCATCTTTCTGGTGTGTAATTCATAATGGAAAAATACATGGTGTAAGAATATGAAACCCCTAGAAAACATCCAGTCATTTTCATAGGTGCAGAATTGCATTTTAGGCTTGTTTTAAATTCAAGGATTGTGTTACATCAGAAGAACCTGCAAAAATTAAATCAGTTCATTGCAAGTTCTGCAACCCTTGAAAACATTTTACAGTGAATTTTACTTGACTTAGCTGTAGTTTCTCCATGAATAACTGATAGACTTCCCCTGAAAGTTCTATTACCCAAGTCCCAATCAGGGATGTGGTCTCACTTTTCTCAACTGATATCACTGTGCCTACAGAGTTACAATGTACTTAACCAATAAAGAAGTCTGTTTTATTGCTGTGCTTTCACTCTCTTCAGGGTTATGGTTTCAGTTACACCTATAAAAATTTCTGTCTGCCTGCAAGGGAGGGATGTGGAATAACCAGCCTGTCTTTATTGGCCTGTCTACACTGGCAAAAGCTTTGAGGTGTGGGGCAGAGCTACAGTAATGTAATTGGAAATGACATAAGGATACAGTTATGTACAGTGCTTTTAAATGTCTTGGGAAAGTACATTTTTCACGTATTGGAGGCAGTTCAGCTCAACATGTAGTATCAGTGACTTGACTGCAAATGAGTACCCATGGATATGTTTAAAGGAACTTTATGGTTTTATCCTGGAAATAGATGAATGTGCTGAATGTTCAAGAACATGTGAAGAGCAATGTTTAGTTCAAAATTTCCCTGACTCTGCTGCCAGATTTCCAGAAAGTAGGTCAGATTTACTTCCAGATGTTTCACAGTATATCGGGTGGCGCTCAAGTTTCCTGAGGAAACTACCTACGTGTGAAGTTCTGACCTAAAGGATTTTAAACATATGGTGATTTGTTAATCTTTTACTAAGATTTTCAGTTGCTTAGATGATGCTAAGCTGAATGAATGACTTAGCATGAATCTAAAATAGATATTCACACTCTAAAGACGTTCTGCAGTACGTGAATGATAATCAATGCAATGCGCATTAGAATGTCTCTGAGGAGAGGAAAAAAGAGAATTTAAGGTTAGCTATTTGAACAGACTTCGGGGATCCTCTTTTCTGAGGAAAAAAATGTTTAAAACTGTCAATTTAACAATTGGGTGCTGAGGCAATTTAGTTGCTTTTTATTTCCAGATGCTGCATTCAGATCTATTGGCATTAGTGCTGTTTCAAAGACAAACTAGCTTGTTACCTTTCAAAGTTTGTAGATAGTACAGTTCTGAGGCAGGAAAGCAGTTAATCACAGATGATGCTGAGGATTTATGATGACAGTGAGGGCATTACAGGCATCCCTTAATAACTAGGTTACAGAATCAGATCCAGATGCAGTTGATTAGCGCAGTGAGTTCTTCGAAGTCTATGGAGGCACTTGTGTAAGTGCTGTGACTTGTCACTTGTGTCAGCACTAAGTAAATGAATAGAATGGTTTGGAAGCCAGAAACAGGGTGAGCTTCAAGATGAGTTTGCTGTCTGGTCTTGTCTGCACTGTAGGCAGCCATTCCATGTTAGGACTGAGAGATCCAGGATCTGTGCTGTTTTAAAGTAGCGTAACCCTGGCACATCTCAGCTGTGCTGTTTCTACCCGATGGCTGAGTCAAATCCTAGTTAATCTCTACTTGTCAGAAATAGAGAGGTTTATTTGTGTGCATGTGTTAGTGTTGAATTGGTGCAGTAACATCAATTTCCTGCGCAGATCTGTGAAACTTCTCTGATCTTTTTGTTTCCAGTTCTTTGTGCTGCATTTACTAATTTTACCAACATTAAAAATGACACAAAAGGAAATGTATTCTGGGAAGCAAAGTTTGCCCTTATAAGCCATTTTTAATATGATGATTTTCAAGTTTTCTATTAAGCAAAATGCTTGTATTGGTATAAGAAAGACCAGGGTTTTTTTTTTTAATGCCTTGTAATTTTCCACTGTGTTCTCCAGCAGCCGAGAAGTCCCCCCTAGCGTGCCACTCCAGGAAGTGCATTTGTTGTGGGAGAGATTTGTTGTTGAGAGACCTGAATTTTAGGTGATGCAAATGTGCTTCTGGAAATAGTGTGCATTGCCTGTAAAAGCTGTGGGGAAGATAAACAAGACACTAGCGATTCCCATGTAAGCACATCTGAAGAGTTAACTTTCGAGGAAAGAATTTTTTTTAATGACAATAGATGCGTATTTCCATTTGAAAACACTGCTCTCACTGAGTTCTGAATTTTCAGTCAATTCTTTAAGGCTTTTGCAGTTTCATCCTTACATTAAAAAAAAAAAAAAAACATAACACAGATTCAAGCTGAAAAGCTGATTTATTTTAAGACCAAGAGATAATCTTCACTTCAGCTGTAGTTAGCCTCAGTGTTGAACAGGGACAGGAAGACAGGGGAAAATAGAGTTTCTTATAAGGATGCAAACCTTCCCCCCCACCTGTACACATTCCCATTGATACTTTGTTATTTATTATCAAATGTAGCCAAGTGTAATAGCCTGACACTTGGTGATGCTTATGCCACTTCAGACTGAATGGAATCCTTGTTCAAGCCTACATTAGAATTTCTTTGTATGCCTCTGAAATGCAATTTAGTATAAAATCCTTTCTACATATGGCATTAATTGGGTTCTCAGAACACTTTTAAAATACAGACTTACAATTTCAGAACACTTTAACAGCCCTTAGAATCTACTTTTTTCCCATATAATATTTTAATATGGATAATGTTTCTATTTGATACATCTTTATTTAATAGGGTTACAAGAAGTCATTTATGGCTATTACAAATTTCTGTGGTTTTCTCTCCCCAGGATACTCCTGCTGTTTGTCTCAATATTTTCTTTGTATTCAGTGCATCTTCTTTTGAAGACTGCCAATGAAGGAGGTATGGCAAATTACTATTTTACAAATATGTAGTATTTGTTTCTTATGGTATCTTGTTGAAATACACCCTTCCAATGGGATATCGTATTTTCTTTTAGGATCTTTGTTATATGAACAGTTGGGAATGAAGGCTTTTGGTATGGCTGGCAAACTTGCTGCTTCTGGATCAATTACAATGCAGAACATTGGAGGTGAGGACAAGATCTTAAAATGTCTGTACTGTCATTAGTAATTGTTCCCTGCTTATTCTTGGAGACTTATTTGTCACACAACATGTGTTCATTAACTACTTGTGTTCAAGTGAAGTTATGAAACATGTTATGTGATTCTTGCATCGTGTGGCATATTCTATATTTGTAATTATCTATGATGTTATTCACCTACAGCTATGTCAAGCTACCTCTTCATAGTGAAATATGAGTTACCATTGGTCATCAAGACATTTATGAACATCGAAGAGACCACAGGGTAGGTGTTAGAACTCCTCATCAGAGAAACTATTAGGAGAAACAAATACGGAGACTGTATATATTTTTATATGAAGACCACGTTCGGTACACCGTAGGGTAGCTTCTTATTCAGACAGAGATACAGTAAGTTTCCCCTTCCCCTGAGTGCTTCACTTCATTTAGATCCAGCCTGACCTGGAAAAGGGTAGAAAAATACAGGTATTGCATCATATTGCAGAAAGCTGTTCTGTAAAGAACATCAGGTAAGTGTTAATGTATGTACCAGTCAGTACATACACTTGATAAGGAAAGATAAATGTGATTGTGGTTGGTTTTTTTGTTTTGGTTTTTTTTTTAATTATTATTATTTTCTTAATGCATTCAAAACTGTTTGGTGTGATTAATTTGGTTTTCTAGTATTAATATTGTGGCAAATGATTAAATGGAAGACTGAGGTGCAGTTATGCAAGGAATGTGTTAAGGAAAAGTTCTCAAAAAGATTCAGAGACTAAACATTGACCTAAACCAGAATTTATATACTTAAGACTAGAGTGGTAGACACCTTGCCATCCAGCCCTGGAGACACTTTGACTCCAGACTGGCTTTCCTGGTTGGCTTTAAAAAGAGGATTAATTTTATCTAACCATATTTTGAGTTCATCATTACGATGGTCTTAGTACAATCAGTGGAGAAGGGTGATCCTCTGTAGTGATCCGTTTGGCGCATCTTTGTGTGTCTCCAAAGAACAGTAGATTGTATCACTCTGTATTGAGAGGCTGTGTAAAAACAAGATGCCTGAGTTCAGATGGATAGAGTTAAGTGCTATAAATCTCACTCTTCAGAGTTGTACTTCTGTGCCTTGTCCTGAAGTGTCCCAGTCTTGAGAGGGCTGAGCAGCTCAAGACTCCAACTTACACCTAAGCCTGAGTTCAGAAGGTAGGCATTTTTCTGCCGTGTTCCCCAAGGGGTTCAAGCCATTTGGTGATGTTCATTCAGCTTGCTGATAGATACTGTCATAATAACAGTGCTAGCCATATTTTTTTTTCTTTCTTTTCATTTTTTTTAATGTACTTGAATACTGCACCTACCCTATGTACTTAGTAGTGTTATGTTTACAAATTCTTTGCTGGGAAGTTTAATTTCTCTCCTTTGGCTGAATTCAAGTCTATATTTTTCAAATCATAAGAGAGCCCCTGGACTAGCCAGTATTTGGAAGGGGGCTCGGAGGCAAATATTTTTTAACTGTCCCATCTTCAGTAAAGAATTCAAAACTGATTGCAATTCAAGAGGGAAAGTTAAAGTCTGTGGATTTCTCTGGATACAGCTGCTGCTCTGCAATTCTGGCAGAGAAAATTAAGAAATTGAGATCTGTATTTTCAATGTTTTCTTGTTGGCTGGCACTAGGTAGCTGTACACTGATTTAAAGTAAATATTTTCTCAGTGCTCTGGCAATCGTGAACCCCATTTAACTGACTCTCTTCATGCATTGCTTAGGGGAGTCTGGGTGGCAACCATTGGCATGGATTCCACTCTGGCAGCCTGGGGCCCGAAATGTAAGCACTTACATGTTTAAGTGTCCCAAAATAAAAAATGCTTACTGTAAAAGAACTTCTGGACTTCTGAGACAATATTGCAAATACTAGCTCCATTACTAAAATTTGTTTAGCAACTTCTAAAGTACTTGGCTATGTTTTAAAACTGCACAATCCCATTCTTTACTCTTCAGGACGGAAAAAACTTTGAAGTCCTTGATCTGAAAGTCCTGATGGCCTCTCTATGGTATGCACAATAGCAGTGCATGTTCTTGTGATTGTATCAACTGCAAGAAATTTCTTTGTTGTGATTTCCTTTAAATTTGCCACAAGTCTACTGTATTAAAAAAAAAGATAACAAAAGGTGTATGGTGTTAATGCCCGATACATCTGAAGTTTTTAAAATACTCCTTTTTTACATCTAGTTATCCCAAGTAAAACTGAGGAAAGAGATGATTACATCACTTTTGTATTTACTATGTAAATCCAGAGCAAGTCTGTTAATTATTCCATATTCCCATTGCCATATAAAAGGCTATAATTCAGCAACTGAGTTTGCATATAAAAACTTCAAATTAATTTTTTTACCTAAATAGTATACAGTCTATTTTAAAATAAATACTGTTAAATGATATCATAATAGGATGTAAAGTATAAATACTTGGGAATAAGTGTGTAACTTAGTGTTACTTTAATTGCTTAAAGCGTATAGGATGGTCCTGTAGGACTTCGTTTTTATGTATTTCAAAAAAAGATGTTACTCTTCTAATGCTCAAAAATGTTTTGTGAAAAAATAGTTGCTGCTTCTTACAGAAAAAATGTTCTGAAGGAAAAAGCTTCTGAAGTTCTTACCATGTTTTCCCTACTGAAAGGGACGAAATGTGCCTCCAAGAGACTCCCAGTGCTTGTTGGAGTTTTCTCAGCCAGTGGGCTTGAGCTATTGCCTTACCTTCAGCCCTCACCTGTTTTTCTTTTATTCCCACAGGGCACCCAGCAGAATTTTATTTCTATTAAAAATTGAAACCTTGCTGGGGCCCTGCAATATTGTAACATATCTGGAGAGTTGGGAACCAGCACTTAAGAAAATTATATTTTTTCTGTGATTGATCCCACTTTTTTCTAACCAATCATTTACTTTTCTGTGTTCTGACTTCCAGATGTTATTATTTTTATAAAAGGACACTAAAGGAAAGGCACAATGCAGGTTTGGGGTGAGATAAGAAGCTATTGTAGGGTGTTAGGTCCATATAGGCAATTAAATGCTGTCATTTGTGCATCAGGTTGAGCGTTTTTTTAAGGAGCCATATGTTGTAGAAAATAGCAGGGAAGACTAAACTGCAAATGCAATTTTTAAATACTTAGTTACTTACAAATATTACCTTCTTTTCTACAGAGAATGGTATCTCAATGGTGACTATTTAGTGCTGCTGGTGTCTGTCATTCTCATTCTTCCGCTGTCCCTACTGAAAAATCTAGGTAAGTGGTAGAGAGCAATCAAAATAAAAACCCATTGGAAGTACTGTGGGGAAATGTGTTGATGCAATGTTTGAGTCTTGAAATGCTGTGTGAATTAACAGCTGTCTCCAAACTTGTCTCTTGGGACTAATTATCATTTAGGTAGTTGCTGTCAGTCTCCTTGAAGAAAGGAGAAAAAAAAAAACAAGACAAGTATACCAAATTACAGATGTGTTTGTGGAAGATGAAAGGACAGCAGATAGGACGCCTTTAGAATGAAGCCTAACAGTAACCTTCTGTTTCTGTTCTTATCCCAAAATTGGACCTGTTTTGGTCAATGGTGAAATAATACAATATTGTTATCACCTATCCTGTAAAAGCCTTCAAAGAGTAGGGCTGCTAACTCTGGGCAGTATCTTCTCATTTTCGATCCTAAGGAGTAACAGAATATTCATGCCAGGTGCTTTATCTGAAATGGCTGTAATTCAGTGATATATGTGAATAATTCAGTTAACAGGCAGTTTATTCAGAGAATCCTATAGTGGAACATAAATAACTGAGAGTCTCAATGTGAATTACTCTCTCAAATTACCATTTTCTAGAAGTAAATCAGTAAAAACAGAAGGAAAAACGCTAAGTTATCTGATAGTGCATGCTATTAAAATTAATCATATATTGTTCTTAGCATACAATAAACAATTTATGTAGTTGTTGCTATGGGGTTTTTTAGTTTGCTTCTTTTTCTTGTAAGTTTAAAATGTTTAACATTACAGACCTGCTGTATGTACAGACCCTAATATGTCTGTCAGAAGCTTCAGATCTGGGTCGGGATTAGCAGAAAGTCAATGAATAATTAATTTGTTCTGTGTAATGCTAAGGAAATGACAGTCTAAAGAGATCACTTGACAGAATGTATTTTGTCGTTATGTTTTGACTTGAATGATGTTTCTGTTAATTGTATCTTAGATTTTTTTTATCTTTCTTGATTACAGGGTATTTGGGCTATACTAGTGGCTTTTCCTTACTTTGCATGGTCTTCTTTCTGATTGTTGTAAGTATAATCTTGTAAACTTCTTGTAAACTTTACAAGTGCTTGTAAAACTGCATTTCAAAGTGAAATTAAGCAGTTTCTAAAAAATTTTCACATCTTGCAGTAGTCAAAGTAATAAATGCATGGCTTTATTTCTAGGTAATTTGGAAGATGTTTCAGATTCCTTGTCCCACGGACAGTGTCATCATGAACGTGACATTATTTAACGCAACAATGGCACCTTTGGTAGCTGAAAATATAACAAGTGAGGATATGTGCAAGCCAAAATACTTCATCTTCAATTCACAGGTAACTGACTGAAAAATCAGATACTCTGTTGAGAATAACTGACTCTAAGTATGTAGCAGATAAATTAGATCATTTTTCCTTCAAACAGTTTCCAAATTGGGATGTGTTGAGATTTTCTGTTTCAGTAGACTTGGGCACTGTTTACCTCGTGCAGACTGAGTTTTTCCACATGCCAAATAGAAATTAGAGGAGCCTGAAGTTTGAGTGGCAAAAAACACATCTCTCATTCTTTAGTACAGCATTTCTCAAGTTTTGTCAAGGAAGTTAGTGAAGCATTTTAAAAAGTAGGTTGCAGAAGAAAATGGAGAAAATTGTAGAAGTGTGCAAATAGGATGTTTGACTTATTCCTAATCACAAATGCCTGACTCATGAATGTTCCCAATTACAGTGATAAATCTCCACATGTGTAATACTCAATACCAAGTTCAAGATCTAATGGCTTAAGCCTGTGAGTTGCTGAACATGATTTTGAATGTAAATACATTCAGCTCACTGTGGACTTCAGTGACATTTGAGACTATTTGGTACCTCAGGATTTGGGTTTAAGAAAATATGAGCTTGTTTAAACTTTTTCTGAAGTTTCCATTGTAAAGAATAGCTGGTCTTTATCACCTAATAAGGCCAAAACTGAAAAATCTCCTGATGATTTTGTAAAGCAAATTTCTAATGTCTGTTGAGATACTTAAGAAACTTTTTTTTTTTTTCAGACTGTTTATGCTGTCCCAATCCTAACATTTTCCTTTGTCTGTCATCCTGCAATTCTTCCTATTTATGAAGAACTGAAAGGGTAAGTGTTAGATATATATCTGTACTTTCACTGAACAAACATAGTATGAAACAGTATGTTCTCACTACTAACAATGTTACTTTTTCTTACAGCCGAAGCCGTAAAAGAATGATGAATGTGTCCTATGTGTCTTTTTTTGCCATGTTCCTCATGTATTTGTTGGCTGCTCTCTTTGGATACTTGACATTTTATGGTGAATATTGCCTCTCTGCTTTCTTATAAATTATTTATGTTCTGCAAACTCACAGTATCATTTTAAAAATAGAACAGGCAAGCATTTACTATGCATTCTAAATATATGCTGTTAGTTGGGCTTTTTTTTTTTTTAGTACTTCTGGAAGTGCACACCCTAAAGGAGATCAGTAATAGAATTAGGCCCAAGACATAGGATTAAAATTGGATTAAACTAGATTCTGTGCCTCCCAAGTTATCCCTGTGTAAAGTGGATACATTCTTACAGGAGCTCTCAAGGCTTTCAGTTCATATTGATGATGTAACTGTAAAATTTGCATGGAATTTAGAGCAGAAACACATGTTTTAGAAGTATGTCAACTAAATCTAACTAAAATTCTGTTTTCATTATAGGAAAAGTTGAACCAGAACTGCTTCACACCTACTCTGCTTATCTGGGTGCTGATGTTCTCCTTCTTATTGTGCGTCTTGCTGTACTTATGGCTGTAACCCTCACTGTACCTGTAGTTATTTTCCCTGTAAGTAATTTTTTTTAGCACCTGTATACTGCTGCAGTCATTTACTGATTTGGCAACTCCTGTTTATTAATTGAAAAACTGAAGAGTTTTTTGCTTAACTGAAAAAGGAAACTTATTCTGATAAACCTGATAAATTATAGCTATGCTCTTAATTCAATAAATATGTAACATTTACTAATTAGTAGATAGAAATATGTTCAGTTATATTGTTTTCCTGGTATAGTTATATTGGGGAAATGAAACAGATTGCCCCTCTATAAAAAAGCTTACAAAAGCCAGCATGTTTTTGTGCATACCTTGTGGAGGTGATCTGGCCATTTATGTTTATACTGTTGAGCAGCATCCCTAGATGTTACAAAATTTCCTGCAATTTTTGTTCAAACCAGATACTTTTCCTTGGGTTTTTTTTTTCCATATTACTTTCCTCTTTCACCTTCTATTAAAATCTGAAGCACTCAAGGAAATTATGTTAAAGTACTTTCAGAAGGAAGGTCTAGTTCAGGTGACAAATCACTGTCTTCCAAAATGAAGACTAAACTGTCTCCTTTCTCCCCCTCTCTTCCCAAGATCCGCAGTTCCATTACCCAGCTGCTGTGGGCAGGGAAGGAGTTCAGCTGGTGGCGTCACTGTTCCATTACCATCTCTCTCCTGGCATTTACCAACATGCTCGTTATCTTCGTCCCTACTATTCGAGACATCTTTGGATTCATTGGTAAGCATTTGCTTGTCAGATCAAGCACTCTTTCACGTTTCAGAAAAAGCAGTTCCAGTCTAATTAGAGTATATTTACCTGTTTATGAATATTTATTTCCGTGCTTTTTCTCTACAGGTGCTTCGGCGGCTGCCATGCTGATCTTTATACTTCCTTCTGCCTTCTATATCAAATTAGTGAAGAAGGAACCAATGAAGTCAGTGCAAAAGATTGGGGTATGTATAGACAAATATGTAACTACCCTTGCTTACTAATTCAAAACAAAAAAAATGAAGTATCTTCTTCCTGTTTTATTTATTTTGAAGTCCTAGACAAATATGTAACTACCCTTGCTTACTAATTCAAAACAAAAAAATTAAGTATCTTCTTCATGTTTTATTTATTTTGAAGTCCCGGTGAAGGTAGTCATTGAATTGGCATTTAATGTTATCTTGCATAGTTGCAAGGAGCTGCATAGGAACTCAAAACCAAGGAACTGGCCATCACAAGACTCAGTTCTCTTCAGTGACTTCTCTCAGCCCCTGGCCCCAAATCTCAACAGTAGCTGGGTCATTCTGTTGCTGCCAAGAACCAGATTTCAACAGAATACCCTAAGAACTGTATTTTAAAAACTTAACATTCTTCCAATATTCTTTTAATACTTATTTACATAGTTTTCCACATAAAAGCTAATTTCTGCCAGTTATTTGGGTTATCTTGATTGTTTTTGGTGCCCTTACTAATCGTAGACATACTGACTCATAATGCAATCAGATATACTGAGACAGTCAAGTTAGCACAGTGGCATAGCCTACTGGTATCAGCAGCTACATTCACTTCCCTTAGTTGAGGGTGAGGTCTGCTATACTGAAAATAAATGTATTTTCTGATTTGAGAAAGGACCCCAAGAGAGAAAGAAAGATAGATACTTAGCTCCCTGTCATTGACCTGATCTCTTGTTTCTTTTTTACTTTGTCCTCTGTGAGCAATGGCATTTGTGCATGGGTGTGAATTTATAGGTGTATGTTGTGTCTTACCAACAGTGTCATAGCAGAATCTGAAATACTTCTTTTGTTTTCTTTTTCAGGCTTCATTCTTCTTTCTAAGTGGTATACTTGTGATGACTGGGTGTATGACACTGATTATTCTAGACTGGATCCAGAATGTTAAATCTGATGGCCATTAACTGCCCTGGTTTAATCTCTAACGCACCACTTCAGATGCCAGTGTTCACTCAGATACCTACTGGGAATGAAAACAAGCTATTCAGCTTCCTTTAAAAGGCAGATTCTTTGTTGATGGTTCTTCTGATTGCAGAATATATGAACTCTGTCTTTAAGAAACTATTCTGCATGATGGAAGTGGATATTGACATCAAACCACGTGAGTGTCTGGCTGAAGGAAGTGACAACTTTATTCCATTCCAGAGAATGGACAGAACTCTCTGTAGACTTTTATCAAGCCATGTTTGGCTTTCGTCATTGTTACTTGGATATTTTGTTATTTTACTTGAATGTGCCTAATGGAACCATTTGATGTGAGAAAGAACTCTTTAATTTACAGCAAAGTGTTTAAATAACCAATGAGAGAGCGAGAGAAAGAGAGAAACACTATTATTTTTTGTACCAAAAATTCTTATGGACCTCAAAAGCACTATTTTGACTTTAAGAAACATTTTTCTAAAAAGAATGAAAAAATAACATAGAAGAGCTCAGAAAAATATTTAATTAGTGTCCTAAATTAAACTTAGTTTGACTTTCTTGATCTCTTCACTCATGTCACCAGTGACAGGACCCAAGGAACAGGTATGAAGCTGAGTCAGGGTAGGTTTAGGTTGGATATCAGGAAAAGGTTTTTTTACCCAGAGGGTGGTGGAGCACTGGAACAGGCTCCCCAGGAAAGTGGTCACAGCACCAAGCCTGACAAAGTGCAAGAAGTGTTTGTACAGCTCTGAGGCACATGGTGTAGTTCTTGGAGTGCACTGTGCTGGGCCAGGAGTTGGATGTGGTGATTCTGATGGGTCCTTTCCCACTCAATGTACTTTATAATTCTGTAGAGGCATAATTAGAAGAAATTTTCTTCTAAAAATGCTTCTAATGATCAAAACAGAAAATAAGCCAATTCAGGTCAAAATGTTCTGATACTAAATGCTTCCCATGAAGCTCCCTTAGAGAAAATAATCCTGAAAATCATTTCAGACTTACGTAAGTAACTAGAGTTACCAAAAATGGTGTGGAAATGCAAATTTTCAAACTTGAAAAAAACCCACCCTTTATAAAAGGGTACATTTGAGAAAAGCGTAGGTAATCTGAAATTGTAAAGATGGCATTAACATTTTCCTTCTTGAGGTACTCAGTAGTGCAATTGAGTAAAACAGGGTCGGGGTTTTTCCTTTTTGGGTTTTTTTTTCCTATTGTAGATAGAAACTGAATGGCACTGGAGCATATGATGCCATTAATACAAAACTTCCTCCTCAAGTTCCTTTTATTAATAAGGTCCATTGTCAGTTGTAACAATGTTTGTTGGGATTTTTTTCTATCCAATCTATCTTGAAACACTCTGTAGGAAAACAAAAAAGTCCTAATGTAGTCTTCTAGTTGTATAATATTTAAAAACTGTACAGTATTTCTCAAAATTCCTCATCCATTATTGGATTTTGAATTACTTGATTATTCTGTTTCTGAGTCAAATCCACAAAATAACTGCACCAATATTTCATGCTTGGTACAAACTCTCTTCACATACGCAACTGGGATTCCTCTTCCAATTTATACTGTATAGTAGTCTTAAAGATAACCTCATAGACTGGATAGTCATCTCATACTTGTTTGCTTCAGAAATAGATATGTTTCTAATGAGCCCTAGCTGATGAAACAGGTGCTGTATGGTTGTGATGAACTATTTTGTTTCTAGTGCATGTTTGCTCTTTCATTCTTGTCCCAGGTTGAAGAGAGGTAGCCTTTGTATAACAGCGTACTTGGCTTCTAAGAGGTTCTCAAACAGCAATATTGGGTACAAAAGCCTAGATAGAGATTATTAATGAAATAGTCATGGCAGTGTGGTCAACTGTCTTTATCTGACACAATGCTTTAAAAATCTGATTTATGAAGTCCCACTCAGTCATCGTGTCAGAGAGACCAAGTAAAGGCCTGTAATCCATTGATTAAACAGTGCCTGAGACTTTTTTGCTCTTGTAGAATTAATCAGAAATAAATCTAAACAATAGTCACCATTTGGCAGGTAATGTCAAGCTCTGCCCAGCCATTTAAAATCTATGGAAAAACAACTGCAGGTATTTTGTATTGATACTTCTGCATGACTGTAAGTACTGGTCACTAAGAATATAGTGTAAAACTGTAATGACAAGTTAGATTCCTCATGTGTTATTTGTATTATTAATTCGGTGGTACTCAACTGGCAATTAATGATCCTGGAGTCAGCACTGACTAACGCTCCGTAGGTACTTCTCTGCCTCAGGTACTGTACATCCATGGCTAACTATCCCATGTTACCTGATCTCCACAGAAGTGCTGAGCACGTGCCTCCTCAGTACTTTGGCAGCTTTTCTTCTTCCTCCACAAATGTGCAAAGGTGGAAGAGGATTAAAATGTTGTCTACCTTTGAGCAATTTGTAGCACATAAGGGATGAAGTTCTTCCCTTTAAAAAGAGGAAAGAAAGTGAGAAATATCCTCCTTTCTCACAGCAACCGTAGAAGAGGAAGGAGTCATAAGTGAGAAGTTACTGCAAAGTCCTTCTTGGCAACCAGAAGGGAAGAAGATTTTTGTGATGACACCTCATAGTGTATTGTACATGTCACTAATTCTCTGAATGTAGCAATTTCCAGATTATACATTATGTGTTATATAATTTGATGACTGACTCTCCACCTGCAACAGTTGAGTTCCACTTGGCTGGGTCGATTTCCAACATGTGATTTTTTTTGTTTTATTATTATTATTTTTTTCCAAACCTGTCTGTTTAAAGTTACCTACATTACAAACCACCTAAAAGAGCAGCTTCAGTATTAAACCACTGTTCTGTCACCTCAGTTAGACATTACTGTCTTCCATGATATTTCAGTCATAAATGTAACATGTTATTTATAAAGCATTAATCCATTAAAACTAAAACTATTTTTCAATATTTATGATAGTTTATGTACATAAATTGTATGTGTGTATATACTGTAAGTATAATGTATATAATGTAGGTTTGGAGTCCAGGATTTATGTATATATTCCTCTCTCATTACTGATTGTTACAGCATTTCAAGGAGTTGTCCATGTTGTACATCTGTGTAACAGCTGTCAAAGGAAAGAGCCTTTTTCAACAAAGAGTAATGCTTACAGAGATGAAAGGAGTGTGTTATACCTAAGGCGTGTAAGAAAACACTAAGACTGTATTTATTACAAGTGTATATGTTGCAATAAACACCAGAATCACTTGGGTCCATAGAAAGCATTGTTCAGGTTCACGTGTACTTTCTCTCTAAAATTTCCCATGGATGTTTCGATTTCCTGAATGCAGCAAGTTAACCACCTCTGCGATCTAACGCTGGTTAGGCCGCCACCGTCGCGCAGCCCGCGGTACATCCGTGTACATATGTAAATACCCGCCTTACTGCGAGAGGCCAACAGCCTAGCTACGGTTGCTGGCTAGACTGGTGGCCAGCAACACAGTTTCAATGAAACATTGTATGTTTGTTTTAACTGAAATAAATAAACAGATAATCCTAAGCAAGGGTGTGATGTTTTTCTTGGGGAAGGCATTTGGAGGATTTTCTTTAGAGATGATGCTAAAAGTGTGCCTTTAATTTCATGCATATTTAACTTACTGAGCGCTTTTCAGAAAAGATGGGGGGGGAAATGGCATGCAATTATATCCACAACAAAGTGTGCCTTTAATTTCATGCATATTTAACTTACTGAACGCTTTTCAGAAAAGATGGGGGGAAAATGGCATGCAACTATATCCACAATTTAGGACACTACAAGGGTAAAGAGAACAAGTCGGGGCATGAGAGATCCAATTCTACAAGGAACCTGCATTAAGTAATTAATTTTGTGGAAAAGGCATAGCTGGAGACAAGACCCAATGTGTTAGATCTTGTATGAGTGTAATAAGTGAGTGAGTCTTGCTAAAATGTTATGCCACTTTCCTTCATTTGAATCTCCAGAAGAATAATAACTGCTCATGTAAAAAGTTACAAAACTGGTATGCCTGGTTTGCTTCCATTTTAAAAACTGGGTACAAACCAAGTGTAGCATATGTGTTCTTGGTTCTCCATAAATCTGTATCACATCATACGAATCTGTCCCAATTATTCAGAATTGGGCGAGAGACACTGGAGTTGTAACTCAGTGTCATGTGTACAGCAACACTATACAAAAGGAATACTTAAGGATAGTTATATGCTCTGAAATTAGGAAATCCCCAATTAAGGTTGCATTAATTACAAGATTGCATGGTATGTTTTCCTGGAATCCTCACTTAGTAGCTGTTCATTATTTTATTTTTTTAAGAGGCTTTCTGTGTGTGCACAGTGTTTATGTGTTTGCTCATTCCCATCCTGATGAGGGATGAATGCGTTTGTTCATTTCTAGTTCTCATTTTAGTGTCATGTTTGTGTAACATGAATTACTCATTTTCACAGTGTTGCAGGCCTTTAAGAAGGTGTTAATCAGTATGCTGCTCTGGGGACCTGGAGCATGGAGAGGAAGCACTGTGTCACAGCCATGTGCTTGAGTCCACAGTTTAGTGTCCTCTGCTTGCTTATTTTGTACTTCAGCATTTGCTTACATGCATCTGAAGCATAACTTCAAACAGGTTTTGCATGATGATCATTCTTGGAACACAAACCCTAAAATTCAAGCTAGCCATTTGGAAAGAGTGATCATGTCTGGAAGGGCCCTGTTCTCATAAGGTGTCTGCCATCACACAGGAACTTCATAGCAGAGCAGAAGCCCTTCCCCCAGAATGCTGCTTGACAATCTGACTCCTTAGGTTCACCTTTACGATGAGGCAATTCCATCAACTTAAATAACATGAGAAGCAGTCTTTTCTACATCTTATTTCTCACAAGAATGGGAACACTGTTCATCTTATGAGATGAATGAGATGATGCAATGTTTTTTAAAAAAGGAACTGAAATTACGCTGGAACAGTGTCTAAAATCCCATGCTGTGAGCCTCTCTACCTGCCACAAAGTCTTTGCTCCAAAAGAGGGTTAAGTTGTCACTTCAAGTTTATTCACAATGCTGAGCTTTGTGCATGTCTTGAGGTCTGTCCAGGAGACAGATGGCAACCTTTACTTTCTCCTAGGTCCCCTGAAATTTGCTTCTTTCTTCTACCCTGGCCTTGCCAAGTCTGTCCTACCCCAAGGTCATGCCTATCCATCTCACCCCCAAGTGCTCATGCAGCAGGTGGATTGTATCAGGTTATGTCCTCAGGTCCCCTGTGGCTTAGTTCATATCCCTGCTTCCATGTCATCTCAGTTCCCAATCAGGCTGTTGCCCAGGTTTCCTTTCTGGAGACACAGAACAGAGCATGGCCAGTGTATGCCCAAATTTCAGCTCCAGTAGAAACTAAGATACCATGAGACAGCCTCCATTCCTTCAAGGAATGTGGACATGCCATCCCATCTCCAGTGCAGATGTGCCCAGCAGCAGTTTCTTGGCCTTTCTTCTTCCAGTCTCTTAAGCATGACAGTCCAGACCTCACCTGCTTTCACATGCATTTCCTTCTTTCTTGCACACCTGCTTTTGGCTGTCATAAGGGGACTCTTGCTCAACTCTGTCACTCCTGCTTGCACCTTTGTCCCAGTTTGCCAGCTCCCCTTGAATATTACCTCTTGAATTTCCTCTTGCAAGCCACCTTCTTCAATCCACTACCTTTCTGACTGTGTGCCTGCCCCAGCCCAGCACCAATCCGTCCACATTTTCTTTACCCAGCCACAGGTGGAAATATATTCCTTTGATTTTTCTAGTCTCTGCCCACCTCGTCTCCTTATGCCATGTGCCTGCCCCAGCCCAGCACCAATCCGTCCACATTTTCTTTACCCACAGGTGGAAATATATTCCTTTTATTTTTCTAGTCTCCACCCACCTCGTCTCCTTATGGCACCACTACAGGCCATATTTTCATGTTCTCTGGCCACCCTCCAGCTCTTCATCAGCCCAGAGAAGGCCACTTCCACACTCCATTCAGGCAACCCTTGCCCCTCCAGCCTCTGGCTGAGCACAAAACCCTGCTGTAGAGCATGGCAGGAGCAACTTTTCCAGGAAATATGAATTATTATTTTACTACAGGAAAACATAACCTTTTCCCTGATTTTAGTCTCAAATGGACTAAGTAATTTAATCTGATTGTTTTTCCACAGAGATGCAGAAAAGAACTGTCCTGCTGCAGTCACTCATGACAGCAAATGTCAGGAGAATCATCTGAAGCTAGGCACCATTTGAAAGAATAGAAACTAAGTAATTTAATCTGATTGTTTTTCCACAGAGATGCAGAAAAGAATTGTCCTGCTGCAGTTACTCATGACAGTAAATGTCAGGAGAATCATCTGAAGCTAGCATCATTTGAAAGAACAGAAATATACACCAATAAGAGAACAGTCAGGTAATCCCAGTAACAGGTGGCATAACCAGCCATGTTTGAAAACACTATTTAAACTAGAAATAAGTGGTAATTTTTGTTTTCATTAATATTTACATACAGAAAAATAAAAAAAATGTTTTCCAATTGCAGATCATAAACTGACAGGTGATATATGTTGGACAGGTACTAGCAATAATGTAGAAACTCAGTATGGGTCCTGGAAAGGAAGTGCAGCTTATATAACTAGCTTTTTTTGTGATCTTTAATAGTCTTTTTCACTTCATCTCCAAATAGCTCAGATTGCAGCAAAATTAAATGGAACCAAGTAAGGCGCTCTGGGTATTCCCAAATGCTCAGGAGTTACTGAGCTGGGGCTAATGTAGTCAATCACACATTTACTTTCTGTTAAAATAAATATCGGTTCCTGAACCTCCAGTATTGTTTCTTCCTGCTCACTGCAGTGAGAGGATTCAATGTGCTGGTGGAATGCACTGTGGGGCTGGAGCCCAGGTGACTACACAGAACAGACAGACAGACAGACAGACAGGTGTCATAAGAGCTGGCATGAACCACCCTCCAGACACCTCACCCTGCCTGCAGCACTGTCACCTGGAGACCCCACTCAAACCCCACTGAGGGCTTGGGCAATGACTTAAACTGGCAGGAGTTTCTGCTGTGGGCAAGGCATAGGGAGCATGCCCCAGCACCATGTCTGAGGAAAACACTGAGCAAAATGCTAAGATGGGGATCAAAAAGTCCACAGCAGAGTCCACAGCTTTGTGGAAATTTGAAGAGCAGCCACAGAGAGCATGAGCAGTTCCTCTCTTTTTCCACCAGAAACCAGAGGCAACCAGGAGACCTTCAGAAGATTGGTTTGAAAATAGCTGCCCCTAAAATATTTACATCTATGCTTGCTTTTCTGACATGACTGGGGAGGCATCCACTGTGAAACTGTTCCTCTGTGAGGATTACTGGACTTAAATGAAAACTACATATGAGGGGTGTGTTTTTCTGGGAAATAAGTGAGGAAGTTCCTAAGAACACCAGCTGCAGGAAGCTGAGCTGTAACAAGAAGCTGATGAAGTTACCAGGGGTCACCACTAGGTGCAGGTATTTCTTGCCAAGGAGCAGTGGCAGGAGTAGCAAGGCTGCTGCATCCTCCAGCCTGCCTGTAGAAATCAAGCTGAAATATCTTGAGAGCAGAAAATCATGAAATCTGCACTAACACGGATTGACCACCCATGGGGACTGTCCGAAGCCTGCTGCCGTTACCCACCTCAGAGGGGCTGCATGCTTTCCACTTGTGCCAGGTTTTGCCACTTGCTTTCTTCCCAAAGATCAGATTCCAAAGCTCTCTCTCTCACCTTACTGCAAAGATGACGTTTCCAGGCACAAGCAAATCTTACATTCTTCTAAACAGATCATTAAAATAATGGGTTGCTCCGGAAATATTTTGAAGCCTATGAGTCCTGCTTAATGTAATGATCTTTGTTTATCTGATTGACACACTGGGAACAGAGTTACAAGGGCCATTCCAATCTGTTTGCGCATACATGGAAACAAAGTAAAAAATCAAATGGGAAAGTGAATACAGCAAGTTCCTCTTCCAGTAAAGTGGACAAGAGCCAATGCTCATTTCCACACCTAACATTGTTTTTCTCAGTGCCAGAAAGATCCATGATTCTCAAATTCCTCTCACACATTGTGCTGTGGAAGCCTGTACTCACTCTAACAGCCACTGCAAGCTGGCTTTTAATCTTCATTTCCTCCATGAGAGCATTCATTTCACATATGCTGTATTTCACATCCTGGCTCCTTCAGATCTTATATGGTTAATGTGAACACTGAATTGGTTATGAGACCTAAGTGCAGCAGCCTTTTTCCCCCCAAGACCCAGCCCTAAGTACTGCAGTGAGTTTCTATAAACTACCAAAGAAAATACAGGCCATGTCACCATCCGGGTCACACTGTATTTCAAAACCAAGATTGTAATTTAACACGAAACAAATGTTTTTGTTTTCTTGCTGCCACAGATTTTCACCCATTGTGGTAGGTCAAATGCAGCACTGTACTACTCCTGCACTTAACAGAGCCAGTTTCCATCTTGTGGTTAAATTTCTCAACACATTTAAACAATCAGTATCTTGGATCAACACACTGCTTATCTCCAAGTCCCAGTAGAGAAGTCCTGTGACGGTTATTATGTCTGAGCATGGCTAACTACTAGAATATCCAGCTGTCCTCCCCTGCAAATTTTTGTTTGGCAGGGAATATCAGTCTTCATCTTCTACATTTTCTAGCAGCTTCACCAAAACTAAACTTCTGAAGTATTTCCTTTCTTACTTGAATATGGATAAGTATTAGAAAGAATCAGACACAGTCTCTGTCATCCAGAATCCTTAAAGAAACGTAAAATCCTTCCAAAAACAGCATCAACAACTACTTAGAATAACTACTTTTATTGTCTTCTTATTTTTAAAAATACAGAGTAAATTAAATACATGGAATCTAAAGTACTTTTACAGCTTATTTTGTTTCTGTCTGTTCTGCTGTTATCTGAATCAAGCTGCCCATGTGATTCAGACTTTTCCCAGCTGAAGTTACTGGAATGGTGCTTTCCCTGTCTGTGCACAATGAGTTATTATACACAGTTCAATAACACAGAGATAAACTACAGAAGTTCCTCTGCAGAATTTTTCCTGCTTTCGTTTCTCTCACTCTTCTACACAATAATGTATTGTAGCTTTCCCTTCCCCCTCCAATACAGACACCTAAGACCATTCACTTTTCTAATTTTCCCAAGATTTTACAAACTCTCGGTGCAGCAGTGCGGAACAAAGTGACACGGATCCCCTTATGCATCTGAAGGAGATCGCTTTATTGTAGAAATCAGCCCCTCTTTATACCTTTAGTTTTAACCTGACATAACTGAAACCAAACCAAGACTTAACAGAACAGAGAGAAGGCACCCATTGGCTGGCCCAGCCACCGGGCCCACACGTTTTATTAAGCAATGAAAACCTACTAGGAAAAACGCAAACAGCTCCTAAGACATTAATAACAGTGACAACAATAATAACTATCACAACTTTTCAAAAGCTGTAACATAGGTTTATAACACAGTAACTACACACACACATGGATTCAGGAGGGTGTGACAAAAGGCTGCACACACCCTGAAGGAATCCATTCCCCATGGGGGAGGGTCTATGCCTGTGGAGACATGGGCATAGCCTCTCCCCCATGTCACCAAGTCCAGTGGTCCTTTCCATTCTCCAATCAGTTAGTCCTTCACCATCACAGGAGGTTTTAGATGAGCCTTTGTGTCAAAAGGATACTGCCTTTCACATGCAGCTTGTTCCATCTCATCGCGATTTAAAAAATGGAGAACATACAAAGCTTTATCTAGCCTTTCATGAGGGCTCCCCAACTCCCCCCCTTTTTGTTTTCCAAGCATGGATTTTAAGGTTTTATGGGCACACTCAACAATAGCTTGACCTGTGGGCAAGTATGGAATGCCCATAGATCCTGTAATAAAACACCACTTACCATTTTGCTTGGGTATGCAGAATTTAGGGGTGTTCCAGGGGCTAGAAGGTGGATAGATATCACCTAAGGACAACTGCTCTTCCACGAGCTGTTTTAAGCTTAGTAGCCATTGCTTGACACACACAAGGTCTTCAGTCCTCCATGTGAGTTTACATACATCCAGTATTGATTTTGGAAGAGCTGATCAATAGCCCCTATGAAAAAGGCCCTCCAGTGAGGTTGAATTTATTTTTATGGTTGTCCCCAATTGTCCCAGAGCATCTCTTCCCCATAATGTGCATGGTATAGAGGCAATGAACAGGGCAATTTGGGCAGTTTGCCCATCAGGGCCAAGGACAAACTGAAGATAAGCACTTTGTCTAGGGTGCTGCATTTCTCCTACCCCAATTAGGGCTGATGTGGGGCTGATTGTGGGCCAATTACTAGGCCATTCATTGTTTTTAATAATAGAGACATCAGCTCCAGCATCAACAAGCTCTTTCAATTTTTTTGCCATCTATAGTGCATGTTAAAATTGGCTGAGCATATGCAGCTGCTGTGCATGGCCCAATACATGCAAGAATCACAGCTTTAGAAATATGTATGCAGAAATTAGAAGATAAGATAAAGGAGAATTACAAGAAACTCAGGAAGGAGGTTATAGAGGACCTTATCCAAATCTCAGCAATAGAGATCAGAGGTTCTAACACCAAATGTAGATGTCTTCAGACAGGGAGAGAAGGTGCACCCTGTGAGCTGAACTGTAGTTCTTCCTGCAGGTTAATAGAAAAAACATGAAGTGGTGAGACGAAAAATCTGCTGCTGCTCTGGCACAATGGGTGCTTAAATTAAAGAACAGCAAGACTCAGAGAGGAAGTTCCACCAAAAGGGAAGCAACATCTAACAAGTCCACCTAGTTAGTTAACACCTAAAGTTCCACCAACCGAGCAGGCCCTGCCTGTAATCTGAATCCCTGCCTGCAATAAACAAAGTCCCAGTAGTACATGTCAGAAGTTTGTTAAAGAAGACAATTTAAATCAATTCTGCCTCAAATACAGACAAACCCATTCGTGGAGTTGTCTTTGCTCAAAGACCAAGTAGCACACAGTAGATAGTGCAGATAAATAGAACAACACAGTGTGTACCTCAAGGAGATCTGATTGTTGAGTGAGAACTATGTGAAACTATCACTGTTCACTAAATGTTACTGTCATTGTCTATATATATAACTGCATACTATATATATGTGTGTGTGTGTATAATGTATGTGTTTTTTAGAGTTAAAACATATATTAGTTTCGGTAGTAAGCTGACAAGATGGGTATAAGGGGTAGAATGTCCTGAGGTGACTTTATGGTGCTTGTATCACCATTCATTTATTCAGCCCAGAAATAAGTTTTGCACCTTTAAGACTGGTTCTGAGAGCAAAGAGGGGAGGAAGAAGTGTGTAGGTTTTTTTCAAACACTGCACTCACTCCTCCACATTCCTGTTCCTAGACTGTGTTGTCTGCAGATGGACAGACAGCAAGACAGAGCTCTCCTTTGCTTCTGGTTAGTTTTTAGGTAGCTGAGGCAGAGAAGTTCCCTGGACTGTGGTTTTTCTTTTTCTTAGAACTGTTTGAGCCTGCTGTAGACCGAACACCAAGAAAAGCACCAGCAGCTTGCACCTGTGGCTCACCAGGCTGGGCCTGGGCTGCAGCATTTCCAGCACAAGAAGGACTGATAAGAGACTGAGTGAGCTGTGCTACAGCCCACAAAAGGGGCTTTCTAAATTTGTCATCTCTTCAAAGTGGACAGAAGTTTTGTAGTTTAATATTGTTCATCTTTCTTGTGCTAGAGAATGCATTGCCTGTTAAATAAACAATTTTTTCCACTTTTCTCCAAGAAAATATTTTCCTGAACCAGCTGGGGGAAGGGCTACTTAAATATACTTTCTAGAAGAAACCCCTTTAGAAGTTTTCTCCCAAATTTACCCTAAACCAGGACTTGCCAAATGCTTTGTCTTGCATTTTTCTGATTCTATGGAGTGCATGGACCTGCCCCCACTGGAAGTTTCCCAGCTGTGTAGCCTTTCCTTTGACAGGGTATCAGATACAGCACTGAACAGCCCAATGCTTTCCCCTTCCACACCTGGGACAGTCTTTAGATGGCATTTTTATCCCATCCCTTTGTTGAGGGCAATCCCTTTTAGAATGACCCACTGAACCACATTTAAAACAACCCCCACCCGTGTGCCAGAACCCAGAAGCACATGGTTAAAGCCACTGCCAGAGAATTAGTGTTATAAGCAGTAGCTCCCACATTTTGGCATGCTCTAACCATGTCTGCTATATCACCATATCTGCTATAGAGTGTAAAGATGAACAGGTTTCCAGGTGGAAGTACATAGGTCCTTTCCACCCAAATTGATAAATTGACTGCTATGTTTTATAGAAATATAAAAGAGGAGGAATATTTGAAAGACTCAGTGAGAAATATTGCAATATCATAGTAGTGACTATGAAAGCCAACTGATGCATTAATGTTACTAAACTATGGATTGCCTTTGGCACTGGAGAGCACAACTGAAAATGAAACTGAACAAAGTTTTCTCTGCATTGCCCTGCTGCAGCTTGACCATGCTTACCTGCTGCCCTGCACACTGATGTGGCTTGCAAATCCTCACAGCACAGTTTGTACTTTTTTTTTTTCATTAGCCAGTGCTGTTTTTAGCCATGAGTTCACTTTCCCTGCAGCCTTCCAAGGAGCTGGAAGATATGGAAAGCTGACAGATGCAGGAGCAAAGAGGTGATCAGGCCACAGAGCTGGCTGCTGCCCAAAAGAGAAAGGTGTCCAAGACAAAAAACTCAAGTGTGTACTACCGAAAGGGCTGCTTGATCATGGTGGTTGAAGGGTGGGACGAGAGCTGCCAGCAGCCAGTTATCCCACACAGGCAAAAGATCTGCCACCATTCACCAAGTGCCCATCACAGTGGGGTCTGCTGGTCCCTCAGGTCTTCTTCTCACCCTCCCCAGCATGTTCACAGTCAGGTCAGTGCCACTGAGGGCTCCCACAAGCAGGAGTGAAAATGTAGACAACAACTGCATTTTTGGAGTTGGCAACGGGAGTCACTGAAGCACAAGTCACAGGGGAGGAAACCAAGCCAGAAGAAACACAGGAGAGAAAAGAGGCCTGGAGAGAAACAGAAAAGGAGAATGATTTCATAATGGTGAAGAAGACAGAAAGTAGACTAACTAACAAATGACAAAGGAGATGAGAAGAATGCCTGTGCAAAATATCAGAAAGATTTAATGGTTATTTGTTTGTGTCCTTGCCTTCCTTGAACAGAAAGGGGAATAGGACTTTGTGGACATAATCCTGGAAAAGGTACATATAACAGAAAGTGTGAAAAACTGAAAATCAGGCACCCCAGCCTGTAAAGCAGCTCAGTTAATAAGTATTCATAATAATTTGGAATTATTTCGAAACCATGTGAAAAAAATAGTGGAGAAAACTGTATGTGTTGACAGTCTCCAAGGGCAACCTGAATCATTACTTAACTGTTGTTACTTTGTGCCCACAAGGCTATCTTCTATCCCACTGGCACATTAACATAAGCAATAAAATAAATCACTGTAAGCCAGAACCTTTCCTGCTGACTGTGAGCAATTACCAGTATTTATATGCTCAGTGAAATCAAGGGGGTAGCTTATTGGAGTAGCATGGAGGTCCACATCACCATTTAAGCACAGATTCTTAGGGTAGATAACTCACAAATAAGCCAAAAATTGCTGACTAAGTTTTTTCAGACTTTACTCGTTTCTAACTGTTAGACAAATAATACATAAACCTTTTCCTGTCCTGGTTTTCAAGATGGCAATGAGGAAACCAATCCTGGAAAACAAAGAAGCACTGGTTCCTGGCACAGCCAGGTGTCTCAGGGTGGACAAGATGTGCTGGGCAGCAACAGCTGGTGGGTGCAGCCCCAAAACAGCCCTACAAGCAAACTGCAGGCAGAGCATTCCTCCTTCTCCTAAGCAGCTGCAGTGCAAATACACGGCCATGTGTGTGCCTCCCTCCAGAAAAGGGCTCTCTCGCTTTGTAAAAAGCTTTTATACTGCTGAGTTTTGGTGCTAGAAACATTAAATGTATTTTCCCTGGGGAAATATTGAGCCTGATCCATATATTTGAGGGATCCTAGGATTGTCACTCTGTACCAAAACATACCAGTGATGCTGCAGGCTTTTCTACTCACAGTCAATTACAATATTTTGAATCACAAGGATGTCATAAAAATTGCAAAGTCGTAAACAAGGTTCTGGCCTTGAGTTAGAAACGTCACTTCCTGAAGTTGTTTTTTTTTAATGGTAGAAATGATGCAATTTTCCAGGAACCAGATAGGAAGGAAAAGAGAGTAAGTATTTTTTCTGGCCAAAAGATTGATGGTGATACTCACATTTGAAGGGAGGAATTTGCCTTTCCTGACTCATAGGAAATTATCTTTGTTCTTGGGGATTTAAAAACAGCCTTTGTGGAACAAAACAGATGGCCTGAACTATGCCTGCGTTTTGAGGAAGGATAACTTTGCCTATTGAAAAGAATAACAAGGTGAAGAAGTATGTTAATGGAATGTGAGGCCATTTTCATTTTTCTTTATAGCTGGCTGCATCAAAGGCACATGACAGCGGTGAATTATTTTAAAGATCATAGCAACAGAGAAATTGCAAGAAGTTTAGATTTTTAATAATTAATTTGGATCATGTTGTTGTTGCCAAATTGTACACTTACCTGGAAGACACAAAAAATGGATAAATTCTTTGCTTTGAAGAGATTTATAGTTTTAACAATGGTGATCTCATGTGGTGTTGGTACTTGCTATGACACATTTACCTTCATTTTTTTTTTAAACCAACCACAAAGTTAACAAGGATTAATTGAGGCACAAGCAGAAAGAGAGCTGCAAATCCACTCCAAAATCCAGTGAAGGTCTTTACTTATCATCTAACCAAATTTTCTACACAGAAGAATGACTGGAAATTATTGAAACCATCTTCAAACCTGACAGCATCATTATTACAGTCCTAAGGTTGCTTTTATTGCAGGATCACAAGCAGCTGTACTCCACATCCAACAGTGCTGCTGGAGGAGAGAAGCAGCACTTTCTCCAGCCTTGCCTGAACATAAAGACAAAGTTGGTCTTCCCTGCACGGTGCCTGGGGCCCTGGGGACCCAAATTAAGTATATGCTTTAAGTAGCTGGAACGGTCTCACTTACTAATGCTTATTTTAAAGAAGGTTTGGACTCAAGCCTAAAACAAGATATTTTTTTTTCTCAAGACCTCCTATACAGAATTAATTTGGAAACTAAAGAAAGAAATTGGAGCTCAAACTTTGCACTGAAACAAAGAAGTAACTGGGACATGTGCTGAGAAAGGTGACAGGGAGAATCCCTGCAGCATGGGAATAGTTACCCCAGCTCCCGGGCCTGCTGTGGATACCTAATCCTGTTACAAAGTCTGCTGAACCCTTACCAAAACTGTTCTCATGATATTTTCCAGTCTGAAATACCTGGGTGTGTTTCATCAGACATGGCACCCCTAAGAGAGGGTATGGCATCAGCATGGCCAGGAAGGCCCAGCATGGCAACAACAAACTGTGCCACTGGGATGCATTTTCCAGCCATCTGGCCTTTGAAGACACCGTTTTTTTCAGCTTAATGAGCTCTTACAAATATTCCCAGACATTCCTTCAGCTGCACCAGTCAAGGAATTTCTCACAGATGTCCTTCAGAGTACATGTTTCAAGGAACTTCTCAGCTAATGGACCTGAAGGTGTTTCGGGGAAGCCATGGCCACTTTTTGGAAGGAGACTTCTCAGCAGGAGAATTAGGCAGATGACGATAGCCGGATCAAGGTGGCTGCTGTTGGAATGCTGTGTTGCTGTGGGAATGCTGTGCTGCTGCGGTGGGAATGCTGTGCTGCTGCGGTGGGAATGCTGTGCTGCTGTGGGAATGCTGTGTTGCTGTGGGAATGCTGTGTTGCTGCGGTGGGAATGCTGTGCTGCGGTGGGAATGCTGTGCTGCTGCGGTGGGAATGCTGTGCAGCCGCCCGTGCTGCGCTGCCGGAGCGGCGCTGGAGCAGAGGGCAGCGGCGATGCTGCGGACGCCGGAGCTTCCCCCGGCCCCTCAGGCGGGCGGGCAAAGCCGCCGTTTTCCGCTGGGCTGAGTCATATGAGAGCACACAGAACAATATTGCTGTGTTTCCTTCCCACTGACTGCTTAGGGACCCACACTTCGGGGGAAATTAGGAAAACTCCTGCCTGCTGCTGTTAAGTAGCAGAGTTATGAAAAAGCAACTATTTCCTTTAAATTCACTTCTCATTCTCTTCTTGTTACAATTATTTATTTATTTATTTTTCATTCTGATGTAATACAAGACCTTTTAACCTTATGTTCTGTCTCTTAAGTTTCCTGCATAGGAAGCGCCATCCTGATGTATTGTATCAATACTTAAAGAGGATCAAAGGAATAAAGATAAAAATACTCAAATTTGGAGATTATTAGGATCCTCTTAAGGATGATTTTCTTGTTTTCCATTTCCTGTCAGAATTTGATTTTGCAAATGAAGCTGACATACTCAAACTCTGATCACATCTCGCTATTAGTTTTATATTTAGATTTATGAGCTCGATTCAGATTTAGCTGGGGATTATCAGAATTTCAGCTGCTCATTTCTTTAACACAGAAAACAGTTCTGCAAGGAAAGCACATCTGAGGATAACAGCATGATAGATCAATAAGAGCATTTTATGTAATACCATATTTCTATCAAAGATAAATCACTTCCCACTTGTCTGAAAGGTGCACACCTATCTCCTGGAACAGCAAAAGAGAAAAGAGACAAATCTATATATCCAAAACCAAATACAGGGGAAACAGAAGTAATCTGAAGACTGTTCAATTTAGATGTCAAAGAAGTAACATTGAAATCTTTCTGTACATTGCAAACAGGACTGTGGAAAAACTGCAATGTAGCCAAGGAACACATATTCTCAGCAAAGTCCATTTTAAAATCATAGGAATCACAATTTAATTTTGTGACTTCACTCCATAAACCTTTTCACAAGAATATAATGTCTCCTTTGAATGATGTAAAATGAATTATGAGAATATGCTGCTATATATATCAAAATAAGTTGTATTCGATACATATTTGTATCAAAAAGACGTAGCATCAGTGTAGCCAAAAGGCATAAGAAATAAACAAGACAGGTTTGGTAAGTAGGGATTACATCTTTTGTTAGATGAATTGGTGTAATTAAAAAAAATTAGAAATAAAAAAGCTGGCATGAACACAAGCTCTTGTATAGATCTGAAATAGAAGCAGCAAACCAAAGTTTGCTATGAAACAAAGTTTCACTGCACATCACTGACTGCTCCTTTCCCATTCTCACATCTGGCAGGTGATACATTACCCTTCCCCACACTTCAAGGGATAAACTCAGCAAATCTTTCCATTTTGCTGAGCAAGTACCAGCTACCTTTTCTGCTGTGTGGCCAAACTTGCGTACACCCAATTTGTCTTAGAGCTGCTTCCCTCTACTTCTGCCAAGCTTTGAAGTTTACTTCTATGTCCTACCAGAGATGGCCATGCATACTCAAAAGTTTGCCTTACTCAGTGTGCAAACCTCCTCTTGCCAGAGTGTGTTAGTGCACCCCATCTCCATGAATTGTGTCCTGGTTTGTTGCCATCTCTCATGATGTGCTAACACAGAATAATCCAGATGAGAAGAAAAACAAGGGCAAGTTTTACTGCAGCAGCATGACGACGACATAAACACTTCAAGCACTAGCGTCATTGGCATAGGAGAAAATAAACACTTCCACAGCAAGAAATAAATTCTTAGAGAAAATTATAGACTCACTAATGAAATATGAGTGAATTCTGTATGACAGAGTATTTTTAGACCAGATGAATGCAGGGAGATGGCAGTCACTTTTGTTAGTAGATGAATATTTTCCAAGAACAGTTCAACACTAGATGTTATTTATAACTATATATATAAATAGTTATATAAATAAATAATTAAATAGTTATATATAAAAAATTATATATCTAATTATTTTTTAAATTTTAATTTCATTATCCAAATATGCAGTGTGGACTCCAAAAATTTAGGAGAGCATGCAATAAGTATCCATACTCAAAAAGCCCCAGACAGACCACCTAGATTTTGCATATTATCACAAAAATGAGGGAAGGTACAGGGTGTGCTTACTGTCCCTGTGTCCATGGGACATGCTGGGATGAGGTCTGGATCAGCATATGGGGCAATTCAGGTAAGCTGGAAGTGTGGTCTTTTAATTAGCAAAGAGATATGGACTGAAGGTATTGAAATAGGGAAAGTTCTGTCTGTCCCTAATTAATGACATTGGTTCTCCACCTTTCTCATTATGTAATATGCCATAATATTATTTATGGTGCAAGTTAGCCTAAATAAAAGGAGACAGGGTAAAGAAAAGGGCAGGGGGAAAAACATAAATTTCAATTAAAAAATTTTCCAAGCATGAGATTAAAATGATGAGGAAAAAATCCATCCACTTTTAGAAGTCCCAACACAGCACTGCTGTGTGCAAAAGGCCTGAAGAAGGCAGCCCTTGGTTGTGTTACCCTCGTTTTCACATTACACAGGTCATCAACTCTGTTGTCACAACATTTTCAGGCAATTGATTACCTGGTTAGAAAGCACAACTTAATGAGTCAGGAGCAGAAAGGTTTGTTGTGAGTGGCACATGGTTGTTTAATCCACATGAGAAATTAAATATTTGTTTAATCCATGTGAGAAATTACATTAAAAGCCTCAGTAGCCATTTCAAACTAGATGAACGTCAGAGAAGAGCAAATAATTTTGTATTTCTAATACTACACGTTGGCACCAAACCCTTCTTCTGACAGAAAACCAAAAGGCAAACAATGAGCCAGTGAGTGCTTGTGCCCATAGAGGCCACGTGTGTCGCCAGCAACAGCTAGCCGTGAAATTGAAAGCAAATATTTGTTCTGCTTAAAAAATGCTCAGACTGTAATAACTGCATAGTGCTGTAAGCTTCGAGAGCTTCTTGATCATTTACGGACACTGCCTCTCTGCCTGCAGAATATTTACTGAGCACGGGGTGAGGTTCTCAGCAACTGACAATCAGTCACTCCCCTGGTTAAACCCAAAACATTTTCAAACAGAATTATGCACGTGAGTCAAGTTCTGATATACCATATTTTTAGTTTCCTGGTTCCCTGTAATACAGGCTGCTGGTTGTGTTTGGGGCAGGGGCATGCCTCAAAGTCCAACCCCTCTTTCATTTAAGGTCCTGATTTGGGTCTCTTAAAATTGCAATCAAAATCTTGGCATTTCCTATGCCAGGCATGCTCTGAGCTCTAGGTGGCTTGGGGGGCAGTTGTGGGACTGGATTTGTCCTGTCTCAACCAAAAGGACAGAAGAGTTTGTGGCTGGGCTTGGCTACCTTTTTCTGTCATAAGTCTGTCTCTAGGCATCCAGATTTTCCCAATTCTTGACTTTGCACTAAGACACAGACTTTAATGAAAAAAAACCAAAAAGTGCAAAACCCAAGGAAAATTGCAGAACAGTGCCATTTACCTGGAATGCAGGAATAAACACAGTTTTATAACTCAGAGAGCTGTGTAGCTCCTGTAGGGCTGTGATTGCTGCTGCAGGGAGCTGCAGTGAGCTACCATGCTCCCTCCAGGTCAGCACACAGAGCATCCTTTCTGAGTCTTACCCAAGGCTATCATCACCAGCCTGTTCCCCCATGTTACGAGGCAGCCCTCACCAGGTCTGACAGCACTTTTCCCTGCTCTGATCCCAAGCACCCTGGTGCTGGCCCAGCCATGGTGTGCCCCCTGAGGCTGCCTGGGGCCCAGGGAGGGTCCTGCTCTGAGGAAGGGAAACAGCAGAGCAGTGGAGACTCCTAAACACCCAGTCTGGGAAGGGGACAGAAGAGGTGGGACTAAAAATCTCTTGTTTTAACTCTTCCAGTGGTAAGTCAGGTCCCAGACAGACAAGTTGTTGTGGACAGCTCTCATGAGTTACAAGTGCTAGCTCAGGCTTCAGGGAAGCAAAGATGCCTGTGCACCACCTGCCCATTTCTGCCTTTGCAATGGCTCTTCTGTGAACAGATCTGAGCTCAAGGCTCAGGATGATGTTGTTGCTGACAAGGATGTGTGCCCCAGCCTGGCTGGAAGGAAATGAGATGGCTCTGGAACCACAGCCTAGTAGGGAGGCAAGCTCCTGCACGGACTGCTCCCTGCCCCTGGGCCCTTGTAATTTCCGAGAAATTATTTACAGCATTACATCCTGGACTCCCCATTATGGACCAAATTTCAGAAAGTGCTTCAGCACAGCATTTGTTTTATGCATCTCCCTGCCTTCATTATCTTCAGGAAGCTTCTGGCCAGCCCTACCCCTAACTGAGATTGCCTAAGAGGCCACTTCTCACAGTCCCCCTGCCTATGCATAGAGGGGTGGTGGATCTGCAAAACTGGCACCACAGACTCTTTTTGAAAACAGCAGTTTTGGACTACAATCTTCTAGAAAACCATCCACAACCTGAACCAGGTAGCATTTGTGATGAACATGAATATTTCAGAACACATTTGCAAAATGCAGTTATGCCTTCCTTTTATATCTGCATTAAGCCATGATGATAATACTAAAAACACATTGGGCTTTGTACACTAGCCCATAACAATATTTCCAATGTGACTTCAGTACCTGAATGCACAAAATTTGCAGGATCAGGCTATGGCTTTCTGCCAAGGCAAGGCTTTAGGAAGACAGCATTTTCAAATGGCTGTTTTGAACTAGGTATACTTAGCAAACTACAGTCAAGCTTGGACATGAAATACAAATTCTAAACCCATACTCAGGATTTTTTTTAAAAATATATTTGCTATAAGAGCTATAGTAGCATCAGATAATATATGTTATACATTAGATACCTCTAAATTTTAGCTATAAAATAATAATATAAATTTATATATCCTACATACTGTAATATATCTTTTGTCTTCTGGTTACTCAGAACTTTATACACCAGATCTACTGGCAAAGCGTTTGTTGCACTCTGACCTTCTAAGAACTTTTTCTACTATCAGTTTCCCCAGGACACATTTTTTTAAACCAACATTTAGACTCTTACATGAGTCTTTGAAATTTTATTGCACTTTACCTCTGACACAGTCTTGTTGAAATGCTACTGCTACCTGTTTCCTTCATCTTCTGACTAAGCAACATGAAACAGATGGTGAAGCAGGAGGGACCTGTAGATGAGTGAAAGCAGTGGGAATCAAAACTACTGAATCCCTTTTCCAGTGTGAAGAGCCTCTGCCAAAGCTTGAGTTGTGTATGTTCCACTGACAATGATCATCTTGTTTCTGTAAGAGGGTACACACTTAGTTGTAAGCATTGCTAAGTGAACAGCATCTTCTGTGAGTACACATTTGTTGGAAGAGGCTGCAGGTAGTCTTCAGACAAATGAGGTAGACAAGGCAGGTAGTCTTCACTCAAATGTTCAACTTCTGGTCACACCAACTGTCCCACACAGGACACTGAGGGATGTAAGCCCAGTCAGGAGAGGGATTTAAGCCCACAGTGTTGAGATACATTTTAAGTGGGCAAATATACAGCTGCTGGAAGGCAATAAAACAGATGCTGGTAAGGACCAGGTTTAGTTTTCCATCCCAAAGATGTCAGGAGCTGGTATGAAGGCAGCCTTTCTGAGAGGCAAATATCAGTAATTAAGGCAGACATTTGAAGTCTTTTCTCTTGTAACACTGTGCTTCTATCATTAATACGACTCTATAGAAGTGTATGAAGAGTGGGGAACTGTTCTGGGAAATAAAAGTTGCTGGTGCTGTATCTAGCTGGAGTCTGTGAGCAGTCTCATTTTGTACCCAAAACCTATAGCACCAGGACCTGCACGGAAGATCCTTTTATCCAAAAGAAATGCAAGAAAAGGTCTCTTATATGCTCTTGAGGACATTAAAGAAAAGGGTATCTAGTCTTGAACTAGCTTGTCTTGCTGTAACATTTGATGGGAATCCTAAATGAATAATGTATTCTCCTTTTTTCCACCAAGTTTTCAATTTGCAATGGGACTAATAATACTTGCTCCTTGTAGCAAAATACTAAGAGATGCTGAGATGAAAAACACTGTGTAAGTTCAAAGTACTTAATGTAATCAATAATTCTACAATATGATAGACTCCTCACTTCAATCAAGTGCACTTTAAAAAAAAATTATGTGCTCTAAAGATAATTTCCCAAACACTATCCTTGAAATCAGAGGATTCAGATATAGAGTACTTAACTAGATTGCAGGAATGCATGCCATTTCTAGTCCTGTAATTAGGCAACAGAGCAGATCTAATCACTTCATTACTGTAATGACAGCTGCTACACGAAGCCCAAAACCAGAGAATAGGTTACCACACAGGTACCTCAGAATGCGTTTAAGCATGACTGCTAATAAAGCTGCATACTTTGACGTTTTTGTGTGCTATTTGCCTTTTCTGCTCATCTGCAGCTCGAGCTCAATAGCCTGTCTGTGAGCCACCACAGTGTTGCCCTGCTGCAGGGGAGGCTCAGGGGAAGCAGCCACACCAGCAAGACTTGAAACTTCCCTGTCTTGGGCAGATCAAGAAATCTTGCTATATTTATAACATGAAATTTCAGTGTGTTTAATTTTATTAGTTTAATGCTTTTTCTATGGAACTTTACTCCTCCATAAACACGTAATTAAAGACACACACACTTAAAAACCACTGAACATATATGCACATGGCATGCCCTTGGCCTATGGCACTGTCACAATCTAGGACTTGCATGGAATACGCAATACCCAAAGCCTTGTAAATGATGGGATAAATTCTGCTTTCACTGATTTAATTTATGTTTAATGAATATTGAATTTGTTTGTATTTTACAGAATTGCAAAAGGTAATGTAATTACCCAAAGAAGTCTGGGATGGGTCTTGAGTACCACATGAGGCATCTGTCTGGTCTTACAGATGTGTTAACAACATCAGATTTTAAACAAACTGACTACTTCTGCCAGATTCCAGCCACACTTCCTGAAATGCCCTCAGGCATGTCAATAGCTTTGTTTTGGTTTTTTCTTTTAAAAAATATTGGCCATCAAGGTGTTCTTAATGGACTTCATTTTAGCCTAGTCCTCTTCTCCCTGAGTCTGAATTTCTTGTGTGTAAATCTAAGCTTTATTTGTTGTTTGTTTACTGTGGTGATTTAAAGAATTCATCATTTTTCCACCATCCTGAAAATCTTACATCATCTTATTGCATAGGAATTGTCAAAAAAATTCTTTCTTTTTTTCCAAATTCTCCCATTTCATGATGTTTCATGATACCATGAGGTCAGCAGATCACATTATTGCAGGGTTACACTAAGATCAGTACGTACAACATGGATACTTACAAGTCAGCACCTAATTTCACACATAGTCGGGTAAATGAGCACTCTGCTTTCTAAAGAAACCGATTTCCCTCAATGCCCATGGATTTAAGCAGCAGTGAGATTTGCTCATCAACTTCAAAAGCTTTTTATTAATGTTATAGATTCAGATATATAATATTTGGTATCTAAATTCTCAACTATGTTTTCAATTTTTTCTTTCATATATATACATATATCTGTATCTATCTATCTATCTATCTACCTTTTAATCTATCTTCTTTAAAAGAGGAGAATTCAATTACTGGGCTCTGCACTAGCAGGCCAGTCCTAGATTAAACAAATTATATTTAGTATAATTTAATACAATACATAACTAAGTATTTTTAGTATAATTTAATTCGCAACAGTTATCAATTATCTCATGTTTCTACACACATCCCATTCTCAATAGCTATACTGTAGATGCTGCAATTTGCCAGGACATTTTCTGACAACATGACATCCCAGGTATCATCTCTCAAAATGCTAAGCAAGCCCCTGAAGTTACTCTATACAAATGGAATGGCAAACCCCTTTCTTTCCAGGGAAAAAGAAGAGAGAATATCATCTTTATGCTGTAACACAACTCAGCATTCTGGTCACCACAAAATCTGAATTTACTCATTTCAAAAAGATCAAAGTTTTATGGTCTATTCAGACCATATAAATTGGTCTATAGTGCTATAAACTGACGTCAAGAACCAACACCTTAAAGGCAAATAAATAAAAGAGCATCTTGTTACACCTAGTTTTAAAATGTGTTTAAATGAAACTTCTACTATCACTGCAGGCATCTATCATATCGTAAATCTCTTTTATTTTAGCCACTGCTATTTCCTTAGCCTCATGCAAGAAGTTTGAAAACTTCGTATTGCAGTAAAACATTTGTTCTGACCAAAAAAAAGAGTTAGAGCAGATGATCAGGAGTTAAGGAGAAAAAGCACAACTACCTGGTTCGTTGTGTGAATTCCTGAATCTAAAGAGGAAGAGCAGAGGACAACTCCTATTAAACCAGGATTACTCATCATCAGTCCTATACCATACTTTGGCCAGGAAACTAACGAGTGATAACATCTCACGGTCACAGCATTACAGACATGTATGCAAGATTCCACAGCCCTGGAAAACTGATTGTCTCAACATGCAGAGTTGGAGGCAGCTGAACACGTTTAAACACAGTTGATGCTATCAGTGTTCACGAAATCTGTGACAAGTGTGGGCAGCTCTTTTCAGAGTATCACACAAGACCAGTCATGTAGAGATCGTACATTATGCATCACAGTCAATGATGCTCTGCCTTGCCCAGCTGCTAGGCAAAATATCCTCCTCTGCTAATGTCACAGACTCAGTGTCAGGACCCTGCTAGCACCAGAAGGCTTTTAATATGGTGACAGATATCCCCAAAACCTATATTTTTGTTTGCTAGCAAATCCTGGCACAGCAGCTCTAGAGAATCCACAGATATTTGTTGAAACCTTTTGTTTATTTCCAAGAATAAACTTGTACTGTGAAGTCAATAGCTTACTGTTTCACCTTGAAAGCCTTCACGCACTTCAGCAAGCCCCATGGTGTGTTTGGGCTTGAACCACACCCTGCCCAAGTAGGTGCCGGTATTGTGTTTGTCCTTCCAGAACATCTCCAAGACTTTTCGAGCACACAGTCTCTGTGAAGCCTTGGTGAGAAAGGGATCTCCGTCTAATTACTTCCTTTAAGAGGACCAGTACTGCCCCCTCCTGTGAGCAGCCCCACGGCTAAGATGCTGTGTTATCAAACCTAAGCTTCTTGTCTTTCTGCAGAAAATGGACACAAATCCCTCTTTCCAAAAAAAAACAAAACAGTGGAAAAAAAAAAGTCACGAAATTCTATGTGCATTTTAGTTCAACTTGATTTAGATGTAGTACTGAGGTGCAAAAAATAGCCATTGCTTACATCCTTTGCTTCATCACTATTCTTGAACTGCAGTCAGAGACTTTAAAGAGGTTCAAGGTCACTTTCTGGCAGCAAGCACCTTCTCTGAAAAACACAGGATTTTCTCCTTCAGCTGGCTTTACACTTCTGATCTGTTCCCTTTTATTCTCCTCTCTTTCACACAAGCACTAACACATGAGTTCAAGCATGCCAATGTCGGATGTACTAAAATAGAGGTGAAGAGAACTCAGTAAGCACCTCCAGCTCCACCTGTCAGCCTCATCACATCAGCCGTGAATTTCTCTGCCCCAGGCACAGCCACCTCCAGCTCCAGCAACTCCATTCCCCTGGGCTGTAGCCACATATTGGCCTGAGGGTAAAATAGTTGAACGGATAATCATACAAAATTAATGATGCTCTGTCATCAGCTTTGTTTCAGGTGCAAGAATTGTGTCTGGAATGTCTGGTAGGCTTTGTTGCAATTTGGAAGCAAAAGACAACAAAGAAGCCAAACAAGCCCACTTTCAATGAAATGCATGCCAAATCAAACAGCATTCTGAAACTGCATGAAGAAAATTGCCAAATGTTCACAGATGCAATAATTTAGTCAACCAAAGAAGTATTTGGTGTCTTTTGATTTAAGATCACTTTTATTATGTAGATATGGTGTTTTGTTGCATACCAGCAGTTTTCTTTAGTAAGTATAAGTTAGTCAATAAGCATAAATTTTTGAAGGACAGTACAGAAGGGAATTTTCCAGACTCTGGAAGAACATTGCACTTCAGAGGGTAGTTCTGAAAATGAACATGGCTGTTGATTCATTTTAGGCAGGCAAAATATAATCTAAAGGATATTTGGAAGTTGCAAGTCTGAACAAAAGCAGAATGAGAATGGTGATACCACAAACAGAGAAAGGCTCAGGAAAGAAAAGAGGATCCATTTTGACTAGATAAAAGTGCATTGAAAGGCATCCAAGAAGAGATTTGAGATGGATTCCCATCTCATCGCAGTTTAATATGGGCAACATAAAGAAAAATATTACAGTAAATTCCTGAATCTTTGTGGTATATCTCTAAACCAGAAATAGGGACAAGATAATGAATGAAAAGAATAAAGAGAAAGATACAAGAGGAGTGAATAGGGTCAATAAGGAGTGACTGCCATGAAAATCTGTTGGAAAAAAGCTTACAAGAAACAATAAAACTAGAACTAGAAGATGCTTGCCACAAGCATCAAAGTTTCACAACATATCAAGGCAAGCAGAACCAACAGTGATTAAAAAAATAACCAAAAACAAAAACAAACAAAAAAAACACCCCAGAGAGATATTGAGAGGGAGATTGGAGAAATTTGGTATACTAAGGATGCAAAATAAAATAGTTTCCATTCCTGAGAAGTACTATAATTTTTTGGAGCTCGTAAAAATATATGAAAAAGACTTTCTTTGAAATTCTATGAAAAATAATTACCTCCATTCTAAGAAAGCACATGACAAGGTAAGAATCAAATAGCCTGCCTTTGTAACTATGAAAGGAAAGGAGGCAACAGAACACATCAAATGAATGATCATTCACCTGATAGCCTGATAGATATTTCATTTTAAAGAAACAAAGTATTTTCCTCCTATTCCCTACAGTAACATCACCTGACCTCATCCACTATATAACACACATTTTTATTCAGTAATCTGGGGGAGGGATTGATTTTCAGTTTACCATATATAAATCTAATTGAGTCAGAGTGAATTGCAAATACCCGCTTCTCTGCTTTCAGGCATGGTACCTTGCACCGAGGGCTGGGTGGGGAGTGAAGCCTCTGAAACAGTCCCACATGTTTTTTCAATCCTAAATTTCTCTGGAACTGTGTATGATTCTGAAGTGAGAGGTAAGTAAGAGGTAACCTCACATGAGTAAGGCTGAAAGATCAGCCCTTGCCTTAACGCCCTTGTTCAGCCAGCTCTTCCTCAGGCCTCACTCTCAATACTGGGATGACATGGCTCTTGTCCTAGCAGGGTGTCATAGGTGTTAATTAAATTACTGTTTGCACAGCACTTCACATTCAGGGAGCCCTGGGGTCCTCAGCACAGGAGACACACGGGGCTGTTTGAGCAGTAGGGTCATGGTGATGATCACGGGTATGGAGCCTCTCTCCTGTGAGAAAAGGGTGAAAGAGTTGGTGTTTTTCAGCCTGGGGAAAAGAAGGCTCCAAGGAGACCTTATTGTGGCCTTTCAGTACCTCAAGGGAGCCTATAAGACAGAGAGTGACAACCTTTTTAGCAGGGCCTGTTGCAATAGGACAAGGGTCTAAACTAAGGAAGGTCAATTTAGATTAGATATAAGGAAAATGAGAGTGGTGAAACACTGAACGAGGTTGCCCAAAGGGGTGGTGGATCCCTGAAAACATCCAAGGCTCGATGGGGCTCTGAGAACTTGATGTAGTTGAGGATGTCCCTGTTCATTGCTGGGGGTTGCACTAGATGACTTTTAAAGGTCCTTCCAACCAAACTGTTCTATGATTCTGTGAACTGCCCTACCGGAAAAAAAAAAAAAAAAAGTGATGAAAGCACCAAAACAGGAATCCAATTTATATATACAAACTCAGTAATTTCAAAACCACAGTTCTTCATGTGTGTCATCTGCCTTTTTGGCTTGACATTTAGGAGACCCAGTAGTGGAAATTCTAGAGCAAGCACCTAAAGAAGCTTCTGAAAGAGTGGCCATGAAAGCTTCCCAGAAGCTATCACCCTCCGTGGGTAGCCAGGCAAACTGCACCCAAGCCCACAGGCTCCATCACCCTTTCATTCTTTGCCTTGTGATATCCCATGCAAGTCATGTGTTCGGGGGTGGGGGGGGAAGCCAAGGACAGCTGCAATACCATCAGGTTCGTTCTTGAAAAGTTTTTTCCAAGCCAAAACCTCATGCAATGCTTTCTAGATATTAGGATGGAAATAACAAGCTACAGCAATTGAATTCCCCATTCATTTTGAGGAAGGTATCTTGCCCCAGCAGGAAATGCTCCAACCTCTTGCGCAAATTGCAGCATTTTCAGCATATATACCTTTGCATGACAGAACAGGAAATCGGCTAACACAATAGCGCCAGATCTTCCGATTTCAAGTCACAAAAATCCATCCTGCTTGCCAGGAGGGGGGTTCTCCTGTGGCGTGAAAAAAAATTATTGTCTGTTGTAAAAAGAGTAAAAAATTACTTGGGTTTTTTGGGTAGTTTTTTTTTGGTGTTCTGTTGGGTTTTTTTTTTTTCAAAGGAAAGGTGCTGAACGTCCATGCGGCCGGGAGCTGGGCGTGTCGGGGGCCGTGTGTCCCCCGCCCGGACACGTGGAGTCCCCGCAGCACCTGGTGGCGCGGCCCCGGCGCCGGGCGCGCGCGCCGAGCGCGCTCCCGCCATCCCGCCCACCTCCACATGCACACACCCGCGGCGGGAGCAGGAAGGACATCTTTCTCGTCGTTTTCCTTTCGCCAGTTTCATTTATCCCTCTTCTCGCCCCCCCCCTTTTTTTTTTTTTTCTTCTTCTTCTTCTAATTTTTTAATTACATTTTATTTTTATCACTGTAAATATTTGTCGGCGTTCTCCAGTCGGATCCCGGCGGAAAAGGTGGATCGCTTCGCGGAGGGTTCCCGCGGCTCCTGGGGAAGGTAGGCAGCAGCAGCAGCTACCGCAGGCGGAGGGATGGGGCCGCGGCTCCCCGCGCACCCTTTGTCTCGGCGCGGCGCGGGCCGGAGCCCGGAGCCCGCCGCCGCCGCCGCCCGCGCTTTGTCCCCGCCGTCTGCGCAGCCCTCCCCCCATCCCCCGCAAAACGTGTCTGCTCCCCCCGGTGCTGCCCAGCGCAAACCCTCAAAATGCTAGCAGCGAGCCGGGCGGGGCTGGGGACCCGGCGGGGCCGTGGGGACGGGGCGGCCATGCGGCATCTCCCGGGCTGGGGCGCGCTGCCGCGCCGGAGGCGGGAGGCGAGCATCGCCGGCTGCCGAGCCGGGCATGGAAAAAAACCACAAACTAACAAAACCCGCAGAAATAAAACAAAAACGTGGCAGTCTGCGGCTACGGGCTTCCGCTGGCAGCGAAAAAAATGTAGCAATAATAAATGAGTTTGCCCCTGCTGACGGCCGGGTCGCGGTGCCGCAGCCCCCGCGGGGTGCGCGGCCGCGGTGTAGCCGTGCTCGGGGAATGTTCCTGCCTTTCCCTTAAGCCCAGCACTGCCATGGGGTCAGTGCAAGTTTGACGGTATTCGGAAAATGCAGGCTGGGCCCGCGGCGCGCACGCGTGTGCGTGGTGCCCGTAAATACATAGTAACAGCTGAGGTGGTCGCTTTTCCTGAGCGAAGGCGAGAACAAAAAGAGGCCCGAGAATGCCCGGGGCTGCACTGGCTCACGTGTGTCCACGTCCAGCTCGCTGCTGTGGCAGGGGGCTTGTTCCATTGTTTTGCAGAGTTCGTAATGCAACCTGTAGCTAGGATGTGTCTGTTTCCTTGTGAGGGGGGAGACGGTGAGGTGTGTAAAGCCGTGCTTTGTTTATGTGACATTGCAAGAACTGAAATAAACCCTGGACCTGGCAGCTGGTTTTATGGAAGGAGAAGCTATAGTTTTCCTGTGCCACCAGCTGAACTCGCCTCGTGTCCGTAGGCTATTCAGTCCCAGACTGCTGTGGGGCATTTCTGCCAACCTCTAGTCCAATTTATAAATAGGAACCTGTGCTGTTCTTCGTTCACCTTCAGGTTTGTTTGGATTTTACTTGTGCTTGAAAGGCAAAATAACATAGAACAGACATTGTCCTAGAAGCAAAGTGTAACAAAAGATATGTGTTAATAAAATATATTTCAGGAATAAAAAAACAAAAGAAAGCAAAAATCCCCTACATTCTGAGACTAGCCTTCATAGATCAGAAGTAAAAACAGCTGCAGGGGGAGAAAGAAACAGCATCCTCCATTTAAATTTTACTTTATTTGCTACTAAAACACCAACTTTGTTAAAAATGCCTCTAAAAGGAAATACCATCTGTTGTTGAAAGCTATAGGTATCAATAACTGTCCTTTCCAGGCTAGGAGTCCCTGCCGAAATGGCGCTGAAATCCGCTTTGCAAAACCTGCGTGAAATCTCTGAACTGCCATATTGCTGGTGAGCAGAGGCCTTCTGCTGAGGCTCGGTGGAAATTCACTGACTAAAATGGGATCTGCTCCACTGTCATGCACAGTGACTCCTATTTGACTTTGCCTTTTCGGAAGGTCGGGTTTTTTCTTTTCAAGAGGCACCACAGAGAGAGCACTTCACTGAAGCACACTGCAGCATCCTCTGTCTTGTCACTTGAGACTATTTATGCTGTAGCTGGACCAACTGGGCTCTCCAGGCTGGGTGAGGATGGGAGACGGTTGTTGGCAGTGAGCGCCAAGCTGCACATACCCATGTGAAGAGGCTTATCCCCTGAGCTTGAGGCTTTCTGCAGACTGCTGTAAAACGTGGAGGATCAATTGTCCTTCGTGCCCAAATGCTGCTTTTTACAAGGGTTTTAGGGGAGGCAGTGCTCTCTCGGCCTTCCTGCTTGGAGGCTGCTCATCCTGGGTCTCTGTCCTACATTTTGTCTGTGTTTGCTGTTTTGGGAGCTTGTTCTTAACAGTGTAAGAGTGGTGACCGAGCAGAAATGGGACTCTCTCCTGTGCTCTTCTCTCTCTTTTTAGCATCTTGCTCATTTCTGTTGGGATCTGCATAGCAAGTAACATGATAATAACAACCATCACTCACAAGTTTGTATTGTGAAGACAAGTGGATGTTGTGGAAATATTTAAATAGCCTGAATTCAGTTTTCTTTTTTCTTTCACTGCTGTGACCTTAAAACAATCCAAGAAGTTTCAGCAGCTGCTCTTGGGAAAAATGGCAGCTTTTACATGTTTTGCAGTTAGCTTTTACATTATTTGCCCAAGCTTATCAGGTTGTTGCTTTGAGTCTTATAGTCAAGAAAACTGAGGCAGAGAAATTACTTGTAAACTGGGGCAGAGGAAAAGTGAGTTACACATTAATTTATACAAAGGGTTCTTCCTTCTGTAGTACAAAAGTTTATTTAAATGGGAATTTTAGAGCTGCTGTTTAACTCTTAGAAATACATCTGGATAGTGTATTTTGTTGCAGTGACCCATAAAGCCCCACTCATACAGCATTTCCACTTTCTGTGGAAGACAAGAGCGCATTTATTTGTGGCGGTGTGTTGTGGGATCTCTTCTGAAAACCAAGACTGTCGAGAGGATTTCACAAAGAAATATAATTAGGAAAAAATGTGACTATATTCCTCTGCCAAATGCCTTTCCTAATTTGACTGGGAAGGGCTCAAAACAAAAATGTACTTAAAACCATTTTCCTTTATGGCTCATCTTTAAGTGTTTTGCCTAAAGTAATGAATCACTTGGTGAATCAGACTGGGATTTTATGGTTTCTTATTTGCCTGCCTTTGATCAGCTGAGTAGCCTGTCGAGACTTAATTTGGGACTGTCTTCCCTTTCTTCATGGCAGCATGGAAGGGCAGTGTGGAGAGTGATGGGGCAGAGCAGGAACATTTTCCTGTTGCAGCACAAGGTCATGCACTGATGATCCACATTTGTTCTCATCTCTTCTGTTTTATGGCACTGCAGTGTGGAGAGTGATGGGGCAGAGCAGGAACATTTTCCTGTTGCAGCACAAGGTCATGCACTACCAAGAGAAAGGCTGATGATCCACATTTGTTCTCATCTCTTCTGTTTTATGGCAGAGCTTCCATAGGAAGCTTTTCTGAGCTTCCTTCCCAAGACTTCTGCCACTTGTTTTCCCACCCCCCATCTTATCTTGTAACTGTTTCCATCCTGCATGCCGTGGGGCTGTGAGAGAGAGGAGCCTGGGGATGAGAGGTGGTGGCTTGCAGACACCAAGCAAGTGGCTGCAGCAGCGCCAAGGCCTTCTGGGCACCACGCTGCCCTCATTCTGGCACCGCCCCAGTGGGCAGGACAGGCGTGTGCCAGCATCCTGATGGTTCTCTGTGGCACCTGAGCCCAGCTGGGACACCACTGGGGCTAGGATGAATCCGCTTCCTTGCACTGCTCCTGTGGCTGCAGCCTGCTGCAGAGGGGCAGAGCTGAGGAGCTGGAGGCAATGACATTTCAAGCACTGCAGATGTTTGCTCAGTGGATGTGAGTCAGTCTAATTTCCAAGCTCTTTGTTATCTCAGTGGCTCTTCTCTAATCTCTCCATTTTGTCCTTTCTGTAGATGAGGAGCAAGTCTGGAGCTTTATGTTCCTCCTGTCAGGTGTCACCAATGCAGAACAAAAAGGTGATAGTTTCTTCCCTGCCTCCCAGTGTGATACTGTTACGTATAAAGCCTATTCTTGCTTTCTGTCATTTACGTGAATAGTCTGTACACAGAGTTTCAGTCTCCGTGTTTCATTATTTATATCCATGGTGTCTTACTGGTCACATTGCTCTTCTTTGAAAGAGCTTTCAAAAGTATGAGCAAAGAAAGATGTATCCTATCTCAGGCTTTGCAGGAATAAAAACAGCTTGTATGAAACTCAAGTGCAGAGTTCTAATGACTTATAACCAACCAAGTTTTTCTTGGCAAAACTCTCTTTGAGAAGAAAGTTGAGTCACATTTTCTCTTGTGAGCAAATTATCTTAATTTCCATAGTTAAAAGTGCTTAGTGTGTCTTGGATATTTACCAGCCCCAAGACCGTTTGACTGCGGGAAGTGCGCAGTGAATGAAGTGCCCAGTGAAAGGGCATATTGCAAAAAACAATACCCAGAGGTGGACTAGGTGTTGTCCAGATTGACCACTTGCCCAAATGCCTCTCACATACTGAGTCAGCTCTTGAGCAGCCATGTGCCTTAAGATGACACTTTTGGAACTGTGTCATTTATAGGATATGAAAAAAATATGGCACATGAATTAAGCCGTTGTGATTACTATCAGGAGTGATGGTGTTCTTTTTAGAAACACAGCTTCTGGCAAAGTGTTTTCTGAGATTATACATCTTCCATGTACGGCCTAGAAAGGATTCATGCATGAGCCAGAAGAAATAGATTTTCTGTGTTACCATATTTTTTTTCAAACATAAAGTTTTTGATCCCATTACTGCTCTTGTGGAATTTTAACAGTTCAGTAAACTGGAATTGCAGGGATTTATTTTTTTTTATGTTTCATAAGTCAGCAGAAAAAATTACTACAGTTCTTGGAATATGTTTGAATGGCTTGTGAAGGTCTCAGTGTCCTTGAAAATAATAAACTCATTTTATCTTCTTGTGTCATCTCATAGTCCTCCTCAAGTTGTGACCAGTTGTAATCTTTCCCATATTCTTCAAGGAGCACAAAACGAACAGATTATCTGTAATGGCTTTTACAAGACATGTAATGGGATATTTAAGGAGAAAGTTAAGCTGCTAGGCCAGAGCAATGCTTTTTCTACTAAGCAGAGGAGCTGGGTCAGCTACCAAACACAGATCCTTGAGATTTGTTTTGAAGAGTCTTTGCTGGTTTTCTCTTGGGGTGATGCCTTCTTTAAGAAGGAGTGCTTGCCCATCTGAATAGAAAAATTTGAAGCAAGAACAAAATTCTGATTTGTCCTTTATGATTTACTAAGTGTGTGTCTGGAAGGAGAGGTTTGATGGCACATCTCTGGAAGTTTTCCTTTTGAGAGGTTTAAGGCTGAGTAGTAGGACAGAGTAGCAGGCACAGTGACTGAGGTGATTGGAATTTTTACAGTGACTATTCGCATGATTATTTACTGTCTTTCAATGTGAATTGGGAGTAAAGCTCGGCCTAAGAACTCTCGCCAACATAGCATTTCTATTTGCGCATCTTTTAAGACATTTCTTGAATGAAAAGGCCGTAAAAGTACAAATATTACCCTGCTGCTTCCAATGTAGCTCAGTATCAACATATGGTGAATTTTTATTAGTTAAAGCAATTTGGGAGTTTTTTTTCTCACAGCACTAGTGGCACATACACCTGAGGTGGCAACTTGCTCAGCTATCCCAGCATTGATTCTCCTTTTGGGAGCAAGGCTATTGCAGTTGCAGGGAACAGCTCAGTGTGACTGCAGACCCTTCCCATGGGTCAGGGGATGTCCTCCAGCAGCACCAGGCTCTGCTGTAGAGGCCAAGTGACAGGTCTGGAGTGGACACTTGATTTGTAGGGAATTAAGCTATTTGACATGAACCCTAACCTTGTGGGATTTTAGATTTTATTTAGACTCTGTGATTTGTCACATGGGTGAACTTGAAGTTTAGTAGGTGATTTGGGGGTGAAATTCATGTGACCACCTATACTCCATTGACTGTGGAGAGTGCCCAGAGTAATTAGCAGTGACAAAAGGTTTTCTCTATATATCTCTGAGATAATGTTATCATTGCAAAAATTTTGTGATTTGCATAGTGTTTTTTTATTCCAGGTATCACACTTGTACTACCCTTTGTCTCTGAATCTTCAAGTACTTCACAAACTGAGTGTTAGTGTCCCTATTATCACCTTAATTTTATAGGTGGAGATGCAGAGGTCATGTTGGTTTTACTTTGCCAAAGATCTGTGATGAGTTCATGCCATGACAATGAAAACTTCAGTTCCCAGCCCCATCACTCTCTCCTCACCCACCTCATGTTTTGATGCTGAGATCAGGTTTTGGAAGTGCTATGCATTATGTCATTCCAAATTTTTTTTGTTTGTTTGTTTCAGGATTTTGTTTTGGTGTTTTTTTAATAAATCACTTCCCCTAGCAAGAGCCTGACCCATATTCAGAGGCGTGCCCACTGTCATGATGCTTCAGGAGCCACTTGTCTGTCTGAAACATGGAGTCTGCTGAAATAAGTGCTGGTGCTTCAGCTTGCCCTAAGATTTTGCTCTGTCCTATAGAATCATAGAAGGGCTTGGGTTGGAAAAGACCTTCAAGATCATCTTGTTCCAACCCCTCTGCCATGGGCAAGGACACCTTCCACTACACCGGGTTGTACAAAGCCCTATCCAACCTGACCTTGAACAGCTCCAGAGATGGGGCATCCACAGTTTCTCTGGGCAACCTGTTCCAGTGCCTCACCACCCTCACAATGAAGACCTGCTTCCTAATATCTAACTTAAACCTGTCTTCTTTCAGTTTAAAGCCATTCTCCCTTGTTTTGTCGCTACATGCCCTTGTGAAGAGTCTTTATTGAATTAGTTTTCTGTAGAAGCAGGGTTTTGGTTGGAACAGACAAAGCTTGTCACTTTTGTGCTGCAGATTCCTTGGGAATGAGCAGGGAGCTGTGTTCCTGCCAGTCTGGAGCTGTAGCGTTTCAGTGACAGAGGGACAGAGGGTGAAGCTGCAGCCACACATCAGTGAGCTGTGCAGCGGCTCTCCAGCGCGCTGCTTACCTCACACTGCTGCTAATTTCAGCACCTGCTTTTGAAACACTTAGTGGGGAATTTTTTAAGCACAATGTCAAGGCAGTTCTGAAAATCCTCCTGGGCATCATGATGCAAAACAGTGCCCAAAGGAAAAGCTTTTCTGCTTGAATCTCAGCTGAACCTTTACACATGCTTTGAAATGCCAGGGGACCCAGATCCTGATACAGAGGTTGCCAGGTCTCTTAAGAAATTGTTTATTTTAGGAACTCATGGTCACAAGAAACTTCAGAATTCAGTGGGCTTGGTCCTTGCTACCTCAGCAGTCGCTGTCTCCTGTGGCTTTATCCTTTTATAAAAAGATTGTGCTTCTCTTCCAAAATAGGTAGACTGTTTTATCCCTGCAGCCTCCGGGAAGACTGTTCCAGAATGCTAAAACCACCCTCTGCTTGCCAGTCTGCATTTATTTATCAGCAGCCTAAATCAATTTTTTTTTTTTTTTTATATTTTATTGTGCCAACATTTACTGAGCAGTTTTCTCCTGGTATCTGTAGTGGAAATCTCTTTTGCAGAGGAGTTGAAAAGTACCCAGCTCACACACCCCAAATTCTACCCTTGCACCAGGCAGTGTTTACCACTGTAATCACATGCTTAGCTGCTGCTTCAGTTGAAGAGAAGGGATCCTGCTGTTAGCTTCGAGGGTAGCTTTTAAACTTGGCACCTGAACTTTGGACAGGGTGGGCTCTTGAGGAATTGAAAATGGCATTTCTGAGAAAGTATTTACAGGGAAAAAACTGCTCATTTGCAAAGCTATCTTCTGTGTGGTGGGGATGTGGTATAAAACAGAAGTACTGGCTTCTGTAAACTTAATTTGAAACAGGCAGATGTCATAACTGAACAAGTGAACTACATCCTCCTGTCTCGCCCTACAAGAGCCTGGGGATGCTCGTGCCTCTTTGGTTGCATGCAGTTTGGTGGCTTTGAGGTAGCCCTGAGAATTTTAAAACATCCCCAAATTAATCTGGTGTCTGAGGGTTCGCCACGTACCCCAGGCTGAATAGTTATTTGGCAATACTGCAGGAAATTCATTCACAAAATGGGAATTGAGAGAGCTGTGGTGCAGGGGCTTGTTTGTGAGTAACATACTGTTGCCTCACTACCACGCTGGAGTTGTAGCTCAGCCGGGAGTGGTTGGACTCCGGAAAATATTGGTGTTTCAGTTGATTTGCATTGCTGATAAGGAAGTATGGCACTGTAGCAGACTTCTCTGATCTGCCTTTGGTGTTCCTCTCTGTGCTTTTATGGAACACATCTATCGGAAGAGAGATCACCTGGTCTCCAGATAGTAACTGCTTGACACAAGGTATACGTGGCTCTTTCTTTCTGTGATGCATGAGCTTAGGGATTTTGGTTTGTTCTGTTTCTTTCCTGGTTTATAACAAGTTTAACCATCCAAAAATTTAAACAAAGTATCCACTGCACCTGTGCTTTCCCAAAAATCTTTAACAGGTTGGAATATATGTATTAGTAGAACGGAGTACTGGGATAACTATCCCTCTTTGTATCCCACTTATATCAGCATGGACATGTATTTTATATTTTTAAGTAAGAATGGAGACCATACAGAAGACAAACACCAGATATTGAATTAGGACTTGGATAAGCAAATAGTTTTTATTCCTTAATTTGAGGTCAATCTTTTTTCCTGAAACAAACAGGCTGGGTTTGCTCACAAGTTTAAAAAAAATTACTGTCTTCAGCAATAGATTGCAGGACAGGGTAAATTTATAAGGTTAGTGAGGTTGATCTCAATACGACATACAAGGTTACTACTGTTCTGCAGTGTATTTATATTTAGATAATAACCTGAGGTCCATCTAACAGTACAAAATTGGTTGGTATGGATGTCCCTGCTGTACAGGTTTCTCTGGTTTCTCCTGGTGATGTTGCCTGCTGTTGGTGGTATACATCTTGGATTTTTTCCTTTTGTTTTATTTAGGCACTGTGGCTGCAGTTTACTCACAAGATACCAACCAAACACTAGTATTTGAAGAACCCCTTGGATAGGCACAGCTCCTCACCCAGCATGCCTTTCAAAGCTGGATTAGAACTGACCGAATTGCAAAATATGACTGTCCCTGAAGATGATAACATCAGCAATGATTCAAATGATTTCACAGAGGTGGAAAATGGCCAGATAAATAGGTGAGTATTTTTCCACTGACGTTGCCTCTGCTAAGAAACACACTGTTTAAAAACAGCATTCTAATTTTCAGTATGTATCTTGAATTATTCATTACCAAGTCATGCTCCATTTGAAGATGTAATTTGAATTTCATACATTACATCTGTTGGGCATAGGCTGCAGTAGCAGATAAAGCAAACGGAGTAGCAATTTAGTCATCATTTTGAATCCTGCAAATTAGTCTAATGAAATCCATAAACATATAATGCAGCAAAAAGCCAAAATTTTTAGAAGTCTGCTTCCACACAGCAAAGAAGTAATAACAATACAGTGGCATAATTTTGGGGAAGTCTCTTAGTTGACTTTTAATCTCTGGTATGACAATTTTAGCTTGTCTGGCCACCTCCATGTATCCAAAGTTCTGGGGAGTTACAGCTGGCGTGGTTGGCAGCAGTTGTAGTTCCAGTCTGTATTTGCAATTTGACAAGATAAACTGGGCAGCGGTTTGCTCCCTTGAGGCAGAGATGGCAAGAAGATGGTAAAACAGTGTCTTACACCTAACTCAGATCAAGGTTAAAAAAATGCATCAATATTGTGGAAATTATTAGTTACAATTATTATCAATACAATTGTTAGGCTGTTGGGTTTTTCTATAAGCTTACAGTCATTTCTGAAGGGCTGCCTTTTCTCCAGAGAGCAGCCCTTCTCCAGCCCTTCCTGCCAGCCTCCAACAGGTGCTGAGCCATCCAGTTTACAGCAAAGACCTGCTGACAGACCCTGTTTGTATTTTGTGAGCTGTAAAATAGGAAGCTCTGTTTTGATCAAACTTCCTGTTCAAATATTGCAAACCAAGGTGGAGCACAGGGCCAGTCAGTGCCTGCATAGGGATCCAGCCCTGCTGGGAAGCCTGTGCCAGCACATCTTGTGATCCCTTCTGCGGGGCTGCCACCACCTATTTTATGATCCTTAAAATCTTCTTCTCTTGCCTTTTCTTCCTGTTGGCAGCATCCTCTCCAGCTACGTGAGAAATTCACTTTCTAGTGTTAAAATGAAATTCAGAGCTGTTTTTTCCCAGGTGAGGTTAGAATCAGTTGTGAGACTCGCAACTGCATGGGTGGACAAGGATCTTGGTGACAGGTGTGGGAACAAGCACCCAGCATTGCCCACACCATTCAGATAGCAAAAGCAGCCAGCCGTACCGTGGGACAGAGCAGGGGCCCGGCTGGTGGCGGGGGTGGGGGCAGGAGGGTGCCAGCCCGTCCCTGCCACCAGCCCTGGGGAAGTCCTGGGGCCGTCACCAGCAGGGTGGGAGGTGCCGTGACCGCAGCGCAGCTGCGCTGATGAAGATTAGAGCTGGTCAGGAATTTTCTGATGCAACTGCTTTGATGGAAAGTGCCAAAACTAAACACAAACCACTTCTGTTACCAAAAAAAAAAAAAAAAAGGAAAAAAAAAAGAAAGAAAGGCAAGAGAAAGACAAAAAACCCTCCAAGTGTGCCAAAACAAAACAGTTCCAGTATGAACCTGCTTGCTTTCCTGCTGGTTCATGTTGTAAGGAGAGGAGCTTAGAGGCTGACAGTGGTAAATTCACTCCCTGGAGGCTGTTGAGGATTTATATCCTTGAGACAAGGAGTGGCTATACCGGACTGGCTGTGCCTCCCCAGCACTTTGGCTGATGCCATCAGTAACTGTTATGGGGAAAAACCCTGCTGGCGCTTCATTGTCAGTGGATGTTTATGGAGGGTGGGGAGGGAGCGTGCTGTATGTGCCTGGTCCTCTGTGGTCACAACGTGCTCTGTGGAGTTAGGGCATAGTAAGTGTGGCAAGATCTGGGCTGGGTCCAGACTGCCTGCAAAAGGAGGAAGAAAAGCTGAGTGAGGAAAGAGAGTCAGAAACTCAGAGGCAGAATTTCTGATTACTGTTCTGGCTCTTAGGGCAGGTTAACATATTTCACAATTTTCTTTTCCTTTCTGGAGAGCTTTCTTCTTCTGCTGAAGTAAGATCTATCATTTGGCTGTAGGATATAGCCTATTATAGTTCTCTTAGCCCTCTGCCTATGGGACAGCTACTTGCATCCCATGCATGACTATTTTGCCCTGTATATCCCAGTTTGTTCATGTCCAAACCAAGGGTTTCAAAGCAGCTTGCACTGACCAGAGCTTCCAGCGCAGCCCTGCCAGCATGCCCTGGGGCTGAGGCTGTCACTGAGCCACCCACAGCTGCTGCCCTGTGCAAGCACCACCATGCCATCCCCTGTGACGAGCAGGCAGGGATATCCTGCTCTGCACCCGTGCATCCTGAAAGGATGTGGTTAGTCCCTTCCTATAACTATTTTGGCAAACACCTTTTTTTCCATGGAGTAAGAGGTTAACAGGCATAGGGAACAACACATTTTGTGCTCCCTGGCACGTGATGTGAGGCCTTGTAAAATGCCCAAGTCCATCAAAATCAGTGGGACTTTTTCTGTTGATTTCACTTGAGCTTTAGATTAGATCTGTAATTTTCAACCAACTTACTTTTTTGTTGTTTCAACCTGTTTGATTTTGCACTCTGTATTTAATTTAATTTTATTTTTCTCTCAGGATGTAGTTTTGTCAAGCTCAATGTAGAGCAAATTTTAAGGGTCTTTTGGAGATGGTACACCAGGCACAAGCTGATTCCAAAGCTGGCTGTAAACTCCAAATATTTGTTGATCTTGGAAAAGAATCTTCTATGTTCCTTTAGCTTTCCAGCCTTTTCTGGGCCTAAATACATCTAGAGAGGGATGTTGATTTGAAGAGGCTGTACTAAGAGGGGTTTTTCTTTGTATGCAGATGTTGAATGGGAATGTCTTCTGAAAATGTCAGTTCAGAGATTTGCATGAAACCCAGACATGGATTTTGTGACTTTTAACTATGTCTTCTGGCTATAGAACTCTGCCATCTCTGCATATAATTGTAAATATAAAAAAAAAAAAGTAATTGTAAATAAAAAAAAATATTTAGATAACTTACTCCTTAACTGTAACTATGACAATGCTCTCAGGAAGCTGATGTCTGAATGACTGTCTTGGTTTACATCTGCTAGTAAGACATCAGCACCCCTTGTTCAGTTGTTGAGGTTGTTGGTAGGTAGGCTAAGATCTGGTCCAAGTTTCATAGTGTAAGTCAGATCAAACTTTCCTCTGCGTTTCTTGTTCATGCCTGCCCTGGAAATCTTTGCCACTGCTCAAGTTAGCAGTTAGCAGTTTAAGAAGCTGCCTAAGGATAAAGTTCTGTTATCTTGGCAAAACTAGCTTTCCTTAACAAATGTTTAAGGCATTGTAAAATACCATTTTAATTTAATTATGTTTAAACGTATCTGAGATGGCTAAATGGTTTTTGGCTAACTCTGCTTAGCCAAAGTGGTTAGCTTGGGGGTATCACCTTAATCAAACATTTCTCATTGAAGTCCTTAAATAAATTAAATTTGGAAACCGTAGTTAAACATCATCCTTTTTAAACCACGTTATCAATAAGGCTAAGTTTCTACTTTGCACTAAATCAAACCAGGAAAATAATTAGATTAAGATATTCTTTCCAGGCCAGCTGTGAGGCTTCATGCATCACGAGGAGAAGCTCATTATATCTTGGCCAGGATATTTCATTAATGTATCAGAAAAGTTTTGCATAGTCTGTTCATACTCACCTATGATACAGGAAACACAACAGGAAAGCAGAAATATGTAAGAACAAGTTATGTCTTTCAGTGGTGGGTAGAGCATTTGAAATGAAGACAGCAAAAGGATGCAAATGGATTTCATGCTTGTCAAGAGTCTCTAGGCTTTGATGGCACAGACAGTCCTACAGTGCATTGCCACAGCACCTCTCACAGCTGGCCTCTGATCCTTGGGAGGGCTGGGAGAGGCTGGCCTAAACAGGCATTTCACTTAATTTGTGTCATATTCGTAAAGGTCAAAAATACAACATTCTGTGACAATGAATGGCTTGTTTTCTAAGCACGTCTATTAAGCAGAGCGGATGCATGGCACAGTTTAACTAGAAATTCTGGTACTCCAGCATATGTTTCCTTTCATATGCTCTAAGGGAGAAAAACCACCCTGAAATTAAAAAAAAAAGTTTATAAAAAGCAATAACTTGATAAAATTTGTTTCTGCTGAATTCATTGGATTACCTTCCACCCTACTTTTTTTTTTTTCTTTCCTTTTTATTTAATCTAAGATCAGTAATATTTTTCCTTTGTGGAAAACGTGTCTGGCGTATGGTATGGCTGCACCAAGCGTTGTCCCAAGGCAGACCTCTGCTCTGGACTTGCAGGTTAAGTTGCCTGCAACAGCAAATACAGCACAGGCAGAGCCCCCAGCCTCCCGAGCTGCTTCACTGCTGGGCTGTCTGGGCAAGCCATCCTGGGGCAGGGGCTGGGGAGTCCCCCATAAGAAAGCTGGGCTCAGTGCTATGTTACCTCATGGTTTGGGTGCCAGTACCCTCATTCCCATGACTGACTGCTCTCCTGTACACATCACACAGCATAAATGGAAAAAAGTGCAGTGTGACGTGGGGAACGTGGGTTGGATGAGGAGCCCATCTGGGCAGCAAGCCAACTCCATTCTTACTCTGAAACTAACTCAGAAGAAAGTAGTTTGGATCAATTCATCAAATCAGACTAGTTCTCTCAAAGTCGCATTCAGAAGGAAATAACATGTTTGTTGCTGTGGAAGATACCAGCTTTGCAAAAGCTGTTTGTTCTGTCAGAAGTATTCTAATGGAAAGTCCCGTGGTCACTTTTATATTCAAGCAATGTTACTCAAGTGTTGTCTTTATCCCGTATTAGTTTTTTAACAATAATTTTCATGGAGGTTTAATACCAGAAGGGAACAATAATAGTGTGCACAAATCTGTTATTTTTGTAATTATTAAGGGGGAACTGGCTGCAGGGGGATGAGCAGAACTGGGGGGAGCAGACTAGTGACTTCTATCATAGCTCTTGACAAAATCTAAAATGACACATGGTCTCCATAAATGACAGAAGAAGGCAAAGTCCGCAGATGTTCCCAGCAGCAGTTACAAATCCAAAAGAGACAAAACTTTTCTCTGTGCTCCTGCCTGTACAAATTGCCTGCAGGGTGTTTCGAGAGAGAGCTGGAATTTCTTTTTCAAGCCGTTCACACTCTGCTGCCTGTGTTCAAGAGATGGGCTTTAAACAGACATGAAAGAGAAAGCACATGCTCTGAATCAGGTTGAGATTTTATTCCACAAGGATGAAATACCTGCAAGGTGAGCTTTGGAAAGTTAATTTCAGATCAGTCTATCTTAGAAGTGGTTGCTTTTCACTTCATAAAATGGTGGGGGAGGTTCAGACATCTATTCCAACTGTGTTAGACCTGCTAAATCTGACATTATGTCTATATTTTGCAGCAAATTAGTTGCTGAAGTTAGTATTTAGAAAATGCAGGAGAAGCCTATAGTTCTTTTTTATTGATTTAGAGGAAATCAAAGCAGACGAATGGGCAGGAGTCAAAATTGCAAAAAACCCAGTTAAAATAGTACTTACATTTTGCCATCTATGCCTGGATTTAAGGCATAAACACAGAATGTAAATGACACAAGGCCCCAGTGTGTCAGCTGTGGAAGCCAAGGCAGCATTATAGCTGCATGATTTTTGCATAGCCTTAGAAGCTGTGCTAGCATACATATCACTAGTAATTAGGCCACAACTGGGGCAGTAGGGAAGTTTGCTCAAGCTCCGTCTTTACAAGTTCATGGATTTATAACCAGCCTGGATAGTGCTGGATGTACTGAGATGGTGCAAAGTTTTGAGTCACAGTTTGAACTATACATCCCTAGCCAGTAGATATTTCCCACTGTGGGAAAGCACCAGCAGTGCTCTGTTTGTGTTCAGTGTTGTTTGTCTGCTTCAATTTAAGAAGAGCCAGCTTAATGTAGCTACAGCTAAAATGGGCTCTGACACTTGATGACAGCCCCTGGTTAGGTATGTGACGTGTACTATGGCTGAGGCATTAGCCAGTGCAGTCTAAGAACCATCTGTGGATTAGCAAAGATGCCAGGGACTTAATTGTGCATAAACCTTCAAAAGATGAAAAGCTGAAAGAATGCTTTATACAAACTAACATGTTTGCGGAAGAGAAGATCTGTGAGAAAATAACAGCACATCCAAATCAGAAGTGTCACAAATCTCAAGGATGCCAACACTGCCACAGGGGACAGTAAGTTCCTGAATGTGGCTACATCAAGGACATAGAACAAGTAAAGGGTAAAGAGAAAGAAAAGCTGTTTATTCTATGTTTCCCTGCACAGAAGTGTTTAATTTTGCAGTATAATGAACTCAGCATTGAGTTTTGAAAGACGCTTGCATGAAAATCCAGTGGCCCAGATCAGTGTACCAACAGAGCAGGTTGCCTGCTTCAGGATTGTCCAGCCAGCAGTGCCATGTGTGTCACATCTTCCTCCTCTTAACTCTAGCCATACCAGCCCTGCGTGGCAGTGTCCTGGGGTGTCTTTATGATGCTTGTATCCCCATTTGTCTGTTTAGCCCAGAAATAAGTTTTGCATCTTTAAGGCTGGTTCTGAGAGCAAAGGGCAGGAGAGAGAAGAAGCGCAGAGTTTGTTATCAAAAACTGCACTTGCTCCTCTGCATCCTTCTCCTGGACTGTATTGTCTGCAGATGGACAGACAGCATGACAGAGCTCTCCTTTGCTTTTAGTTAGTTTTTAGGTAGCTGAGGCAGAGAAGTTCCCTGGACTGTGATTTTTCTTTTTCTTGGACCTGTTTAAACCTGCTCTGGACTGAACACCCAGCAGAGCACCGGCAGCTCCAGGCTGGGCCTGGGCCATGGCATTTCCAGCACCAGAGGGATTGTAACAGACTGGGTGAGCTGAGCTACAGCCCATGAAAAGGACTTTCTGAGTTTGTAATCTTTTCAGATTGGCAAGAGGTTTTATTGTTTAATAATGTTAACTTTCTGTGCTGATGAATGCTTTGCCTGTTAAATAAACAGTTTCTTTAATAATGTTAATTTTCTGTGCTGGTGAATGTTTTGCCTGTTAAATAAACAGTTTTTTCACTTTCCTCCAAGAAAGTCTTTTCCTGAACCAGTTAGGGGAGGGCCCACATGAATTTGCTTTCTAGAGGCACCCCTTTGGAGGTTTTCTCCCAAATTTGCCCTAAACAAGGACAGGCAGCTTAAGGTTTCAGTGGCAGTGTAGGGTTTTGCAGTGCCACCTCAAAGTGAGGGAACAGGTGAAATCTTTTAGGGATCCTTGGCAGAATGATGATGGCAGTAATTCATAGTTATGATTAAAAGTTTCTTTTTTAGCAGGGTGTTGCGATTAGTGTAGTACAGAATTTATTATTAGAGTGGCACAGGATTTCAACAAGCAAAATCAATGAAGTGCAATCTATTAGTAACACAATTTGACTTACAGTTTCTAATCAACTGGGTCCTCAGCAGATAGGGTCTGATCTTAATCTATGGTTTGTTGTATCAGTACACAGTCATAATCTCGACTCAAAAATCACGTAAAAGAATATAAGCCTCTCCCAAAATCCATGGAGGAAGCAGAGGACAGGGGGTTGTCTCTGGCCAGTGGCAACTGTAGTCCCAAGTTCCCCACTTAGGACTAGTAACTGCTTGATTTTATACTCAGTGCCCAGGATGCTGTTATGCTTTCCTCTTCTGTGGAGGGGTCATCACCACTGCCTGCTGGGCCGTGTGCCTGGGACCTTCCAGCCTGGCAAGGCAGGAAGTAATTGAGCTGCTACCCAGGAGTCTTGAGGTTGATAGGCAGGGGAAGAAGAAGTCTGTTTGGTTTCTTGTTGTACTTGCTTCACAGGACCTTGTGTTCATATTTTCTAAGCACTTGCTGGAAATAAATCCTCTGACTTCTTTCAGCAAGTTTATTTCGGATCGAGAAAGCAGAAGAAGTCTCACAAACAGCCACCTCGAGAAGAAGAAATGTGATGAATATGTAAGTCTCTCTCACTGCTCTGTTCTCTGTCAAAAAGAACTGCATGTTGTATATACAAAAGGCCTTTAGACGTTGTCTTCTAAAGTGCTGGGCATGCACAACTGTAAACTAATTCAATTTCCAATAGGAACTGCCTGGGATCAGCACTTAAATAAAACCCAAAACAAAACCCCCAAGCATACTGGTTGAGTTGAGGCAAGGGAATCCCTCTGGCCTCTGTTGGGCAGGAAGTTGTGATGGTTCTTTATGGCTTTACCATATATAAATTGCACATCCAGGATCTTTCTCAGGTGTAGTGGAAGATGGGGTTTAAAACTGAAAGTGCAGTATGAGCTGTTGCCTGTATCATTTAGCTCAGCTTACAAAACCTATTGGGCAGCAAGCAGTGTAGCTGTGACAGAGTTCAGTGACACTTTCTCCTCTTTCAAACAATTTTTATTAAATTGTTTTCATAGCAGTAGTTGCTTACATCTGATACATCACAACATATGGGGTTTGAAGCAGAGGTGCATTTCCCTGCTCTGTTCCAAGCTGTCACTGACACATCTGTCTTTATTTCTCCAGATCCCAGGAACTACTTCACTGGGAATGTCTGTCTTCAACCTTAGCAATGCAATTATGGGCAGTGGGATTTTGGGTCTTGCTTTTGCCTTGGCCAACACAGGAATTCTCCTTTTTCTGTAAGTATTCATGTGGTGAGTAGCTGATCTCCATGGAATTTCACTGTGTTTAAAGAATGCATGCACTGCCAGCAAGTGGAGGGATTTATAGTCCACGGGTAATCAAGTATAGCATTCAAGCCTGAAAATATTAGCTACAAGTTTAAGACATCTTTTTTTCAGTCAAATGTTTTTTGGAAAAAAACACTACTGGTAGTGCTAGAGAAAATTAGGTCCAAGTTATTTACCACAGTCCTAGACAGGGATTTTTCCTGTGTTCTGCAAGCTACATAGACATCAAAAATATTCAGTAGTAATAGTTGCAATGAGTTAGTACCTTTTCTTACTTGTGTCACAAGATCTCCAGAGCTTTCTTCAAAGCATGGTGCAGAGAACATGTTTTTTAAACTAAGAATATTTATTTCCTTTATATGTTACATGTAATATTTTCATCACACTCTCACAGTTTCTTCAGTGAGAGTCCTTGAAAGCCAACATAAATATAGCCAAGATTTTAGTATAGAAAAGAACTGAGGTAGAGTACTATCTAACTCCAGCAAAAAAAAAAAAAAGGGTTTTTATAAAGGAGAATTTCATAGTTTAAAAATGAAGCAGTGCCATTGAATGACTAAGACAGTGTTATTCTGGATCTCAGTATGAGACGTTTCATTTTGAAAAGTGATTGTTAAGAAATCAGTTGGGGATTGTGTGCAGATTTCAATGATAAATGTTTGTTGAGGGAAGAAATACAATAATTTACAGTATTTGAGAACAATTCAACATAGTTATTGAGTTTACAGATTGCTCTAAAGAGATGTCATTTCTTGAATGTCAAATCTAAAAATATAGAACTTTTGTCATTTCTTAGGATTTTGGAAAATACTTAATTTGAGCCTTGTATAAAGCAGAGTAGATGGCCAAAGTGGTACATATAGCCATCTGCTCTGGAGTTTTGTGCCAGGATAGCCAGATCCCTGCTGCTAGCTTAGAGTTTGTTAGAGTTTGTGTGTAAAATCTAGGAGAAATCAAAGGAGTTAATCCATTTACTTTAAGAGTGTAGAACATTCCACTATTGTGTTGTCACTAAGCTAGGCTGGACTGTAATTTACATCATTCATTAGCAGAGTGACAGAGTTTATTTTATTTTTGCCCAGTGTTCTAAAATGTAGGTAATATTGCACCCATGCTCCATCTCTGAGAGTACAAACTGGTGGTTGCAATAACTGCTGTTGATGACTTAGGCCTCTGCTTTAAGGTAGTCCTGAAAAGACATCACTGTAAGGAGAGAAAAAGAAGTTGCATCTTTTCAGGCATGTCACCTGATGCAGGCTGATTAACAGGCTCTCAGCAGCAGCCTCAATTTGTCCTTACTGCTTTAGTTTTTTATAATCCTGTCCTCTTCTCATTCTTTCAGCAGTTTTTTATGAGAGTTAAGTGACGTGTTTTTTCTAAAGGATGTAAAAATGCAGTTTCTTTTAAGTGACATAGATCAGACAGGTGACCTGAACACCAGAGAAACATCTGGCAAGGTGTGTTGGTGACTCGAGTAGCAAGCATGTAGATCTGTACCAACACATTGTACAAAAAACTTCCAAACATGAATGTGGAGATCTCATTCAGTAAATGACAGCATTGTTCTCTATAGAATTAACTATGTGTGTTTAAAAGTGGATAATAGTTTTTGTTAGCTTTATGATGCCTTTACATCTGTTGGCCTTGAGCTAGAGCAGCCAGCTGAGATCAAAGGAAGTAAGTTAGCAGGACCCACCTGAGCAGGCTGTTAGAGCTTCCCTCTTTGAAACCTGGAGATGCAGGATCCTAACATGGTGTCTGTAGTTAGGCTTGAAAGTTGAACTGCTTTAAATGTTCTGCTCCCATGCCATAATCTCAGCATTAAACCTAGTCCATTAGTCATAGATTTTTTTCTTACACGCTAAATAATTTCATTTTTCCCATAAGTGTATAGTTCTGCTGTCATTGTCACAGGTAGATAATTTCTGCTTTGCAGGTGATTAGCATCCTAGCAATACTTTCACTGCTTTTTGCACATGAGAAAGATCTTAAATTCACTACTTTTGAGTAGCACAGTTCTGGAAAGTTTCTAGGTTGCTTTATCCAGTATTGGCATGCACCATCGCTGAAAATTCTGCAGATGCAGAAAAATTAAGGGAGCATTTTCAGCACTAACAAAGCAGACCCAGCCTGATGTCCACTCTCACAACTTTTGGGCTCTTGCAGTGTAAAATGTGTACTGCCATGAACATGTGGATCAACTCAGATCCGATATCCTAAGCAAAAGATGTGCAAAATAAACATAGCAATTACACATCTTATTTGCCTAACAGTGCCATAACAAAGCATTGTACTTTCTAGGCAAAATTACTGAGGGTGGGAACTCAGAGGAGCTTAATCCCAGTGTTATTGACAACTACTGCCTAGACCAAAAAAGAGCATCATTTCCAGTATGCAAAAGGAGAGAAAACTTTGCTGTGGAAAGATAACAGAATAAGTTTGGAGAGCTAGAGATGAGCTGGACTACCTGGGGATGGCAGGAACAGTTGTTGCTTGTGGTTTCATCCTGGGGAGCCAGGACCAAAGTGATGGCTCATGTTGCAGAGAAATAAGGGCTAGCCAAGCACAAGGTGTTCTCAACCTGTATTTAACACAGCACTGCACGTGACCTGAAACACCCTGATGAGGCAGAGGGGCTTGTTAGGTCGGGAATAGTACGAGACTGCAGCTGAAGTTTCACACTGCAGCCACTTCTGCTGGGTGTGTCTGGAAGGGGCCAGGAAGCTGCAGTGTCACTCCTGCAGTGTTTTAGGGCAGGCTGGCAGACCTGCAGGGAGGCTGTACGAGAGCAAACCCTGTGCTCTTCCATCCTCTGCACCTTTTGAGGGTTCAGAACTACTCAGTGAAATAATTCTTGTGACTCCATAAGCCTCACAGGTCTCCTGGCCCCAAAGCCCAGGACTTGACAGAGGGGAGGGACAGCACAGGTTTCAGTTTATCTGGTAAATGTGACATCTGGGGGAAGACAGCAGAAGGCATAGCAGAAGCACTTTGTTCTTCCCAACAGTGTATCAGTCCCCTAGCCTAAACTGTTTATTCTTTTTGGGGAACGTAACTTTTGTATCTGCTGTTGGCTTCTGTAGCTACCAGCACTTCTTTGAAAGCAGACAAAATAAAAAGTAGAGAAGTGCTTTTGGGACTGCAGTGCAAGCTCCCCTGCTTCTGTTTTGAATTTGTGCAGAGCAAGTGGCATGGACATTTTCATTCCTTTCCAAGGGGTGGTTCTGGCACAAATATTCCTGTCCATACCACAGTCCTAGCACAAACAAGTTTTTCATACAGTGCTAATGAAAATGCCAAGTGTCTGTAGGAACTCTATGGGGAGCTAAGGACAACAGATCAGATAAATACCTGGCTGCTTGGGAGTGTTATTTTTACCACTGCAAAGGCTCCATGAGCTCAGTGCCTGAAAAACAGAAGCTTTTAATATTAAGACAGACTGGATGCTGGCATGCAGAGCTGTAGCCATTTGGGGCTGGGAGTGAGTCAGCCCCGGCAGCTGAGCACTGGGGCTGAGCGCCGTGTCTGCAGGCAGACAGGGGCGGAACGGCTCGGCAGGGAACACGGGCTTAGCAAATCCATAAAAAATGGACCAGAGTGACCTCAGCTAGTTCAGTCTTCCTTTCCTTCTCCACCTTCTCAAGGAGAAACACCCTTAGGGCTGTACAAAGAGTGTGTTGTTACTGTCAACCATCTTTCTTTGCTGGCAAAAGGACAGTTCCTCCTATCACCTCTTCATGTTTCTCCCTGTTCCTCTGGCCCCAAGAAACTAGTCGGTCATCATTTGGCACAAAAATATTTCCAGTCTAAACTAATAAAAAAGTGGGAGGAGGAGGCTTCTCATTCTGTTCTTTCTATGTATTCCTATGAAAAAGATATGTTGCTGCCTATCTATGGCAGCAGTTTGTTTTCTCTTGAATTTTAGCCTTGTTTTTCTCGGTGTCCGGAGGGTAGTTGTCATAATGAAGGGAGGAATTGCCAACAGATTGTCTGAATGCTCTTCGCACACATCATGAAAACATCATCAGGTCTTTGTGTGTCAGAGTGTTGGAGGGGAAGGCACACATGGTACTTGGATTAAAGACATTGAGCAATGAGAAAATGTGCTTTTATGCACTTGGCCCCCGGCACTGACTAATTATCATCTGTGCCAGCAAGTTCCCTACACACAGTTTGGTCATTACTTCCTGCAATTCTTCTGTGTGAAGTTAAATTATGGATCATGTCTGACCAGGACTGACATAAATGAGGGAACATGAATCTCTACGTGGACAAAGTACAAGCCTTTGCTTGCAGCCTTTATTCCAAAGGGAAGCCAGTCTAGCCTTAACTCCCCCCATCTTCCTCCTCCTTGGGCAATGTGAGGTACAGAAAAAGCCATTTGAGCACCCTTTTGGTAGCATGTTTGGAAAAGATGTTTCCATTTGGTATTGAAGTCCTTCAATAAAGGACTTTGCTTTAAATTTTCACTCTGTGTCCATAAAAAAAAAGTGCCTTAAAATGGATTTTGAGTGACATATCTGGCTTGTCTGTGCTCTGATAAATCTTCATTCCTATCTGATAAAACATCTTTATTCTTGCTTTTTTCAATATGAGGAGATGTAACTCTGCAGCTCTGCTAAGTCTTATTTGGTTGTATCCCTCTACATGCACAATTTTCTACCTCCTTGGTAGAACTGCAAGCAGGATGTGAATCACATGTATTTTAGGGCTTATTGCATTGTCAGGAGAATAAAAAATTTTCTCAGAGTCAATAGGAACATAGGAACATGACCTGACATGAAATACTGCAATGTCAGCCCTCATCTCATACGGTAAACTTTATTTTCCATTCTTTTTTAGGCTGCTTTTGGTTTCTGTCACACTGCTGTCTATTTATTCAATACATCTCCTGTTGGTGTGTTCAAAGGAAACAGGTAATTTAAGATGCTACACCATTCAGTAGAATGTAAAAATCAAGAGGTGACAAGCGTTCAAATGAGGCCAGGTGCTTTGTGTAAGATGGGAGTTTCTATCATTTTGCTGACACAATAGGAAGGCCTGACACACTTTGGGTCTGAAGCCTGGAACTAACAAGAATTTATGGTATGGCAATGGAGAACAACATCACTGTAAAGAGAAATATTTATGACAAAGAATTAATTCTGCTGCCCAGAAATGTTATCTTCAGTGAGCTAGAACAAACATATCATATAGTTTCTTTGCATTACAAATCAAATTGCAAATGAAATATAATGAATCTTTGCCTATGGTGAAGCTTACCTGGAAATACAGTTTGTCCTTAGTGGTTAGTGTGAAACTCCTGATAATCTTTGTGGTGGAGTTTTCTTAGAATAAAATAAAAGGGAACAGTTCCTTCACAGAGAGAAGTGTAACTGTAACACAGATACACTATCTAAAAAAAAATTAGAAATTGCCTACAGTATTATGTCAAATTACACTGTGTTCTGAAGTCCAAGAGCCTCTTTCCTTGTTAACAATGTCTAAAGCCATGTTTAAAAAATAATCTGTGCCTAAGAATACTCTAATATTTAAATATCCAATTTGGACACACGTGATTACTGTTATAGTATGTATAATGTCAGCAACCGCCTCTTTCAACTAGGTACAGCTTCCTCAATGTGAGGAGGAATTTGAGCCACATTACTCTCAAAATCTAAATCCTGTTTTCTTTGTTGCTGGTATATTTAAGCTCAAACTTACTTTTTACACAAACTTTAAAGCAGAAATGTCTTCTGTAAGGTAATACAGAGAAAACCAGATAATGGGATACATTTTAAAAATAATTTGCCCAGTACAAGATCTGCAGTATTTCTCTTTCTGTTCCTGTGTATCTCACAATGCCCACTCTTTTTATCAGCCTACATCACAGCAAAGTGGAAAAAAAAAAGTAACATAAAAACAAACCAATTAATAGAGGAGTTTCACAAGTTTGACAGATATTTGAAAATAAATTTTAGTTATCTTTTACACCTTTGCCTGCTTTACCAAAAGCATACTATACTGAGAATTCACAAGTTGAGGCTTTGTCATTGGAAGCCATAAATGATCCTCTAAACCAGTGGCTGTCCTCACTTGATCATTCAGTCAAGGCAAGCAGAACTGCAGAATGGCAGTAGTGTGTGTCCAGGCTGCCAGAGCTGACTTGTGGATCCTGCTGTGCTGGGTTTCTCCTGGAGAGGAACCTTTCTGCATTACTCTCATTGCAGGTGCAAAACTTAATATGCTGTGATGAGGATACCAGAACTTAACATGTCACTATAGACAGACTCATTAAAGGCGTGTCATACTCTCATTAAGAGCTCCCATTTCAGAAGTGACTGGTAGCCAACAATAACATTCTGGAAGTCAGGAAAATATACATACATAGTTTTCAGCCCTAGAAATTACAAGAGAGCTCCCTATTTACTTGGAAATGGCAGGTTTGGCTGCATTGATAGGCGCTTGGCTGAAAAGGAATTGTAAATGCTTTGACTCAACAGCTTTCAGTAGTGTGTTTGTTACCTTTCTCCTCTTCTTCTCATGCAGGCTGCATGGTGTATGAAAAGCTTGGTGAGCAGATCTTTGGTACCCCAGGGAAAATGATTGTCTTTGGATCTACATCTCTTCAGAATGTTGGAGGTAAAGGAAATAAGGAATATTGAAAAACATAGCCCAGGAATATCTCAATAATTTTACAGCTGCAAACAAGCCAGGTTCCTTCTCTCCATGACATCCAGGGACCTTCATTCTCCTCAATATAGTGGCCTCAATATATGTGGCTATCACTTTGCATGCAGCCCTTTAAAAATACTGCATTACTGAGTGATCAGTAATTTGTAGTCAGCCATAGTGTAGGGTCTTCTATCGTCACACACTGATATGGGAAAAGGTTAAGTTCCACAAACTACTTCAACCATTTTCTAAAATTATCTTCTTCTTTTTCCAGCAATGTTGAGCTATCTGTTCATAGTGAAAAATGAGCTGCCTTCTGCCATAAAGTTTCTAATGGGAAAAGAAGAAAATTTTTCGTAAGTTGAATTAGTTCTGGTACTTAGACTGTAGAATTTAACATTGTATAGTAAAGTTTAAGCTTGAATTTAAGCTTTTTTTAATATGTTTACAAAAGCTCTGAAGTATTGGATACCCTTTAGGTTTGTCAAAGAAGATTTTCACAGGAATATCTCAGGAGGTTAATAAAAGACAAGACAAATTTGGGAAGGAGAAGATGGATAGGAAAAGAAACTTTAGTTGCTCTTTTTGCACACCAGCTTCTCATGAAGAATTTTGTTATATACAAAACTTTTATCATAGAATCCAATATTTTGCAGTATTAGGCAACACTTGAAATATTGGGAACAATGCAAGTTAAAGATACTATGTGTTTCCCTGAGTTCTCAGCCTCTTACACGATTTTGCCCCTAAAACAATGTCCACAGAGTGAAATTCTTTGCTACTAGCATATGACCACTGCAGAATATTTATATAAATAAGATTTCTGCCCCTTATCTCTCTTTGGCATTTACCAGCTACTTTAGTAGAGGGGTGGCATTTTTTTATACCAGTAAATACGCCTTGCACTGGATTATATGGTGTGCTGCAGTGTAGGAGAAGGTCATAGACATTCCATTCTTAGCATTTCCTGCTATACTGGGCCAAGCAATGGAAATAGGTCACACAGAACATCACCAACACTGCCCCTTCTCCTCTTTCTTTCTTTACAGTAGGATGCAAAATGCTTTGGTAGAGGAGATGCAGACTTGGGCTAGCTAGTGCATGCCAGCCTGCTGGAGCCTGTTTGCTGCTCCAGTCACGTGCATGGGTGGTTTGGCAAATGACTCGTGGTGGCCCCCCAGCCCCACTGTGCTCTGTGGCCCATTGTGTGATCTTTCATCGTTGTGGCAGGGTGGCTTGTATCGGGTTGCAGAGGTGGTGGTTCTGTCTCTCAGACCCATGCACTGATCTCCATGGTAGGGTAATACTTTGGTGACTCTGGAAATCTGCCCTACCTGAGTCAGAGCAGGGCCACAGATACCTAATGAGTCTACAAAGCCAAGATATGATCCTTTCTCTCCTTTTGTAGGAACTTTTAGGGTAAGGAGACCAAAGATAGTTCTGTAAGTATAGCAATCAAAGAGGATGACTGAGTGAGGAAAGCCAGAAAATGTTTAGGATGTGCTCATGGTATGGTTTTTCTAATGTTTTATACAGGGAATGGTACGTGGATGGGCGGATTCTTGTTGTCACCGTGACGTTTTGTATAATCCTCCCTTTGTGTCTCCTGAAGAACTTAGGTAAGATGAAAATGCCATCACAAAAATCAAAAAGAGGAACCCAGATATTGTGCCACTGATAGCCAAACTGACAATTCAACTATATTAAGAAAAATATGCTCTCATTTTAAGCAGCTTCCCTGATCCAGAAATAATGCATTTTGAAAAAAGTAGGCCTAAATTATCACAGTGATTGAGCTCAGTATTAACCAGCTTTATCCATACAATTGTGAAAATTTATTTTACAAATTACAATTAAGAGGGTCTTCATTTCATAAGGTAATTCAAGTTTATGTGTGGCCCATAAAAACAAGTTCACAAATGGTGACATTACAAAAAATGTTACTTTTCTATCTGCATGAAAAGTTTTACTGGTGAGGTTAATTGGAAGAATTGGACTTTGAAGTAAGATATGTACAGAGAATTGCATTTTCAGATGTGTTTGAATCCAACTGCAATGCCAGTAGGTACACAGTGTATTTTTTTTAAACCATGCTGGTAACAACATTTGGCATCAAAGTCTGTTTGGGATCTTTCCTTTTTGAGACAAAAACCCAAGCTCATCTGATGTGACTCAAGGAACCTGGGTCACATTCAGATTTCAATTGCACACTTGCAGGTTTTTTTCAATTATCACAGCCTCTTTTAAAAGTAAAGTTAGTTAAACTGTTGTAAAGGTGACTCTGAGGAAGTCACAACAGGTCAGAGCAAGGCTTAGGCTTGCCCAAAAGCTAGGAGACTTGAAAGACTTTGGGAGACTCCCACACCAGCAGAACATGCTTTTGTCCTGCCCAGAAGTTCACAATACATATTAAATGTTTAATACATTTGAACTTTTCATGAAGGAGCAAAAAGCAATAAAAAGCAAGATAAGACTAATAAAATTATTCTGTATGAGACTTCCTCTTAATTTCTTTCAGGATACCTTGGTTATACCAGTGGGTTTTCATTAAGCTGCATGGTATTTTTCCTGGTAGTGGTAAGTTTAGCTTGCTTTCTTTGTTGGATGAATCACTTGGAATCAGAATTGTTAAGGTGTCAGCAATGAAGAGACTGGAAAAGTCCAACTGTCAACCGAGCACCTTGTTCACCAGTAAACTCTGTCCTCACGTGGAACATCCTCTTGTGTGTTTTTGAACACTTTTAGGGATAGTGACTCCACCAATTCCCTGGGCAGTCTTTCCAATGCTTCGCAACTATTTCCATTTAAAAAAAAATTCTTAATGTTGAGTTTGAATGCCTCTTGGGGCAACTTAAGGTCATTTCCTCTCGTCCTGTCACTTGTTACCTGGAAGAAGAGGCTGAGCTCCACCTGGCTACAGCCTCCTATCAGGCAGTTGTAGGGAGTAATAAAGTCCCTGCTTAGCCTCTTTTTCCAGGCTAAACATCCCCAGCTTCCTCAGCAGCTCCTCTTATGGCTCACTCTAGGCCCTTTACCAGCTGTGTTCCCCTTCTCTGGATATGCTGCAGCACCTCAATGTCCTTCTTGTTGTGAGAGGCCCAGAACTGGAAACAGCACTTGAGGGAAAGCCTCAGCAGTGCTGAGTACAGGGTAATGATCATTTCCCTAGTCCTGCTGGCCACACTAGTGCTGATACAGGCCAGGATGCCCATAATTCCACTGATATTTTAATTCTAATTTGCTTTTCATTATTATTTTAGCAATTAGCTATCTTCTCCTCTTATTCTAGGTTATTTACAAGAAGTTTCAAATTCCCTGTGATGGACAAGGGCTAAATGCAACATCATCTATCCTATCAAATAGCTCAGAACATACGTGTAAGCCAAAGTATGTTATCTTTAATTCCAAGGTATGTTTCTTTTTATAATACTTCCTTTTAATTCACATATTATATGCACCTACACCACATATTCTTATTGTGATCAGCACCACAAAGGGCCTGATTCTCCATGGTTCCACTCGTGATCCAGTGCTTAATGCACAATGGGTGTCCTTGCCCAGTCTTACAGAGATGCCGTGGTGCATGTGTCTCCTTGCAGTCTTGTCCTGCCCTGGCAGTGGATATGTGAAGGCTATGAGCCCAAGCTACCACTGGAAAAGGACTGCTCTCTTCAGGAGATTTTTCCTTTCCACTGCTGCTTGCTGTGCCTTTGGGCTGTTGCTCAGTAGAGGCTGAGTTGGCCACATCTGCATCCGAAGCCCATGACCTCTGTCCTCCTGCACACAAACCACTTCTGCCTAACAGGATACATGTTTCTGTAGCCATGTGGTGAGCTGGATTGTGAAAAGGATATGACTGAAAGATAATCCAGCAAAAATTTGGCTGCCTTTCAGCTGGATGCTTCCCTCCATCACCACACAGCTGCAGAAAACATTGGTCGAAGAGAATGTGAGAGGGCAGCTGTCTCTAACTGTAGGAGCAGGAGAATGGCTCCTGTCAGCTGTGCTGGGATGCAGTGCTCCCAGTGAAACAGCACCTTTTCCATCAGGGTGTGGTCCTCAGGGCCTTAAGTCACTTTCATAGGGAATGCACATTTATAGCAGAGGTGTGCAAAAAGTATTTTTAAAAAATGTTTAACCCACCAGCTTCAGTTGAAGATGCAAAGTGAAGCACTTTTCTTTGGTTGGGTGTAACCATCACCCCAGATCCATCATAATGGACCAAGAATATGTTAACTTGTGCCATGGCAGCTTAGGTGTAGGTATATTTCAGAAAGCATTGAAGAGTAGTCTTCTTCTGCAGTGAATATCAACATTTGCCTCAGAGCCAATAGAGGAACCTAGGAAGGGTCAGTCCCTCTGAATTAGGCAAACAGGAGCTGAACTCCAGAGGCTTGCCCTAAGGGCCAACAGTTTGCCAGTCATTTTAGCAACTTCAGTGTGTGAGAGGAGAGACAGGACAATTTCACAGAACAGAAGGATATCTGAGGTTGGCAGAGACCTGGAGACCACCTGGTCGAACCTCTGTGCTGAGGCAAGGCCCCCCAGCACTGTGTCCAGGCAACTTCTGAATATCCCTAAAGATGGGGACACCACAGCAGTACTGTGCTGTGAGTGAGGGAGGGGTGGCAAAGGCCTGGGCAAGGAAGGACCTCCGGAGAGCACCCAGCACATTTACTGAATCTGTCAGGCCTGGGGTGCACCAGGATGTCTTGTGTGGGAAGGGGATGCCTGTGACCAGCACAAGCAGATCTCAAGAGGGCAGGACAGAGCTGCATGTAGAATAGACTCATGTTGTCCTTAGAGGAGGACCTGTAATTACCTATAATTTCAGGTATGTGACCTCTGCTCATAGCTGTTCCCTCAGGAGAATGGAAGTGCCTGAGCACTGATACCATTTTTGAAGTTTGTCTGAGAACTGAAACCCACCCAAGTTCAGGGGCTGAGGTCCCACTTGGAGGTCTCCTGCCCTTTCTGGTGACATAATGGTCTTTCTCTTTCCCCAAGAAAAAGCATGCTCCCTCCACAGCCCTCCTAGTCCTTTTGTCGGCCTGGGAAATTAAGGGATTCAGTCTGGTACCTTGAAATATCCATTTCTTTGTAAGTTCTGCATTCCTGTTCTCTTTTCTTACAGTCTGGATACGGGCTTCCTCTTCAGGACCTCAGCCTTAGCACCATGGGTGCGCACCCCTCTCCATGCCAAGGCAGGGTAGCGTAGCGGTGACCCACCACACGTCCCTTTCACGCGTGACACTGTGCTAGTAACAGTGGCAGTAGCTGGCAGGCATCCCATCCCAGGGGGCAAAGCCAGCAGCAGCGTGGCTCCAGCTCTGTGCTCTGCGAGCACAGTCAGCGCTGCGCTCACGCCACCAGCGCAAGACTTTGTCCTCCTCTTGAAAGCGCACTGCTTTCCACATTTTGTTAAACACATGCTAATTGACAGGTCTTCTGCCTTCTCAGAAAGGCTCTCAGTAGTTGGTTGAAGAGTCCAGCGAGCTTGGAGCTGAAGTAGTTGAACACAGAACATTTCTTCAGACCACTGGGGAAAATACTTCTTAACTTATTTTCTGAAATTCTCTCTGAACAGACCGTGTACGCTTTGCCCACCATTGCTTTTGCATTTGTGTGCCACCCATCAGTCCTCCCGATCTACAGCGAACTTAAAGAGTAAGCCCTTCTTTTTTTTTTTGAGTAGTTTATTGTTTTGAACCGTTTTAGGTGGAAAGTGTTAGCTCAGAGGTGCTCTGAGTCATTTGTACCATTCAGAGGTGGGCCACTCATCAAGCGTGGCTCTCAGCTAGGAAATCTGGCCTCCCAGGCGTGCTGTGCCCCTGGAGCAGGGGCGAGGGAGGTGGAGAGTAATGCAATAGTTGGGAGCTTTCCCTGGAAGTACACAGCAGCCTGGGGAGAGCCAAGTTCTGCCGGATGATATTTGGCACAGGAGAGGTGTGTGTTCTGCTAGCAGTGTTTGTTCCACAGCATTAGTGCAACTAAAAGTCTGTTGCAGTACCAGGAAAGTAGAAGTGCTTTCAGCCTTACTGATACTAAAAGACCTTTGTTGGTACTGCTGTCTCACCGACACCGCCAGCTGGGATGGGCTGTGGGGAGCTGGAGACCAGCTCTGCTGTGACACTGCTGACAGCCCTGGGCAGCTACAATGGGGTCCTGGGCCATGGGGAAGCCCCAGGGGAGAGGTCAGGGTCAGTCAGACCCATGACTGCCTTCAGACACTTGCTGGGTGCTTTAAATTTCAAGTGACTTGAGCAGGTTCCCAGGTACCTGTTAGGGCAACCTTGTGTGGATTTAAAAGTCCGAGTTTAGGTATTGGAGTGTGAATATTTCAGAATAAATATCTAAACATTAAATGTTTACACTTAACCTATTTTACAGGTTAGCATAAATCCAGTATTTTCTACCCATGGAGACACAAATATTTCCCTGCAGTCATTTAGAACGTGTTGGGTTTTTTTTGCTCTCTGTATAATTTTATGCTTCCTTCATTTTGACCTTTTAATTTAATTTAATTATCAAGGTGTTTCAGGGTCATCCTCTCTCCACATGGCTTTACTGTTTAAGCAGGTACAGACATGGATCAGACCCACAGGTCACACTCGCTATTTTTTCACTCAAGCCCCAAGAAGGGTCCTTTTCCCCAGTCCTTTTCTTCCTTGTGCAGCTGTCAGTGAGGTTCTGTTTTAAAGGAAAATGTATTCATGAGTCTCCCCAGAATTACTGTGCTTATGCAAACACCTAATACGTTTTGAAACAGCTATGGAAAAATCTAGCCCAACCATTCTTATGTGTTCTTTTCTTGTTCTTTCTCCAGCCGTTCACAGAAAAAAATGCAGTTGGTTTCAAATATCTCATTTTTTGCCATGTTTCTGATGTACTTTATGACTGCCATATTTGGCTATTTGACTTTCTACGGTAAGTATGCAGTTCTTTACTGATTGGAGTAGAAAGGGGATACATGCAAAATCAATAGTGTATCCCAGCTGGAAAGGAAGGTCCCATCCACTTATATTAAAATACTTTTCCAAATAATTTTCCTTGTAGTTCTCATATTGAAGGTATAAATCCTTTCCTCCTTTTCCCCTGTGGATGAAAAGCACAGAAAGAAAGTATTATTTGCAAAAGGCATTTTCAAAATATGAGGGAGAGATTTGTTTTACAGAATTGGGGTTAGCTGGGCCCCACTAAGATTTTATTTCAAGGTCCTCACCTGAATGATGTGTGCATTGGTAATGGCTGAAGCATGCATATTTGCAAAAAATTGAGACAGATTTGAGAGTAGGTCCTAGGAAATGAGTAACAAATTGGCCATCACAGCTTTTTCACTTTCTTAGCAACACTTTCATCATAGTGGCAACAGACCAAATGTTTTCCCTGTGTCCCTAGAGCTGACCTCTTTAGGTCTTGGTTAAACAAACTGGCAGTGAAGATGGGGAAGCTTTGAGTGTTGTGCCAGCTCAGACACCAAAGAATGATTATCTCAGTGTTTGAGACTCCCACCCTGTCTCTTTCCATGCACATCAATTCAGTTAACAAACAAATGGTGTTGTATCACTAAAGGATGCAATATGTATGCCCTAAAGGCACAATTGTTAAGTAAAGTAGGATAAAATATGAATGTTGCCCAGGAACTCCTGGGAATGTTGCTCATGGAACTCCCATATTCCAGTATCATGTTGAAAAGTAGTGTCTTTTTCCATGGACTGTTAAGGGGTTACAAAACAGGTGACAAAGCTGATGTTTGCCTTTTACCTCAGGGTCACCATCAGTCTTCACCACCCTATTCTAAGTGACATTTTTGTTACAACCTCCTCATTCATGATAATGTCCCTTGTGAGCCACCAAATGCAAGAGAGAAAAAAAAAAGTAAATATGAAATGTGGCTTTTTTTTCCCCAAAGGTGTACCTATCTCATATTTGCTTTCTCAAATTCTCATTCTAATTATGAGGCCTTGAGTATACATGTGTTGAAGTAACTTGAGGTCATCTGTTCTAATTTTCCCAATAAACCCACAAATAGGCTGCAAGTGACAACAGCATCAGCCGTTCTCATCCAGCTGCTCCCATCTAACACATTTTCGTAGAGATGCATCAAATTAGCAGCCCCAGGGAGCAAGTGGGTGTAAATCAGCATGGACCCCTTCGCTTTGGCAGGGAGGAGATTCTGATGTGATTGCCCCAGGGATCTGAGGAGGCAGATCTGTGGCGCTCCTCTCTGGGAATCTCCCACATCCCTCAAGGACGAGGGTCTGGAGTCCATGGAGGAGGTAGGGGCTGCGTCCTTCTGGCCCTCCTGAGGGGGAATGGCGGAGGAATCCCTGGGGTGTCTTGTGTGCCTCTCCCCACATTAGGCATCCCTGCTCTCCAGCACTGACAGCCCACAGGTGGGAGCTGTGGAGAGCTCTGCTGGGGCTTCTGCAGTGTCAGTGCAGTGACAGGCTGCAAAAAAGACACTGAGGGAATATAGAATTCCTCCATAAAATTCCTTCATTCTTCCCCTTGAGACCGAAAAGACCTTACGTTTCATATGTTCACTTACAGTGTTCTAACCCTCTTGTCTACCCTTACCTGGGTAAGAACAGTATTTTTATTGTGACCATTTCTTCTTTACACCAATAGTACTTGTCTGTTTGCTGTGTTCTCAAAAGTGTTGCAGTGATGACTATATTTACATTGCAGAATTACAGAAAAGAGGTGTTTTTCTTCCCCTAAAAGGTCACAGTGTGGTTGGGCTCTGTGGTGTATCTAGCTGAAAGGAAAACAGACCTTCAACTGTAAGCCTTGCCCTTCACTTCCTACCTGGCTGCAGCCCGTGAGCGGTACAGAAGTTGCAGTCTGTGCTTGCAGGAGCAGAGTAAGCTCTGTGTTGCAGAAGCTGTGCATGTGCCCGGCTTGAAAACCCCACTCCTGATCTGCAGGGAGGTGGGAGAGTGTTTTCTTTCTCCTGGTGGGGATTCAGACACTGTGTAGGTGGTGTTGACCTGTGGTCTCTACCCAGAAGGGCACCCTGGGGGGAGTATAGGCATTTTGCCACAGGACAGATCCCTCTGCCTCCAGGAATACATGAGGTTTTCCCAAGTGCCAAAGACGGTAAATTAGACGTGGCCACTGAGTTCCCTGTAAGAGCTGTTATGTTTTACCACCAGCTTTCTGAGATTAGCAGGCAGAAACAAAGCATGGGCCTAAAAAGGGGCAGCAAGTGTGTTTGGTGGCATGCTTAACAGCCACCCCTTTAGGTTATTGCTCCTGGATATTTAAAAATTACAAAGCAAACATGTAGGTCCCTCAGCAACTTGGTTTTCGTGCTGGTTAGTACACGCAGACCTGCTCTGCAGTATTTATCACAGCTTCAAGGAAACATTTGGGCAGGAGGTTGTATTAAAATATTGCCAGCACCTCCCTGTTAAGCACCCCTGTGATTTGTCTTGGCTGCTGGGGCTGCTGGCCAGCGTGGAGCTGAGCTGCAGGCTCTGCTGGCAGCCCTCAGAGGAGCTGCTGAAGGATTTGAGTGTAAATGTCAGAGCGTCCTGCTGAGAGCTGACCCAAGATAGGCTTTGTTCTCAGTTGAGAACAGGGGCACTGCTTTTTGCTAGAAGTTTATTTGCTGTTTAGATGAATTTAACTCAAGACCTTGCAGTTTATATTAAGTTCAGCCATTGCAGTGCATTGTGTTTATTTTTATATCATTTGGAAATTCAAAAAAAGTCCACAGAACCAATTAAAAATAGCTGATTTCACTTTACCTATTTTTGTATAAATGTATACATGTAAGCAAGCTTTTGTGTATGTCTCACTGTTGTCTTTTCTACAGTGAAAATTACCTTAGACTTAGGCATGTGCTGTCATGAATTAAGATGCATTCCTAAATCAGGCCTCCAAAGGATTAATCTGGAATAATGGGATCATTGGGATTTTGTTCAAAGTGCTGTTTTAACTCAAGGATGTTTCATTCCATACTCTTTTGTTTACAGATAAATCACTTGTTGTTCAAGAAGGCTGTTGTTAAGCAATGATTTTTGTGGACTAATTGCCTTTTTGCCAGAACACTTACCTTACTGTCTTTCCCATAGAGAATGTGCAGTCAGATCTGCTTCACAAATACCAGAGCAAAGATGACATCCTGATCCTGACCGTGCGCTTGGCTGTGATCGTGGCGGTGATTCTCACCGTGCCAGTGCTCTTTTTCACTGTAAGTAAAAAGGTCTGCGTGGTTTGGAAGTTGATAACAGCTGTGCACAGCACATTTCTTCAAACCACAGTCCAGTGGTGGCTGAGACTACAGCGTTGTAGCTTCAAATGGAGCTTGAGCTTGGATTAGTCTTTTCTCATGCCAGGTGCCTACTAACTTCTGGAGAAGTTCTCTATACAGTAAATAAATAAATAAAACACTTTTGATCTTAAATCTGTTTTAAATTGAATCCACAAGGGTCCTCTCTTACATCATATCACTTTACTGGAGCAGGCTCAGAGGTGAAATTCCTTTTAAAGTGCAGAAGGATTCAAAAAATCATGTTGAAAAGAGAGGAATGTCCTACTGCACATGCATATGTACCTACAGTTCTGAAATAACAAATTCATTTTAAGGAGTATTTCAAAGAACATTACTTCAGGCAACCCAGAATTTCTGACAGATCTATGCAGCACTTGTCAAATGAAGAACCAATTAAAATAAACATGGGAAGCTTTGAATTGGCTCACAGACTTTCTTGACAGAAAACTGCCTCTCTCTCTCTCCCCCTACAGGTGCGTTCATCATTATTCGAGATGGCCAGAAAAACGAAATTTGACTTATGCCGTCATGTTGTGGTTACTTTTGTTCTTTTGGTTATCATCAACCTGTTAGTCATTTTTATCCCATCCATGAAGGATATTTTTGGAGTTGTAGGTAGAGTATCCTGGTTTTGTACTACTAATAAAGGAACAGTTGCTAATCAGCAATGCAATAATTAGCTGTTGCTGACAGTTAACAAAACTCTTTCATTTGAATTTTGCAGGGGTCACTTCTGCCAATATGCTGATCTTCATTCTTCCTTCATCGTTGTATTTAAAAATTACGCAGCAGGATGGATCAAAGTTGACTCAGAGGATTTGGGTATGCATTCCATTCCCATCAATGCAACTCCTCCATCTTGTCATTCTCTTTAATGTGCTGGGTGCAAAGCAGACCTAATCTAAACATATGTGTGAGCTCCTTTACATTACATTCCCTCTGTACTTCAGTCAGCTGGCAGCTGTGCTTGCCCTTCTCCTTTGCTTACCCTGGGAGTCCCCTGGTGGAGGGGCCAAGCCATGCACAGCATCTTGTGTTCTGGGGAGGCCCTTCTCTGTGGGATGAGGTACTTCCCTGACTGGCAAGCAGCAGCAGCTGTCAGCAGGGTGCAGGAGCTCCTCCAGCCCACTTCAACATGCCTTTCAGCACAGCAAGCTCTCTGCTTCTGTGTGTTGATCCAGAAAGCACGCAAAGTGCTCCGTTTGCAGTATTCCTTATGGTTTTAATGGACCTGAGTCAGACTTGGGGTGGTTCCACACGAAGCAGCCAGCTGAAGTGTTATGTTAGCCATTTGGCATGCCTGAGCAAATAGGAATGGGCCTTAGAAAGATTTCCTTTGAGCCCCAGAGAGTGCTGCAGCTGAAAAGATGCAACACTCCTGTGTATTCCCTGTCTAATGGGGCATGCACTGGAAGCATTGTACAGTTAGACCTTTCTTCTCTGAGCAGACAGATAGAAAACATGTTTCACTTTGGTTGCATCCACAGGTCCCATGATGAAAGGGCTGAACTTAGATGACACATAACCAATGGGAAGAATATACTGATTTCTGTGAGGCTTTGGAAAGAGCAGAGCTGATCAGTCCTAAAAACAGACTCGCTTAATCATCTTTAGAGAAGATCAGGGTTTAAGAAGTGAATTGAAAGGAAAAAAAATAGTTTGGTGTTCAGCAAGTAATTATTAATGACACTAATCTGTTTAATTATCTGTTGGTCTTGTCTTTACCAGAAGTGCTAGCAGCTCATTTTAGCTGATAACTTTAATGCATCACCTTGCACAGCTCCTTAAGAGAAGTTAACATACTTGAAATAATCGTCTTTTCTTTTTATTTGTTAATTTTCTCTCCCTTTTTTTTGTTTCAGGCTTCTCTTTTTTTGGCACTGGGGATATTGTTTTCCCTAGTGAGCATTCCCTTGGTCATCTATGACTGGGTACAATCAGGAGGCAGTGCTGAAGGCCACTGAAGTTCACCTTCTTCTCAAAAGAAGATACCCCTGTTTGCTACACACCAAAATCGCAACCATCCGTTCTGTTGTCTATTCCACCTTTTGTGAGTTTACTCAATCAAATCCAAATAATGATTATCCAGTACTGAAAATACTGTCATGTATTTTCTTGCAGAAAACAAACCCATTCTTCCAGCAGGTGTATCAGTCTCTGATCAGCAAAAAGTCTGTGTTTATTGTCCATGAGGCTATATAGAACATCACTTATAGAAATTCATCATAATTAGTTTCCCCTCTTCCACCCATGAATTGCATTGTTCCATTATTTTCCTTAGCCCTCCAGCCACAAGCTCTGCTCCTTTAAGGCAGCAGTGCCTGTTGCTGTCAATTCCAACTGGAGTGTTGTCCGTTCACATCCTTCCCCTCTCTTTTAGCCAAAACTCTGCTCTCTAATTGTATACATCTGGTTTGTTGGTTTGTTTGTTTGTTCTGTTGCTGTTCCAGGCACCATTTGCCTCACTGGGTTAAATGTAGCATTCTGGATACAGGCATGAAAAGCACCACGAGAGCATAGCTGAGTGCTGTGTAAGCGTAGGTTCTAAATCCGGTGCTTCTCTCTGATGTTTTGGGGGACAAACCAGGCCCAGGGCTTGGCCCATTCATGGCTCTGGGGAACAGACTGTGTGTGTCTGTGTGTGTGTCTTTGCGATGCAGAGCAGGGAGCAGGAGAAGGACAGCCACCACCACCAGCCACTATTCCTCTGGCACACTTGAGTTGGAGGTTGACCAGAACTTGACCCCAAACCATGAGTACTTGAGTCTGAAGAGAAGCAGACATTTGGAGATTTCCATAAGAAGTCTGCATTTTCTTCAGCATTAAACTGTTTAGTAATGCCCCATTGGTCTCAGAAAAAAAAAATACCAAGCTCCAGTTTTATCAAAACCTACGCATTTAATCATACCTCGTGCCTTTTCCATACCTTGTAGGGACTGGCTCCTCTCTTGTGTCTTATCCTCCTCCCACTGAAGTCAGTGGGGTCTTTGACAGCAGTGGGAGCAGGATTTGACTCACTCTGCCAAAACTACTAGATTTCTAATGGAAATTGAAATCTGCCACATTTCTTTAAATGAACAGAAATACTTTGTATATTTAAAAGATTTCATTTACATTTTTCATTTGTTCTGCATAACAATTACAAGATATTCTACTCGCAGAAACACTGTAACTTGCAACAGTTGTCCACAGAATAAGCATTTGCCTAATGCCTTATAGCTGGTGTAGAGAACCACATTTAGAGACTCAAAAGCTAGGCAGGTGATCACTCACCGTCCTGAGCAGGGATCTTCTGTTAGTGCACTGCCAGGAGCATAAACGTGTTCACTTTATGTCATTCACCATGTGAGCTAAAGAGCGTCTCAGAATGTGAACATGGCTCCCACTGAAAGAACTGATGGCTAGAGGGAGCCCTGCTTCATGCCCAAGGGCTGTGATGCCTTTGGTATGCTCGAGCCACACCTGTCAGTATGCAGTGACCCTCTCATTGACAGCTCCCTTTCTAACTGTGGAAGCAGACCGTCATCAGCTCTGAGGAACCTGTTATTGCAACTTACTCTTTTTAAGGTTAGGGATAGAGTATTTGGGATCTTGGGATTTCTGTGAGCTATTGAATTGCCTCAGTTGCCATTACCTTGTAATGTAACACCTTACCATTGCTTGAAGTCACTGAGAGTTGAGATCATAGAACACATCTCAGGACCCTGAAAGTTGGTTTCTAAAGATAACATCCAGAGAGGTTAGTCTGGGGCCTTCCTAGAAATTTGGGCATGGAGATGCAGATTGTTCATGCTGCAGAAACTAAACCTACTAAGCCCAGACTGCCAGATCTGTACCTTAGCATTGACAGTGAGGTGCTTGCCTCTGATGCTACTTCACTGTGATCCAGAAATAAGGCAGAGTGGATTCAAAGTACTTGGAGTAGCCCAGCAGCACGAACAAAACTGGAAACCTCCCAGCAAGGTCTCTGGTGCATGTCCTTTCTCCCAAGCACCCCCTAGCCCAGCCTTTAACATACAAACTGCTGAGCTACCTGGGACCCCTGCACTAAGGTCCCTTGTACTTTCCTGTGGGTGGTCTCAGACCCTTATCTGTGATGGTGCAGGTCACCCGTTCCTTCTGCGCTGTCCCCTTATGGGACTGATCCCTGCCCTTATTCACAGAGAAGTCCATACCATAGCCTACAAGACCAGGTGTTAGGCAAGCTCTGGGGAGAAGAGCTTGTGCTTTGTTCCTATCTCTTTGCACCTCATTCCACGCATCTTTTCAGCTTGGGATGTAAATTTGTGGTTTTCCTTTTGCAGGCACCCAACCCTCAGTGGTCACTGCAGCAGAAGCCCAGCATCTCACTCCATTCTCTGACTCAGCTTGCTGAGGTTCCATTTCAGGTTTTGAGGTGCCTTATAATCTCTCTGGATCTTATCTTAAAAACCTAACTCAGACCTGAGAATGCTGTGCAGTGTTATCCTTAAGATGCTACCAGGCTCTCCTTCTTTCCTCCCCCTTTATCTTTCTTCTACTACTGATTAATGAGCAGCACAGCGCTGTGCACTGGGGGGTTGTGAGAGACAAGATCCTGGGAAAGATTCTCAAGTATCCAGGTATGAGCTAGAGGTCTGATCTGCTGCACAGGATTCCAGCAAGGTCACATATGTGATGTCTCCCTCCTCCTTCCTCCCCCTCCCTCCCAAACAGTCTGTAGTCTGCTGTTTGAAATACGAACCATTGAGTTTTGGCACCCAACTTCCTTCAGCTTGAAGGGCTGTTGGGTCACTGGTTGTTCATCTTACTAAATCTCCTCCATCACTATTCCTCTCTCTCCTCTTTGCTGTTCTGCCTTCTCCTTTTCCCCAGTTTATTTGTATACTGGAGTTTTACTGAATAAATAGGGAGAATGAGCTGAGTGTGTATAGAAGTGAAATTACCCAAGGTACTGAACCACCAAAGCATGTCTTATATACTGAAAAATAGATACCCAAAATATTAAGTCTTTAAACAGACTTTGTTTCTGGGTCTCATAAAAATAAAAAAAAATAAAAAAAAAAGAAAGAGGGAATTTTGCTTAGATTGATTTACTGGCATCATATTTATAGATATTTATGGACAGGAATCATGTGTTTTTTGATGTCTGTGGTAATGAACGTGAAATAACGTGCTTTTTGTTTTCTCATCAGGTTTATACATTCTTAACAGAATGCAATAGACCCTGCTGTAACTGTCAACATCAGTGATGGATGACAATATTTGTATGAGGTTATCTGTAAAATGTACTGCTGTTATTCAGTTCATTTGGAATAGTGAACCTGTAGTCACGACTGTATAAGTCCCACATTTTAGTTAGGATTTTAAGAGCACAGTGAAATGCTGTAGGAGTTTCTCTGTTGTAAAATTAATAGGATCCAGAGTACCATATCTACTTAGTAGGTGATAGCATGCTTTCTTTTCATAGAGAGTTTATCACTATTGTGAGCACTGCAAGTGTCATAGACTGGATGCAAAATTGCTCCTAATAACTGCAACAAAAAACTTTTAAATTCTCATTTTTGTAGTAGCAACAATTGAGTGGTGAGGGACAAGGAAGGACTAATTAGAAGCAGGGATTACTAATAAGATTGTAAGAGTTAATCCTACACTTAAAAGACAGCCTTGCTTCCTCTCCTAGTCCACAGTACATTGCAAAGAAAATAGTTATGGGCTTACAGCAACTGTGATACAGCTGCCCTTCTCTGTCCAATGGCAAGCATGCCTAGGCAGTAAAACACAGTAAATTGTTATTTGGGAACAGTATCTCGGGGCAGTGACCTCTCTGGGTGATGAGTGCTCCTGGTCAGAAGGCCAATGCCAAATCTGTGCACCAGCACGGACCAAGGGGTGCCTGGCACTTGTGCAAGCCTAGGGCACAAGAGCTGGTGTCATCCTGCGAGGTCAGGGATGGGGATGCTCATCCACTCCAAGGGCCTGCGAGGTCAGGGATGGGGATGCTCATCCACTCCGAGGGCTGCTCCTCTGAGCCACATATGAACCCAAAGCCTGTGCTCCACCTGTAGTAGGTCACACATGCAAGTGTGGGTTGGATGGTGTGTGGTTTTGTCTGTACATCTGCCTTACAATACATAAGCGCAACACAGCTCTCTGATACTGAGTTTTGAACAGTAACAATTAATGGTATGTCTAGTTTAACTTTAAATTTATACATTTCTTTGCTTGAACCTTACATTAAGGCTAAAGAGCACCTTGGTCAAAACAAAACTTTTCATGTGGTGGTGTCCCACCTCCAGTCCTACTGCCCCACCCCAGTGCCTGTAGGAGAAAGGCACCACAGAATGTACTCAGCTCCATCAGCAGCTCCATGAGATGGCTTTATCAGCTGGCGCCACGGTGCTTTCATTAACAAATCCCCAGAGCCCTTGGCGTCAGAAAATCCTTATTTCCTGTAACGTACAGCAAAGAATGTTTTATTTGTATCTAATGCAAGGATTTCTGTAACAAACTGTGAAAAAAAAAGATAATGAATTAATAAAAGGTACAGGGCTGGAAAGTCTAGAATTCACAAATTGTACACATACCTATGTTTCTGAAGACAAATCTATGCAGTTGTGTTGTATTGTAGGAAATTTCATTTTTATGTACATATATATTGTAAATAAATAGGATGCTGTATATTTTTGCAGGTGGTTATCCCCTATGAATAGAAGTGTTGAGATAGGCTCTGCATATTAAGAATAATTTTAATAGAAATACAAATACTTTAGCTTCTTAGCAAAATGTATATCCTTTTCTTTCTCCCAAGAGTTCCCAAGTTAAATCCTAAACTTGAAATTATAATTACATCCCTAAAGTAAAAAGAGAAATAAAAGGTCCAGTTAAATTGCTAGGATTAATTCCAGTGCATGACTCCCTGTTTTCTCAACAGCAAGTCTGCCAGTCTTCCTGTTGGGTAAAATATCTCCCTTGTTGAAGGGCCCCTTTGGTACCCAGATACCTCTCACCTTCTCAGCTGGGGTCAGTTGGGAGTGCAGTGCTGAGAAGGCTTCATGGAAGAAACCATGGCAAACTGCAGCCAGCAATTTGACCTAGCATTATGCCGTGTTGTATCCAGGCGTGTATTTACCCAACTTGTACAAACAGAAGTCAGAGCAGAGCTTCTGCATGTCCATTTTCAGCCATCAGAAATGCCAGTAGTTCAGAAAGAAAAAGTATGACAAGTCAGGGGTCAGCAGCAGCCAGAGCAATTGGTGCCATTTCCATCCCCCTCCCTTCCTGCAGAGTCGTGTGGCTGCTCTGCCTCAGACCCTGCTGCTCTCATACAACCAAAATGCTGGCACCTGAGGCTGCCAGGAGCTTCCCTGGCCAGGGACTGCTTGCACATCCCACTCTGTGAACAGGCAGAGGTCGTTGGATAGCTGTGTCCAGGGGTGAGGGCTGGGTATGTCCTGAGAGTGCATCCCTCAGAGGCCTTGCATAGACTTTCTCACTGGTAAAGCATGGAAACGTTTTTTCGGGACTGCTGAAAAATGGAGGTTAAGAAATGCATCTAAAAATAATTGTGGTTTTTTTCCATGTTTACTTTATGGGCTTGGATGAAAATGAAACTTGAAATAACATTTGCTTTTATCATGAGCACAAATTTGAGGGGAAAATCCTATATACAGTCAGTTCTACAGAGCTTTTCAAATTAATACCAGTGTATGTTTTGTTTTCAGTGTTATAGCCAACAAAATATAAACTGAAAAGGTATTTTTCCACTAGACTTGAACTTTACATTGTTAATAGAAACATGGTTTTAGTGTCCCAACATATGCTAAGGCTCACACAGATCCAGTATAAACAATGTTGTTTGAATGATGTATGCTTCATACAAGCTCATGTCTAATAGATTGTTGAAGTGAGTCATTGGTAATATTTTGCTCCTTTTAACATCACCTGTTAACTTTGTGCTGCTCATATCCAAATAAAAAACACAATTTTTCAGTTTGTGTAAATAAAATCTACCAAGTTCTATGATCTCTTTGTTACCTCTTAGTTTTTGAACATTAAAATTGGTATCTAAATTAATATTGGGACCATACTCATTCTTCCAAAGGGGTGAAGAAGTATCATTTTAATGGCTTGAACAGCACATGCTCTCTTACTCTTTATCCAAGCATTTTCACAGAATTTAGGGCATGCAGCTCTTTCAAAGCCAACTACATGAGATTTGGTGCAGTATATAGAACAAAGCATCAGCAAACAGCTATGGAACATTAAGATTAAGTTTCTGAAACAGTTTTAGAGGGACCTGAAGCTGGGACAGATGGTTGCTACAGCCTGCGGATGCTGAAGATGACAGCATTCCTCAAGGCCAGTACTTGTTTCTGCCTGCTTCTAGAAGATTGTCTGAGTGCTTGCCAGTCTGTTTCAAAGTCAAATCAGGCAATTTAACTTAAAGGGTTGCTGTTAAGTTGGGTTTAAGATGTCAACTGATGCCTGAAGTGACTAAACCCCTGCCAGACTTTTCTCAGCTGTGGAAGCAGAAGCCATTAGCAGATGTATGAGGAGCATACCTAAAAACAGCAATGTCTTAGGCAGCTGGTTTCTGCCAATGTACCTTTGTCAAACCTTCAAAGGGTTTGGAAAGTGCCACCTTTTTTGCCTTTGACCATTAATTTTACTAGTGTTCAGATTAGAGTGACCACCTATAAAAAGGCTTCTTGGCTAGAGTCCAAACAACCGAAGAGCATACCTGACTGCACGGGATGAGTACAGCTCCCCAGGCTCCTCTGCAGGAGGAGCAATGAGACCATTTGTGTATCAGAGGATCCTTGGAAGCCATTGTCTGGTCCCCAAGCCCAGGGATGTATCTTAAAGCCATAAACCTGGGAGCACAGGAACAAGCTTCTGCACTGGACTGGTCTAATAGTCTCTTTTGTTTGGCATACATTTGCACACACTTCTCTACCCAGCCAAACTTAATCCTCTCATAGCCATATCTTAAGACATAGGAACATAATTTATGGAGGAAAGCAAAAAAGAGAAACTACAGTTCTTTTTATTCCTTGGTTGCAGAGACTACCACAAATATCTGTTGCCTTCTGCAGTGCAGTCTGACAGCTTCACCTGAAGTTCACCTAAAACCACACAGCCAAAGTTAAAAACACCAATCTCCTTTCCAGCCACATGCTTCTACTTTTGGCTTGTATCCCCAAAGTCAGCCAGAACTCTTGGGTACATCTGACCAGTCTCTGTTTGTGAGTGGGGGAAAAAAAAAAGAATAATTACTACTTCCTAAGGCAAGCAATGCTTTTACCTGAAGGAAGGCATTCTTCCATATGGTTCAACTGGGGTCTTTGTTTGACTAAAATTCATGTAAAATTGCATTTAGTCTTCAAGCTGAAGCCCAAATTCAAGCCACTGTTAAGATGTCTCATTCTCCACTACACTTAAGAGCTGGGAGTAAAACTCATGCCAACTTGAGGGAGTGTGGAGAAAGTGGAGATGGTAGGAACAGGCACAAATGAGAAGTCCATTTCTAAGACTTTCTGACCACAGAATTAATATGGGTTTTGTTTCCTGTGAGGAAGCTTCCTTCCCTGTTCTCAGCCCCATGCAGGAGAGCAGCACCCTTTTTTTTTGCAGTCAGTTGTGTTAAGGATCTCTGGCTGAAATACTGACTTCCTAACACAAATCCCGGTGTGGTTAGACAGAATTTTCAAGAAACCCAGCATCATCTGCATTTTGCAAATTATAAGTGCTATGAATTTCTCTTTCAGCTTACAGTTATGGAAAATGGAGACTCTTAAAGCTGTCAGTGTTACTAAATATCATGGTACCGGCAAGGGATGGTGCTGCTGGCTTAGCATGCCTCAACCTTGTCACGGGTCACTGCCTGAAAAATGTGGTGTTATTGGTGTTGATCAGCTGAGGCTTAGACAATATGGCTGGGAAAGTAAACCATGAAGGCTGGGGTGGCACAGGCCAGCCCTGTCTGAGAAAAAATCTGCAGATAAAGCCACACTGGGAATTCCCTGAGCTATGGGCCCATGGAAGCTGCTGTTGTGGAAAAATGGAGGAATGTGTATCATCAGCATGAGTCAGAATGGACCCCGCAGACAAGAACCACATCCCTCCTTAAAAATGCTATCTGGCTTAAAATGTCAGGTCCTTTTCCCAGAGGTAACCAGATTCCCCTCCTCCTGCCTGCAACATTTTTTTTGTTAAAGACAATTTAAAGAAGTGGACACTCTAAAATGAGTGTCCCCTTAGTTCAAATCAATCCATTTCCACCAATAAAGAGCTAATACCAATAGATACAAGTGAAAAAAATGAGTTACTAACAAGTGAAACAGCAACAGGCAAAAAATAGCAGTGAATAATAACTAAATACAAAACTGCTAAATCGCACAAACTCCATAGGAGCAAAGAGACACCCAAATTGGCAGGGTACCACCCCCTTCCAAGATAGCAGCCCCCAATGCCAACTGCAAATAGGGAGACAGAGAGAAAACAGTGTCAGACCTGAACCTTTTAAAGGGATTCATGGCCCTGACCATCCCGCAGTTGCAGTTCTGGCAGTGCTGCTGGGCTGTAAACAGACAGTACTGATGTTTTGGACACAGATGGATGCAGAATACAATAGCATTTTGGGTTACCTAGGACACGTGTACCCTCAGGAGAATGTTTGCCCATTGAGCAGCAAACCTGAAGTACTGTCCCCTTGCCAGCTATGAAAAGCTGGTGAAATTCACCTAGTTTTTGATGGAGATCATCCCTTCAGACTAAACTCCTTAAACATACTGAGTACTGACCATGCCCTTGACAAGCTCCCATGTGGTCTTCCTTCCTGGACACGTTTTGGGACTCATGCTCAGGTAAGTTCCCAAAAATTATTCTTTTTCCAAACCCCCCTATTCTCCCAGCAGTGCTCATTTTAAGCTTTGGAACAGCTGGACCATCCTTGTTACTGCCTGCTACAGACCTGCCCCACAGTCCCAGCACACCTGCCAGCTCCCCTCACCTTTCTTAGGAGGGGTTTGCTTAACCATTCCCCTTGCACAGCACTGGGTGGCAACAACCCTTGCACAGAGTTGTTTGACAGTGATTACAGGGTTGAAAACCAAGTATCAGACGTGGGAGTATCTGCAGCTGCCATTTCTCCTCTTCAGGCTCATGTCATGAGCTCATCCTGGTAAGCAGCTGACGGGATGAGAGAGGAGGGTCTGCTGCCCAGATGTCTCCCTGGCCACTGGTTCCAGCCCATTGGAGCTGGATGTGCAGTCTGTTACAGAGATGGGGTGAGCGTGGTGCTCAGGAGCACCACTGCAGGAGCCAAGGGCATTGAGGATAAAAAAACTGTTGTTCTACCCCAGGTAATTATAAGGGAACATAGCAGAGTCAGGCGTCAAGGTATTGGAAAGTGTTGGGATAACAAAGAAATGCATGAAGAGGGTGGAGAAATTTTTATGATGTGGGATCAGATTAATGACCTGTACAATGGCTGCAGTAAAAACAGCAGCATACAGATGCTACAACATTTGTAGAACACATTTCTTCAAACCATAACCAAAGCCTGTAATTTACTAGGATGATGAAAAAAAAAAAAGGAAAAAAAAGAAAAAGAAAATTATATGTTCACTGACACAGCCAGTTCTTGCTGAAGTCTTCTTGGGCTTAGTGCAGGCAGCAGTTCCCTGTAGCACTTCTTACATAATAGCTGGATTTCCTATTAATTTTCAGATACCGTCTGTAGATAATCAGAGAAGTACCAGACGCTGGAGAAACAACTTCCCTGACATAACAAGGAATTATATATCTCTTGCAATTAGATCATCACAAAATGAAAGGAAAGCAGGCATCAGTCTGCCATTCCTGCATCCAGTGGCACTTAAACAATGAGCACAGTTTCTGTTACTATTGCTGGCAGCCCTCCAGCAGCACTTTGAAAAGGCAGCGTGGCCTCCCTGTAAACTGATAAACAACCTTGTAAAGCGACAGGCACAGGAACATTCAAGTCTTTGTTGAATTTTTACTTGAGTAGAGAACTAATTGGCATCTTTCTGTGCAGAACAAGCAGGGTCAACTTCTCCATTTCCAGAGGCAGATTATTTTAACCAGAATCTACATTCCCTGTAGTTAATGGAATAAACCCTAGGAATGTGGGTACTGGGAGATGCAGAAATTTTTTTCTCAAAGAGCTCTGGTTATCAAACAATTAAACTCAGTTGACAAAAAAAGACAAAATAAATGAGTCTTAGCTGTGTTGATGGCTTCAAAACACATTCATTATCACTACAAAAGCAGATGTGTCATCCTCTGATGCTGATGTTCTAAAGCAGCATGTGATTACTGGCTGTATCATTCAGACCAGTCTCACCCAGAGAGAGGATGATATTCTCACCCCTGATCTGGGCCAAAGAATAAAAATTGGCCTGAAATTGTTTGTAAAAAGCTGCCAGTGCCCACCAAGATACAGAGTGCTCTCTAAGGAGTGGGAAATGTGCTCAGATAAATGTATGCCACCTAATTATAGTCCTTCATGTAGTGTTCTGGCATGTCCCTGCCTGCTACAAATTACACCAGGGCAAGTTCAGCTCTTGGTAGGACTCATGCTCTAGACAACTGGGAGGAGAAAGCTTGTCCCTGTGGATGACCAGAGTATGAGTTTAGACAAACCATGATGAGTAGGCATACCAGAGCAGATGTACCCCGTGCAGTCTGCAAACCCCACACAAGCAGCTAAAGCACTGAGGAAGTGAGTCTCCATCTCAGCACTTCAGGCAAGCACATCACCAACACCTTAACCTCTCTGGGGACAATTTCACTATCCTAAAAGAGAGCACAGTAATAAATCAGTTCATTCAAGCAAGAACATTTCTATATTTACATTATAACCTCTGTCAAGCACAAGAGACCACTAGTTCTGTTTACTGCAGAAATAAGCGATACTTCCTCTCAGGCAGCTGAATACCACTCGGAGGGCTCAAAACAGTTGTCTAAAATTGGAAAGCATCTTTTTTGGGGTATTTTTTATTTTACTCACATCTGGACAAACAGTCCAGATACAATAAACAAAATAGGTCAAAACTAATAGCTAGAGAAAAAGTCTTGCAACACGCTCTTTACCTACCTACTTACCCTTGAGGAAACAACGTGGTTAGCACAGTTGAGACAGGAAAAAAACACCCACAAAGAGCAGGATTCATCAAAGCTCTGAGAGGTACTTTTCATAATGGAACAGACAGGAAGAGAGCATTTACCTACAAGAACAGGCAGTGTTTCCAGCCCCATGCCTTTATAGGTGCAGCATCAGCGGACCTCCAGCAAAGGCAGCATTGTCCCAACACAGCTGGTAACACCTCTGCTGCCTTGCTGGGGAAGTACCAACTTTGGGATGTTCCATAGCTCAAAGCCACAAAAGAGATTTCACCTATCCTTCCTATGGGTCACCTCAGCAAATTTTCAATCCCAGAGGCCTTTCAGGAAAATCTGGATGAGTCCAAGACAGAATGCCCACAGTCTAGTTACAAAAGGCCAGATTAGCTATATAGCACCCATATACCAATGCTGTGCATTTTTTAAAGAATTAGTTAATGCCTCACAAGAATTTCAAGTGCCAAGTTTTATGAGCAAAGAAATCTGGCCACAAACTTCTTGAGTTGATACAGAGCTTATTTCACAAAAGGTACTAGCAAGCACTACTAAGTGGTAGGCACACCAGGCTAATTTGCTAATTAGATAGCTATTTCCAGGCACTATTTCCACAGATTTTCCAAGGTTCACACCCTGCTGTGAAATGGTTGAGGTCCACTGCAATCAATGGAATCAGCTTTAGATTTATATAACCTGATAAAATGTCTTACACTTCTGAAGAACTGCCTTAATGGATTCCTACTAAGTTATATATTAATTGCTTTGAGGAGTTGAAGTGGATAGGAGAAATGCTAAATAGGCTTCAAGCCTTTGTATCTTTTAGTGCTGATAAAGGCTTTATATTTTATTTGTTTCAACCTTGGTAAGAAATGAAAAAGTATCTAAACTGACTCTAAACAATGCAGAGGGTCAAAAAAAACCCAGGAAAACAGACAGTACTACTGAGGAAAATATCTTTAGGAATGAAAATTCACTGGAGTTGCATGAACTCCAGGTCTCTCAGGACAATATTACTTCAAATCTCTACTGAGAATAAAAAAAAAAAAATCAAAGTTAAGTGCAAGCATGGTAATAGAGCTCAGTGAAACACCATCTAATGCACAAGGCCCAAGCTATGAGGAGATAATCAACACTAATGGCTAGTGATGGCTACTGAGAATTGCACAACTAGGCACCAAAATCCTCTCTGTTCTTGTGGCAAACATTATTTTGCATATACACTTATATTTATAAATCTGTCCTTAGCTATTGATGCTATTTTTAACTCATCTCCACAGTCAGCAGAGCAAAACCATCACTGCCTATAGGATTTGTCATTGCAGGCTACACATGAAGACTAATCCCTAACACAAATTTGTCATTCTTATCCAAGTCAGGAGGCAAATAAGCACAGACACCAGCAGTTTAGCATTTCACCACTTTGCAGCAATACTGCTTGCTATAGAAAATACATCTATCTGTTCTCAGCTCCAGGGAAACTGGGTCATCAAAAGTATTTCCTCCTTCACCATTGTTTTACATCTGAACACACAGAAACTGAAGTGTGTGTGTAAACTCCAGTGCTCAAGCTTCTGATGACCCATGAAACAAATCCACCTCACGCAACCAAGTTAATGAAGAGCAAACACAAGCCTCACTGGGAATAATTTTTCAAACCATTAGAGCTGGGATAAGACAGTCACATGTTTTGCTTCAACAGCTGGAAAAAGAAATAGCCATATCACTGCATTAATATGTGCATGTCATTTAGCAGCCCAGTTGACATTGCTTGTGACAGCCTTAACTTCTCTGCAAGACACTGTATGCCTACTGCTTTTTCTGTTTCAAGTCAGAAGATAGCAATTTTAGAAGGGCTATCTTTTTTAGAAAAACTGACTTACAGCCAGTTTACAGAGTTAACTAAACTTACAAGAAGTTTGGTTAACTCTGTAAAGAATTTAGTTCAATGTACTCTGAAGAGAGGCAGAAAACACACTGCAATGGAAGAAAGTGCCTCCAAGAGACTCAACATCTCGTCAGAGTTGGCCAGGCAAGGAGATGTTGGCCCGAAGATTTTTTTGACTGTGGTCCTGTGTTTGACAGCCTTGAGAAGGACTGGGAAAGAGAACAAGGCAAAACACTTTATAAATAATTCCCTTTTTAATGCTTCTGTCCTTTTCTGTCTGACTCAGTCTCTGCCCCATAGATGGAATTCCCATGTCAAAAAACCACAAGCCATTTGAGTGAATTTTAGTAATATTGATCCGTATATTATTCATAATATTGTTACATTATTAAGATAACTATAATAATTCAGAAAGTGCACATTGTTTGTATTTTTAAATGTTCATTCCATTTGCTTTTTTAAAAAAATTATATTTTTCTTGCATTTTTATAAAGATCCTGACTATTTTCAGGTGTCTTCCCTCTCCCCCTTGCCCAGGCAGTGTAGCCACAGTTGGATTTTCATGGGGCCAGTTGAGACCTGAGACTTCCTTTCCTCCTGCACAGAGGTGATCCTCGATCTCTGCTTGCCTGCTCTCAGAGGCTGGGCAGGAAGGGCAGAGACAGCTTCTTGGCCCCTAGATGAGTTCACAAACCATGGGAGAGCAAAAGTAACTCACTGCATGTGCCAGACCGGCTCACTGAACTGTTCCCAACTCATGGGGTGGGTGCTAGGACTGCTGTCCTGCCTGTCATTCTTTTCTTGCCATAACAAACCCTTAGCTTTTGGTCACTGCCCTTGTGCTTTCAAGGGACTGCCAGCAGCCTAGTTCCTGTAACACTGAATGGGGCAAAGCATGGGACAACATGCTCACCCCCACAACCAACTACGCCGCTCTTGTGCAGGTACTGAGCCACCCTCTCCCTGCGGAGCCAGCAACCCATTTAAGGGTTCACATTGCTGCACCACAACCCAAGTGACATCAATAATGCTCCCACTTGGCACCTGTACTTATGGTATCCCAACATTATGATAGCAATGACATAAACCAGATCTCTGCAGCTTTCACAGTAATAACTGAGACCTAACACAAATATTACTATGACATCATCCAAGCAAAGTCACAGTAAGTTTTGGACCTTTATGGAAAATATTTTAATAGATTAGGTCTGCATCAGTTTTCTTATGGTTTTACAGAAATAACCTTGTTCAAAACATTTTAATTTTAGTAGAGTCAATTAGTGATACCCAGTGTGTTTCATAGATTTAGCAAAAATCAGAGCAATTTAAATCGAGTGTGTTCACTGGGTAGGCATATGCAAGAGAAACCGCAGAGGGTTGTTAGTCACAAGCATGTAGAAGATAACCAATATAGCTTTCCTGGTATATTGCTGGAGCAAATGACAACACAAAAGTGATGCTAGGTAGAAGACCAGCAGATCTGCAAACATCAAGAAGGAGTTGGCTCTCTACAGTTGTCTTAACTGGGCCTCCTGCAGTTTGTTATAACATCACTCGCACATGGAAGCAGATGGTTTCCTACATATCAATTTACTATGCCTCTCTTTCACTGATTTTTTTTCAGCTCCGTCTGTGCATTTTTATTCAAAAGGGGACCATATGGTCCCTCTGAGGTAGTTTCTAAATAATTGTATATTTACAGTAGCAATTGAAACCAGAGTCACATGCTTGCCTTCAGAAAAGCAGCTGAAAGTAGCTGGGTACTATAGGTTTGGAATTATTTTCTCAGTACAGCATAGAAATATGCAATGAATAATTCAATAAAATTGATTTCACATGGCCTTCCTGATTGCATTTGTTCTGCTACTGCTGCAAAACACAAGGTTCCCAATCAGAACTGGTCGAAGAGAGATGGGTCATGTGCGCTCTGACAGCATTGCTTCTGTCCGTCATTCGCAGGCTGGAGCGATGGTCCTGTGTCCCTGCTTTGTCAAAGGCTGGATTCAGCTTTCAGTGAAAGAGGGCCTAGGAAATATGGTGCTGTGTCTCCAGGAGACCCTACTTTACTTCATCTTTGAGGGCTGCTTTGAACACCTGGTTCAGCCCTTCCCCATCAGGATAGTATTCCAGATGCAGATTGTTGGACAGCCAATATTTAGCTAGCACTACTTCCTCAGCCACTGAGGATTAGAGGCTCCTGTGAATGACTGCCACCCTAGTGCTTCTCCTGCTCACCCTTCCCCTTCCTCCCTGTGGGCCTGTTTGGCCATATCCTTCTTCAATCTCAGCAAATTACTCTAAGAAAAAAGCCCAACTGTCTGAAGAAACAAGACCAAAGTTACCCATACAACTTGGTGACTGAGGTGACTGAATTAGGGGCAGCCTTGCCTCACCCTCCTCTCCTGCCCCATATTTTCAGCACTCTCCTTGTTTTTGCACAAAAGAATGAAAGAAAAACCTGCACCTCCCCAGTACCAAGGCAGGGTGCACAAGGTCAGATGTCTCAGATATTTTTTCTTCCCACTGGGAAAAAATTGTAAGAAGAGTTCATCTCCTGCTTAGATCAATAAATAAGAGCATATTTTTAAGTGACTCACATTGATATTATTGGCCAAGATATGTGAGTGAGAGTGCTATTCTGGAAGGCTCAATATCTCTGTAAATCCTGCCTATTTACTTGAAGGCTTAACTGGGGACACTGGAATAAGCATGGCCCCTGACCCACTAATCCCACACCTTCAGCCTGAAATCTGGGCTCCTCTAAAATAGAAAATCCTGTACTCTGATTCCTACCTCATTTACCACGCCCCTGGCACAATGCATTTGTGTATCTGAGAACTAATACCTGATAAAAATGAAGACAAAACAGATTCCACTGAGGTGGCAGCATTATAATTCTCTTTACTTTCCTTTGTCTGTACACTGCTGATGGCTAATGAGATTTGCTTTTCATCATGATCCTCGAGGCTGATGCCTAAGAAGAGCACTGCAAGCTGTGATTTACCAAGCTATGAGGCAGGATTAGGTGGGTTATGTAAGCAAGACAACAAAATCAATCATGAATGAAATCTAGACTCATTCCAGTGTTCTGTTGAACCCTGCCTTATTGCCTTCAGCTCGAGGAGAAAAATTGCATAGATCTGTACAATGATTTGAGAAGTGGCTGTGAAGCACTGTCCCTTCTACTCCTTTGCATCTTGGCTGTTCACAGTGCCAGATGCTGCCAGCATCTTCTGCCTTAGTTACCCAGCACATTCACCAGTACCACATGCAGTAATATGTGCTGATTTATTTCTCTCAAGCAAGTGTGAAAGAAAAGTAGTATAACATATACTTGCAGCCACAGCTGATTAAATCTGCTGTTCATTCAGTTGTCAGTAAATATGGTCAGGAGTAAGGTGATGGTTTGCCCACCAAGAATGTGGTGACCATGGGGACAAGAACTGCCAGCCCTAAGCTTCCTCAGGTGAAACAACGGGGATGGCATGTGGTGGGCAGACTGGGTTTGCAGTGTTACAGAACACCTCCTTCAGAGATGTCAGGTCTCTGTGGTGCTTCAATTCTTTGCCTTAAGAAAGCTAGAAGATGCATTGCCTGGAATTGCTGCTTTTTTTGCCCGTTTGTGGTTCTTGCAGTGAGAGGGTGGGGAGGGCTGCCCACCCATATCCCCACTGCAGCTGCTGACTGTCCTGCACCGTGGGTAGGTTACCCTGCAAAAGCATCTGCAGGAGCATGAGCTTCTAAGTGGAAAGCCATTTGCCTACTGTTATCTTCTGTATTGCTGGATGGAACATTTTAGCCCTCTTTCCTTATTTTAAGAGCAAAAAAGAAGTTTTGGTTTTCACTGTTTTTCTTTCTAAGCTTGACAACCAGACCGTTCACAGCAACAGAGCAAGGTGCACATTAATGTGTTTCCATTAGCAGGACCTCTGACTCCACAAAGTTATTTAGGCTCCTAATAATAAACACAAGCACCAGGCTTGCCCTGGATTACCCAACTGAAATACCTCTGCAGATCTGAATTTAAGTGGCCATATCAGCAAACCTATGAAACTAATTTTACACAGACAGCCATCAAATCCATAGACTAATCAGCTAAAATATAGCAATTGCTTTTTGCTAATGGCTTTCATTAATAATTATTCTGCTGTTATTGGTAATAATAGTTTAAACTCTTTTTCTACTGATAGAATCCCCTTAAAAATCCCAATGCCATGCTTGATACAAACACAGTGTATCAGTTCTGTGCTTCTGCAAAAGCTCCAGATGGTAAAACTGACATAAAAATGAGAAATATAATTTTTTCTCTAACCTAGTTCACTGTAATGAAAGGAGTAAGCAAAATACCTGAGAAACATGAATTTTTAAGGTGTTACTGTTTCATATACTGTTATTGGTTAGCAATCCTACCTTTAAAGGTATAGACCCATTTTAAATATACTAGACCAGATATAGCCCTGATGCAAATAATTATTTCATTGATTTAATCAAACCAGATTTAACTTTTGTTAAGTAACAACTAGATCCAATAGTATCTGTACTCTATTTATAGCTTTACTCCAGAATTCCACATTGTCCCTCACATATCAAAATGACACCTTCTACAAAGGCAAGAAATCCACTGACTTCATATTCTAAACAAACCATTGTTAACATAAATGGAAGTCTCTTAACTCTTAACAATAGTGAGTCAGATGGATCTGACCTCTGTGGGTGGTACTTTAATTATGCCCACTATGTCTAAGAAAGTACAGTAGTGTAATAATATTATTCATTGCATTCCAAGAGTTCCATCAAAGGCTTGACAATCCTAGGAAATGATGCACATCCTCACTTACAGTACTGCTGAATTGCTAGATATATCCGGTCATATAAAACCTGATCCTGTGAAGTTTTGGCATTGCCACTTAACAGTAACTAATAATATTTTTAGTTATCCCTTTCCCTAAGTGAGTTATTGTCCTCAATCACAGATTTTAGCCCTCTCTAAGGACAAGCAGAATAAAACTCCAGCAAAACTCAGTGGTATGAGTGCTGTGCAATGAATTGTTTGTGATGGGTGGAAGGAAGAGGGTGAATAAGTGGTTATCCAGCAGGGAAAGCCAGGGATGGGTAATGTATAGAGGCCAGGAGGGCTGCTGTAGCGAGGGAGATTGCAACGTGACATAAAAATGGTGTCTCCACTGAGTCTGTGGTTTCTTTTCACCAGCACAGTTATGAGTCAGAACTGCCCAGCACCAGGCTGCCCTCCTGCAGAGTGCCATGGTGCCCCCTACAGCTTCTTCTCCTGGCTGCTGGGAAACTCCATCAGAAGGGAGCAACTCCATATCTCCTTCAAATGGTGTGGTTAACTGAGACTTAACATGACAACTAATTTTGAACTGATTTCGTTGCAGTGAACAGAAACGTTGTCTGAAAGGAGTTGCTGCAGTAATCCTCTTCTTTTTTTTCTTTTTTTTTTTCCTGGAAATGCAGGATGCTACTGCACAGTTGAAACTCCCAGTCATAGCAGCAGTGTCCACAGAAACAACTGCAGCCTTATTCCGAGTCATAGGCTGTGGTTTAGATCCTGATTAAATATGGCTTCTTGGTGGAAATTAATCATGATATTCAACATCTAGAAAATTAAATTCTTCCCCTAATTTTATGTTTCCATTGCAGCAGTTAGGTGTGTAGCTGGGGTCCTGGGCTTGCTGGCACACCATCTCACTATTTAGTTTTGCTGAAAGGCTTGCTAAACCTCTTCCCTGTTGACAATTCCTTTTTCTCTGTGTGTTTGCTCTCTCTTTGAAAGCCTACTGATCATATATGTCTGGAAGACAACAAACAGGAAACCTGCCAGCACTCTGGGAGGCAGCACCTCTCCTCCCAAGCCAGAAGGAGCATCTCGTGGGATGTTTTGGCCCCCGTCTCCTCAAACCTAGCTCCACCATGCGGCTGGTTGTGTTAATGGGCATCTTCTGCATCCGCAGGCGTACAATAGCTGCTTGCTTCAATAGCTTTTCAGGAGCTGCCCCAGGAAGCTTCTCTGATGGGGATTTCCAACTGCTCATCCTGATGCTCACTGGGGAAGAGGTCCTCTTCAGAAAGGACTGTGCATCATTTCCCACGATTATCTAGGTAACTATAGTTTGAGAAAACAATTGTAGCTAGCATATGCAGTTTTTATTTCCATTTAAAATTTTCACAAATTATTAGTTCAGAATCAAATGAAAATTCACATTTCCCCTCTAAACATTAGAAATATGCTTTACAAAAACTAGCACAGAAATTCCCACAAACTACTGCCACAGGAAGTGTTCCCAGGAGCTGGGGGGAAGAAAGGGAGAGGGAGTATGTACAAGCTGGCTGACAGGAGTTTTCTTGTTACCACATGGAAGGCCAGCAGTGCTGTCCAGGCCACCACAACACCAGCCTCCCACACGATGCAGTGATAGGGAAAATGGCATCAAGGGAACACTGAGTTTACAGGGCTAAAGAATGTTCAACACATGTAACATTCTGGAGGGGTTGGCTGAACTCTGCTGGAGAGGGGCAGTCTCAGTGCTGGATCTCAATTTTGTTAAAAAAGTACAAAATTTTATTTGAAGTATCTTTACCACTTGTATTATAGACTTTAAAGCAGTTTGAAAGAAGTTGTTAGGCACAAAGAAATACTCCTATACTATGTACTTAAAATGTTAGTGGGCAGTGTACCTCAATACTTGAAAACACAAAGTTTGCCACAGCTCAGCCACAATTTTAATGCTGAATTTAGCAGGTCATTACTGACACCCCTTAACAGTTCAGTGTTATTAATAGCTACAAAATATATAATGTGCTCCCTCAGCAGAAATGTGGCTATTTTATTCATGCTTCATAATGCTTCTTTTTGACTAACCTGGGAAAATGGTCTTAATAGGATCTACTTAGCTCTTTTGGAAATTTGGAATTTTATAGGTTTATAGAACTATTCTAACTATTTTATTTGATAGTGGTTTTTTTTGTTTTTTTTGGGGTTTTTTTGGTTTTTTTGTGGGTTTTTTTGTGTGTTTTTTTTGTTGGGTTTTTTTTTTTTTGTGTGTGGGTTTTTTTTTTTTTTTTTTTTTTTGTGTTTTTTTTTTTGTGTGTGTGTGGTTTTTTTTTTTTTTTGCACACCTTCTGAAAAGCAGTTTGATAGAAAAGCCCGTGAGGGTCCTGATGGACACCCAGTTGAACATGAGCCAGCAATGCGGCCGAGCTGCAAAGAAGGCAGGTGTTAGGCAAAATATTGCCAGCAGGTTGAGGGGTGTGATCCTTCAATGGGGAGGTTACCATGAGCCAGCAATGCGGCCGAGCTGCAAAGAAGGCAAGTGTTAGGCAAAATATTGCCAGCAGGTTGAGGGATGTGATCCTTCAGTGGGGAGGTTGCACTTGGAGTGCTGTGTCCAGTTCCGGGCTCCCCACTACATGAGTGATATTGAGTTATTTGAGGGAGTCTAGCAAAGGACCACCCAGACAATGAAGGGATTGGAGCACCTCACATAGGAGGCAAGGCCAAGAGATCTAGGACTGTCCAGCCTGGAGAAGAGGAAGCTCAAGGGGATCTCATCAGTGTATACAAACACCTGCAGGGAAGATGAGGATGGAGCCAGGCTCATTTCAATGGTGCTCAGAGACAGAATCCATTACAACAGACACAACCTGAAACACCGCTGGTTCCCTCTGAATGTCAGGGCACAGATACATCAGGGCATATCTGATATATTTGTATATATATATATATATTCAGATATAACTGAACATCAGGGCTCAGATTGCCCGTGGAGGCTGTGGTCTCCTTCTCTGGAATACTCAAAAGCCATCTGGACATGGTCCTGGGCAACCTGCTTTAAGTGCCTCTTCCTGAGCAAGGTGAGGTTGAACCAGATGACCTCTAGAGGTCCCTCCCAACCACAAGAACGCTGTGATTCTGTGAATTTTGTTTGATAAACAAATGGATACATAACCATTCTGTGTAGACATATCACAAGGATATAGCTAATGTAAAAAGAAGACAGACAACGAAGGACAACATCCCACTAAGGAGCTGTGGGAAATGAGACCATTTACCTGCAGTCACTCCACCGAAACAGGTCTATGGTAGCAGCAAGGTGTGGGGGGAAGAACATAATTAAGATGTTCTTTCCTTCAACAGCTGGCTAATTGGGTTTGATGGCTGAAATCCCTTCTGATTTCTGACATTATATGATAGTTACAACGCAGTCCCTCTTTTTATCTGCTGGGTCTATTGGAGAGATTATGGCTTTTCCTTTCATACACCGCTCCAAATTTTCTCTTCCACTTCTGTGCCCCATAAGCCTTGCTTGGGTGATGGGTCCATACCACGGCAACCTCGCTGTTCTGCCAGGCAGAGCTGAGAGCAGCAGGGACAGGGACCCACAGCATGCAGTGTGCCACACAGCTCTGATGCCAAAGACTGCAGCAGAGTGGGTATCAGAAGGTGCTCAAGTCACAGAATTATTATTGGGAAGGCTACTTTCCTATTTTTAGTTAATATTTACAGGTGTGAAAGTACTTAGAGTTTCGGCTAAATTTTTCTTTCAGCATTTTAAATACAAAGGACAAGCAAACTTCAGATGGAAAAAGCTTCACTGCAAAAAATTGTGGCTGAAGTGACAAGAATATTTTTAATGTAACCATAGAACAAAATAAACCAAAACAGTCCAGAAAAAAACCCAGAGCATGGGATGATGGACCTAAGAAATAATCATATTTCTCTTTAATTTTATAACCTGTGGGTAATCTCAGCAATTCAACAAAACTCTTCCTAGAGCATAAAACTAACACCGCCTCTAGTCCAGCCTTGATGGTGGCTGCATGAATGTGAGCACCATAACATTAACAACTCCTCCACCTAGCTGCCTTCTTCCATAATGTCATCCTGAGCAGCTGCAGACAAGCAGAGGCTTGTTAAAGTGTTATTTTGGGGTAAATGTCAGAAATAATTAATTTCAACATGATTTTGAACATACTGTTCTCAGAGTGTATTAAGTGGGGTATACTTTTAGTAGAGTGGATCCTTAGTTCTTCTTTTGAGTAAAAAGATTGTTTAGTATGCACTAAAAATACTCCAGTGGTATTATTCATGATTAAGGGATGTTCTTTTTAGTGGTGCCCTTATTAGCAAGTGTGCTATGAACAAATGTGTTTATTTGATAGCGAATAGCACTTCAGTTTGCATTGGACCATCAGCGAGCAACCTCTCGGCTGACTTCACTGGGTGATCAGCTGGGGATTACTGTCTAGGGACTGTAATAACATAGCCCAGTTTGGGTGCAGTAAATCACTAATTATGCTGTCAAGATAAAGTATTTGATAATAATACAAAACTAAATGATTGTTTGGAAAAGCTGATGGCGGTGGCGTTGGCAACTGATGTAATTCATATGAGCTATACAGCAAGTAATCTGAAGCCTGAAATGATTATTTAAAAAGTTATGGCGAAGTTTTGTTCTTATTTTAGTCACTTGGATTATTGCCTGTTATGCTTAGGACGTGACATTTTGAATGCATTTAAAGAAACATACACAGTTCTAAAAGTAGTTAGTAGAAAAAATGGCCTGAAAGTTCTCCAGGAAGCTTCCCAGCCCCTGAGATCTGCTGCCTCAGAGCAATTCCTTTTTCCACCTGATAGACACTGAGTTACATTTCTGGTTTTTGCCTTCTGTGAAGAAGAGCCATGCAATCATCACAGAGAATCAACTTGGCTGACTCAGACTTGCTGAAAAGATGAAATTAACTATCTCAAAATCAAAACAAGTAAATTAAGTAAAATAATTTTTTCTCATCACCGCCTCACCAAAACATTACCTAAAGTGAACGTGAATTGTATTCTGCCCTCTCTGGATACTTCATGACAAGCTTTATTGACTGATGTGGAGCAATCAAAGAGGATATTTCCATCTCTGGTTATCTGCTGCTCCATTTTGCTCACGGTTACCATCTCGCAAAAGAGAGCAGAAACAATGTTTCAAACTGCATTACAGATTATTGTAAAGAACCATCAGTTTGTGATTTATTTGTATTGTGTGTGGTCATTTTTTCCAAAATGGAAACTGTTGGGAAAGGGACAGATTAGGCAGGAGGGGAAAGTAATGTCTCTTGGTATGAAAAGACACACATTTTCTGGAGGCACTGCTCTGCACCATGTTTGTTAACTTCTCTTACACCACATCTTGATGGCATGGTAGGTTGGATTTCAGTGAGTCCTGTTCATCCTGCTACTACCACTGCTAAACCAAAAAGTTATGGATACAGATTTCCTAAACAGGAGGAGTGGCAAGTGCAAGAAACTTTGAGAAGTCTGCTGTATGCAAAATCTCAAGGAAGGGCAAAGGACACTGCAGGATTCAACATGCTGGACAACTAAGGAAGATGAAGATTTCAAAGCACCTTTGAACTGTAGTAGTTAATCAATACTTTGGAGAAAGTAAATCTGTGCTAAAGATTCAGCATTTTAAATTAAATATAAGGAGCTCTTCTATATTAGAACGACCAAAGGCCAAAGAATGTTCTTAATCTCTCAAGGTTAAATAAGGGATTTCAGAAAAATCAATCTGTCCATATCTGTCATGTAAAAAAATCAACTAATGAACCTTTTTCCATCTGTTTAAAAAATAAAAATCTTTTAGACATTCATGTGAGTACAAAAATATTGATTCGCATGAAACAAGGCTATTAGATTGCAGTATTATAATGTTCTCCAGTAGGGTTCAGATTGCATAAACTCTTGATAGATAAAATGTTTTCATCCCTTGAGGTAAACAAACAAACGGAAAAATAGGGAAGGAACACTATTTTCTAAGTTTGTTGATGTCTGTGAGTGTTGGGACACAATAAAAAGCAGTTCCTCTGTCTGTGGAGTGCAGCTGCCTGGGGCTTGGCTGCTGGCTGGGGTTAAACCATGGCACCAGTTAACTTCATTCCCTCTCATCCTCCTCTCGCTCTGTCATACACAGTCCCAGGGCAAATCTTTTCATCCAATGAGTTCAAGCTCATGTGTGGCTTTAATTTGAGTTAAACTTTGCTTTTATGTAGCTATCTCCTACAGTTCTGCTATGATGAAGGCTGGTACTTACAGACAACACTTTAAACGATATTTATGTCAACCTGTTGTTACACCAAGTTTGAGTGAAACCAGTAAGCCTGTTCAGAATGGTGAAGAGAAATATTATGTAATATAGCTCAGCTTAAGTTCAATGGACTAAATTGGTTAGACAGGTCATCATCCCACAAATTAGAACAAATAATTTGGAACAAGGAAAGAATGGTGGCTATTTTTGCTAAGGAGTGCACTGTTGGATTTTTGTTAAAAATAGTTAGGTATGCACATAGTAGTGTTAAAAGCTCAGAGGATTTTTTGTCTTAAAACTGAATAAATGTGGTTGGTCACAGCACAGTACTAGGATGCAAAATGCTCTTGGGAGCTCTTGGAATAATTAAAGAAAGTTGACAGGATAACACCCATCCCATTTCTTGCTGAGGAAACAATATGGCTATATATTATAAATTATGGCTAATTATCTCACATCCTGTTTCCTCAGAGCCCAACACAGGAAGCCTTTTCTGCTTCCAGATATTCAATATTGCAGTTAATAGCATCTTTCATTTCTACAGTGGGATGCATTCCAGAGAATTCCAGTCTATCTCCATGGAGCACAGTCAAAGTGTGGCGAACAACCTGGCATAACAAGAGAAAAATTCCAGCCAAGACCATTACAAAATTCCTCTGAACCTATACAAAAGGGTTGCTGCTACCCACAAAGAACTGAGAAAGTCTGATATGCCAAGGTTTTGTCCAAGATCTTCAGCTTCAGAGCTAGAACATACTTTATTTGAACAGGAAACTCCTGGGAACTGACACGTGGGTATTGAACATAGAAATACTGTGAATCTGAAATGTGTGCTGTCAAATTTTCTGTGATCTGATCCTGTCCATCTTTTGAAACTCAGTTTTGTCAAAGATTAGGCCAACAGGGACAACTGTATATACTTTACTAAATGGCAAACGTGGCCAGTTCTAATGTATACAGCAGAACTGGTAGCAACTGACCAGTATCTTTGAATGAATTAGAAGACCAAAAAACCCACCAAAACCAAACCAATCAAACAACCAACCAACCAAAATATCAAAGGAGAGGCTTGATAACTTTGTTTCCAACATGGTGGCTAGCATTTGTGATTCTTGGGTTTGTCCTAGGGCTAGCAGTTGGACTTTCATGATACTTGTGGATCTCTTCCAACTCAGAATATTCCGTGATTCTGTGATTTATTAAAACAAATAGAAGAAAAAGGAAACAGAACAGTTCTCCATACTGTGACTGACTATACTCTCAAAAAATATTTTTTTTTCAGGTAGACCATACTTTTATATTACCTTTGGCTAAAAAGAACTCTGAAATTCCTCACCAGTCATCTGTGTTAACTTATCCAACTTACTTTTATTTATAGACCATCAGCCTGTATTTCTAAACAATGAAATTTGCAAGCAAAGACATACTGCACACAAACAAAAAACGAGTCTCTCAATCCAAGTTTTTAAAACAAGAAAAAATTAAAAGCTCCATCACTTAAATAATGTTCTTTGTGCAGCCAAGTATTTGAGGCATCTTAACAAAGAAAACATACAATTGACTTACTTGGAAATATATGTATGTATAAATATATAGCAGAATTTCAAAATTAAGAATTCCCTAAAAAGAAATGAGAATGCCAGTACCAAAGACAGAGACTTCAGAACACCACATTACTGGAACAATGAGCTAATCTACTTAGCTTATTTTCAGTTAATTGGGGTTTTTGCATACTATATAAACACAAGACAAAGTTGAATTTCAAACAGTAACAAAAATTTATTGTTGGAAAGAGGGACAGACAGAGACCAAAAAAACCTCTTTGAAAAAAAATATCAAGCTAACGATTTTTAATTATTTCAAAGTTAAGAAGAAGACAATGTCCAACACTAATTTTTCAAGAACAACTGCTGCCAAATCACTCTGGTTTCCTTTTATAGGAAAATATGAAGCCCCTTGGGTAGGGCAGACAAAGAACTTACCATATATTTGATTTTGGTAGACCTTTCAATGTTGTTTAACCCAAAAGAGATTGAAAATTAATTAAAAATGGTAAAAGCAAGTAAAAATCTGTTGCAAAGAGAAAGGGAACAATCTGATACCAGGGCTTATGGTGGACAGCGATAAATGAATGGGTAGTAGGAAGGATCATAGATATCAATCAGCACAGCTTTTCAAAAGCACAAATTTTAAACTAGAGAAATGGCCTGCTTGAGGAAGGAGACTTTGGAAAGAGAGTCCATGACAGGAGATCTTGAAGAACAGACTGAGTGAAGGAGCATCATATACATGGCTGACCCTGCACGGGGCAGAGAGGGTGAGCGAGCTGTGGACAAACTCAGAGTCCACCTTTTTTATGCCATTTGCATAAATATCTACATTCTTTAATACACCAGCTGTGTATAGTATGCCCTCCTTGCAACAAAACCTGACCCCTGTGACTGGCTAGGCAAGCACACTGTGGGTTTGCTGCTGCAGGTCCCCCTTCCTAATTGCTTCAGTGTCTAGGTCTAGTTCATTCAAGGTCTGTGTAGTCAAAACACTTGTGTTTATAACAAAGCTTTCTTTAATGCAAATTTTACTAACACCTTATTCCTTTGTTTATATAATCCCATTGAAGAATTTGAGGAATTTATTAACCTTAATCACATTAAGGTCAGATTTACCTTAAACATTTAATCTCCATTCCTAAATCTATGCTTTCCAATATTTTCCAACTATGGGAGTGTTCTTACTCATTACATTTCCCTGAAGCTTTCCAATGAACATAGTCTTTTCCTTCCTTCCTGTCACTCTTTTTATTCTGTCCCACAGCCTGCTCTTACTTAAGTAATTACGATTACTTAATACTCTCTCAGTAATCATGATAACTAACAAGGTATCATAATTCTTGATAAACAGACGCTGACACATTTTCCTCTGTTCAGGCCGTGACTTCACTGTGAAGGCAAGGAGACACAAACCCGAGCCTGCGGACTTGGGGAGCCGCCTCCCCTTCCCGCTTGTTGCTATGGCCGGCGGTTCAGCCGAGGGCTCTCGGGCCTGTGAGCCCGAGCGGCGCTGCCGCGGAGCCTGGGCAGACGCAGAGCCCGCCGCTGTGTGAGGCAGCCCTGGAGGGGCCAGCGCACAGAGGGACAGCCGCACCGCCCGGCTCTCCTGCCTGCGGACCCGGCCGAGCGGCCCGGGCACGCCGCCTGTAAAACAACTGCGTGAGGCAGCGCCCGCAGCCGGGCCATGGGCCCCGCGGGCCCCGCCTCCTCTCGGCGCAGGGCCGGACCCCGCTGCCCCTTGTGGCCGCAGAGCTCCGTCCAGTGCCCATCTGTGTTAGAGCGCTGCTATCACTGCTACGAATAAAACAGATACAGTTAAAAAAGGGTCGGCGCTCGGGGCGCCCCGCGTCGCGGATAGATGACGTCATCATCCGCTTCCCCCCCCCATGCCGCTGCCGCGCCCGGCCGCCGTGCCGCCACCAGAGGGCGCCCCGCCCACGCGCGGACATGTGGCGGCGCGGCGGGCGCTGAGCCCCGCGAGCCCCGGCGGCCCCGAGGCGGCGCAGAGGGCGCGGACACCCGGACTCGCCGCTCCCTGCGGGGCACAGAGCGCGCCAGGGAGCGTCGCGGCGCCAGGTGAGCTCCGGCGGTCGGTGCCCGCCGCCTCCCTCGGGAGTTTCCGCGCGGCCGGGGGAAGTGCTGAGGGCCGCGGGCGGGGAGGGCAGGCTGGAGGCGTTGCAGTCCCGCTCCGGCCGGGGCCTTCGCCCCCGCGCGGAGCCCGCCGGGCTGGGGCGCTCCCGCCGCTCCGTCGGGCTGGGGCGGAGTTTGCTGCCGGCTCCGGCCGCGTTTCCCCCTTCCCTCCCCTCCCCTCCCTCCCCTCCTCGCCGCCCGCGTCGTGGCGCCGAGCGGGAGCCGGCCCGGGCCGGGGCTGACGCTCGGTCGCCGCGGCGAGACGCGGGTCCGGCTCCCGTGCCCGCCGGACCCCCGGGCGAGAGGGGAAACAAAGCGCGGCCGCCGGGGCCGTCCGCCGGCCCCCTCCGTGCCGAAAGCTTTGAGAAGCCGCCCCGGGAGCAGCAGCAGCCGTGCCCGCTGAGCCGTGAGCGGGGCTGAACAAAGATACGGCCCGCGGAGCTCCGCCGTCCCCCCGCTCCCGGCGGGGCGGGAGCACGAGCGGGCGCCTGGAGCTGCGAACACCGGCGGCTTCTGCTGCAGGAGCGGCTCCTGGGACCTTGGAGTTGTGGAGGAAGTTGCACGGAGAGGTTCAGCTCAAAGCCTCGCTCTGCTTTTGTGCTGCTCTGGGATCGCGACTCGGGCATCAGCAAAGTTGTGCAGGGGGAGCGCTGGAGCCTGGAAGCAATTTACCGAGCCAGTGAGATAATCTCCAGTTCTTGTGTTTTATAGTACATGGTGTCCTAGTTTCTTCTTTTTTTCCCCCTTTGGTGAGTATTAAAGAATATTATTAGCCTGAGGCCAAAATCGGGTAACTCATCTTTGACAGTCTATGTCCACGTTTGTAAGTTCAAAACAAAGCAGTATTGTTAGGACTAAAATTTGTCCCCGCCCTCTCACGATGTTTTGCTCTTAGACTACTAATTAATTTTAAATTCTGAGGGACAACGAGATAACAGAGAGAAAGGCCGGGTAGTTACCGTGTGTTTAGTATCAGTAACTAGGTGCTGTTGGCAAAGAGTCATTTGCTTAAAATGTCAGGAGACCGTTAAGGCTGTGCCCATCTAAGTAATTATTATATGATGGATTGGAATGGCAGTGATTATTGAACAGCTATTTTAAGTTTAGAATTTTATAGCTTTGGTAACCTTAAAGGGAAATTTAGCTAACTGAGTATCCAGTGTTAAGTCTGTAGATTGCTGGTGTGTTAGGGGCTTTTGATTTTCTTTGCAGTGGCTCATAGTTTTAAGTATAATCTGACTTAAATTTTACTATGTAGGTGTTCAGCCTCTTACACATCAGAGAGTCATTTTGTCATGATTTCATTTGCTCTTAGCAGAAATTAGTAGTAGGCTTCTTAAATGAAATGGCAGAGGGACAAAAGATTTGCTGTTATTTGGTTGATTATGTGTGATAATCCATGTCTCTTCTTTTTTAACTGGAAAAGCTGTATTTAGGAACTCACAGTATTAAAAGAAAATGGATAGCATTCTCTTCAGTGGCATGGAAAACACTTGGAAATGATCCCAAGTACTTTATCAAGTGTTTCCTTTAACATTTCTAGGAATACAGTGTTTGATTTTGTGATTTCCTGAGATAAGATGAGACATATTGGAGGTGGGGAGGCTGTTTAGGCTTTTAGTCAGAATATTACATCTTTTTAAGCTTTCTTTTCAGCAGTGTACATTTGCTGATGTGTCAACTTTCAGAATGACAAATTACACAAATATAAAATATGTCCTTTTTTTTCATGTTTCACTGACCTTAAAGTCTGCTGTGGAAAGAGCAGAGTGGGTGACTGTGTGTCTGTGTGAGGAAATCTCTGTCTTCCAAATGGTCATGGAAGAGAATGTTTTTTCTGACCTTCCTGAATAGCAGTAATCCTGGGTTGAGTAGTTTTTACTTCATATTTGGGTTGTCTTTGGAAACACCTTCCCAAAGTTGCATGGTGAGTCTTTTGGCCATGATTTTATGGTTTTCCATCACATGTGAAGGTTGAGTTTGTTGCGTGTGTGAAGATGGTTGAGTTTGACCCAACAGGCAGTTGTAAGTTTATCTTATTCTCCGGTTAGCCAGCTATTGCCTTGCAAACATCTGGATGATAAAGAGTTTCTCTGTGCTCTCAACTGGCTGTAGTTTGGTGCAGTTGTTGCATGGCTTCTAGCCCCTGGTTCTATAAAACTTGCAGACAGTTCTGTGCATCGTACATGATTGCTCTTCTCACATCACCTATGTCTGTTGGTTTTTGGTTTTATCCTGTTACAGGGTTTCTTTGCAGAAGCTTCTCAGTCTTCCACTGTCCCGAGTACTAAAAAAACCTGTGCAAAAACTTTTAAGTTACTTAAGTTTGCTTTATATAGTAATTAAAAGGTAATTTGGCTTTCAAATAATGATGTATTTAAACATATTTTATATTAATAGGGGTGAAAAAACCATGGTTGGTAAGTTTGCAGGAATGACTTGACATAGCTACAGCAAAATTCTTGAAGCCTGGCTTTCTGTTCAGTGTTCAGATTTTCTTTGCCAACAGTCTAAGGCGAGGGACAAAAATTGTGTTTCCAATTAATACCTATAAAAGACATGCAGAACAATTCCTCATGATGGCTAAACTGACTGAATAGTCAGTGCTGTCAAACTTGGTTATCAATTTTTCTGAAGGAATTTTTAAATGGTTGTGGTAAATCTGCCAAACCCTTTAATGCCAGAACAATTCCTCATGATGGCTAAACTGACTGAATAGTCAGTGCTGTCAAGTTGTTATCAGTTTTTCTGAAGGAATTTTTAAATGGTTATGGTAAATCTGCCAAACCCTTTAATGTTGAAAAGTAGATTTTATAAATCTTGACATTGTCCAGTTTTTCTGCCTTTCTTTAAATTACAGGTTGGAGATGCAGTGTTAAGCATCCTCTGTACTCATCAGTGCCAGAGATATCTAAGCGCACATGCTTTCGAGCGCTTCAAAACAAGGGGTAGTTCCTCACTTTTCGGCAGTGTAGACACATTTTGTTTCATCTGTGTGTACTAGTCCGCCTTGCCCTGAAAAGCAGTGAGCTTGATTGGAGAGGGTGTGTGTGCGCTGATATTGTATCTTCCCTACTTGTTTAATCTCTTTTCACCCCTCTGGTGAGGATAGGGACACAATTTGCAAGAAAGTTGCTTAATTTTGATACCCTGAACCAATTGATTCTCTTATGTAGCAACATAGCTGCGGTCATGAAGTAGCAAAGAGAGGGCTCTAGGTGGAAGGTGAGTGTACCTCTACCTTTCTGTTCGCTGAAGCTGCAGCTCTGCTCTCTCCAACAGCTCTGTTTGAAAGGTTTGTCAGCTCTGCATCTGGCTCTAGCGAAGCACCAAAGGCATGATGAGGGCGATGCCTTGGAAGGGCTCTCAAAGGTTGAATGCACATGATCTGTAAGTGCCCCACACCACATCCAACAAGTAGTTTTTCTCTGTTGGGAGCTGCAAAAAAACCCCAACCAACCTTGTTGGTTTAATGCAGCCTGGCTTTTAGTGGGGGCAAAGGAAGCCGCAGAGGCTGCTTCTGAGAGAGAAGCTCCTTGAAACTTCTACTGTGTCCAGCAGAGCCAGTCCCTGAAGGGTCTGATGGTGGACATATTGGCTGGCCTAATTAGAGAAGTTGGTAACACCTCTGTGATGATATATTTAAGTAAAGGAAAAACCATGCGGGGCAGCTGCTGGGACCCTGCTGCCAGGGGCCATCCCGGCACCACCAGTGGCCACGCAGCCAGGGTGAGCCCCTGTGCAGCCGGGGCTATCTCAGCGTGGTCTGCGGAGAGCTTTTAACCAGCTGTGCCGCAGGCAGAAGGGCAGGGGCTGTGGCAGCAGCTTCTCCTTTTTGGCGCCTCTTTCGCCATGAAAAGAGGCGCTGAATGGAGCCAGCGGCGGTGCTGCCCGTGCAGTGCTGGAGGGGCCATGGCTGACAGCGAGGGGCACGATGAGCAATTCTCTGATGCAGAGCCCAGATGGGATCAACCTTTCAGCGCTACAAAACCCTATAAGAACTCTTCAATTGATAGAACTTGAGAGCAAACGAACCTACAAATGACAATTCTCTCCTGAGTCAGAGAAAAGGAATAGGTGAAGACGTGTGAAGAGAACACAATGGAGACACTAAGGGCTGTGAAAGGAGGGAGTGGGAGGAGGAGGTGCTCCGGACATCGGAGCTGAGATTTTTCTACAAGCTGTGGTGAGGACTATAATACAACAAATTTTCCTGTAATTCATTAGGTGCAGGGAGGGATGTAGAGGTCCATTTGCAGCCCATGGGAAAAGGTGCTCATGCTGGAGCAAGTAGATGCTGAAAGACTGTAATCTAGTGGGAAACTCAAACAAAGAGAGAAGACCCTTGCTTCCAGAGATAGAGAAAGGACCTTTGCTTCCAAAGTAGAGCAGCTCATCCTCAAAAAACTACGCCCCATGAATTAATGACCCACGAAAAACAGTTGTAAGAACTATTTGCCTGTGGGAGGAACTCACATTGCAGCAGGTTGGGCAGGGCTGCTACTTGTGAAAGTTGAAACCACGCTAGAAAAGTTCACAAAGAAGTGTCTCCCATGAGGAGGACCCCATGGCACAGCAGAAAAAAAATCAAACTCCTTTCCCTAATCAAACTGAAGATTTTTTTAAAAAAATAACAAACTTACTAAAGACTCCCATGCTTTGTCTCTGTGCTGTTGGTGGGAAGGAAGGAGGGGCTGGAGGGAGGAAAAAGGTGTTCTAGAGGTTTTTCTTAGTTCTCAATATCATCTTTTAATTCTGCTAATAAATTTTCTTTATACTATTTAAGCTTATTTTGCCCTTTTTCCTAATCCTTATCTCAACTCATGAGCTCTTAAGTTTTTCTTTCCCCTTTCTCTTCTCAACTGTAGCAGAAGAGAATGAGTGTATTGTATTTTTGTGGGTGCTTGGTGTTTAGCCAGTGTCAAATCATGGCACTAAAAAAAAAAATAGAGAAGAGGAAGTTGCCTCTTCTTGAAAGATTTAACTTTTCTATGTCCTTTTGTTGCAGTGCATCAAGTTTCCTAAAAACTTGCAGTTGGAGAAACAAATCCAATGTAACTAAATGTGGAAGTTGTCACTTCTAAATTTGGGAAATTGTTAACTGACTTTACAAAGGATGATCAGAATACTGCATTTAATTTATTCAGGAAACAAATACATACACACACACACCTGTGTAGGCATTGTACATCTATGTCTTACATTTGTATATATTGTGCTAAGTTGAGTATTTTCACCTGTTTATTTTTTATTAGCAAGTTAATGCCGTCTCAAAATTATTTTGATGAAACAGTAGTATTGTTCTTTCTTTTTTTCCTCCATGAGAACGCAGAACTGGAATTTGAACTCAAAAATACTGTCATAGCAAAAATGAAAAAGAAATATTTTAATTTTATGGTTCTGTGATTGGTGGTATTTCTTCTTAGCTTTCTAAGATTTTCAGATTTTGCGTGTGCATATATATCTATATGTGTGCGTGTATAAAAGAATATGTAGAGAGAATTTGGAAGTAGAAATGTTTTCCACTAGCTGTTTTCTAAAGCCTAATAAATTGCAGTATCTGATCACTTTTTCTAAAAGACACTAATAATGTCTCTCTTAATGCATTTTTTAGTTTAAGGATTGGTGAGCTCACATTAAAATGCAACGGTTAGGGGTGAAAGTACTGGTTAACTGTGATCTGCCTTTGCAGGCTCTATTTGTGAGTAAACCTGAGTGATGCATTTAGTGGTATTGGAAACTTTTTCAAGCTAGTACAAAATTGCTTGGAAATATCAATTGAGTTAACCCTTGTTGTCTCTGGCTTGCGACCTGGCTTTTGTTAGACTGCCAGCAGTAATAAAGAATGTGAAATTCCATGTGATCAGTGTCTGTTAGAAGTCTTCATCTCTGTCCATATCTTTAGATAGCAACACAGGCCAAAACTGGAGCAATGAAAACTTGTGCTTTTCTTGCTCTGCCACAGGAGAGATGGAGACACTTACGTGAAAATGAGTTGAACTAATATTAAAAATCTGGACGTTAAGGTAGACTCTGAAGGTAGGCATGTGGTCTGAATTGGCCTGCTCACTATTCAGAGTTCAACAGTTCTGTACATAGGAGGGGCAATGAAATTCTCCTATGCTTTCCATATAGTTACTGAATAAGCACTTTCTATATGCAGTTTTGCTTTTTTAAAATGTTCTTGGTTTATCAGTTGTTAGGTAAGAGATAGTGATCATTGTGGATAGGTGGGTGTAACAAAAAGTAATTGGAAGTCCTATGAACAGCTGGAGAAGATCAATCTGTTAGGGCCGCCTTGAGCTCATTGGAGTTTTGGTTTAGAGATGTCACCAAATAAAGATACCTATAACAATGAAAGTAAAATATATTCTTCTCTCTAAACCTATGCAATTGTGATTTTTAAGATGCAATTTCATTAGCCTAAGCAAGAAAGGTGCCTTATGCAAGTCTTGGATAAGTTAGTGGGTTCCAGTGGTTATTTTGTGGTTCTTATTCTGGCAAGAAACTTTGAATGACAATGGAGTTCCTCATTGTGGGGAGCTTCTAGTGTTGTTATATGGAAAGTTTAACTTCTTTTTGCAATGGCAAAGAATAACAATTATAATAAAGCCTATGTTGGTAACTTAAGAATTCACAGTAAAGTACGGTTGTGTTGTAGATAATTTCTTGATGCCATATATATGGTGAAGCTAAAAAGATGATTAGCATGACTGTCTATTAGAATCACTTCACAAATTGGAAGGAAAGGTGATGGAGTTCAGGTTGTATTTTCAAGTTCAGATCTGAGGTTGCCATCTTGCATTAGTAGTTTGTGTTACCTTTCTTTGCACTGCTGTTCATGTTAAGAAGGAACTTTTCTTACAAACCTGTCTTCTGTTCCTGGCTGGGGTTTTCTAACTTTATTTTAGCTGTCTTGAAAGTTATTGCTGAGTAAGGGCTGTGAAAACAAGATCAACAGTAATTGAAACTGCTTACTCCCCATCTATCTACTACTTCTGAAATGGCATTCAACGCATTCTTATTCTACAGATATTGTTGGTGATTTTGCACAAAATACAATAATGCTTAAAATTATTATAGTAGTAATAAATCCTTCACAAGCTCTCTTTTCTCACAAATACAGCATTTATTTTTGTTCAGGTTTTGTAAGAGGTTAGTGTAGGTCTTTGACCTGAGCTTACGAAATGCTGTTATTCAAAGCAAGAAGGAGCTCGAGGACTGTATTTTTGACACCATAGCTTTCATCTAGTGTCCTTTTTTTTATAAAGTGTATGCCTCAGAGAGGCAACATGTGCTTTTAAATGGGTATGTTATTTCCTCTCTGTTGTTTGTTTTTGACTCAGTGTCTGTATATTTTACTTGTAATCTGAAGTTGTTTTTTTTTTGCAGAAATGCAATTTTTTAAATCATGAACATGTCATAAACGTGACACATGTCTAAACCCTTGATTTGATGTTTCAAATGAAAGAACAGTGTACTTTCAATAGGGGACTCAAGTTCAGAGTATTTTTATCAAGGCTGTGTCTATCATTCTATGCAATCTCCTGTAGTCTTTTTTTTTTTTCCTGTGTAAGTTATAGGGAATCCTGTTCATTACATAAATTTTGTTAAGAGAATGTTCTTCATTTTGCAGGGGTTCAACATGCAGAAGCTAAAAAATAGGAGTACTGTGGCTTAGGTAAAAGAAAAAATAGTGGTAGACTGTAGTTGGACAATTGCATTCTGTTTCTTCCTTTGCTGCATTTGTTCTTTTTGTCGACAGCTCAAGATGCTTCTCTAATCATCTACCACTCTTGTTCTATTGCCCCATTACTTTTTGCATCTTAAATATGCTTCTTGCTGCTGCCCCTGAGCTTTTCATTTGAGCTCAGTCTTACTCCATCAGTTTCGCTCATCATTTTTCCTTCCCCTATTAAAAAGTCTTATTCTTTGCTTCTGTCTTTGCAACATCTCCTGGTTCAGCTCCTGCATCCCTGATGTTTGAGTCTGGCTTTTTGGGTATGATTAGGATGGTATTAAGAAAAATAAAGATGGTCTTTCTAGTTTTTTTAGCATCAGAGAGATGACTGCAACAAGTCCTGCTGTGTTGCCATAGCAGTGGCTGAAGTATGCTCATTCATCTTGTGGGAATGTTGTATGTGCAGTGTAGCAGTGGGATAGGAACTTAAAATTATTTGTGTATGCTAAGCACATATCAAGTTTGGGGCGGGGGGGGAAATTAGATGCAACAACTAGCAAAGATTTATTGACTAAATGCAAACTTCTTTCCCCCCAGATCTGTGACATGGCTGTATTTGGAAGGGTTACTTGTGTGGAAAGCATGTTCTTACTCTCCATGACCCACTGCCAAATGTCTGCACTGTGGTGGAAAGCATGAAAAAATACTAGTGCTTCCAAGTGGCTAGAAAAAAGTACTTTAAAAAAAACAACCATGTTCTTGGAAATGGCAGAGCCATTTTTGCTGACTTTGGTATGTAATGCTATCCCTTCCAGCTGCAAAAGTATGCATGTGACTAAGGAGCCTGAACAGCAGAAGGCAAGGTCTTGAGTTTAAGCTGATTCGATTTAGTTGCTTGAACCATGTGCACTTTGAAAATAGTACCTAATGCCTAATGAGTTCCTGTTATTTGTAAATCTCAATTTCATCCAGTTTAGTTACAGACTACGTAGAGAAACACCAAAGTGCTGAATTCTAGATTTTGTGAGAGCATGTTATGCACACTGTTTTCCCTTTCATATTTTTTTGTATTATCATAATTACTACAGTATTTTAGTGTTTTGTTGTTAGAATATGAAATGATGTGACTTAGCCAGTGGCAAACACATGTTCTTCCTACAGGGGTGGTTGTGGTGTAGTTCTTCTTCTGTTGGGAGTGTTATCATACAGGTGCATGCACAGGAGACACAGCAGCACAGTGCACATTGCCTTCTGTTCAAAATACTGGCTTGGAAAGAAAAATAGGTGGGCTTTTATTTTCTGTGAATAGATATTTCATCACCTTGTATCAGTCTTTAGAAGGTTTTATTCATCCTGTCTTCTGTATAAATGAAGCTGTTTTTTTCCTAAGGGACTTAACTACAGCTCCAATGAATGTTTCCTCCTTATGGCTATTTTGAGCCCAGCTGTGCACTTCTGTAAAGATTGGGTCTGGAATTGACTTATATAATTCAGAACATCTTTGGAAAGCAATGTTATCAGTGCACACTTGCTGAGTAGCTACCCTGCAAGATTGCCTTAGTTTAGCATGTAGGGAAGCTGCACAGCTTTGCCCTCACTGCTTTTGCATTGTCAAGAGCTGACAGAGGCTTGAGTAACATAATTTGTCCTCTAGCAGAGTAGGAAACTCTCACAGACTTGAGAAGTGTCACTAAAGAGCCAGCTGGAACACAAGCATAACTTTATATTACAGGTTAGATTGATCAACTGGGAGCATATACTTTGAATCAAATTAAGCTGCACTGTGACAACTAACTCCCCTAAGTGCCTTTTTTTTTGTTTTTCTGTTGCTTGCTGAGGCAAGTTTAGCTTATCTAGTTTTTTTGTCTGTAAATTGAATTTACTAAACACAGGGCCATCTTGGTTGTCAGTGGTTGCCCTGAAACGCACTGATAGTATGGAGGTGCCACATAGCTATCCTTTGACATGTAATGTCACATGGTCTTATGAGCTAACCTCACAGCTGCTGCCAGATACTGAAAATCTTGTGGGATAGTTGATGTACATTGACTTGTATACTTCAGCAGATTTCTCCACAGTTTATTATCCCTTTAAAATGAGTTCAGGAGAGATCCTAAACTTCTGCTATCCATTTTACCTTTTTACACTGTCCAGTAAAAACAGAATGTTTTGCTTGCAAAACTTTAGAGTTCAGTCTGATTTGTAGCAGCACTTCAACACCCAACATTCTGTAAAAGACATGGTGTCCCCCACAGTTTATAGAATATTCTCAAATATGTGAGGTCTTATTAAATGGCATCTTTCTTACTACTCTTATTTTTTGCCTAAGTGTTGCAGGAGTTTATTGAATATTCTCAAATATGTGAGGTCTTATTAAATGGCATCTTTCTTACTATTATTTTTTGCCTAAGTGTTGCAGATACTGTTTTGTTAAACTTCATTGAGGAGCACTGCCTATGCCACTGATTTAACAAGATCTGTACTGCAGGTTTTGAGACAGTTCATAGGCATTATATATAGGAAGGTGATTACCTCGTGTGTGTGTGTGTCCACTGTAAGGTTCTAAGTATTTCTTAAAACTCTTGATTTTCTGGATGGTTAGACAGGTTACTGAGGGACAGTCGCTGCATCTGAGTCACTGCAGCAGTTCTCAAGTACATTTTGATGGAGTTGTGCCTGCCTCCCCTGTTTAGGAGGCAGTTATGGTGTTGTCCTGTCCAGTGCTGACTGGACATGAGTGAGTGTTTGCAGCTGCCATTCATGTTGTTATTGTTGAGTGGGCCACAAAAATGGAAGCATTGATTCTAGCAGGAACATAGCTGTAGCCACAGCATCTATAATTGAGGTATACGTGTATCTTCCTGCTAGATTGTGGAAAATCTGAGGACCATATCATCTGTGTTGCTTTGGGTGGGGTGACTTTTTTGGGGTTTTTGTGTAGGGAAGGAGAAGAGCAACAGACAGCAGTGTGCTGTTTAGTATGGTATAGTTCTAGCCATTTGGCTTTGGTAGTTTTCTCCTGTGACTTTACCTTGCATTTTCATGGACCTGGCAGCTGATCTAGCTAGGTACTGCTGTGTCCTTGATGGGGATGCAGTTTGACAACAAAGTCTGAGCTTTTTTTGCACCTTACCACTGCCAGAAGGGGCAATGACTTTTTATGTCTTCCCTCACTCATTCTGTCTCTTGCACTGTCTTTGGACCCCTATGGCTCTTAGTGAGTCTGCTCACCATCACTAGTGGTGACACACATAGCTGCTTCTTTGGGTGGCAGCAAGCTGTCAGCTCTCTTGGGTAACTGCATCCTTAGAGGGTCTGGAAAGAGTCTTTAAATCAGCAGTATCTCCTTGCCTGAATAGCAGTGATTCTTTCCAAGACACTGGATCTACATGAATAGGCTTAAACCAACCTATAGAAAAAGACTTCTCTCTTTATTCCCCAAGGCATAGCGCTGGTCTTTCTTTCTCCTTATCTTTATTGGTTCTATTATGAATAGGCTTAAACCAACCTATAGAAAAAGACCTCTCTTTATTCCCCAAGGCATAGCACTGGTCTTTCTTTCTCCTCATCTTTATTGGTTCTATCGGATTTGATTTGGGAATGCAGACAAGGTGCAATTTGAGCTTACAAAGAGTAAAGATCCTCTTTAAAAGACTGCTTTTGAGTGCCGCTGTTGGTTCTGTTCTCACTAATGCTGGACCAAGAGATTTTACTGCACAAAGGAGAAAATCCAGCATAAGTGCTTCCAGATTCTCAGTGTAGCCCTCATTTTTTGAGGGGCAAACAACATTACTCAATTGTCACTTGAAGCAAGTCTACCTTCCAGGCTCTTCTGACAAATCAGATGTTTTTCCAAGTAAAAAATAAAAGAACTGTGAAGGTTCTTGATGTACTTAGATAAATACCCAGTAATGTGGGGGTTCTTTCTCTTTTTTTTGGTGTATCTCTTGTGTTAGGCGCAGTGATACAGGTAGGTCAAAAGCTTTTCAAATGTTCAGCTGCCATTGGAAATAATAAGTGTTTTCTCAGCCCATCTCTTAGACAGCACAAAAGTTCTGGAAAAATGTTTAAAATTTTTCATCAGCAGCTGAACATGTTCCCAGTAATGGTCCAGAGATTAGGATGAGCTTGTATGAGGAACTTCAGAGGATATTTGTTCTGTCATTAACTACTAAAACTACAATAGCAAAAACCACCACCATCAAAAATCTGGTTTTGTGAATGTGACTAGTTGTTGTGGTTTATTTCTTTAAAAACATATTTGCTGAGGAAGCAGCTTAAATGTCTTTCCCAGGTTTCTTAATGACTATGAAAATGCATAGGGAGAAACAGAGTCCTACCTATTACTGCCCAAAAATTTGATGGGACTAAAGGGTGTTGTTGTTGTTTGTTAAGCAAATAAATTCTGTGTACTAAATATATGTCTGTTGTTTCATAAGTGAAACTGATTGTTTCTCAAGTTATTAAAAAATCAAAACACAACTAAGAGTCCCCCAAATCCTTTTTAAAATAAAATATTTTTAATAGAAACAGAACAGTCAAGTAAATGCTACTCTGAGTATTAGTGCAACATGTATCTAAGAAGCTGAAAGTTTGATTACAAAAGTTTCCTGAGTTAAAGCTGTTGCAGAAAGGAGTAAGATATCTTTGGCATAATTTTGCACTTTCTCACTGGAGACTTCTCTGCACGTGTTCTTGATTTCCATCCCCCTTTCCAGCTGAACTGGGGTACTTCTGTGTAGATAAGTCTCTAGACTGTCTGTGTGTTGGAGGAAGAGTTGCATTATATTTACAGGGTATAAAGAATGCTTGTAAAGACTTTGTCTTGTAGTTAGGCAAAAAGGAGGCATGTGCTAATTTCATGTGTCACTTACAACTAGGCTTCTGTAATTTTTTTAATCCAATGCTTTTCCTATGTCTATTTAAGATTACAATATAATAGATTCATTAAGAAATTAAGAGGCATGACTTTGAACAGACCAAGTCTTTTCTTTCCACATGCACAATGAATTAGTGTTGAAATACATCTGTATTTTTAGGTTTTGAGTTATATGAAGTAGTTTGTGTGAATCACAGTTGTACTTTTGTGATATAGGAAATAGTTTAATGTGTGTATGGCACTTAGTCTGCTTCTTGGAGTTGAGTTCTTCATGAAGCTGTGTTCCTCAGATGGACAAGGGCAAATCTATTACCACAATCTACAGTCAATTCTCTTTAAGCACTTTTATTGGCAGATGCATTCCATTGAAACAAGTACAGGAATTTAATTTCCTTGGAAGAATAGCCTGGAAAGTTAAACTTTTAATTATTTTAAGAGAATAGGGAAATGAGGTAGTGTTGTGTACCTGTGCTAGTGTCTCTGATCACTGTTCTCAGTTTAATATACCAGAATACCCTTGTCTTTATGTCAAATATGAAATAAAGTAAGATATTTCTCTTAGAAAGTAATTCCATTGAGAATGTACAAGCACCAGAAAAATACCATCTTGGCTCTAATGTTATGCAGTCTTTAGGCATTCTTAGGAAGGATTATCTAGAGTTTGGAGAGGGGTGTGGTTTGTTGGGGGTTTTTTTGGGTTTTGTTTTGGTTTTTGGGTTTGTTGGTTTTTTGGGGTTTTTTTGGGGGGGGGTGTTGTTTGGTTTTTTTGGGTTTTGGTTTTTGTTCTTTTTTGTCAGCACAGAATTCACAGAATCACTAGGTTGAAAGAGACATTCAAGATCATCAAGTCCAACCCATGTTCTAACACCTCAACTAAATCATGTCAACCAGTGCCACATCCAGTCTTTGTTTAAATACATCCAGGGATGGTGACTCCACCACCTCCCCAGGCAGGCCATTCCAGTACCTTATCACCCTTTTTGTAAAACACTTCTTCCTAACTGGCACTGTCCAGCCTCACTGTCCCCAGCCCAGAGCATTGCAGGGGGTTATTGTGGCCAAAATGCAGAACTCAGCACTTGGACTTATTAAACTTAATGGACTTTGCCCATCCATCCAACCACTTCAGATCTCTCTGCAGAGCCCTTCTACCTTCCAACAGACCAACACAATCCCAGCTAAGCAGAGCCCTCCTACCTTCCAACAGATCAACACATGATCCCAGCTAAATGTCATCTGCAAATTTATTAATGAAAGACTCAACAGCCTCATCCATGTCATCAATAAAGATGTTGAACAGAACTGGCCCCAGCAGACCCCTGAGGGACACCACTGTGACTGGCCCCAGCTGGTGCAGCACTGCTCACCAGCCCTCTCTGGGCCGGGCCATCCAGCCAGCTCTGAGCCCAGCAGAGTGCTCCTGTCCAAGCCGTGGGCTGCCAGCTTTTCCAGGAGTGTGCTGTGGGAGGCAGTGTCAAAGGCATAAACATAGTATAGATTTGTTGCTGTCTTATCACATTTTGGGAAAAATAAGTATTCTATTTTTTATGCTGTTTGCTCTTTCTAAACCACCAGGTTCTCTTTTCCTAGCTCTGCTTTTAATCATATAAATGTAATAACAGTCCAGTATTAACTCTTCTGCTATTCTAATGCCTGTGATACCTCTTTCAAAGTAGTGGAGAAATTACATAGTGTGTAAATTTTGATTATATCTTTTACTTTATTTACAAAAATTTAAGTTGTATTAAATTCTTCTGCTGTGTTGTGCAAAATGCAATGTCAAACTGATGAAGTTGTGCTGTGCAAAGTGATCTGTGAAATGCATTAGCAGCACTCAGTATCTGTTTAAATAATAGGCTTGTGAGAAGAATGCAGTAACACCACATAAATGTTTTCAGTTGCTGCATGTCTTGGATTACTGATACTTTGTCAGAATTTTAGGATTTCTGTTTTTCTAATTATAAGTGTGTCAGAATTTATGGGATGTCTGTGTCTAGAAAGAGTACAATGGAGTAAAAGGTTACTTTTTCTGGGGAAAAACAAATTTGAAGAGCTTCTGTATTCTGTTTCTGCAGTCTGTTTTAGTGTATTCACAACCTCTGTTATAATAAGTGTGAACTCAAAAGCTACTCTTTAATTTGGTATCCAGGTTGTGTCTATTTAAATAATTTTTGTGGATGTATGTAGAGAGTAGAATTCTTCATCTTGTCTTGAAACTAAGGTGTCCTGGGGCTTCTAGGGTTGAAACATGTTTGAGTACAGCTTGTGGAATTTTCAGCTTCTGTAAAGCATTGCTGAGGTTTTAAGTTGTAGAGCAGAAAGGATGTTCTTATATTTTGTGTACAAAAGCATCTGTACTGCACACTGCTGCATGATTTACACTTTCTGGGGCTAAAGCCGCTTGTGCAAATCAGAGTGAAAGCAACAGACCACAATTTCCTAAATTCATATGTGGTTTTTGTGGTCTTACCTGTCCTAATTTCACACAGATTTTGCCTGTTGAAGACATAAAATTTTAAAGGAGCAGCTTGACTTGGGTTGGGTTTCCTTTTGCTTAGTTTGCAAAAGGTGGAGGTCTGGACAGTGGTTGTTCTGCCCACAGAACTTGCCTGTAGCTTACAGCAATGGCTGCAATTTGGTTGGTGTTAGTATTAGTATTAGCTACAGCTGATGCCATGTATTAATGATATCTTTTGAAATAATTTTAGATATAAAAATGTGATAGCAGTGTAGGGGGGAAATCCCTTAAATCTAGGCTTTTCTTTTCTTGTCCTTTCACTTTCCCCTACCCTCAGTTGGATTGATTGCCATGTTCCCTTTGGGAAATCAAGTAATTTGTAATAGGAATATTGAAGCCAGTTTGGATTCTAATTGCAGGTTTCTAATTAGTTTCATGGTTTTGGCCATTTCTTTAGCAAACTGCCTGTGTTTTGAGACTCGCAGATCTGAGTCCTGATTTCTTGGGTTGCCTAAAAAAATGAGAAGTATATGTGATGGGAATGTGCAGCAGAGTTGCTTTTCTTAGTATAAAAAAATTATCATTAAAACACTTCTGCTGCCAAGATCAAGCAATAAAGACTTGATCAGAAAAAAAGCTTGGGGAAGCAAATTCTGTGTCTCCCTCTTCTGGATGTCTTCCAGAGGAAGGTAAAGGAAAATTATTGTAGTTTTTGAGTGAAACAGGAGGAAGTTTAGTTGTGGAGCTCTGTCCTGCTGCTTTGTCTAGCAAAACAAAGTGTCTTGTTCAAGTGTGAGAGTAAACCTCAGCTCGTTTGCTTCAGGTTTGAATGCTTGAGTAGCAGATCTTGGTAATCTCTGATTTCTTCAATGTCTTCTGAATTTTAGTTTGTCCTTTTAAATACTAATAATTTTTAAAGCTTCATATAGTTTTAAAGAAACCTGTTGTTCCCTCTGGTGCTTGAGGTGGAGCTTTAGGTGTGTATACTATCTCTGCTGTGACTACAGGAGTTTTGAAGTGCAGGAGATTCAGTCCTTGGTATAGATAATTATTTTCAAGTGTGTTTCTTTCTACATGTATTAAGTAAGCTTCCAAAGAACACATACTTGCTATTTCTCATGTATGGTCAAATTCTTTCAACTTTTGTGATGTGGATCACGGGGGGGTACTTAATCTGTGCTGTCTTTTTCACAGAGCAGTTAAAAAGTGCATCCCCATTCATGATACTGCACTGCACCTGTGCTTGTGGCCTGTCCCTTGTTTGATAGAAATTTCTCTGTGTTTTACTGAGACCAAATAGTTTGACTTATTTTCTTCTCCCTTTTGTCATACAAATATAAGCTGCTTTCATTTTTCTCCCTTGCCACTACTACGGTGACTCTAAGTTTCTAAAACAACAAACTCTTCTGGTGCTAGAGTGTTTAAAGTTTGTTGCTCTAGCTATTTGCATAGGGCAGTTTGCAGGTGTTAGTTACTGCAGTGTTGCATGGGGTCGTTTGCATGGAAACTTAGCAATATGTTGCATTTTTAAAAATAAAGGCACCAGTGGTAGTCTTAAAACACTGCAAAAACTTTGTATCTGTTGAACAAAAGGAAATTTTGAAGTCAGAAACATCAGTTGCTAGACAGCAATAATAATACTTATAAATTGTAAATGATCTCTTAATTTCTAATACCATGTATTTCTACTCTACAATAGAGAATACTCATAAATTTTTTTATTTTCAAGTTGCAATCTAAATAAACTGTTTCTATGTTTTCCAGACTACATTTTGTAAGATGAAGAACAGAAAGCAATGTATTCAAGATACTGAGGATCAGACTCATGAAGACATGGAAGGTAAAATTTATGTGTGTAAAAATACTGAAGATATGATTCAGGTTCAAGCTGTGAAGGTCTGATATTTTTCATTTGCTCTCTCAATTAGTATGCTGCTTGTTTTGAAATAAGTTGTGTAAATATAACCACTCTCTCATAATATTGGTGTTGGCCTGTGAGTTCCCCAAATAATTTCCTGTCTCTTCTCTTTTTATTACTTGTTAACTTCTAGTAGCAAAACAAAAATGTTGATAGCAATTGCTATTCAGAGAAAACAAGTATTCAGAATAAAATTCTTTGAAGAGGAGTTCATACATTTTTGTGTTCTGAAAACACTTTCCAACTCTACCAAAATCGGGAGCATTTTTTATTTAATGTATATGATTAGGTAAATATTTGAAGATACTCAGATTAAGATAATTCTAAGACAGAAAAGAAGAAGTAAAGGTAGATCATATGTATATAACATAATATAGAATATGCTGGTGTAATTTAAGTCATGGAGTGAGTGCAGACACACAAGGAGAAATAATGTAGGAGAATTATATCTAAATGACTACATAACCAAGAAAAAACACTGTGATACCTGCTTTATTGAAATATGCCTGTAACTAACTTTGTTTTGATGATAAAGACTGGTACAGAAGTCTATGAAATAAGTTGCTTAGCTTTCTTCATCTGAAACACAGTTTTCTGTGTTTCAAGTTAAATTCAAGTTTTCAGGTCTAATGCTGCCAAGAAGCTGGCCAGAGGAGTACTTGAAAGAGTTCTTACTTTTTTATTATTCAAATCTAGAAGGACTTTATTTCAAAAACTGTCAAAACTTCTAATAATAACAGGTGAAGAAAACGAGGAAAGTTGTTCCTGTTCTACATTATTGTATGATGGCAACACGTGCCCCATCTGTCTGAACTGCCTTCTAGAACAAGAGATTGGGTTTCCTGAGAACTGCAGTCACACCTTCTGCATGACTTGTATTCTGAAATGGGCTGAGGTAAGACTGAGCACCAAGGTGTGTTTTTATTTTTCAATGAAATCTATTGCGTCTAATACTTACAGATTTTTTATTTTTTTTTAAGTTACAGATTTTGGCTTTGCACAGATGTGTTTAGTGACCGATTTGTAAATAGATTTTGGAAAACTTTGTTCTTAATGCGATCATGTATTTTGAGTTTCCTTTCACTAGGCAGTCTTACTGTAGTAACTTAATGGTTGCTAGAGATTAGGGATAAGTAAACAGAGTGGTGTTGGCTCTTTGGAAGATCAGACAGTATTATGTACATGCTATAATATTGCATTGTTGCTAGCTTAATCTTACTTTGTGATAACCCTAAGGTTGTTTGTCATAGTGTCAACTCAGGGCTGGGACCAATATGTATTCATGTTAGTCTACAAAATGAGTGATACAACCCTAGTTTTCTACCTGTAAAGTAAAAAGAATTCAGCTAAAAGCTTTACTGCTGTTCTGAAAAAAAAAATTAATGATGGCTGGTTTTTGTTCTAGGTCAATAACTTAGTAGATAGTTCTGGAATGTTAAAGAAAAATTACTTGTTGAAGAAATCATTGATGACCTTGTTCTATTTAGTCTGTTTCCCTCAGCTATGTTATGCAATCATTGCATTCAGTCTGGTATCTTTACCTTTCCTATAATTTTTTTCAATTCAGTTTTTTATATTTTCATTACAAAACACCAAACTAATATTGCTGTGTACTGGGATGAGTGGAGGTTGCTGCCTTTTGCCCTGCTTCTATGGACTTGAATTCGTTTGTCACTTTAGTGAGACCACTGTTTGGTTTCTTTCATTCTTTTGAAGTAAATGATGATTTTGGTTGCAGTAGTCCCTTTAGAGCATTGGTATCACTTGGTTGGTTTGTATATATGCAATATGCTTATTGTTGCTATGTTTTAACCTTCATTTTTGTGCTATTACTGAAAGCCAGTGGTAACACAATTTTCTGAAGAATTTATATGAACTTTAGAGTATTAAAAAAAGTTATTACATTGAAATTGCTTTAGATTTACAAACCAGATAATAAACACAGTTTCCTGTTGCCAGATTTTCTGTTTTGCATTTGATTCATTGGAGCAATTTGATTTGTAAGGGAAGAGGAAATTCTCACCTGTAATTTTACCTTGAGTGACTTAGCTGGTTGCTATAATGGCAGCTGAAAAGCATTAAACAGTGACATGCACAGGGAAGCAGTACAGTACATTGGCTCGCTGCTGGATTCGAGTTTATTCACATTGTCTAACAGATGCTTTTAAGCTCAATGAGGAAGAGAAATTTTCTTGTTCTAAAGGGGCAGGTGAGTGATACGACATTTTTCTTGTCATGGTAATTTTTTTTTTTTTGTGGTCTGAGGTGCTATTCAAATAGAATAAAAGCAACTTCTCTTAAAAGTTGTCAGGTAAAGTAGATGCGATGCCATAAAAAAGATGAGGGGGTGTTTCTAAAGCTACATAAGGCTGCTGCTGCTGCTTTTCATCAATGACATCAGATAGGTAAAACCAGCCAGGCTTCCTTTTCTGAGGTTACTGGACAGCCAGGCCTGTTGAGTTCATGGAACTCCACTGCCTAATCTAGTAGTTTTAATTAAAAGTCAAGTGACAAAATAAGTGTTGAAGCCAGGGTGACAGTTCACAGGCTCCAGCTGTGAGCAGCAGATGAGGTTCTGTAGATTTGAACGATAGAAAAATATTATAAGCATGTCACCATTTAAAGCATGCTGATGCTGCATGCTTTTTTGCCTGTTACTAATATTTAGTAACTGAATGTGTTCTTTTTTTGAGAAATGTTGCATAAGCTTTTTCTGATTCCTGATTGATTATAACCATAATTTGAGTAATTCTGAGTAATGAGGATATAAAAAAGATACAAAAATTACCTGCTGTTTAAAAAATACACTGCCTGATTCTGGGTAAAGATTATTTTTTGGAGTATAAACAAATTTCTTTTAGAAATGGTATTTTCTTCTTTAAGTGCTGAAGAAAAACAAAATTGAGAATAAAATAAAATTAAATTTAAAAAAACCCCAAACTGCTAATATTCACATTATTTGACATGTTCTTTTGTGTATCTTCAGTTCTGCTCCATACACTTAGAGGCTTTGCCAGCAGTCTATATTCAAGTTGGGTATTTATTTTATTTTTCTGTGTTGCATCTGGACTACAAAATATAACAGGATAAGCTGCTTCTTTAAACTGTTGTTTTCAAATTGTACAGTGTGTAATCACTGTTCTCCTGAGAGTTTATGGCTTTTTAATATAACTACCTAGGCTCTAATGAAAACCAGGGTAGTTTAGGCAAAAGAGTTCTAATGTTCTGCTCCCTCTTCAATCTACAGGAGATTTTCAACATTGCAACTGCAGTAAAGTGTCCTGTACCACCAGATCTTCTGTCTGAAAGCAGCAGTTAGAACATTTGGAACCTCTTACTTTTTAAGAAGTGAGAGAGTATGGATTTTAAAAAATCACTTAAAAGCAATAAAAAAGCAGTATATAAAAATTGCCTTTATTCCCAAGGCTAAAGAGGGATAGGAAACTTGCCATGGAACAGGTCTAATGCATTTCATCCTGTTGGCTAAATCTGAACATTTAGTTTTGGAATTAAATAGCATTACAGTTGAGTCAGGACTGTATTTTCTTTCCCTTTGAAGAAAGAGGTCGAAAGCCTAAAAGAAAAGTGAGGGGCCGACCAAGAATCCCCACAAAGGAGTTAATCTTCAGAGTAATATGTCTCTTGAATTGTTCTGCTCTCTTTGGCTGTGTTAATTGTGGCATTTGAGAGCATTGCTATGCACAAAATCAGTTGCCTATGCTATTAAACTCTTCTATAGTATTAGACTGTCAACTTGTGTGCTTTTGGCCACGCTAACTAGTGCTCTCCCAGTCACTGCTGGGGGCTGTTCTCAGCAGGCACATGAAGGTTAACATAAATGTTTGTCATCCTGTGCCAGCTGTCAACCACTTCTGTAAACCAGCATACTAATGAAGACTTTCAAGCTTGAGGCTTTGTATTTCAGTGGGTCTGTGCTGGAAGATCATAAAAGGTAAAAGGTGCTAAATCAGGAGCTGAGGTTACTGGACACACCCTTCAGTGGGAATGTAGAAGGTTGCTTTCAGTGTAAAGAGCATATATGTGGTAACATTACTCCGTCCACATATAAGAAATGGGGAGGGTCTAGCCAACAACAAAAAATCCCCTGTCTAGCATCTTTAAACACCACCAGTAACGTGCTACACCAAAGGAAGCAATTACCTTAATGTGTTTCTGTCATCTGTAATATTATTAGTATATTTAAACTAATTTTTAAACTTTTTTTCTGGTAAACATGTATTTTGTATTTTCATAGATAAGCACATATTTTAGTTCATGATAATTGGTTCTGAAAGGATTTTAGTGAAACTGATACAAAGAAAAGTTAACTAGGCATCTGTGGCAAACATGCACAAAGTAGTTAATGCCACCTCAGCAAGACAACTGCTTTAGCAGCTGTGGTATCTGTATACATTAGAGAAAAATCTTTGTTTTTCTATTCTATTCAAAGAGAACAAGTCTTAGAAACAATAAATATTTATTTTACTGTAGGCTTTTTAACTTCCTTTCTGTTCTTCAGAGTGCTAAGAAATGTACCAGAGATTTCTATCTCTGTTCTTCTATTAATTCCTCTTATGAACTGTGATGAGATGAGTGTTGAAGAAAAGATTCAGTATGTTGTCTGCATTATTACAATGTTTGTTTAACAGACATTGATTTCAGTGACCCTCACCTATCAAGCTTATTTATCTCATGCTCTGGTCCTGGTTTCCCACATTATTTTTTCCCCATATGGAGAATTTGAAGTGGAGTATGTACAGTCATAAATTCTCCAAAGTGTTGGGGCATATTCAGGTAGGCCCTGTACAGGATCTGTAGTTGACTAAATAAAACAAAGCAGTTAGCAGAAAGAGCTGTCTTGCAGTATGTTTCTAGTGGATGTTCTTAGGTGTTTTGTTCATAGATGTTGATGTTCAGTTCTTAGAGTAGTCATTGTCTTTGTGCTCATACAAGGTTTGGATCATTGTGTATGTGGAGTGTACTATTGCACATGTATATTCTTCTGAGGTTAAGGAGAGTTACCTGTATGATAACTGGGATTCTTAATGGGTATGCTTTCTGATCTGGATTCTTTTTTTCTGAAGGATATAGGAAATAATCAGCTTAAGTGGCAACAACCTCCACAGTGATCTGCAGTACAGTGCATTGTGGGCAAGATTTAAGATGACACTAATGAACAAAACATAGATTGTGTTCAGAGAAACAGAACCTAAAACCCCAAAAATAACAGTGGAAAAAACCTTATTGTTCAAGTATACCCAAAGTGATCTCTACGTAGACAGTTCATCTGAGAACTGATGTTCAGAAAAACTGTATTAATCAAATTGTTTTGGAAAGTGTAGATTTTAGATACCTTTTTGCAAATTACACGTTTGCTTTGCAGTATACAGTTGTTCTTGGCTATTTCCCTGCTTAAGCAGGGGGGTTGGGCAAGATGACTTCCAGAGATCTCTTCCAACCTCAACCACTTTGTGATTTTGCAAGAACGTTTGTGTAGCAACTTACGAATGTTAATGCTGTTGAAACACAGTGCAAAAGTCTGAGTGGTTTTCATTTTACTCCGGTTCTTCCAATAGTGTCAATACAATTAAACTTAATTTGTCAACACTTTATGGCAATTTTGAATTGGAACTTAGACCTAGCCAACTGTGTCATGTAGCTAGAGACAAGAGAGCTGTTTAGATTTGTAACTAAGTAGTCTACTGATCAGGTGTTAAAACTGTAATCTGTTCTTTTGCGCTCTGTATCATTACTATCAGTGATTTTTCCCTCCAAAAAAGACTTGTCAGAAACAGTGCTTTCTTAAAGTATAACTATAAAACTTTTAAATGTACTTGCTTTTTAAAAGTAGATTGAAAAAAAAATAATGGTAAGTTTTTTCCATGCTTCTAGAAAATAGAAAATAGCATTTTCTGATGTCTTCCTACTTTCATTAAAATGTGGAGAGGGTGTTTCTCGCTACATGTGGTGTAATGGTGTCCCTGTTCACTGAAGCTGGAGGTGTTACTGTGGGCTTTTTGCTGTACTGTTATTACAAGGTGAAGTGAAATATACAGACATTTCTTTAACAGTCTGTCTCACTTAAAGTCTGAATTCAGTTAGGAGAATCTGGTATTATTTGTGTTTAACAGATTATCTAAGAGTGCAGGATCATGTTTCTTTATCAGCTTTTCAATACAAAATTTGGAGAACAGACTTTATTATGAGCCACTTGAAGAAAAAAAGATGGGAGAGGGATTTACTGCAGCAACTTGAATTCTGTACTTGCATCTTGTTTGTATAGCTTTCTGAAAATTCCTGGCTGGAATATAGTAACTGCTTCATCCTTTTGCCTATCTCACTTTGTTCAAATGCTGTTTGAAATGATGCAGTTAAAACCGGGGACTATTGCTCCTTGAGTTCAGAGAGCACAGTTCTGTGTTGCTCTAGCTGTTACAGGAATATAGAGATTAAGTTATGTCTGTGCAGCTAAAGTAAGATTTTTCTAGAGGGTCATAAAAAACAAATAAAATACAATTTTTTTTTTAAATCTGAAAATGAAACATATTGCTTGTGGTTAACTTTCCAGGGCTTGCAGATTTTTGTGAATGCTTATGTATTTCATGAAGCGAATTTTTCAGTATCACAGGATGGGTGAAAGGATAAATCACTGTGGAGTTATCAGGTTTAACAGGAAAACTCTCAATAGTTTCATGTGGGGAATAAAACAATCAAAGATATTTTGAAGTGTGCTGAACTACTAGTGTGTGCTTTTCCAAGGAAAGAACTGTTCGGAAGCCAAGAAAGCAGGCCACTAATACCCGTGCCGAGGTTCTAATGATATTGATGATTACATTAAGTACTGCATGTTTTGATTTTTAAAGCTACGGTAAATAAAGATATTGTAAAAATCTGTGGTTCTTCTAAGGTTTTGATGCATTTTACATACCTTCTCCCTTGTGCACAGTAAAAGTGGTAGCTGCTCATCAGACTTGTTCCGTCTCAGCATCTTCTTTCTTGTTTTCAATGTTCTTTATCAAAAAGTACAATGTACATTCACTATTACTTACAATGTTCCCAGAATGGAAATCTCAGAAGAGTAGAATTCCTAACCTGCCCTTGAGGAAAGAAAACTCAACACCTTTGTTACCTGAACCATGTTGTCAAAAAACATGAGAAATTAGTTAAAGGTCACCACTCCTCATAATTGCTTCTTGTAATGAATGTTGGCTTTTTTATCTTTATTCCTTTCTGTAGCAGTATAAATCCTGTTTTGCTGTTGGGAAAAGGGACAGGGGAAGAACTTTGGGTTTTTTCTATCATTTTTTTCAACATTTTAAAGGTTTGCTTTTATTTGTTAGCAGACAGGTGAGAGCTGATGCATGTTTAGACAGCAGTAACCTCTAGTTTCCTTCAGGGTGCCCAACAACTGTACTCCACCTGAGGACTGGGGATGTACAACCAAATGTCCTGAGTTTACTGGAATTTCTCTAGTGATAATGTTGTCAACTTACAGAAAATGCTAAGGCTACAAAAAGCAACTGAGTAGGAGGGGAAAGAGCTTCTGCTGTTTCTGAACATATCTGAACCTAATGGTAGTTTTTGACTCTTCCAGAATGTTTCCCTCCCTTTTTACTACTGTGTAAAACTGTATTAAGTTGTTAAACATTTGTTCAGAAGAATTGAACATTGAACATCTTTCTAGTGGAGCAAAAGCAGCTGTTATTTGGATTTGCTGCTAGTAACACTTAGTATTCTATGATACTTTATTGCAATGAATAAACGTAGCTTGGTGTGACTTAAACTTGGGAAGATAACTTGACATTCATCTGTAAATTTAATGTAGGAAGAGAGTATTGAATAAACATTTCAGCTAAGGTAGATTCTGAAACGAGAATAGAAATGGCTAAGAAAAATAACTTCCTCCTACCTGTCTTTTACAATCTGGTATATCTAAGAATGAAAGTATGTACCTTGATGTTTGCAGTGGGTTCAGCAGCTACAGTACATTGCATGCTATCAAATGTCCTGATGGAACATTGCACTGCTATGTTACTGTGGGTTAGCTGTGCCTTGACTACAGGACAAGAACTGTCTTCACGATCTGAGTCCTTAGGGAACTGGCTTAATTACCAGTATGGTTTTCTTATCTGGGGCCATGACACTGCACAGAACAATGGTATCCCCCAAAAGAGGAAGTTTTTAGTTAGGACAAAATACCAGAGCATCAAAGGGTAGGTGATGGCTTTAACTTACATTCTTTTCAAGAGCTTATTCCTGAAACTACCCCTGGGGATTTTTTTTGTTTGTTTGATGGGTTTGGATTTTTTTAAAATCAATCTTGTTTGGTTCTATCTACTTCAGTTGAAATCAGAAGCTCGGAAACTTCCTGAATGCTCCGTGTTTGAGGGCTGGTATGTGAAAAAGAAGTTGAGCACTTCTTGAAATTGAGAAAATAACAAAATTAACAGGAATATTAGAAGGCAAAGACAGACAAAATTAGAATGAAAAGATAGGAATTAAGTGCATGGCTGGATTTTGGGGCAGAGTTCATATGCAGATTTTTCCTAGCTGCTTATGTTATTGTAGTACAGCATCTTGCTTGCATAGATACCCTGTAGGTCTCTAAATTGCAGAAATTATATGCCTCTTCAGGGCATGCAGTTCCTATACTGGATCTTGTTCATTGAATTAATTAGGGCTGGAGACTGGGTGTGTGTTTTGGTTTTTTAATTTTGTTTTACGAGTGTTGAACTGAGCTGCTGAAGGCCAGTGGAATTAAGATGGGTGTGGAGGGTGTAATGATGACAAAACCCCCAAACCAAAGAACCACACCCCCACAACAAACATGTCTGGAATTAAAAAGAATAAAGAGTTCTCTCACAGTCATAGTTAATATCTAATGTAGATTTTTCTTAAAGCTGATTCACTACATGATCCACGTACGTGGCACTTCAGTTGAAATTTCCCATTTCTGTGCTTAATAATGTGTAACTGTTCTGTGTGTTTTATCTGATGTAGTGCAGCCTCAATAAGAGAGCATTTAGGTGATCAGGGAAAAACAATAAATTTTCATCAAACAGTAGGGTAAAATAGCCTTCAGTTCCCTTTTCTTGAAAATTGATTTGTAAAACTTTAGATGTGTTACTTGTGGGAATCTGTTGTCTGCTGACTGCAACAAAGGAGATGTGTTATAACAACTGTTTGCTTTTTGCATTACCAGTTTTATGTTTTGGGGGAGATGCAATGCAACACACGTCCTGTTGAAAATAGAATTAAGAAATAAAATGTTAGAACAATATGAAATGTTGAGGACATTTGCACATGGTTATGCTTCTCAGTGTGTTATCAACATTAATCTTACATAGAATTTAAAGCAGTGTACCAGCTACTAAGAAAAAGTAGCTTTATCCCAGCCAAAATCAGGACACATTGGTGTAAAATTAGTTACCTAAAAGGAATTAAAAGACCAGAAAATGAAGGTAACTTGATGTGAAATGCATTAAATGTATTTCCTTTTTTAAACACAACTTCTGGGTTATATTCTGGTTTCCTTTAGATTTTTCCTGAAAGAGCAATCTGCTTATATAAAACAAAATACCGACTGTATGGATAATGTGTCCAAATGCATTCTTACTGTGAACAAATTGGGATTTTGTGTGCTTCTGTAAGCTACTATAATAGTGAATAAAAGTTTAGAAAATTAAGGCTTCTCTTAGCTCATTACCAAGTTTGTAATAAGAAAAACAATTTTTCAGATACAGGCCTCATGTCCTGTTGATCGCAGACCATTTCAAGCAGTGTGCAGGCTGGATGCATTGGATAAGCAGATAAAGGTATGTTCCAGACTTATTTCCTTAAATAACTGCCCTGGTAGGAATGTCCAAGTTATGCTGCAGCCTTTCATTCATATAAAATTAAATGTGTTAAATAAGCTTTCCTAACAAGGTAATTACTGTTTCAATGTTTCTATTACATATTTGAAGCTAGGAATTATTCTTAATTACTTTTTCAGAGCAAGTATTTACCATAGTAATAATAATCATAAAGCTGCTGTTGATATTTTGTAGTATCTTTGAGCGTTCATGATATATCCAAGAACAGAAATATAGTAATTGGTCTCAAAGTGTTTTTTAAACTAGGTTTTGTAAACAACTGCTATACCAATTATCCTGCAATATTGCTTTTTTTGTAGATGAGGTAAATCTTCTACTGTTCACAGCCTCAAATTCTCAGACAAAAACACATAAAGGCAAGAGGAATCAATTAATGTTAAATGTTGTTCAACAAAAATCTGAATTTTTTTCAGTTCTGAATTCTTCTTAAAAATACTGATACGGAGAGTAGTTTATCAAGTAGGAAAAAACCTTTTCTGATTACTGATCTTGAAAATGCATATAGAAAGATGCTGGTAATTCCATGTACAATTTGGAAATTTTGTGATGAAATTATGCTTATAAGTAGTTCATAAGCTGCTGGTCTTGCACTTTGTGACATTTAGAAAACAGGCTTCCACTTCTGGAGGCCCAAGCAGTCACCTGTACAGGAGCTGTGCTAGAGATGCTTCCTTCTCCTAGGAAACCGTGCTTGCGTGTTTTGTCTTCTTTATTTCTGAAAAATCAAGGAAGCAGTTAAAATGAGAGAAACTGAAGTTTGCATTTGGAAAAGTGTAAAGGCTATATCAAAATACAGTTTGAAAGACTGTCTGTTCACAGAATTGCAGTGTAAACAGGTGGGCAGAGAAAAATGTCCTTCCCTGAAAAAGAGCCACTGGAGCTGTAGGAATAGATGGAATATGTACCAAGATGTACAGACACAGTGGTCAGCATCATCAATGGTGCTATCAGCTGACAGCTTTCTCTTTGTGATATTCAGAATTAGAATGCTAACATGTTAGGGGGCTGCATAAAAAAAGCCAGATTTTGGGGATGAGGAAATACAACGTTTCTAATGCAGACAATTGCAAAGTAGCCATTGAAGCAACTTCACAGTGTGAAATAAAAGTTGTATTGCTCTCAGTGTTTTTGAGATGTGAAAAAACCTCAGTGTTGTATAAAACACATAAGTTATTTTACTCTAGAAGAAAATTGGGTGTGTTTTAATTATGAGGAAGCATATTAAGTTGAGTGCTAGTTCAGCATTTTCCCAAGGTGAACCTTGTGTATTCTGAACAACCAACTTAGTTTTAAAAAACTTAGATTATAGATTCTTAATGGAAACTAATGCATAGCTCTGAGACACTTGCCATGGCAGTCAAAATGTTTGGGGCTTTTTTTGTCTTGTGAACTTAGTATGCATCTCAGGCATTGTTAATAGCATATCAAGGTGTAGGTTTTTTTCTATTTTATGAAAAACAAATGAAAAAATCTCCAAACTGTGAAGTCAAAGTCATGTCTACTTCAAAAAAGAACTAAGATTTGATGTGTTTTCTACTCCTTCTGTTTGAGTTTAATTTCTGTACAGACCTGAAGAGACTTTGTTTAAAGCCCAAGTGTCATGACATTCTAGATTGGATTGATTCTATTTTACAACACAGGTTCAGGTTACAAAACAGCTAAGGAGGAAGGAGGAAGAGGAAAACTGTGCCTGCAATAAGGAAACTTACAGCCATGTGAAGATGAGAAGTTTTGTGAGGTTGGTCTGCCATGTAATTTCTAGCATTTGAATTGGAGTATTCAAAAGAAATAAAATCAACTGGTTTAATATGTACAGCCTGAAAATTTTGTGAAATTATTTTTATTTTAAAATATGTTAGTTTTCATGAGTGATAGTTTAATTTTACTTTTATCATTGCTGTAATTCCCACTTAAATAATTAAAATAGCAAGGAAGAAGTAAAAGGCAATGTATTTCTTGCATTGTGCTCTGTGAAAGTTCCATTTTTCAAGCAATTCTGACAAATTTTGCATTATTTTGAAGTATGGCTACATCAAATTCTAATAATATAAATCTTTTTCTTTGTTTCTCTAAGCAAACATCCACCTTCCTTTCATGTTATGATAAGTACTGGTGATGTTCCTGTTCTGTAAAACATAGTTGTAGTCAAGAACTGATTTTATTCTAGTAAGCTTGAGAGGGAACATTTCTGTTATATGGAAATAACATTTCTGTTTTGGTAAACTTTATCTTGTAACATTTGCTGCATTGTATAAGGGGAAGCTCAGGATTACAGAGATGAATTTTGCTAAGTAGTGCTCATCTAAAGTCGGTGTTTAATGGAATGTATGAAAAAATACAGAGTTCTTGAAGTTTAATGTGAAGCAAACTTCATTACAGCAAAGATAACTGGAGATAAATTACCTTTTTTAACTCATACGAAAATAAGATTCACCATTCTGAATCAACACTGACTGATATTCTTAAAAGGAGGCGGGTTATAACATCTTTCATGTGTTGCCATGAAATCAAACAAAACTGAGCATTTTGATTTAATGCAGGATATTAACTTTTGTGTAAATTGGTTTTCTTTTTTTTTTTCCTAAGCTGTTTGAAGCACTATGGCTTTTGATATACAAAAGATGATATTCATGATGCAAGTTCAGGTTTTAATAGCAGTTAGAACTTGGTTTATGTGCACAAAATAAAAATACCTTCAAATAGGAGAGGATTTTGTTTGGATGCCTAGAAACTGGTTTTTAATGTCTTTTTTTTTTGATCTTGCAGAAGAGCTGAATGTCCAGACAGAGGGCCAGTAACAATAAAATTAAGCAGAATTGTGAAGAAAAAATACAGTAAGTTGGTGTTTGCCAGAATTGCTGTGTTTTATTAAGGAACTCTAGAATATCTTTTCTTGATGAGCCAGATAAACTTTTTAAAATTACTTACATTTGTATATAAAACTCAAATTCCAAGTAGTAGAAATGTGGAACTTTTAGAGCAGAATTACAGTATGTGACACTCCTGTTTTTATGTTACTGGAAAACTGCCTCTTCAATTTCAGTCACAACTCCAACGGATGTGGTTTCAGCCTCAAGTAATTTTCTGCATCAGGCAGCTGGGGAACTGCTAATGACTAGCTTTTATTCACAGAAGTTTTTTTGTGAGAGTTCAAACACAAGCAACACTTAGCTGTGTTTTGGGGTTGCTGTTCTGAGGGACTTATTCACTAAAAGTTGTAGGATAAGTCTATTCATAACTTAGGAAATGAAGAAAATATCCGAAGAGGTAAAAACTGCTTGGTATCTAAAAAGCTGTTGTGAAGGTGCATGCATTTTCATTTTACTCAGTTTGTATGTAAACATTGTAAATGCACTCAAGATACACATTTTGTTAACCTCCCATTGCATTAATGATTTTGATGAACAATCAAGAACTAATATGCTAAAGTTTTGTTCATTGTTCCACAGGTAATATTTTGAATGACAAACAAAACAAGAAAGCTTTCTCTGTAAAGATAAACAAGGTTAGTTCTGATAAGGAAACGTTTGTAAATGCTTTATTTTATTAGAGCATTTTTAAGATTACCTTCCTACTTATTTTTAAGTTTAACTTGTATTTGTTAATTTTGGTATGATTCAAACTTGTTTATTTTTCTATTTTTGTCTTGAAGTAATTAGAATATAGTGCCAGATTATATGAGCTTTTCTCAGATTAAAATTAGTTTGGTGGTGGTGGTAAATATTTTAATTTACATTACATTATAAGATCCTGAACCCTGTTTTCATCCATCTCCTTTCATCCAAAGGAAGATGGTTTCATGTACAAGCTGTCATCCAAGCAACAGTATATGAAGGTTTTCATTATTTTCAATAAAATATATAGACGTAATCAACCAAGTAATTTATGTGAATCTGGCGTAGACATTATGGTTTGCATCAAATTGGGGTTTTTTAAGTGTGAGGTTTCTGTAAAGAAGGTTTCTGTTTCCAAGTTTCTTGTTCATAAATCTTAGCCTATAAACACAGGATCACCAGATGCCAAATTTATAAGGAGCTGTAAAGGCTCTTGTTTGATTTCTACCATCCTTCCTTTCAAAAATACTTTGTTTCTCTGAGACACAAGTTTTTGATCAGTGCTTTCTTACTTATAGTAATACCTGTAAATGAATGTGCAAGAAAAAGTTTTTGGCCATAAATTTAATTCTGCAGTGCAAATGCAATATTTGTCATCATTCTGTCTTACCTGAAGTTTGAATATTTGAAGGAAAAGCTTTGTTCAAGTCCCTGTTCTGGCTGCTGCTTTTTTCAGGTAGTATAGGGCATATCCTGTGTATTTTCAGCAGCTGATGTCCTGAATTGTAACTTCTGTTTGGTACTCATTACACCATAGTTGTCAGAGATATTGTTAGGTCTGGTTTGCCCCTTCTAATTCAGGTATTTGGAAATTTGGGTTCTGGTGTCCTGTAAACTTAAAGTACATTTCACAACATTGAGGGGGTTTTGAACTGGAAAGATAGGGCTTAATGCTAGATCAGCCACTAATGTGACTTCATGGCTGGGGAATGCCTTCATTTTTAGTTTTACCGATTTATGGTGAAGTATTTAATAGCATTAATGTCTCAAATAGTATTGGTAGCAAAAAAAAAAAAGGTACCTAAACAAGAGCATAACCATTAAAAACCTTCAGGAGGAAGCATGGGACTCAATTATCCAAGAAATGTTCGAAATTTAAAAGAAAGCCATGATGTACTAGCAACTACTTCATAAGGATATCTGTGGAACATCTGGATAGCTCTTTTAATTGGAGGGAGAAAGGTTAATATTTAAAATTTATATTATTCTTAGAATAAAACTTAAACCCGACAGTTTTTTAGGCAAAACTTAAAATTTTTATGCTGATAAAATAGGGCATTTTCCCTGCAGAAGCAGCTCTATGTGCCAAAGTTTGATGGAGCATATGGATGACAACTGAATATTCAAACATGTATTCTTATACATTCCACTACAAAGTTTATTTTTTTCTGAATTAAAGTTACGGGAGAATTCTAAATTCCTGTTCTAAAATACCAGTCCTAGGGAGTAAAACAGGAAAGTTTTAGTCAGATTTGAGGTGGTATGGGCTCTTTAGGTGCTGTAACAAAAATGGATCAGTGTAGGTATATATTAGTGTGGGTGGCGTATCTGGGGGACTGTTGATGGTTTGTTGTTGGGGTTGGTTTTCCCCTGCAGCCCCAGAGCTCCCTGCAAGCCTGCGAATGGCAACGGGCCAGCACACAGCGCGTGGCTGGGCCTTGTTAGCAGCATAAATTGGTGGTGGTGGTGGTAACTTTTGAAATACTAAGTGGGTCTGAGTGTTGTGCCTCTGTGTGAGGGTCCAGTAACTAGACGCACCAAGACAATCTTCATATTCCATAGTCCTACCTGAGGACAAAGGAGAATCCCAGCTACCCTCATTAGGTTTTCGTGTTACTTGAAACATTTGGTGAATTGCTGTGCAGGGGTGTGAAGGTGCTTGAGCTGTACCTGCTGTGGTGCATTAGATAGCAGAATTGTGCAATAGTGAAGATCAGGCTTATTTATTCATAATGTCTGTGTGGAGCATGAAAGATTTTGCTTTATAAAAAATATGAAGTTTATCTGCAAAGAGCAGTTGTTGAAAACTTAGAGACTGAATAGGGAAAATTTGTTTGCTGTAACTTCAAATATCTACATATACCTATGGAGCTATTATGGTGTCTCTTTTTTATGAACTAAAGTCTTGCTGACCTAATTTAATTTCAGTGCATCTTCATGTGTTTAATGTTAATTATTTTATTTTGGTTTAACTCATAATTTTTTTGTGTAGCCCAGAAGACAGACCTGCTGGAATGAGCGCATCAGAGCTAATTCCTTCAGCACACTTCTGGCTGGTGGTAGCAGTGAAGAATCCTTTTCTAGCTGTAGAAATGACTGGTTAGTGTGTACTAGTGCATCATATAAATTGATGGGCAACTGCATTATAGATTCTGAAGTTCCTTCTGCTCCTACCTGTATATATACTGCCTTGAAATATTTTGAAGATTAGCAGAGTATTTATTCATTGATGAAGAGCAGTTAAAGGATAAACACAAACATTTTAATATGAGTACTGTTAAGGGCACACCCCAATTTCTGTAGTGTGTTCAGCATCAGAAGCATGTACTTGAGTATTTTAATCTCATTGATTTCACAAGAGTTTTATTTTTAGTTCATGTTTAATTCCTTTCTGAATTGAAGCCTTGGATAGGAAAGGCTTAGCCCTTTTACTACAACAGCAGTTACCAAAAAAGTTAATGGTTAATATCCTGGTTTGTGTCAGAAACACTCTACTTTGTTGTTGTTCTTTGATTCCAAGATGAATACTTTAAACGTCCATGAAGCAGTTTTGCATGAAGCAAAATACTTAATTTAGACTAATACTTAAGAATGCATGTATAAATAAATTTTCATTGAATAGATGGAAGAAAAAGAACAGTCTAAAAGAATGTTATTTGGATAATATGGCCCAATTAAAAAAAAAAAGTATGTATGTTTTTGACAGTCTGTAAAAGATTAACTTTTTGCCATCCATGCAACAGAATTTATTAGTCAAGGATGTAAAGTTTCTCCATCTTTCAACTCTCCAGCAGACACATTTCATCTCCTGTTTTCCATTCCATCTGCTTTATTTATTTAGGACTTCTTTTATGTTTGCTGAGACTGTGATTTTCCTCTAAGCAATAACCACTGCTTAGTTTAATTATGACTGTTGAAAGTTCTAATACAGTTAAATTAAATTCATTGATAGGAGCAGTTACTGAAATACAAAATTATCATAGTACAAAGTTACTTTTTATAACTTCTTGAATGAAATTTGTCTTTCAGTACAGAATTCACAGAAATCAATTCAGGGATCAGACAGAAGAGACAAGAACTGGAATTGTCCTGTTCATCTCTGATTGCTAGAGTTGAAAGGTCTGTGTTTTGGATTCGTGGTGGATCTTCATACTTCAAGTTTGGAGTTTGATTAATTCAAATTGGTCGTTAGATAGAATGTAACTTTTATTAGACTAAATAATGTTTGCATTTAACTTGTTAATTTTTTTTGTGTATTTTCTGCTTGGTGTTTTTATGTCAATGGATTTTTTTCTGTATGTCTTAATACTTTTTTTGGTACTCATGACAAGCATAGTAGCTCCACTGACTTGTGCGTCTTAATATTTCAGCTTTTCACAGAAATGTGAATTTGAATATGTTTTCTATTTGGAAGCTAATATTCAATGAGCTTTTAAAATTATTTCTGTCCCTAGATATCAGACTATGCTTGCTTTAACATCAGTCTGATTCTGATTCCCCACAGTACTCTGTACCCTGCTTTCATGGGTTGGTTCTATCACTTTTTCTGTAATCATTTATAAAAATATCCTGTTTACATCTAAAAAGAACGAACAGGAGTTGTGTCAAGTGAAACACAGAATATAAAATAATTCTATGGGTTTTTTTGTCAGGCAGCAGATGTGTGTTAAAGCATACCCTCAGGGTATTTTTGTAAGTATAAAGCAGAACCATAAAAATAACTTGATTTTAAAACAAGACAATAAGAAATTGGTTCTATGATCTTAATTTCATTACATATTTTTTTGCTTTTTTTGGTGTAAAAAAAAAAAAGATTAAACTTAAAATTGCAAGTAAAGAGTTTTTAGATTATAATAAAAATTTCATCTGGGATTGAAATAATAAATTTATTACATGTACATTTTCTTAGGAGAAGTTTCATTCCAACTCGGCAATAATGCAAAAATTATAGATCTCTATCTGAAATCTCTTTTTGATCAAGGTTTTCTGAGGGAGTCTGAATAAATTTTTTTTTGTTTTGTTTGTATGAAGAAAAAAATAAAGGAGTATTTTCTAAATTCTTATGTAGACTATTTGTCATTTTTCTGCAGAAAAGGCTGCTGTTCTGCTGAAGTACTAAATCAGCACTCATTCCCTTATTTCCAGTGCTATAACCTACTACTTTGGACTGGCCTATTACTGTTCTATATTTGACTTTAAAGAAAGTCATATGTATATTGCTTTAACATAACATACCTTGTTCAAAGAGTTTTAATAGATTAGGCAGTAAAATAAACCTGAAATTAAATATGACAAGGAAAGTTTTGTTCACTGCCAGTGTTGTGTTTCCCTCCAGCTCTGGTGAAGTTAAAACGATTGTAGTTGCCTAATGTGTTTTGGTTTTGTGCATTGTTTCCAAGACTTGCTGCAAACAGCTAAAACAACTAATGTTACTGCTTTTGCTTTTACTTTGCAGTGTTCCTTTAATATCTTATGGAGCTGAAGCTGAGACCTTTCTTCTCACTTCTTCTGCAGTGGCTGGAAGAGTTCTTCCAACAAATATCAGGCCTTTGGAAAACTTTGGTAAACTTTTTTTTTGTAAGTTTTCTTTATAGCTCGTGTGGAGTATTGTTAAAATATGATTATCAGAAATCAAATAGAGTTAGTTACACTTAATGGGGGAAAAGAAAATATGTTTTGATGCAGTTTGGTACTATTTCAAAGTCAGCTACTTTATTTCTGAAATAGGAATACAGAACATGAATTGTCCACCCCAAAGCTGGTGTAACTTATTCTTTTGAAGATTAATAAGTATTTCTGTAACTTAATTCCATTTCTAATTGCAATATTTTCTCCATTCATGCTCTTCTTTCTTCATTTCCCGTTGTTCGAGGATAAATCTTATTTTGATGCATTATGAATGGCATATTTCAGAGGTATATTGTGCAGTGTGAGGAACAAACCTTTCTAGCAGAGAAGAACATTAGTCAGGAAGCAGTGAAATGTAAGGATCTCTTTCAATTTGCCTACAAGCTCTACAGGGCAAAACCTTGCAAAAGTACTGGAGCTCCATGGTCTGTCAGGGAAGCAGCAGAAGGCAAGACATGGAAGGAATTGCCTTCCTTCAGTTACTGTAGCAGCCTCTGTCTCCATACTCAGCAAGAATGTAGTTTCTCTTCCAAAACACTGCACAAGTTCAAAGAAATAGAAACAAAGGAGTCACGTATTTTATAAAGCTTGAGTTAATACATTCTTTGAATTGGGAATTACACCATTTTCACTTGTCTAGTAGGCAAAGAGATAGGACAGATTTGGGTCTCCTGGCTTATGAAAATAGTGTGGAAATAAATTGGAAGGAATTAAGTAGTAGTAGGATCATGAAAAAGTTGCATTCATATTCTTTATTCTTTTTAAAGGCATGTATTTCACCTCCACATTTCCCTAGTAGGCAAAGAGATAGGACAGATTTGGGTCTCCTGGCTTATGAAAATTGTGTGGAAATAAATTGCTGGAAGGAATTAAGTAGTAGTAGGATCATTAAAAAGTTGCATTCGTATTCTTTATTCTTTTTAAAGGTATGTATTTCACCTTCACATTTCCTAGTGAAAAATGGATAGGTTGCTTCCTCAGGTCTCAGTGCAATGTAACTGATCCATAACCATTTTGTTTCTGGTATATACATGCTAGCTTGTACCTCTTGACTTCCCTGTCTACTTTTCTACTTCTGTAGTCAAGCTTTTTTGTTAGGATGCACCAGAAGCATTAAAAAATTATGTTTAGAGCAGAATCTTTTCAGTTGTTTTGATTAGAATTTTGATACTTGTACTGTGGACAAAGATTGAATTTTAAGAGAGTGCCACTACAGGGTTTTAAGATTCGCAGAATCTTTTCAGTTGTTTTGATTAGAATTTTGATACTTGTACTGTACAATTGCATATTGATACTTGTACAATTGATACTTGATACTTGTATAATTTTAAGAGAGTGCCACTACAGTGTTTTAAGATTGAGAGTTTTAAGTCATCTTCACATTTTATTTAAATACTTTCTATTGATAAGGAGCATACAAGAAGTAAGAGTCTTAAGATTACCTAGTAAAACAAGGGGATGGTGGATATGAAGATGTCCTTGGAGGATTTTAGTCACATTCTGTTGAGTGACTGTTCCTACCCCATTCCATTTTTATATAGCATCTGAGTAAAAGAATGACATGCATAAGAAAGGGTAATGACAAAGGTAAAGAGACACTTATTTGAATATTGCTAGAGATGCACAGCAAGTATATATATATAAAAGGACACTGACTTTTTAAAAAGGTGAAGAAAAGGAGAATGAAGAAAATAAATGCATTTTTAAAAATATACAAACTGGTTCTTTCATTTCCTACTAAATTGTGCCTGAAACATCATAGCATAAGTGTTTTTAATTTTCTTTTTATGCTTCTCTCAACTTTTGATCTCACCTAAAGTATACAGTTTTGCAGCACAGTAACAGCTGACACTGGCTTCCAGGGTTGTAGAAGGAGACATACAAATATCAATGGTGACCATATAACTGTAGTGTCTGAATCATTCCTGTAGCTGCTGCAGTTTTAGTAGTGTGTTACCATTAAATAGTCCGTTCTACTAACTTGACCTGAAAATGCTTTAGTGAATCTACGAATACCACTAAGATTTATGCTGGCATTATGCAGTTTTTGTGTGATTAAAATATATTTCAATAAAGAGTCAGTGAGCTGAAATGCCTTTTATTTGGTCCAAGTCCAAAGCTTGTGAAGCTTTTCTGTTAAAATTTTACAAGTAGTAGGGCATGCTAAAAAAGGGTTTGTGCTTCACATGTAGATTTTGAACGTGCTAGAAAAATAACTCGCTTTTTAATTCTGTCCAGATTCCCACATTCCACTTGTATTCTGCTGGGGTTTTTTTATTATTGCAAGATGATTTCTTCTCCCATGAAGAAAATTGTCACAGATATTAAAATTTGAAATGTCGTGTAACATCTGACTTGGTTTCCTGGCTATTGTAATAGGTTTGAAGACATAATTAGTCTGAGACAGCCACCTGTTGCTGAATAAGTGCTGCTTAACCACTGTAAAGTCACTTCACAACAAAATGATTGGTGAGACTGTTAGAGTAAATACCTGAAATACTGTCAGTCACCTGAAATTCCTCTGGAAGTTCTTTACCACCATGTTATTTTCTTTTCAATACTTGGTTCCTTTTAAATACGTGGTACCTTCTATACCTATACAATTGATGTTGGTTTTCATTTTCTCAAGTGATTATTTGATCATTAGACACGCAAAACCCAGAACCAGTAATTTTTTTTTCATGTTCAGGCAAATTATTGTGTGTTTGCAAGGAAGGTCAGAGGATGTGATTGTAGTCCTGTGCTCTTTTAAAAGCTAGCAAGGTGGTTATGGAATTCATTCTCTTGAGATTGTTTGCATTTAATACAGTGATAGGTTTTCTTGTTCTGCTAACAAAGTAGTAAGTGGTAGGAAGAGGTTTTTTTTGCAGTTACTTAGTTTTCTTATTCCAATCTTACTTCTCTAAAATATCTTTGTGAATACATTAGCCAAATATTTTACTGTAGCAGAAGCATGGGAAATAATGTACAGAGTTAAAATCACATGTTTATGATGTGAGAGATTTATTGCAAAATCTGTAGCAATTAATATTTCTTAGTTTGCACTGTTTGTGTATGAAATTGAAGCTGTGAAAGAATTCATTTTAATACCACATCCTTGATGCTTCCTGAAATCTACACAAAGTGTGAAACAAATTAATGGACATCCCAAGAAATTAATTTAATTCTGAAGTATTACATTAAAGTATATTTACTTAATTATAGTTAATCTTTATTTCCTGAATTGTCCACCAGAAGCTTTCACAGCTGACAGTGCAGTCTCCCTGTGCAGTGAATATAACCTTTAGCTTCCCTACCAAAATTTTTGTCAAATGGTAGATGGCATGAAATAAATTAGTGCAGTACCAACACAAGAGCTGAGCTGCTTGCTAGGTGTGCCTTAGTCATTCTTTGTAGAGCTTTTGGTTTTTTGATGCACTGTAGACTGTACACTGTAGGTGCTGCTGGCACCTTGGGTGTCTTGTGGCAGAGTTTAAGTTCAGTTTGCCCTATAACTGGTGAACAAGTTTGCACTGTCATTGCTGTATCTGATCTACTGCTGCACATGTGCCATCAGTGGATGATGGCCACTGGAAAATGTCGCTTTCTCTAGTGCTGCACTTCACTATCAACAAGCCTGTTATAGTGACAGGAACTGCTATATGCTAACACTGCTGTGTGGTTAATTAATTACTTTTCTAACAGCTTAAATACTGACAATCTTTGAGCAGCCGTTTCATAAATAACAAATAATACTTTCACTGTGCATGCTATCAGTGTCCATGTAGTCATGCCAGCACTACTTTTAAACTGTGTGTTCAGATGTCTGATGTGTCACTTTACCTTGTTTCTGTTCTTTAAAGCAACCAGTTTTCATTTAAAAAGAAAAAAAAGCTGTGGCGGTATTACATACTAAATCTTAAATTGTATTATTTGAGGATATCTGCTATGCTGCAGAAGGTCGTTTTATGCTCTTAAATATGTTCAGATAAATGGTTATTATCAAATCTTAATGTCTTCTGTTTTTATTAGAATATTTAGGCAAAGGATATGCTGTTGCATGTACCCAAGAAGGGGAAGAGAAAAAGGAAGCTTCTGGTTCATCTGGCACTAGAGGAAGTAGGAGGAAATCAGTTGCTACTACTCCTACGAGAAGGTCGGCACGAAACAGCAAAAATGAGGCTCTGACTCAGTCTCGGAGCTCCCCTCGATCAAGCAGTTCTGCTTGCAGTGCCCCTGAAAGCAGTAACCCATCTCTGAATAAAACTCATTCAGAAGCAGAGAATGCTCCTCCAAAACGCAAGTCTAAAAGAGCAGTTAAACAACAAACACCTGCAGTTAAAAAGAAACTGAGAAGTTCTGCACGTTCTGAAAAATCACCCCGTGGCTCAGTGGAAGATGATGACATTGCTGAGCCTGAAGGTGTCTTAACTTCAGATAAAGACCACCAGTCAGATAATGAAAGCAATAATGCAAGTCTCCCACAGAATAATGTAGAAACAGAATCTGCTAATGGATTGGAAAGCTGTAATGAGCATGCAGAAATTGAGGAAACTACAGGAGAATGTGACAGAGATGAAGACACTTCAGGCAATGCAGATATTAGTTTTTCTCTTCAAGAACTCCCAATACTAACTTTAGGAAGTGAGAGTCAGGAATTTAAAGGAAAAGATGTTACTGAAAACAATACAGATCTTGCCAATCAGGACAATTGTGAAAATACTCTTGAAGAAGTGGAAACAGTAGCTAGTCCCAAAGATGATGTATGTGACCATGCAACTTCTGAAAAAGTAGATCAGACATCATGTAGTCCTCAAAAAGAATTAATGGAGAACACAGAAACTTTGACAAAAGTAGATGAACCCATAGCTAGTCCAGAAAATGAATTGTTGGAACATTTGGAACCTCTGGGAAAAGATCAGCCATTGGAGAGCCCCGGAAGTGAATTGCCTGAGCATCCTGAAACCATGGAAACAGATAATTCTGAGACTGAACTAAAACCAGTAGTAGACTGTGCAAATACAAAACCTGTTCAAGATGAAGAACCAGGTGCATTACTACACAGTATTTCTATGGACAGTACATCAGAACAGCCCTTAAAAGAGAACACCATTTCAGAAAGTGAAGAGGGTGGAGCTTCAGAGTCTCCCCCAGTAAATGCTGAAAATAAACATTTTGGTGAAGATAATAATGAAATGATACCAATGGACTGTGACTCATTTTGCAGTGACCAGAATGAACCGAAGATTGAGCAGTTAGTACCACCTGAAAGTACAGAGCAAGGAGAAGTTAACTCCTTACAGTGTGATGTGGGAAACTCTATATCAGGTTCTGATGAAAAAGATGAAACTGTTCCTCAAGCAAGAGAGTGCCAGCCAGAGCTCAAAACAGAGAAAAAGGCTCGAACTAGAAGATCTAGATTTCACTCTCCATCGACAACTTGGTCTCCTTCTGGGAGAGAGGGCAGAAAATCTCAATCACCATCTCCTAAAAGGGAGACAACTGGAGACAGGAGCTCACGATCACCCAAGAAGGTAATTGTGAAGGAGGGAAGGAGATCCTTATCTTGTTCTCCAAAAAGAGACACACACAGAGATGAGAAAAAACCACCATCTCGATCTCCCAAAAGGGAAACTGTCAGGGAAAGCAGGAGATCATCTTCTCGATCACGAACTAAGGATTCATCTCCAAGGCGAAAATCTAGGTCTCGAAGCAGTGATAGAGATAATCAAAGAAGAGATCGTGACAGAGAAAGAAGAAATAGGAGGTGGTCTAGGTCACCGTCACGCTCTAGATCAAGATCACGATCTAGGACTAGAAATAAAGGTTCTTCATTCACTAGAAATGAGAGGGAAAGTCATTCACCTCGATGGAAAGAGAGATGGGGAAATGACAGCTGGAGAAGTCCCAGAGGAAATGATCGATACAGGAGAAGTGATCAAGAGAAACAGAATGAAAATCTTAAAAAAGAGAAGGACAATAATACAGAAAAAAGCAATGATGATCAGTGTTCTTCAGATAAGCAGAGAAATGATTGTCCAGACTGGGTAATGGAGAGGATAAACTCTGTTCCTGAAGTCAGGAATAGAGAGAGAGAGAAACCTCATTGGGAAGAGGGCAGGCATGACAATGCAGGACAGTCTTGGAATAAAAACTTTGGTTCAAGTTGGATTCCAAATCGAGGGAGAGGTCAGCGTGGCCGTGGAGGTGGCCGTGGCCGAAGTGGTTTCATGTATGGAGACCAGAGTGACAGTCACTGGCAAAACAGAAAACCTCTCTCAGGGAACTCAGATGGTTCTGGGAATGAAGCTTCAAGGTTCTCAGAACAGCAGCCATGCAAGCGTAAGAATGAGCAGGAGTATTCCTTCGATACACCCGCTGACAGGTCTGGGTGGACATCTGCGTCCAGCTGGGCTGTGAGGAAGACTTTACCTGCTGATGTGCAGAATTATTATTCCAGAAGGGGACGCAATTCATCAAGCCCACAGTCCGGATGGGGAATGAGACAAGAAGAGGAAACACCTGAACAAGGTATTCATGGTTTTGAAGTATAATAGCTTAGTCACAGATGCAGTAGCTGAGCACAATTCTGTCACATTCTCCTGTGATCTGATCTGCTGATATGTTCTTAAAAAAATTATTTGGGGGGAATCCATACTCTTTTTGCAATATGGAGGGACAAAGGTGGAGTTTGGTGATTTCTTGTATTTTGATGGCTTCTTGGTTTTGCTTAAAGCCCAAGTTCAGGTTTAAGGACTGTGCATCTGAAAAGTGCTGCTGAAGTAAATTGATTTGGCTGAAGAGAAAGCATATCTTCATAGTTACTTTTAGTAGCTGCACAACTTTAAAAAGGCTATTTCATTTCAAAAAGACATGAATTTGCCTGTGGAGACCCACATGGCAGATTTTAGAGATGACCATGCACAGCATGTTGATGTTTATCTTGCTCCTCGATACGCATAGTACTGTTTAAATGCTTAAAAAAATCTAGGGTAATTTATAAATACAAAACCAGCGCCTTTACTGTATTTCAGTTTTAAAATTCCTCCAAAATGTTAATATAAGTCTAATTCACTTTTGGAGGGGTCTTTATATCTAAAAGACAACTGCCCTGACAGAAATAAACTTTTTGGTAGAAAGTAAGTTAACTGAACTGTGGATGAGATTGATTCTGAATATTTTAGAAGTCATCCACATATTATTAATGCCCTGATTAGTAATCTTTAAGGATAGAAGTGAATTGAATTCAAGAATTATGAAATACATTTCTGAAGACAACTACACGTGCACTCTTGCACTCTCTCCTTGTTTTGCCTTTCATTTTTATCCATTTTCATCCCATGTGCAGGCAGTTTTCTCCCTCTTCTGAGAGATAAGTGCATCAGTGGCTTCCTAGTTGTGAGGGAACATTGTCACCCAGTTTTCTCCCTCTTCTGAGAGATAAGTGCATCAGTGCTTCCTAGTTTTGAGGCAACATTGTCACTCTTTTATCTGCTGCAGGGAAAACTTACCAAACCTGTAGGTGAAAGCATTTTGTGATTCAAAGACTTTTTCATGTAGTTCAGGAACAGTCATGCTGTTATTCACTTTTGGAAGCTGAGACTAGTTATCTGATAACTGGATAAAACAGGCTAGGTTGCCATCATGACATGGTCCTCCAAGGCAACCTGCTTTTGCTGACCCTGCTTGAGCAGGGAGGCTGGACCAGAGAGTCTCAATGGGTCCCTCCCAACCTCAATGATTCTGTTATCCCATTATCTTTAAAAATGAGGATTTGGGCTGACATGTAAGGCCTTAGATTGTGATCCCTGTGAATTAGATGACAGGGTTCCTTAAGGAAGGGATTCTAGTGAAGGACATCTAAATGCAGCCTATCAGTCATTTCTCCAAACTAATTTATTGACTTCTGGAGGGCTTGCTGCTTGTGTCTAGATTTTAACTTATTGGCTTCTGTTGAAGAGAAGATGAGATATCAAAGTAATTTATTTAAGAAGAGCTACCTGCTAGTCCAAGAGGTTATTTTTACTTCTAGGTTTTACCTGTTGTACCATTACAGGGTTTTTGAACAACTCTTTCTGAATATGAATATCTCCTAAATGGTTTGAGGATGACTTATTGCTCAGTGTGAAAAATCCCAGCAGAGTATTCCTGTAATTCCCAGAACTGTACAGTGAGTGTGTGTGAATCACACTCACTGTACAGGAGCAGAGACTTGCTGATGTGGTAATGTGTGACTAACCTTGTGCAATTGCAGAAGCCAAATTTACTGGGTAAATTATGTTGTCTTCCCACTCTTAGGTGAAAAATTACAGTTTCATTGTGATGAAATAATTTATTGGATTTGTTATGGGAACAAGTATAGAAAACAAATTCAAAATGCAAGCTTTCATAGTAACCTACATTTTTTAGACTTGGAAACTAGCATTTGCTTTCATGGCATGTGTGGTGGTGAGTGCTGTGCAATATCTTGAAAATACTGAGATTATAGAAAGATTTTTGATAATCCATCCTTAATTAAGAGTTCAGACACCTTGCTCCCATTTTGCTTTATGAAGTACAGAATTCTTCTTGATATACTGTCTGGTTTTTGTTTTGGCAGATCCAAACCTCAAAGACCAAGGCAACCAGCAAAATGATAGTTCTCAGTTACCAATAAATATGATGCAGCAACAAATGAATGTAATGCCGCAAGTGAATGCACAGCACCAACCTATGAACATCTTCCCGTATCCAGTGGGTGTCCACCCTCCCTTGATGAATATGCAACGAAATCCTTTCAACATCCACCCTGCAATGCCCATGCATCTCCCTACTGGAGTGCCTCTCATACAGGTAGCTGCTCCCACAAATATTTCTCAGGGATTACCTCCGCCTCCACCTCCACCCCCACCATCTCAACAAGTCAACTACATTGCTTCACAGCAAGATGGAAAACAATTGCAGGTATGCTTTATCAGAAGCCATGGCAAGAACAGTGGTGAAATAATACCAGTTAAGGATTCTTTATCTTGAATACCATAAATTTATACTTGCAGTTTCTTTCTCTCTTGCCTGTTTTCTTCCACCCTGCACCAGATTTGAAGTGGAAGCATCCATGAGCATATAGGTTGTAGCTTTTAAAAAATAACAGCATACAGCATCATAACCAGGTTTCTGTGGTAATGGAACACTGAAAAATTTCATCAGTGTTGTCCATTATCTTTTTTATTTTAGAAGTGACCTGCTTCCAAAACTAAATCTTCCCCTTTCCAACCTGATTTTTAAGCATTTTAGCAAATGCTTGAATGCTGTTTCAGCAGCATGCAGGAAGTGATCTAAACTTCTGTGTTGCACTTCTCATCCCATGGGGGTCTACCAAGAGAGGAAAATTGCCAAGTACTACATGGCACCCATTTGTTCCACACATCCATTCTCCAGCTGTCACCATCTCAGTGGCTTCCCCACACATGCATTTATTCTGTTTAATCTTTTGAGCCTTTTTATTAATAATTTCTGAGGTCTTTTTGGTGTTTTTTACTTCTAACTTCTTACCCGATTCTCCTGATTTTGCATGCCCTGTTTGAGACCTAACTCCCACTTTATTTCTCCAGTTTCAAAAAGACTCTGCCATGCTTAGGGCAGGTCAGACCATCTTTTTATGATTCTCAGGATATCTTTAAAACAACTCTTATGTATGTGAGCTCCTCCTGTAGCTGGCTGTTTATATGAAGAGCTTTTTTGTCAAGGAAAATAATATGAACAACATGGAGGAGAACCCATGGCCCTGGAAGATGTAATACTGTATTTATGATAAGTAAAGGGCTCTTCAGGAGTTGACTGGGGTTTGTGCTTTTCTTTTGCTGTTGCTTTTTCTAACCTAAACCACTTTCCCCTACATTCCAGGTTGAAAAAGTGAGCAAACTATTTCTAACCCTCTGTTTTCATGCATCATCTGTAAAGATCTGAAGTGAGCTGATAAATGGCCTACATTGTTCTCACTTTTCACTGCTGTCATCTGTTTATAGTCATTAACTTAGAAAAGGAGAGCTGAGTGCTGTGGGAAATACTGAGTGGGGTTACAGGCCATATGAAATAACTTAATACACTGCAAAGTAAACCAGCAAGGTACTGCTGGAACTAAAATACTGGTAGATTGCTTGTTGATTTAATTAATGCCTCCTGTCTTAATTAAAATATTTTCACAATTGGAAGTCCAGTAGATTTAACCTCTAAAAATGTAAGAAGTCAGAACACAGGCTTCAAACCTCTGAAATGAGTATCCAGTGCAGCAATAAATATGTTTCTGTAAAGACTGTGTGTTGCTGCAAAACGCAGTTACCTGTTGTAAAGCCCATGTTACACTTTTTGCTCTTACCTGCTTTTGTGGGTTGGTGTCCATGAACCTGAATGCTCTTGCAGCTGCTGCTGCTGCTTTTTCTTTGAGCTTTCATTCAACAACCCCTCAGTGGTAGCACAGTAGAAATGACTGAATACTGCAGGACACCACCTGTCCTTCCTGTTGAAAGGAAAATGAAGGCAGCACACTGGTGAGCGTTAGCATGCTGATTATAACAGCTCCATTTCTGTGTCCTTTGCAAAGAGCTCAGATTCCTGTTTCATTATTTTCCATCTAGATAAATGCAGATGTGTAAAGATGACCTGCAAAAAAGCAGTTTAGTGTAGCCTGCCAGAAACATGTCAGGAGGATGTTCTGGGCTTTTGCTAAAAATGGCCTCTATCTGAAGTCTGAGAGCTACTTAATTTCTCAGTTCTAAAGTATGTACAGTGCCTTTTGGGGATGTTTGGAAACGGCCAGAAAATGGCTTTTCCTGAAAAACAGATCCTGGTACTTCAGCCAGCGTTTCGTCTCTTGCCTGGGTATTTATATTTGCAAGTTCAAGCTGATAACAAACATGAAAATAGATGTTTTCAGAGCAACATCATTATGATGCAGGAATGCAGGTGTAGCTTTGGGTGGTACCTTTTGCATGTGTGTTTAGGTGCTGATTTTTTTTAGAAAATGTCTACTTATCACATCCTTGTTTTGTAAATCAGATTGATTCTGCAGCCATAAACTTCCTTCCCCTTGTACTAACAGCCTCCATGCCTGTTTGCAGGGTATTTTGTTACTGGGATCAGAGCTAGAAATTGCAGCCATTGTGGTGACGTGGAAGATGCTTTACTTTTCAACTTTTCTTTTTGTTTTTTTTTCTTTGAGTCGATCTAATGTAATGTGTGTATTTTCCAAAATAATGGGCAGTGTGGAAATCGGGTAATGAAGCAAAGCATGCAGTATTTGTGCTCGTTCTAGAGCAGCTGAGACTCTTAGAAAGCCACATTGCCATATAGAAGAATGATGTATTAACTACTGATAACTTTTTAAAACAGGGTATTCCAAATGCTTCTCATGTAAGTAACAGCATGAGTGCTCCAGCTTTGCCTGCTCCAGCAGCAGTCCTGGGAAACGTGGGAACAGTTCAGGGACCAAATTCGGGTAATGCAACGTCATCAGGTCACATGAAGAGCTCTAATGCAGCTGTAAAATTGGGAGAAAACAAAGCAAGTGTCACAGTGGAAGCCAGTGCAGATAGCTCGAAGAAGGACCAGGCAAGTTCAAAGTTCAGCATATATTTTATATACACTGTTTATATATTTACATTAAAACAAAAAATTTAATTTTTATATAAATGCATTTTGATTTACTAAAAAATAGCAAGCTATGACAATAACCCTTGATTGTGATATACTCCATACCATCATGTATGTAATATTTTTGTGGCAGCCATAGGACACAGATTAGCCTCTGACTCTTTTTAATGTAGTCTACTTTAAAGCAGCACTATTATAAATATCACTTGAATTGCTGTGGGAAAAAGTTCTGTGCTTAGCAGAGCACAGGCAGCTCCCATGAGAGCTGAAATGTGTGTGTGGGGAGGAGGGGGGTGGTTTTCTAATCTTCTGTAGCAACCTTTTTCCTGTAAAGTTTTAACTTGTGATTGATAAAGATACAAAGGCAGTGAAATATAACACTCAAGTTTGTTTTCTCTTCAGAAATTGTTAATTCAAGAAAAAGCAGCACAAGAGGTCAAGCTTGCAATCAAACCTTTCTACCAAAACAAAGATATCACTAAGGAGGAATACAAAGAAATTGTGAGGAAAGCTGTAGATAAAGTAAGTTGGTCCAGTAATCCAAGCTGCACATGTTTCACCTTGGGGCGAGCTTTGGGGTGGGTTTCTCATTTTTGGGAACAGCTCATAGTTGCTGGAAAGGCGGAAGAGGGAGAAGCAAAAATACCTTTCTTCTTTGTCCATCCACAAGAGCTTTCTTTGGCTTCTCAGAACAGAACTTGGTTATTGTGTGGAAGAATTGAATGGGAATTCAGAAGTATTTAGGAAGCAATTGGAAAGTATTAGGAGTTTTAAAATATGTTTTGCCTGGGATGGAAGAATCAAAAGTGTCGGGAAATAAATGAATAATGTGGAACTGTGGCAAATCAATGGAAATGTTTGAATCATTTCAAACGTTTTTGTTCTTTAAACTGTTGCAGGTTTGTCACAGCAAGAGCGGAGAAGTTAATTCTGCAAAAGTGGCAAATCTAGTGAAAGCGTATGTAGACAAATACAAGCATTCACGGAAGAAAAATCCTGAAGAGGCAGTCTCCTGTGAAAGGAAATAGAATATGTTTTCATTTTTTAGTTTTATTCTATCTGCAAAGTGCAATTTCAATGTGAACTGTTAACTGAAAATTGTACATGACAGTGATTTGAATTTGGTTTTGATAAAACTATTTTTCAAGGTAGTGTATGATGTTTTGTTCTAAAGAAATATAGATCTGCAGGGCAACTTCTTTATTCCTTTTTAAAAACAGATTTCTAAAAAGAATAAAGGTGTAAAGAAGAATCATTAGGAATGTACGGTTGTGTGGATACTTAGATGTACAGCATTTTGACTTGAATAAGAGAGTGCATTAACTTAGAAACTTCGAGTACGTTGGGTTTGGAACAGGTATGTACAGTACATGTGATCAGTCAGATTAAAGTAAATTTTTTCTTTTGATTGCTCCCTAATTATAGCAAAGATAAAAGAATTAATTGCCTTGACAAATATTTCTACTGTTAACTGGACAGGCTGAATGCAGGGGTCACAATGTGTATATTAAAAAAGCACATAGAGTTGTCTGAACACAACTGTTTAGATTTCAAAAAGAAAAGTCATAAACAGTAAAACGGGGTGCCCAAAAGCATGGGTGCTGCACAGCTGTTGTAACACCAAATAAAAATTATGCTGCTTGGTATTGTTTGTGATGTTTTTAAATTTGTTTCAAGATAGTGGATAACTTGAATAATTTTTATGTGTTGAAAGTCCTCAGTCACCACACGCTGATAACCTCAGTTTAGGTTATGCACTTAGGCTAGCAGGAAATTAGTGTACCAAAGCTAGATGTTGAGAAACAGAAAAGTTTATTCTTCAAGTAAAATCAAAAAAGCTGGAATTTATTGTTAGGTTCCCAGTTGACCAGAGACTGCCACTTGTGCCAATCTCAGCTCCATGCTTTTCTCCATTAATTATGGACTGTGGCATGAATCACCAGACTGTTATTGGTGAGCCCATGCCATCAGAGGCCAAGTGTCTTCTGCTTCCCTGAGCACTGGAGACAGATTAATAGAGGTACCACAAGCATTCAAAAAAGAGCTGTCAGGTCACTGAATGTGCCTGCAGAAAACTTACACCTCAGGTAGAACCAGTTTTACTGAGGCAGCAGCAGGGAGGTTGCTGGAATACTGAGATCACCATGTGTTCCTTAGCAGATCCTTCTGCAAGGAGCCTTACTGTGATTTGCTGCCTTACTCTTACACAGTGCTGTTAAAATCTTGTCACTAACCCTACAGTCCTGTTGGGCCATTGGTGTTGGATCAGCCTGGCTTCCACTCCAGCCCAAAGCCTCCTGGTCCAGAAGCAGGAATAAAACATTTTAACAGAAAGTATCAGTTGAGATTTCTGAGGAATTATCTCTTTGTAGCCAGTAGTTCCCAAATTACCTGGTTTTGGCAGAAAACAGTCTCACCTTTTAAGTAACTTTTGCAGAAGCCTAAGGATGACATAAGGGATATCCTCCCATGTACACGTGTGGTGTAGAGAGAGAGGTGTAAAAGCATGATGTTTGTCACAGCAGGTGATTGCTTGGTTTTAACTATAACTTTCTGTAGACTTAATGAAGCATTTGACTGTCTATATTTATTTTTGTGTGCCTAAATACAAATGCTATGTAAATTAGAAACAGATATAATACATTTTCTACAGTCAAGTCAGGTTTTAGGCTTTTCAATATACACAGTTTTACACTATGATAGCAATTTGTAAGATCTCTTGAAATATTTTAAGCTACAATTGGTTAGCACTTTTTGAAAAATGTAGCAAATTGCTATGTGTATCCTGGTTTATCACGCCATGCGTACTTTATTATATTTTCCTTCTCTGAATTTTTGGATTTTAATCACTTTTATATCTTTTTCTAGTCTATACAGTTGAGCCTTGCTATAAAGCTCCTTTCAGGAGTCAGATAAGTGTTTCAAGGGTTTTTTTTCCCTCTTTTGGAAGAGAGGTGGAAATTGGGGGAGATGGGAAGAAACAAGGGAGGATTTGAACTGGGAGAAGGCAGGGGTGATTAGTTTCTTGTTTTGCAGCTCCTGGGTGGAAGAGAAGCTGTCACTGGCTTCCACATTGTTGGGGCAGTGACTATAGTGATGCTCCACTGTATTTCAAAACCTAATGAAGAATACCAAATAGAGTAGCATGTGATCAGTAACTTTATTTTTTACAATTAAATCCTTCAGAATTTATCAGAAAATATGCAGTTTGTTACAATTTCTATGTTGAATTAAAGAAATGCATTGCCTTAATCTGTAGACTCTGCTCCTGTTTCTGCTGAAGAGCAGCAAGGTCTCTGCTGGTGCAGCTGCATGGGAAGGGGAGTACGGCAACCTCGGAGTCCTGGCTGTGTTCCAGCAGGGTGAAAGGTGTATTTCTACTTATTGAAACACCTTCTACTGGAACGTCCCAACAGGCACCAGCACTGAGAGCAGAGGAGGGGACTGAGCTCCCTTACTGCCTCCAGGGTAGTGGTGATTCCTTCAATCCAAACTACCACGTGGGAAACAATTACAAAAGTGTTCCTTCTGTCAACTTATGCAAATCAAAAGGGTTTTCCTTGCACCCCTTCCCCTTTCTCACTGTGCATGTTGCTTGAATGTCTCATCCTAAAGATACACCTTACGGGCACGGTGGCTGTCCAAAGTCCACAGTACTGTGTATGTAGGCTGGAGTGCTGTCTACTGAAAAATTTAGTTTCATGTAGTGTTTAACAGTTTGTAATAAATTCTTTTCTCTCAGCTGGCAGTGTTTGGTTTTAAATGACTCTGGCTCAAGTGGTGTGGTTTGGAAAGCAAGGTAGCTCCTGTTCCTTCTGTGCACATGCATTTATCTTGTCCTCTGTTGTCTGGGCACGCCCCTGTTTACATCTCATTTGTTTTAAGTTAGTCTTCACCCTGCCTTGCCCATGTGCAGGTGCTCCAAGCTAGAAAAAAACAAATGCAGGTGGCCAAGAGTCCATTCACCCTGGACTTGAAAAACATGGAGGGGTTCAGGGTGTGAGTGGAATACTGCTATGGGAAGCAAAAGCAGGGCGGGATTCAAACCCTGGGCGTGCCCTATGCACAAGTGCCACCTAAGCAGGGAGCTGCTGCACTGAAATAGCCTCGGGGGATTTTAGTGCAGGAGAGCTGGCCTCCCTTGGGAACAAAATTCCAGGCATCTCTTTGCTTCCAAGAGTTAGCTCCACTGTCCCTGCATGAGGCAGCTCCATAGGTAGGGTTGGCACAGGTGTGAGAGTTAAGGAGATATGCTGGCAACATTTTTCATGATTACTACACCATACAATATTCACATTGAACAATACTTGATGAATAGTAGAGATGACAGTAAGGACAGTAAATCACCAATTTCAGTAATTGAAGAGTACTAATTATTACTAATGTACTAATAGTACTAATTATTACTAATGGAGTATCTATAAATTTTTTTTAAAAAGTTTTTAATCACTAGTTTAGTAAGAAAACCAGTAAGAGCACAAGTAAGTACTTGTATAGAAGGAGATGAAGCTCTGGAAGAGCACAGGCTGGGATCTGGAACTTGACTTGGCACTTCCAATATCAGTCACAACTCCTGGACTCGCCCACCAACAATAAAGCTCGACCTGATCATCATTGTCTTGCACCGTGCAGTAAGCACAGGGGCTGACAGCCATAAAGTCAATGCCCATTACACAGGGTAAATGTTCAAACCCAGAGTGTAATCCAACACAAACTACTGCAGGAGCCACACACATGAGATTTTGGCAGCAGGTTGTCTATAATTAGTCCTCAAGTTTTGAAGAAATTTAAAACCCACTGAGTATTATAAGGAGTAAAAATAGCCAGGCATTTCTTGATCCTTTGGTGCAGTAGCAAGCATTATGACAGAAAAGAACTCATGGAAGTCAGAATTCACTGTAAATTCCAGAGCCCTTTACAAAAATTCAGGGGTTTTGAGGACTAGGAATGTAGCTTACACATGGTCTTGCATCAAGGCCTGAACCTGGAATCGCAGGGCTTTTCCTAGAGGACTATTTAAACAAGTATTGCTAATATCAGTCGAGCAATCCTGGGTCCAGGGGAAATCCACCACACCCCGTACAGTGCAGGCACTGTGGTTACGTGGGCTGGGGTGAGGATTCCATCTCTGAGGGGCTGTGGGTCACCTACGAGTTTAGTTGCAGGTCAGTTACCTCAAACTTCACAGGAGCCCACTAAGGCCAGCAGAAAAACTGGAATGAGGGTGCAAGCCCGTGTCCTCCAAAGGTCAGGACAACCAGACATTGGTGTAAAAAAAAAAATTTACTGTTTGCCACGGCAGCAACAGTTTGAGCCTGTGGACATGCAGGCTCAAACCCCCTAAGAACAAAACCTACATACGCAGCAACTGTCCTGTGGACATGCAGGCTCAAACCCCCTAAGAACAAAACGCCTAAGAACAAAAACCACGCAGATTGCAGTTTGCAGGAAATCCACCTTAGACCAGCTGTCCAACAGCCACCCAGCATCACAGCACAAGACAGCCTTTACCATGGTTCACCTTTACGAGATTTTTGTCACTCTAATATTGCATTTCTATTCACCTGCAGTAAATCAGTTTTTTTCAAAGGTATGGGCTCCCATTTATTTCTGGTTATCTCACCACAGACAAGGAGAAGCCGAGACCCAAGTGATGATTCTGATACAAAGAGGTGAAAATCAGTAGGCTTCTAAAACCAAGATGGCTTTGAAGTAGTGATAATTTAAGAAGATATTGCCATCCCACCACAAACAAACTGGTGATAACTTTACTCATTAGAGGCAGTCTTGAATTGTCTGCCACTTGAAAATGATTCATAAATTCAAACCCCTCTGTGAAATCCCCCACATTCATTCCCTTAGGGGAACCACTGTGCTAGTTTTGCATTAATTGATATTTGGTGAGGAGGGAACAAATTAATGAACCAAAACCAGCTCCAGGCAGCTGCTCTGCCCCTGCAGAGCTGCAGCTCACGTGCTGCAGGTGCAGCCTCTGCCACACAGGACCCTGAGCAACTTTTTGGCTCTCTCAGCTCCTGCCCCTGCCACGCTCTGCAGCCTGCACACACCCCTGCAGAGCTGCCGCTCACGGGCTGCAGGTGCAGCCTCTGCCACACAGGACCCTGAGGAACTTTTTGGCTTCCTCAGCTCCTGCCACGCTCTGCAGTCTGCACACCCATCCCCTGATCCAGCAAGCCAAGGGACATCAGTCATGGAGCTCTCTGCACCCACTCATGCGTGGAATGTCCAACAGCCCAGTAACGACCTGGCAGAAAAGGCGGAGCAGGGAGGAAGCACAAGGGGATGAGTTCGTGTGTCTGCAGCTGCTGCATGTCAGCAGATCTTGGGCCATGATGGGAACTGAACTCACGCCTCACCACACGCTCTGGGCTTCTCCCTCCACGTTACCCCCTTTGAAGTTTGAAACTAGCAATAAAAAATGAGAACAGTGTATTTTTAG